>NC_082718.1:27704311-28904311 GCF_030144855.1 Hypanus sabinus
TTTCGAAATGTTTTTCCAACTTTAACAAAAGAACTCTGCCTGAACTGGTAAACACAAGAGTTTTGCAATGCTGGTAACTCCAGAGTAACACACGCAAACTGTAGGCAGCGTCTAGGAAAAGAGTACAGTTGATATTTTGGGTCGAAACCCTTCAGCAGGACTGGAGAAAACAGCCGAGGAGTAGATTTAAAAGGTGAGGGAGGGAGGAGAGAGAGAAAAACAAAACTAGGTGATAGGAGAAACCTGGAGGGTGAAGGATGAAACCCTTCACCCTTAGTCTGACACCAATTCTCTCTCTCACACACACACACACACCTGAACACCACTCCACTCCCTTTTAATTTTCTGCTCATTTCTTTCTCAATTCCTGCTAAAACATTGTTTATAATTACATTTACATAATTTAATATTATATTGTAATTTACCCTTCACTGTGCTTATGGTCTTGTTTATTAATTATTGTACTGTCTTGCACTGTTTTGTGCACTTTATGCAGTCCTGGGTAGGTCTGAAGTCTAGTGTAGTTTTGAGTTGTTTCATGTAGCACCATGGTCCTGGAGGAACGTTGTTTTGTTTTTACTGTGTACTGTACCAGCAGTTATGGTTGAAATGACAATAAAAGCGATTTGACTTGAAGTAAAGAGCTGGGAAGTTGATTGGTGAAAGAGACAGAAGGTCATAGAAGAAAGAAAGGGGGAGGGGGAAGAGCACCAGACAGAGACGATGGGCAAGCAAGGAGATAATGTGAGAGACGGAAAAGGGGATGGGGAATTGTGAAAGGGGGTGAGTGGATTATCAAAAGTCTGAGAAATTGATGATCATGCAATCAGGTTGGAAGCTACCCAAACACAACAGTGGAGAAGGTAATGGATGACAAACGGAATGGGAATGGTAACCATATACATATAACCATATAACAATCACAGCACGGAAACAGGCCATCTTGGCCCTCCTAGTCCGTGCCGAACTCTTAATCTCACCTAGTCCCACCTACCCGCACTCAGCCCATAACCCTCCACTCCTTTCCTGTCCATATACCTATCCAATTTTACCTTAAATGACACAACTGAACTGGCCTCTACTACTTCTACAGGAAGCTCATTCCACACAGCTATCACTCTCTGAGTAAAGAAATACCCCCTCGTGTTTCCCTTAAACTTCTGCCCCCTAACTCTCAAATCATGTCCTCTCGTTTGAATCTCCCCTACTCTCAATGGAAACAGCCTATTCACATCAACTCTATCTATCCCTCTCAAAATTTTAAATACCTCGATCAAATCCCCCCTCAACCTTCTACGCTCCAATGAATAGAGACCTAACTTGTTCAACCTTTCTCTGTAACTTAAATGCTGAAACCCAGGTAACATCCTAGTAAATCATCTCTGCACTCTCTCTAATTTATTGATATCTTTCCTATAATTCGGTGACCAGAACTGCACACAATATTCCAAATTTGGCCTTACCAATGCCTTGTACAATTTTAACATTACATCCCAACTTCTGTACTCAATGCTTTGATTTATAAAGGCCAGCGTTCCAAAAGCCTTCTTCACCACTCTATCTACATGAGACTCCACTTTCAGGGAACTATGCACAGTTATTCCTAGATCTCTGCATTCCTCTGCATTCCTCAATGCCCTACCATTTACCCTGTATGTTCTATTTGGATTATTCCTGCCAAAATGTAGAACCTCACACTTCTCAGCATTAAACCCCATCTGCCAACATTCAGCCCATTCTTCTAACCGGCATAAATCTCCCTGCAAGCTTTGAAAACCCACCTCATTATCCACAACACCTCCTACCTTAGTATCATCGGCATACTTACTAATCCAATTTACCACTCCATCATCCAGATCATTTACGTATATTACAAACAACATTGGGCCCAAAACAGATCCCTGAGGCACCCCGCTAGTCACCGGCCTCCATCCTGATAAACAATTATCCACCACTACTCTCTGGCATCTCCCAACTAGCCACTGTTGAATCCACTTTATTACTCCAGCATTAATACTTAACGACTGAACCTTCTTAATTAACCTTCCATGTGGAACTTTGTCAAAGGCTTTGCTGAAGTCCATATAGACTACATCCACTGCCTTACCCTCGTCAACATTCCTCGTAACTTCTTCAAAAAATTCAATAAGGTTTGTCAAACATGACCTTCCACGCACAAATCCATGCTGGCTACTCCTAATCAGATCCTGTCTCTCCAGATAATTATTAATACTATCTCTAAGAATACTTTCCATTAATTTACCCACCACTGATGTCAAACTGACAGGTCTATAATTGCTAGGCTTACTTCTAGAACCCTTTTTAAACAATGGAACCACATGAGCAATACGCCAATCCTCCGGCACAATCCCCGTTTCTAATGACATATTAAAGATCTCCATCAGAGCTCCTGCTATTTCTACACAAACTTCCCTCAAGGTCCTGGGGAATATCCTGTCAGGATTTTTATCCACTTTTAAATTTCTTAAAAGCGCCAGTACTTCCACCTCTTTAATTGTCATAGGTTCCATAACTTCCTTACTTGTTTCCCACACCTTACTCAATTCAATATCCTTCTCCTTAGTGAATACCGAAGAGAAGAAATCGTTCAAAATCTCTCCCATCTCCCTCGGCTCCACACATAGCTGACCACTCTGATTCTCTAAGGGGCCAATTTTATCCTTCACTATCCTCTTACTTTTAATGGTAAACGGAATTAAAATGGGTGGCCACTGGGAGATCCCACTTTTTTGGGCGGACAGAGTGTAGATGCTTGGCAAAGCGCTCTCCCAATCTACATCGGGTCTCACCGATATACAGGAGGCCAGAATGGACACATTGAACGCAGTGTATAACCCCAACAGATTCACAGGTGAAGTGTTGACTCACCTGGAAGGACTGTTTAGGGCCCTGAATGGTAGTGAGGGAGGAAATGTAGGGGCAGGTGTAGTACTTGTTCCGCTTGCAAGGATACGCGCCAGGAGGGAGTTTAGTGGGGAGGGATGAACGGACATTGTAGGGAACAATCCCCGCGGAAAGCAGAAAGTGGGGAGGGAGAGGGAAAGATGTGTTTGGTGGTGGAATCCTGTTGTAGGTGGTGGAAGTTTCGGAGAAGTACATGCTGGATGCAGAGGCTGGTCGGGTGGTAGGTGAGGACAAGAGGAACCCTATCCCTGGTAAGGTGGCGGGCGGATGGGGTAAGAGCAGATGTGTGTGAAATGGAAGAGATGCGGTTGAGGGCAGTGTTGATGGTGGAGGAAGGGAAGCCCCTTTCTTTGAAAAAGGAGGACATTTCCTTCATCCTCGAATGAAAAGCCTCACCCTGAGAGCAGGTGCAGTGGAGACAGAGGAATCGAGAGAAGGGGATGGCGTTTTTACAAGTAACAGGGTGGGTCAAGGTATAGGCCAGGTTCTTGTGAGAGTCTGTAGTTTATAATAGACATCAGTGGATAAGCTGTCTCCCCTCCGGAGGTAGAGACAGTGAGATTGAGAAAGGGGAGGGAGGTGTCTGAAATGGACCAGGTACATTTGAGTGCAGGGTGGAAGTTGGAGGCAAAGTGGACGAAGTTAAATTCAGCACGGGTGCAGGAAGCAGCACCAATGCAGTCATCGATGTAGTGTAGGAAAAGTGCGGGACAGTCACTAGTGTAGGCTTGGAACATAGATGTTTTCATGTCGCTGACAAAAAGGCAGGCATAGCTGGGACCCATGCAAGTGCCCATGGCTACCCCTTTTACTTGAAGGAAGTGGGAGGAGCCAAAGAAGAAATTATTGAGAGTGAAGATGAGTTCCGCTGGGCAGAGGAGAGTGGTGGTGGAAGGGAACTGGTTGGGTCTGGTGTTCAGAAAAAAACAGAGAGCTTTGAGGTCTTCCTGGTGGGGGATGGAGGTGTATAGGGACTGGACATCCAGAGTAAAAATAAGATGATGAGGTCCAGGGAGTCTAAAATCATTGAATAGATCCAGAGCCTGTGAGGTGTCACGGAAGGGACTGAACTAGAGGGGATAAAACAGAGTCGAGGTATGTTGATATGAGTTCAGTGGGGCAGGAATAAGCTGAAACAAGGGGTCTACCTGGACAAGCGGGTTTGTGGATCCTGGGGAGGAGGTAGAACCAGGAGGTGCGGGGTGCAAGAACTATGAGGTCGGTGGCAGTGGATGGGAGACTCCCCAGAGTCAATAAGGTTGGTGATGATGTGGGAGTGCATGGCCTGGTGTTCCTTAATGGAACTCAGCAGATCAAACAGCATCTATGGAAGGAAATGAATAGCTGGAATTGTTCTGATGAAGGGTGTCGGCCCAAAGCATTGAATATTTATTCCTTTGCATAGATGCTTCCTGACCTGCTAAATTCCTCCAGCATTTTGTGTTTTTATTTCAAATTTACAGTACTTGCAGCTTTTAGCTGCTCATTGTGCTGCAGTGTGTTGTCGTTCCTCTTGGTCATGTTTAGTTCAAAGTTCAAAGTACATTTATTATCAAAGTATATAGACTATGTACAACCTTGGGATTCGTCTCCTTACAGGCAGTGGCAAAACAAAGAAACCCAGTGGAACTTATTAAAAACAAGACCGTCAAATACCCAACGTACAGAAAAAAAACATCATGCATTTAGAGTAAGTAAATAACATTCAGAACTGAAGTTCACGAAAGACCACAGTCACAAAGACAGTCATCACAGTAGCCGATTCAGGAGTCCATTAGCAGCAGGCCACAGCCTCAGTTCAACACGGAGACCAGTAAACCTTGCGGAGCAGAAAGCTGAAGCAGTGATTCTCACACCTCTGGCCTCGACACCCTGACCTTCTAAATCTGGCCGGTACTTAAATTGTCCAAACCTTGGGTCCTTCCTAGATCTCGGGCCTGGGCTCTACTTCTTTGATACGCTCTTGGGCCCGGGCCCCACTGCCTCCATTTGGTCCTTACCCAACCTTTCCAACTCGGCCTGGCACTTAAATTGGTTAAATCTTGGGTCTTTCATCACTCTTGGGCCTGGGCCCGGGCCTTGCTGCCTTGACTCTTCCTTGCCTCAGTACTGCCATTTTGAATCGTCTCTAAGTCCACTCCATCAATGACCAAACACTATTCATCACTTTTGGGCCCAGGTCCCACCACCTCAGTTCAGCCTCTACACACAGTGCTACAACCATCCTGCACCTTCGAGACTTCAGTTCACAACACAAAAAACTACCATGTTGTACAACCAGTTCAAAAGCTCAACTCCAAAAGGGAAGATACAGGCTACTGATTGCAGGGATCGTATCTGAGAAAATGAGTGGTTAATACAGATAGCTTTGTTTGCTACTAGCAAGCCAACACTATGCTTCACCGGCACCATCTTAAACTGGAAAGGGTTGCTACCATCCAGAATTGCTGTCCAGTTATTAATTGATAACAGTTTAATTTGCCACATTGATATCAAAACATTGAAATATACAGTGAAATATGTTGTGTTGTGTCAATGACCAATGTAAACTGAGGGTTATGCTGGGCAGCTTATAAGAGTCACCATACTTCCCTGTGCCAAAATGACATGGCCACAGTTAACTAACTCTCAACAATTCCCTCAAAACCTCCTTGTGCAATTGGATCTTGATTTCCTTACTTGCAGACCCCATTCAGTTCCAATTGACAGCAACATCTCCTCCACGATCTCCAACAGCACAAATTGTGTGCTTAGCCCCCCTGCTCTATGGGTTTTATACTTATAAGTGCGTGCCTGGGCACAACTCCGATTTCATATTTAAGTTTGCTAACAACACCGCTATCGTGGGTGGTGATGAATCAACATCTAGGAGGAAGATTGAAAATTTGGCTGAGTGGTGCTACAACAACATCTTACTCAATGTCAGCAAGTTCAAGGAGCTGATTATTGACTTCAGGACAGGGAAATGGGAGCTCCATGAGCTAGTCCTCAGCAAAGGTGGAGAGGGGCAGCAACTTTAAAGTCTTTGGTGTTAGCATTTCAGAGAACCTGTCCTGGTCTCAGCACATCAAGAGTAATTAGAATTGAATTGAATTGAAATATCGTTATTGTCATTGCATAGTAAAATTTGTCATGGACCAATACAGCGAAAATGAGTTGACAACTCTCGGACTTGATGCTATTAAACAACCAATAAAATAAATGCAAGCAACGTGTGTTTGCCTGCCAAATAAAATAAATAAACAACAAATAAAATCAAATAACCAGCCAGTACAAGCAATGTCCAGCAGTACAAAAGAGCAACTCAGATGCATGACAGCCATAAAACCAGTACTAAAAGTAGCAATATAACAAATTTATGGATGATGCTTGATCAATTGGTTCAGAGCAATTATAGCTCTGGGGAAAAAGTTATTTTTCAGTCTGGAAGTGTGGCATAGAAAATCTTATAACGTCTGCCAGATGGAAGAAGTTCAAACAAATGATTGCATGGGTGTGTATTGTCCTTACAGATGCTTGTAGCTTTCCTTAGGCAGCGTGAGCTGTAGGTGTTCTCCAGGGCTGGGAGCTGTGTCCCGATGATCTTCTGTGCGCTAGAGACGACCCGCTGAAATGCTTTTCTATCAGCTGCTGTACAATTGAGATACCACACAGAGATGCAGTATGTTCAGATGCTCTCTATGGTGCAGCGGTAAAAGGTCACCAGCGTCTATTCAGGTAGACCAGCTTTCCTCAGCGTCCTGAGGAAAAACAAGCGTTGCTGTGCTTTCTTTACTATTGTTGTGGTGTTAGTGAACCATGTAAGGCCTTCTGAGATGTGTATTCCCAGAAACCTGAAACTGGACACTCTCTCCACTATGTCTCCGTTAATGTAGACTGGAGCAGACTCGTCATCCCGTGACTTTCCAAAGTTGATAATTAGCTCCTTAGTCTTTGTTGTATTAAGAGACAGGTTGTTCTCTGAGCACCAGCTCACTAAATTCTGTACCTCCGCTCTATACACTGATTCGTCTCTGTTGGAGATCAACCCGATCACTGTTGTGTCGTCTGCGAATTTGACGACGGTATTGGTGTCAAATACAAGTACACAGTCGAAAGTGAAGAGGGAATAGAATATGGGACTCAATACACAACCTTGTGGTGTACCAGTGTTCAGGATAGTAGTGGAGAACAGGTGAGGGCCCAGTCTCACTGCCTGTAAACACTCTGACAAGAAATTCAGGACCCAATTGCAGAGTGATAAGCTGAGGCCTAGCTGGTGGAGTTTGGAGATGAGCTTGCTGGGGATGACAGTATTAAAAGCACAGCTATAATCAACAAACAACACCCTCGCGTATGTGCCCTTTCCCTCCAGATGTGTCAGGACAGTGTGAAGAGCTAATGAGATGGCATCCTCCGCAGACCTGTTTACAGACAAACTGGTGTGAGTCCTGTGTAGCAGGGTTAGTGACTCTAATGTGGGAGAGAACCAATCTCTCAAAGCACTTCATTACTGTTGGTATGAAGGCAACTGGACGATAGTCATTCAAATTGTTGATGTTTGTTTTCTTCCGGACAATTATGAAGAAAGCATGGTGGTGCCTCTACATCCCTTGGAGCTTGAGATGTATAACTTTGACTAACGTCTATAGATGTGTGGTAGAAAGTACACTGTACTGCCTGTATTGCAGCCTGGTATGGAAACACCAATGCCCTTGAATGGAAAGTCCTACAAAGAAAAGCTGTATTGCATTGTGTTAAATTTTGTGAAAATATTAGATGAAAGTCTTAGCAGTTCCAAGTGGCACTTTAACTTTTTGTGAGCTCACAGCTTGTAAGGTGTCTGTACAAGATAAACACTGCAGGTTTGTTAAATGTTTGCTAATAGCACCTGGATTCTTTATGATCTCAGGCGCTAGTGGCATGAGAACAAAAGACCAAAGATCTTATCTGTCACTGTGTGTCTCTCAATGCTTGTGGATTTATTGAGGCACTTTTTGCTTGATTCTTGGGATTTCACCTGGACCCAGGAATCACGATCATTGGTGCCAACGACGGACCCAGGGTGATTTCACGAGTCAGAGTTTGGAGTTGTCCCTGAAAGCAGCGGCAATCAAATCCCCTAACAACAATAACAATTGAGTGGTGACTAAGAATTGTGAACCCTGAAATGTTTGTAACTTGTGGTTGGTGTTGGCATCTGTCTGCTTCAAAGGACAATGGGCGATGATGATGATCATCACAAGCCTGGGCACAAGGTATGGAGATCCTGAGATACCCAGTTGTCAACATCCCCCTCTCGGCTTCACCAGAGTAGTCCAAAGGAAAGATTATGAAGCAATATGTTTGGCACCAGCTTGGCTGCAGGAAGGATGTTCAATGACATCCAGCCACTTTAGATGCTTCACTCTGGATCTGCTGTCCGGGTTTACTCCCGTAGCCTTCGTCTCTCACAAGGCTGCCCACAAGGCAGTGGGGCCATTTCCCCATAGCTAGGGATCTGGTTCCCTACACACCAATGGGCCTGTGTGTTAAGCGTGCAGGGGCCAGACCTCCTCTCTGTCCCCTGTAGTTCAGCCCGAGTCCTGAAGGAGTTCAGTTTCCGTGTATCATCAGCGAGGAGGTACTACATGAGGCTGTGTGCCAGCAGGGAGAGACTCACACATTCAGCTTTCCTCTCACAAGACAGCTAGCCAGCGATGGAAGGTGAAAGAAAGAGCGACAGCACTACCCATTACACTACCACACTTGATGCATCACAGCAGACATTTTGTATCTTACTACATAGTATTTAGTGTGGTTCCTTTGTGCTCTCTGTTTTATGATAATAAATTAGGCTTAAGTTACTTTGTTGTACTTGTATGCTTATCACCTCATCTCCTGGGCATTCAGATTGGTTTGGGTCTGATCAACACAGTCCACTACAGTAGTGGATATAGTCCAGTCCGTCGTGGGTAAAGCCCTCCCCACCACTGAGCACATCTGCATGGAGCACTGTCACAGGAAAGCAGCGTCCATCATCAGGGACCCTGAACACCCAGATCCTGCTTTCTTCTTGCTGTTGCCATCAGGAAAAATGTACAGGAGCCTCAGGACTCACACCTCCAGGTTCAGGAACAGTTGTTACCCCTCAACCACTGGGCTTCTGAACCAAAGGGGATAATGTCACTCAACTTCACTTGCCCCATCACTGAACTGTTCCCACAACCTATGGACTCACTTTCAAGGACTCTTCATCTCATGTTCTCGATATTTATTGCCTATTTATTTAATATTATTTATTTTTATTTCTTTCTTTCTGTACTTGAACAGTTTGTTGTCTTTTGAACACTGATTGTCCACCCTGCTAGTGCGGTCTTTTATTGATTCCGCTATGATTATTGGATTTATTGGGTATGCCCACAAGAAGATGAATTGCAGGATTGTATATGGCGACATATATGTACTTGATAATAAACTTACTCTGAACTTTGAACTTTGACCACGCGACTTTGGAAAGTGGGAGGAAACTGGAGCACCTGGAGGAAACCCACATGGTCATGGGGAGAGAGTACAAACTCCATACAGACAGTGGTGGGAAAATAGCACCAGCTCAGTTAGGCAAAGTGGTCAGTATTGTGGACGTGGACCATCATTTCATCAGGACTCTCATCAAAACTCGGCCTGGAACGTTGACTATTCATTTCCCTCCATGATCTGCTGGTTTTGTTTATGTGCTGCTTATGAAAGATAAATCAGCTTTGATACATTTACTCAAATTCTTTGAGGATATACCAGGGAGGGTTGATAGAGTGGATCCTATGGATGTAGTGCATTGAGATTCCCAAAAGACATTTGACTAAGTGCTATGTAAGCGGATGGTGCAAGAATTCAAAGACATAGTACTGGTCAATGGACTGAAAACTGGCTGTCTCATAGAAGATAGGGAATTGGAATAAATAGTTCCTTTTCAGACTGGAAGGAGGTAACTAGCAGAATACTATTAGGATCAAAAATTTCCCTGCAATTGTTCACTGCTTACATTAACAATCTTGAGGAAGGAACAATACGTCAGTTTTGTAAGTTTGCAGATGATTCAAGAAAAAAGCGGAAAGGCAGATTGTAAAAAGGATGCTGTGGTTCTGAAACATATAGAGTGGGCAAATTATTGGCACAAAGAGTTTAATTGGGGAAATGTGAGTCACACTGTTGGGTAAGAGAAACTAAAAGGCAGGTTGTTATCTAAGTAGAGAGAGACCAAAAGTGAATGAAATACAGATCCAAGTGTTTTGTGTATGAATCACAGAAAGCTAACAGATAAGAAAAAATTTACAGATGCTGGAAATGCTGGAGGAACTCAGCAGGCCAGGCAGCATCTATGGAAAAGAGTAACCAGTCAATGTCTTGGGCTGAGACCCCTCAACAGGACTGGGGATAAAAAGAGATGAAAAGTTAGAGACTCTGGCTGGTCTGCTAAATTTCTACAGCATTTTGTTTGTATTACTTAAGCTAACAGGCAAGTCCACTGTAGTTAATGAGGGAAATGGAATTTTTGGTTTTCATAGCAAATGCTTTGTAATTTAAAAATCAGGAGATCCCTGCTTCACCCCCGATCCCACCTTATGCTGGCGGTTTCCCCTTACATTTTCAGTTCTGTTGCAAGGTCTTGAGATGAAACATTGACTATTCTTTTGCATCCAGAGATGCTGCCTGACCTGTTGAGTTCCTAAGAAACACATGCGGTCAGGGTCTGCTTACAGACAGCTGCGGGAGTTGAACCTGGGTCGCTGACGCAGTAATGGCATTACAACAACCGCTATCCTACCGTACCACCCAATCAGGTGGGTTTTTCCCATGTCACCTGGTTTCCACTTAATTGTTTCAGCCAAACATTGTGGGCCAAAGAGCTCATTCCTGTGATATACTGTTCTATGTTTTCACGGCGTCAGGTTCAGGATCAGTTACCACCCCTCAACCATCAGGCTCTTGAATCAAAGGGGATAACTTCACTCAACTTCACTTGCTCCATAATTGAAATGTCCCCACAATCTATGGACTCTCTTTCAAGATCACTTTACCTCATGTTCTCAATATTTATTGCTTATTTATTTATTATTTTTTAATTCTTTATGTATAAGTACAGTTTATTGTCTTTGGCTCACTGGTTGAACACCCATATTGGTGCTGTCTTTCATTGATTCTGTTGTAGTTATTATTCTATGGATTTATTGAGTATGCCCACAGGAAAATAAATCTCAGCATTGTATACAGTGGTATATATGTACTTAGATAATAAATTTACTTTGAATTCTTCTATGAGTTGCATTTTTACAAGTTTGTTCTCTTATGCCCAAATTGGCATGGTCTTTCTTTGGTTATTATTTTATTATGGATTTGTTAAGTAAGCCTGCAAGAAAACTTTGACAGTAAATTTACTTTAAACTTTGTACTCTATGATCCTCCTACTTGTGAAAGATGGTCAGATAATTAGTGACAATAAATTGCTTTGAGTACAGGTAAGTGACAGAAGAATTGAAGAGGGAGTTTCTAGGGATGTGGAAAATTTTGATATTGATATTGTTTTATTATTGTTTCATATAGCAAGATAGAGTGAAAAAGTTCTCTCGCATACTTTTCATGCAGATCAAACTTTACACAGTGCACTGATGTAGTACAGGGTTAATCAATAACAATGCAGAATAAAGTGTAGCAGCTATAGAAAAGTGCAGGTAAATGATAAATTCCAAGATCATAATGAGGTAGATGGTGGACTAAGAGCAACATCTTATCACACAAGACAGAGGTCTGTTCAAAAGTCTGATGGTAGTGAGATAGAATCTGTCCCTGAGCCTGGTGGGACATGCTTTTGTATCTTCTGCCCAATGTAAGAGGGGAGAAGAGAGAATGTCCAGGGTAGGTAGGGTCTTTGATGATGCTGGCTGCTTTACTGAGGCAACTAGAAGTAGAGACGGAGTCCATAGAGGGGAGGCTGGTTCCTGTGACGAGCTGAGCTGTGTCCACAACCCTCTGCAGTTTCTTGCGTTCCCATGCAGAGCAGCTGCTGTACTGAGCCATTATGCATCAGGCAGAACGCTTTCTGTGGTGCATTGGTAAAAGGTGGTAAGTCGACAAAAACACGCCAAACTCCTTTATCCTTTACCCTTGGCCTTGCATCAATGTGGCTGGACCAGGACAGGCTATTGGTGATGTTCACATGAGGGAAACTGAAGCCCTTGTCCTTCTCTGGGCATGTCTTCAATGCTGTCAGCAACTCCACTTCCACCACTTTCCCAGGGTGTGTATTCTAGGTACCTATCACTCCTTGGTGAATATAGGTCCCCCTCACATCCCTTCTAAGTATCTTCCTCCTTACCCTAAATCTATGTTCTCAAATTTTGTTTACCTCTGATCAGGAGATTAGCTTTCTGCAGTCTACCTTTCTCAAGCCCTTATGATTTTATATACCTTGGCCATGCCCCCACTTACCATGAGACCATAAGACACAGGAGCAGTATTAGGCCATTTGGCCCATTGGGTTTGCTCCACCATTCCATTCAGGCTAATTTATTATCCCTCCCAACCTAATACTGCAACCTTCTACCCTATAGCCTTTGATGCTGTTATTAATCAAAAACCTATCAACCTCTGCTTTAAAAATACCTTGTGGCTTGGCCTCCACAGCCTCTGTGACAATGCATTCCACAGATTCATCACCCTCTCACTAGAGATGTTCCTCCTCCCCTCTGTTCAAAAGGGACGGTCTTGTATTCTGAGGCTGTGCCCTCTGGTTCTAGACTCCCCATCACAGGAAACATTTTTTTCCACATCCTCTCTATCTAGGCTTTTCAACATTCAATGAAATTCCTTCTCACTTTTCTGAACTACAATGAGTACAGGCCCAGAACCATAAAACGCTTCTCATCTCCAGAACTAGTGTCTCCAGTCTCTCCTCATAGCTCAAGTTCAAAGTAAATTTAATTATTATCTAAATACAAGGGGTGATTGATAAGTTTGTGGCCTAAGGTAGAAGGAGATGAGTTATACAGCTTTCGTTACATGCACATGCAGTTCAACTCTTGGAGTGATTATGCAAAAAGTTTGAAGTTAATAACTCATCGGGGTGATTGATAAGTTCGTGGCCTAAGGTAGAAGGCGATGAGTTATTAACTTCAAACTTTCTGCATTATCACTCAAAGAGTTGACCTGCATGGGCACGTAACAAGAGCTGTATAACTCATCTCCTTCTACCTTAGGCCACAAGCTTATCAACTACCCATCTGTGGACACTTTCTGGAGGTCCAAGATCTGTATGCTCGACGACCGCTGGACTAAGTGTGTAAATGTGGGAGGGGCTATGTTAAAAATAAATGTGCTAGGTTTTCTAAAATTGGCTCCTTCTACCTTAGGTCACGAATTTATCAATCACCCCAGTATGTACCTGTGGCCGTGTACTACCTACAGATTCATTATTTTGCAGGCATTTACAGGAAAATAAAGAAATGCAACAGAATAGGGGAGCAACCAAAGGTGTTTTTTTTCTTTGTAAAATTTGTTTTTTAATGTTTGCAAGACAATTCTGCTCCCAGTATTGCAGGGCTACTCCGTCAGTGAGCTGCTCGTTGACCGGAGTAGCTGGACTGGTGTCAGCGGCAGAGCCGGCTGAGATGTCTAAGGGGCCGGCCGATATGTTGGAGAAGGAGCTGGTCGGGATATCTGGTAAGGAGACAGTCGGGTTATCAGGAGAGTGGTTTTTGGTACAGAGGAGCCAGTCAGGATGTTGGAGGAGCTGGTTTAGGTTTGGAGGAGCTGCCTGCTACTCAGAAGTATTGAAGTTTGTGCGCTATAACCATGGGAGATTGTCTTGGATGATCACAAGACTCTGTTAGATAGTGATAATGTATGTTTCCGCAGGCCTGCTATCTTGTCTGGTGGATGGACAGATGGTGTGGGAGCTGTGTGGCCTCAGTTGTAGCAAGGACTAGGCTTCAAGCCTTGGGCTTGGCTGCTCCTGCGGACCAGGTGAGAGCCACAGAAGCACAACAGAGTGGAGTCTGTGCTCGCTGGGGTATGGCCTCACCCATTGGTGTTCAGCCGGTGGAATGACACTTGACTGCACACATCTGCACACTGCTGGGAAGTTATCATCGATTGCCGAACATTGTCACTTAGAGTCTGACTCCTGATGAAGGGTTTCGGTCGGAAACGTTGTCACTACCTCCTCCCATAGATGCTGTCTAGACTGCTGAGTTCCGCCAGCATTCTGTGTTCTTAGACTATATAATTGGTTTTTTGAGTGAATATGCGATTTTGAATTATGTTATTAACTCTTTTGAATCATGTTACTCGCTATTTTGAAGCTTGCTTGCTGTTTTGAATGTTTTACATCTTGGCCCCAGCTGTCTCATTCAGCTGTTACCAATGTATAGTTTGAATGATAAACTTGATTTGATGTGATTTGAATTTATGAAAAATTATACATAACCAAAGAATGACAAACAAATAAAGCGTAAAATCAGACAAATCCTTTTTATGCATAAATGAAAAAAACACTCCATTGCAAATAATATCCTGGTGTATCTCCTCTCCATTGCTTTATAGTTGACTTGCCCACAATAGGCTAAAGAGCCTGTTTCTGTGATGTAAGAATTTAAATCTGTAGGTGCTGCTGCAGGTTTCCAGACATCAGAGTAGCTCCTTAGAATACTCATTATATCAAAACACATTGGTATGACGACCAGGACTCGATAATCCAGATGAAGGGTCTCAACCCAAAACGTAGACTACCCATTTTCTTCTACATGTGTTGCCTGATCCATTGAGTTCTGCTTGCAGTTTATTCTATGCTCCAGATTCCAGTACTCGTGTCCATTTCCTCCAGCATTTTGTGTCTGTTGAATCCATGCATAATAATCTTTTTCTGGGTAATGGTTAGGGGACAAATCATGGGCAGGGCTCAGGAAGGACTTTCCTCTTTTATTGGGTACTTTTCATGTACAGAAGGAAAGGATTTCTGGTCAGAACCAGGTTTACTATCACTGAGTTAACACACATCAAAATGCCGGAGGAACTCAGCAGGTCAGGCACCATCTATGGACAGGAATAAAGAGCCGACGTTCCGGGCTGGGACTTCTCATTGGGACTCTGTCATGAAATCTGTCGTTCTGTGGCAGCAGTAAAGTGCAGGATATAAAAATTAGTTACAAAAATAAATAAACATTGCAAAAGAAGAATAGCAAGATCATGTTCATGGGTTCATGGACTGTTTAGAAATCTGATGGCAGAGGGAAAGAAGCCATTCTTAAAATATAATTTGGTGACCTATGGAGGTTATAAACATTGGTTAATAAACTAGGAAAATCTCCACTTGTCTTTTTTGAATGGTGACACAGATTCCTTTATTTTCTCCTCGGACTGTAGACATTTCACGTTAATATTTCGTTTGAAGTATGCCATCTCCAATAAGACAGCATTCCCTCAATGTCATATTGAAGAAGCATTGTATATTATTCATTCTAGAATTGGAATAAGGTTCAAATCTGTATGAGAATATGAATAAAAGGTGAGGTGCTGAATTTCTGAAACAAAATTTCTTTAATCTAATCAGAAAATGTTATCAATCTGCACTTGTTATGATGATTCATGCAATATCTTGCATGAAATGCTTGCTCATTGCTACACAGGAGAGTCATAAGAATTTATATGCTCTAATCCAGGCATAGTAATTAAACCAGCACCCGGCCATCGACTCCAGGAAGCTGAAATAAAACATAAATTATTGTAAATGCCTACCAGGCCAGGCAGCACTGTGGAGAAGGAAACAGAGTTAATATTTCATGTTGACGATCATTCTTCAGAGTTGCTAAAATCTTCAGTTCACAATGCCAAGCCCAAGCTTCTAGTCATCCGTTAATGCCCACTCTCACTCCAAACTCCGTGGCCTCAGTCATCTGCACCTCACCTCATCTTCAGACTGCATGCATCCCCATGTCAAAGTTAAGGCAATACACACAAAATGGTGGCGAATCTCAGCAGGTCAGGAAGCATCTATGGTGAGGTGGGAGGGGGGTGGGTAGTGATAAACAGTTGATGTTTTGGGGTGAGACCCAGCATCAGGACTGGAAAGGAAGGGGGCCGAAACAGTATTCACCCATTTTTGTAGTGAGATCACTTCAAGACTGACCTTATATTTTCCTCTCCATAATCTAAAACCTATTTTATCCTTTGCTATTGCCAATCCTGCTGAACACGAAACTCCAACTCTTCTTCTCTCTCCATAAATTCTGCCTGGCCTCTTGAGTGTTTCCATCATTTTCTGATCTTATTACTGCTGGGTTTTTAAAAAAAAATTTACTCTAAAGGAGCAGTTTGAACTAGCTGCTAGTTATGAGACACATGTGACTGATAACAAAAGTGACGTCAATAAAGTAAGTCAAGGGCAAAAAAAACATGCAGCACAGAGAGTTCCTGAGCATATCTTGAAATTTATGTTAGGATAGCAGAGTACAAATTCTGATAAATTAATGCTATTTCATTGCCAGGTTGAAATTAGTTTGGCTAGTCAGCTGCTGCTCCTTTGGTAATAATCTGAACTCTGATACTCAGGATTCAAGTCCTACCTTACAGTAATTTACAATGGCATCCTAAAAGAGTTGCATACTTTTGATTCAAGATTGCCATTCTTCAGTGCATGAGTGTGAGGGAAAGTGAAATAATTGTTACTCCACGAAAAAACCACAATCAGAAAAGAAGAAGCCCCCAAAATAAATAAGATGATTGAAGTTTCCTGCAATTTGGAAGAGACCATCTGGAAGATTGTTTTGTAGTGATGATGCCATAAATTTCTCTCAGTGCATCCTTGGTGTTGATCCTGGTAGGGGTGGGGTGGTGGGTAGACAGTGGTGATGAACACAACAGTAAACTCCCTGAGCAGGCTACATGGCCAGCATTCAACTCAACAGCCACAGAACAGCCGCTGCCACTACAGAAGAGTCCATGCACCAACCGAAGAATGAGACATCTTTCGGATGAGATGGTTACAGGAGACGCAAGAAACAGCAGATGCTGGAATCTGGAGTGACACACAATTTGCTGGATGAACTCAATCAGTGGGAGGAAAAGGATTGCCAACATTTCAAACTGAAATTCAACATCAGCATTTATTGCCAAACCCCAAGAGATGGAGAATGCAGAAGACCTCATGGGTCCAGTTCAAGAAAGGGGCTGGGAATTCTGCTACAGAGCAATATTAATCTGCCAATGAACATGACTATAAGGGACACAAGAGATTCTGCAGGTGCTGAAAATCCAGGGTAACATACACACAAAATGCTGGAGACACTTAGCAGGTCGGGCAGCATCTATGGAGATTATGAAGGGTTTTGGCCTGAAATGTCAACTGTTTATTCCTCTCTAGAGATGTCACCAGACCCACTGAGTTCCTTCAACACTAGGGATTTTATGGTCATTATTTAATTGCGTTGGGAGGTTGCTGTGCGCAAATTGCCAAACATCATCCGATTACAAAAAAATATATCAATGACCATAAAGCACACTGGGATAGTCTGGGAGTGTTGTAAGTGGTTTGGGGGAAATGTTCTTTCCCCCCTGTTTATACTGCTGTTGGAAAGGATAGAGGGATTTCACACAAAAATGGGGACACCACAACACATAATTTGCTTTTCAGGATCTGTTGCAGAGGGTTAATAACCTGAACAGCATTGCTCAGTAACTCTCAGTCTGGGTGAGTCGAACAACTGGCTGTTCAAAGGCCGATCATCTTGCAATAAAGGAGCTGGAGCCAAGACTTAGTTGCGCTGATAAATGGTCCTTATGTCAGGCTGTGCAAGGAAAGGCAATCGACTTCATTAGTCATGCTATAAATATGCTGGGGGGAAGGGAGTGACTCCCGAAATGTGGAGATCTGAGTAAGCCTGGTGTAACATTCTCTCTCTCTGCCTTGTGCAATTTATCTTGGCTACACTTGGCATCTCGCTCCACACACGCACATATACAGCACATACGCACACAGATGCACGTGCAAACACACCATACAAACCCAGACACACACATACATGCACATACACACACAGACACACATGTGAACAGACTATACAAACCCAGACACACACGTGAACAGACTATACAAACCCAGACACACCACACGTGCACAGACGCACACATACTAACACACTATACATACACACATCCATGCAAATACACGAGGATTTTGTGTGATGTCATTATAACTGAGAGTGCTCTGGTGTGTGGAGTTCAGTTCTGGTGCCGTTCTGCAAGGAGCCACTGTATGCCCTCCCCATGGAATGTGTGGTGCTCTGGTTTCCTCCCACAGTCGAAAAAAACATCCCAGGGAGGTTAACTGGTTATTACAAATTGTCCCATGATTAGTTTAGGGTTAATCGGGGTTGCGGGGTTACTGGGGTGGCATGATTTGGAGGGCTCGAAGGGCCTACCCTGTGCTGTATTGCTAACTAATAACACATACAAAATGTTGGTGGAACACAGCAGGCCAGGCAGCATCTATAGGAGAAGCGCTGTCGACGTTCCTATAGATGCTGCCTGGCCTGCTGTGTTCCACCAGCATTTTGTGTGTGTTGTTTGAATTTTCAGCATCTGCAGATTTCCTCGTGTTTGCTAACTAATAAATTAATACACCTACACACGCACCACACCCACAAACATGGCAATGACTACACAGGCAGATATACATAACCACAAACAGATAGAAACTAAACCACTGTCTCATTAAGGTTCAGTAAAAGATAATTTCCTTCAAAAAAAAACTCTTGGAAAATGTTTCTGCATTTTGTCACATTGTTGTGTTGCAGATTTGTCAAATTATGGCAATGGATTACTTCTATGTGATGTCTTTACAGAGGAAATAACACACAAGGCCTTTGCTTCTGTCCATTAAGGGAAGACCAATGATGAATTTCATTGAAAGTGCTGTCAACATGCCTTTCCTTATCCCAGTTCCTTATATTCATCTGCTTATATGCATCTGCAGATTTCCTCGTGTTTGCTCCTTATATTCATGGAAGAAAGGAAGGAGGATGGGAACCTGAAGGAGGTGATGGGCAGATGAGGAGAAAAAGGGCAAGAGGATAACAAAAGTTGGTGATGGGAAAAGAGAGAAGAGCCTCTCTGAATGGGGAGGAGGAGAAATTACTGTAAGTTGTAGAAGTCAATATTGTTGAGGTAAATCTTCAGCTCTTTACCTTTCTACCTATCACCCTCCCCACCTCCAGCTTCTCACCTTATCCCCCCCTCACCTGGTCCCACATATTATCTGCCAACTTGTCACTTTCCCTCACCCCATCTTAATATTCTGGCTTCTGTCTTTCCAGTCTGACGAAGGGCTACAGTCCGAAACGTCGACTGTTTATCGCCCTCCATGGAGGCTGCTTTCCTTGCTGAGTTCCTGCAGCATTTTGTGTTTGTAGCTCAAGATTTCCAAGGTCTGCAGGAATTCTTGTATTTATTGCTCATGGCCAGCTTTTCTTTAATATTTACATCATTCCCCTCAACAAAACCATCTACAAATTCCAGCGAGTCCAGAGGACGCGCAGCATCACTAGCAAGGTTGCAGTTTATCTTCCATCCTTATATACGGTGCTGATGAGCTGTCACAGAGATCCAGTGATTGGTTTCCAGGATGCCGTGTGACTTGGAGCAGTGGTGTTTCCCTCAGTCTACTGACACTGTTGTTTGGGTTAGTAGCTTTTATTAGTTTGGGAGTTTCTACCCTTGGCAAGATGTTACAACGGTTTCTGTGGATAATTCAAACTGTAGTCATGCTGAGGTGGAGGGACTGAGTGTTTAGGATGTTGGATAGAATGTCATTCAAGTGGACTGCTTCATCCTCAAGCTATTTTTGCTGCTAACTGAAGGATTTTAAAGATTACCTTGATTTGCCACATGTTTGTCAAAACATGTTAAGATTAAGATCTAAGATTACTCTTAATTGTCGCATGTATATCGAAACATCTTAAGGTTAAGACCTAAAATTAGCTTTCCCTTCCTCCACCTTTGATGCTGCCTTCACCCACATCTCTTCCACTTTCTGGATGATGCACCATCAATAACTCACACTGAGACGTAAGGCGAGATATCGGCTTTTATTGACTGGAAGAAGGAACAAACAGTGAGTGACCACCATACTATATCCTGGAGACTGAGAGGCCGGGCTCAGGCCTTGATCGCCTTTATACCGGGGCCTGTGGGAGGAGCCACAGGAGCAGTCAGCAGGGGTGTGTCCAGACAGGTATATGTAGTTCACCACACTGGACATCTGTGCTCACCCCATCTTCCTGCCACCTGAACAGAGATAGAGTTCCTCTTGTCCTTATCTACCAGCCCACGAGCCTCCTCATCCAACACATCATTATCCACAACTTCTGTCATCTCCAAGGGGATCCTACCACCAAACACACCTTTACCTCTATCCCACTCTCTGTTTTCCACAGGGATCGCTGCCCCCGTGATTCCCATGACCATTCATCTCTCCCCACTAATCTCCCTCTCGGCACTTACCCCTGCAAGCGGCCAAAGTGCCACACCTGCCCATTCATCTCCTCCCTCACCTCCATTCAGGGCCCTAAACAGTCCTTCCCAGTGAAGCAACACTTCGCCTGTGAATCTGCTGGGCCCATCTATTGTATCCACTGCTCCCAAAGCAGCCTCCTCTTTATTGGCAAGACCCAATGTAAATTTCGGGACTGCTTTGTCCAGTACCTCCATTCCATCCAATAAATGTGGAACTTCCCAGTGTCCGAATATTTAAATTCCCATTCCCATTCCAACATGTGGGCCCATGGACTTCTCTTTTGCCATGGGGTGGAGGCGCAACACCTTATATTCCATCTAGGTAGCCTCTAACTTGATGGCATGAATATCGATTTCTCCTTCCAGTAAAAAAAGTTCCCTCCCCCTCCCCTCTTCTTCGATTCCACACTCTGGCCTCTTGTTCTCAGTGACCTATCACCTCTCTCTGGTGGCCCCCTTCCTTCCTTTTCTCCTATGGTCTACTCTCCTCTCCTATCTGATTCCTTGCTCTCCAATGCTTCACCTATCACCTTCCAGTTATCGTCCTTACCCTCCCCCTCCTTTTTATTCTGGCATCTTCCCCCTCCCCTCATTTCCAATCATGGATAAGGGTCTTGGCGTGAAACTTCGACGGTTTGTTCATTTCCAATAATGGTGCCTGACCTGCTGAGTTCCTCCAGCATTTTGCATGTTTTCCTTTGGATTTCCAGAATTCGCAGAATACCTTGGGTCTAAGATAAGCTTTACTTGCCACACGCACATCAAAACTTCAGAACATGCAGTGAAATGCATCGTTTGTATCAATGACTAACCCAGTCTCAGAGGGTAGCCTGCAAGTGTGTTGCCACGTTCCCAGCACCAAGATGGCGAGCCCACAGCTCGCTAACCTGTACATCTTCGGAATGTGGGAGGAGACCAGAGCACCTGGGGGAAATCCACACGGTCAGGAGAAGAAGGTACGAACTCCTTACAGGAGCTGAACCCCAATCTTACAGCTGGTGCTGCAGAGCTTGTGCTAATCATTACGCTACCATGTAGCTGTGTACCGCTAACTATGTACCTAGAAAAATGGAGAGATTTCCATCATATGCATAACCTGTCCATCTAGACCGGAGAAAACCTCTAGGGAGATTTAATTTCCAGGGAATAACCAGCCTTCACTGGTATAATATTCATGTGGCAAGTCATTTTATGTCACAAAATACTGGAGGTCTGCAGGTCAGGAAAGGAATAAACAATCTTTGTTTCAGGCCAAGACCCTTCATCAGGTGGTTATGTTGTGTGGAGCGAATTATCTGATTATTGATTACCTGACTGACAGACCTCAGTATGTGCACTTGCAACACTGTGTGTCAGACAGAGTGGTCAGCAGCACTGGGGCTCAACAGGGGACTGTCCTGTCACCCTTTCTCTTCACCATCTACACCTCAAACTTCAACTACTGCACAGAGTCTTGCCATCTTCAGAAGTTTTCTGATGACTCTGCCATAGTTGGATGCATCAGCAAGGGAGATGAGGCGGAGTACAGGGCTACGGTGGGAAACTTTGTCACATGGTGCGAGCAGAATCATCTGCAGCTTAATGTGAAAAAGACTATGTGGCTGGTGGTGGACCTGAGGCACCGGTGACCCCTGTTTCCATTCAAGGGGTCAGTGTGGACATGGTGGAGGACTGCAAATACCTGGGGATACAAATTGACAATAAACTGGACTGGTCAAAGAACACTGAGACTGTCTACAAGAAGGGTCAGAGCCGTCTCTATTTCCTGAGGAGTCTGAGGTCCTTTAACATCTGCTGGATAAGGCTGAGGATGTTCTATAAGTCTGTGGTGGCCAGTACTATGTTTGCTGTTGTGTGCTGGGGCAGCAGGCTGAGGGTAGCAGACACCAACAGAATCAACAAACTCATTTGTAAGGCCAGTTATGTTGTGGGGATGGAACTGGACTCTCTGACAGTGGTGTCTGAAAAGAGGATGCTGTCCAAGTTGCATGCCATCTTGGACAATGTCTCCCATAATGTACTGGTTAGGCACAGGAGTATGTTCAGCCAGAGACTCATTCCACCGAGATGCAACACTGAGCATCATAGGAAGTCATTCCTGCCTGTGGCCATCAAACTTTACAACTCCTCCCTCGGAGTGTCAGACACCCTGAGCCAATAGTCTGGTCCTGGACTTATTTCCGCTTGGCACGATTAACATTATTATTTAATTATTTATGGTTTTAAATTGCTATATTTCTTCACTATTCTTAGTTGGTACGACTGTAACGAAATCCAGTTTCCCTCGGGATCAATAAAGTATGTCTGTCTGTCTGTGTGAATGGAATTGGCTGTGTACCGGTTATCCTCCTAGATCACTCACTAGGCACATCTAATAAAGGGAGTCACAAAGAAAGGTCTAAAAGTTCATTTATTATCAAAGCATGTATACAACTCTGAAAATTGTCTTCTCCAGATAGCCATGAAACAAGAAAGAACATGAAAGTTGTTCAGAGAGAAACACCAAACCCAACCTCCACACAAAAGAAAAGAATGGCATCCCGGTCATCAACCCTCCCCCTGCACAAAACGGAACAGGAACATTGACCACAAGATAACCCTCCCTCGCACAAAAAAACAAACAGAATACTAACAGTAAAAACCGTTAGTCTGAAGAAGTTCACAGTCCATAAATGCAATAGTCCAATCCATAACAGCAGAACCGTGATGCCACCCGTCGATATCACTGACATTCATCGAAAGAGAGGGGCACCACATGAGGCAGAGAGGGCTACCTGCCCGCCACCGTGAGCCACACAGCGATAGGCCACTCACAGACTCCTTCTCGGCAGCAATCAAAAGGTCGAACGTCAGCGCAGAAACTCTCGCTCGCCTTCTCCTTTTGCCCGGATGTCCCATTCTTCCTCGATGTTTTAATCGGCAATTAATGGACGCTTTAAATGGCAAAATGGAGTCGAATATCAACTCACGCTCCTTCTCAATGAGACTAGGCAGATTAATAGTTCATTTTTTAACCACAGCATTCTGCCAGGATTGGAATATTCACAAGACTGTAGCCCTCCGTTAGCTCTTTAATTTTTTACCTCAGATCATGACGGCATGTGTCAGGAATTTGGAGTGTAGGTCTAATCCTTTGGCTATGCAATTACTTAGCTCCCACATCAGCAATTCACTGAATGATTAACTTCACTAGGTTGGTACCTTGTGCAGGCTATCTTGGCACAATGTTTAATAAGTCATTTTTCAGTCAGGCTAACTATTTTTCTTTGCTATCTTATTGACTGTTTCACTCGAGTTCAATGTGTAATCGCCATTCTACTTGGTGAAACTCTTAATTATGCCCAGTAATGTTTGCCTATCATTCTTACCAAGTTCTACCAGATGATTCATTCTGAAATAGTTCCATTTGCAGAACAAGTGACAATGGCCTTAAAAGATTTAGTATATAGGATGGCACGTGTACTTATAGGCTCAAGGTAAAAGTCAACATTGTTCTCATGTTAAAAGCAATCAACTGTGGGAATAATGTAATTAATGCCTCCCTTACAGTCGTGACACGGAAGTTTTGGGTTATGTTGTACACTCTTACAATTCGAATGTCTTTACATATCTGAGTCTGTGACTTATGAAGGTATATCGAGGAATTTAAGGTGGGGGAATATATGGGAGGCAGGGTTTAAGGGTCGGCACAGCATTGTGGGCTGAAGGGCCTGTACTGTGCTGTACTATTCTATGTTCTATTAAACAGCCCACATTGACAGTATGGCATATAACCCTCTAGATGCTGCACTGTACTGTGATTTAGAGGGCAAATTGAACCAAGGCCTACTCTATTGGTTCATCAAAGAGAAAAAGGAAGTTGAAGGTGTGGAGGTCAATGAGACTAGGCAGATTAATAGCTTAATTTTCTAAATGTCTCAATGGACGAGATGGGGCAAGTGGTCTATTTCTGTACTGTAGCATTCTATAGCTTTCTAAAACCAGTCAGTGGGAATCAAAGACAAATTGTCCACAGGCTGGAAATGGGAAAGCAGAAACTTTCCAACAACTTCTAGATGTTGGAATCTGGAGCCACACACAAGATGCTAGAGGAACTCATGGAGTCAGGCAGCATCAGTGGAGGGAAATGGCCTGTCAATGTTTTGGACTAACCTAAAAATGGAAGGTTTGAGCTGCAAGAGTTTGGATAAGCTGGGGCTTTTTTAGACCACAAAGGAGTAGAATGAGGCCATTCGGCCCATCGAGCCTGCTCTGCCAGAAGTAGATTCCAGGCGTGCAACACAAGGTTCCCGGGATCGTGCAGTTGATATATCACCAACTCTCTCTCTCTGGGATTGTGTACTACTACACGTTCCTTAAAATTTGGCGAAGTTCTGCATAAAACTGAAAAATTCATCAATCAGCTTATGAAGGCACATCAGCAACGATAAACGGAAGCACGTGTACTCCTGCAGGAGGATAAGCGGTGAGTGCAGAGAGGCAGATAAAATCATGAGGGGCATAGCTAAGGAGAATGGTCACTGTTACTTCCCCCTGTTGGCTCTAGTCTAGGGGTAAAAGCAAGTGCACCCTCTGTGTGATGCGTTGTTCGTGACGCGTGAAGGATAAGACAGACACCGTATATTTACACGTATTTACAGAAGTGACAGAGGACAACCAAATCCAAAATAATAAAACACGTAGGACAACTAGCGCAATTCTCTAACAGTCGACTCTCCCGCTTCCCTGGTGCCGGCTTTTTTAAAAAACTGCGCTCTCCAAATCCCGATTGGAGAAGTCCCGCCGAGGAGGCGGGTCCTGCAGGGCTCCAAATCCCGATTGGAGAAGTCCCGCCGAGGAGGCGGGTCCAGCAGGGCTCCAAATCCCGATTGGAGAAGTCCCGCCGAGGAGGCGGGTCCAGCAGGGCTCCAAATCCCGATTGGAGAAGTCCCGCCGAGGAGGCGGGTCCAGCAGGGCTCCAAATCCCGATTGGAAAGTCCCGCCGAGGAGGCGGGTCCAGCAGGGCTCCAAATCCCGATTGGAGAAGTCCCGCCGAGGAGGCGGGTCCAGCAGGGCTCCAAATCCCGATTGGAGAAGTCCCGCCGAGGAGGCGGGTCCAGCAGGGCTCCAAATCCCGATTGGAGAAGTCCCGCCGAGGAGGCGGGTCCAGCAGGGCTCCAAATCCCGATTGGAGAAGTCCCGCCGAGGAGGCGGGCCCAGCAGGGCTCCAAATCCCGATTGGAGAAGTCCCGCCGAGGAGGCGGGTCCAGCAGGGCTCCAAATCCCGATTGGAAAGTCCCGCCGAGGAGGCGGGTCCAGCAGGGCTCCAAATCCCGATTGGAGAAGTCCCGCCGAGGAGGCGGGTCCAGCAGGGCTCCAAATCCCGATTGGAGAAGTCCCGCCGAGGAGGCGGGTCCAGCAGGGCTCCAAATCCCGATTGGAGAAGTCCTGCCGAGGAGGCGGGTCCAGCAGGGCTCCAAATCTCGATTGGAGAAGTCCCGCCGAGGAGGCGGGTCCAGCAGGACTCCAAATCCCGATTGGAGAAGTCCTGCCGAGGAGGCGGGTCCAGCAGGGCTCCTAATGGAGATTGACAGCGGCTCGGCACACCTGAAACAGCTGGATGCCAAGAGAGAGAGGGAGAACGGTAAGGACACGGGCGGCGTGCGCACACAAATTTTCCCCAGAGTACCAGAGTTCAGAACCGGAGACCAGTCCTGAAGAAGGGTCTTGGCCTGAAACGTTGACTATATTCTTTTCCATCGATGCTGCCCGGCCTGCTGAGTCACTCCAGCATTTTGTATGCGTTGCTTGGATTTCCAGCATCTGCAGATTTTCTCTTGTTTGGGCTTAGGTTTCAGGTGAGAGAGGAAAGATTTAAATAAGGCAAAATTCTCACACATGTGGAACGGGCTGCCAGAGGAATTGGTGGAGGTGGGTGCTATTATGACACCTATGTGGCATTTGGACAAGTATGTGGGCAGTAAAGTGTGGGCAGATATGGGGCAAATGTAAACGAATAGCACTAGGCGACTTGGTTAGCATGGACAGGTTGGGCCAAAAGGGCCTGTTTCTGTCCTGTTTGTTTCTGTGTCTCTTTGATTCTCCATCACACTGCATCTTCATTTGGGACAAAGCCTTGCAATATCTTCCACAACAGCACAGTGGGTGTAGCCAACAGAAGCACTAGTTCAAGAAGCTAGTTCATGTGGAGTGACGCATAATGGCTGCGATCACAGATCAGGGTTCGATTCCTGCCCTAGCTGTGATAGAGGTTTGCAAGATTATGAGAGGCACAAGTGGAGTGGGCAGAGAGTATCTGCTTCCCAGGGTTGAAACATCTAATACCAGAGGGCTTACATTGGAGTTGAGAGGGGATCTGTTCAAGGGAGAAGTGAGGGGTAAGTTTTATTACTCAGAGAGTGGTGGATGCCTGGAATGTACTGCCCGGTATGGTGGTAGAGACAAATACATTAGAGACTTTTAAGAGATGTTTGGATAGGCACATGAATGAAGGGAAAATGGAGGGATATGGACATGGTGTAGATTGGAGGGATTAGCGTTTGGGTGTTTTTGATTTACTTTTTAGCTGGTTTGGCACATCATTGTGGGCTGAAGGGCCTGTTCCTGAGCTGTACTCTTCTATGTTCTATATCCACAATCATAAAGACAGGAGGCTCTGCAGGTGCTGGAAATTCAGCGAAACATACACATGACGCTGGAGGAGCTCAGCAGGTCAGGCAGCGTGTGTGGATGGGAATAAACAGTCGACGTTTCAAGGTGAGAAAACTTTATCAGGACTGGAAAGGAAGGGGGATGAAGCTAGAAAAATTCTAGACTTCTAGCCGTCCCTCTTCCTTTCCAGGACTGATGAATGGTCTTGGCATGAAACTTCATCTGTTTATTCCTCCCCAGAGATGCTGCCCAACCTGCTGAGTTCCAAAAGCATTTTGTGTGTGCAGCTCACCATTACTGAAATAGGGAATAAATGCTGCACTGATTTGGCATTGTTAACAAATGGAGCTGTGGCCAACATTTAATCCTTCAGAAACCAGCTATTAAAAAAAATTCCAAACTGAATAACCGGAGTTTTATTTAGACCATAAGATCATAAGAAAAAAGGGCAGAATTAGGCCATTCAGCCCACCAAATCTTCTCACTATTCTATCATGGCTGATTTATTATCCCTCTCAACCCCATCCTCCTTCCTTTCCCACCCCCATAACCTCTGACGTCTTAACTAGTCCAGAACCCTGAAAGCCCAAGCCAACATTAATATGTAAATGGGTCAGTGGTTGGTAAGGAATTTGTGGGCTGAAGGGTTAATTTTCATGCCTTATCACTCTCCATAACTATAGAATGCCAAACCCCCTTGACTTCTTGTACATAGAATCAACTGCATTTATCTATTGCCTATCACAGCAATCCAGACACTTTACGGACAATGAAAACAGTAAAGTATTTCAGTGCAGCTACTGACCTAACAGAGAAATCAGAGACAACTTGGACATAGCATCTCCCACAAATAGAAGTATGACAGCGATAACCTGATTCTTGTGCACAGCAAGAGCCCACAAAGTGTAACTATGGTCATAACCAAATAATAAGACAAGACATAGAAGCAGAGTTCAGCTTTTTGGCCTACTGAGTCTGCTTCATCATTCGGTTATGGCTGATTTATTTCCCCTCTCAACTCCAATCTTCTGTTGTCTCCCCATAACCTCTGAAACCTTACTAATCAATAACCTATCAACCTCCACTTTAAATATGCTCAATAACTTGGCCCTAAAATTGTGTTTGTAGGAAGCTGAGGTTTGCAAAATGCTATAGACACAACTATTTCTGTCTGATTATTAACGTTTGGAAGATGTCATCAGTTGTGGAGTACATTTTGTGATTGATTAAGGTCAATGAAAAGTAAAAGAAACCTGCAGATGCTGGAAACTTGACATAAAATAGAAATTGATGGAAAAACTGGACAGGAAGGGTGACATCTGCAGAAAGAGGCTGAATAGATTACTACTTTATTCCCTGGAGTAGTAAAGAGTGAGGGAAGATTTGATAGAGGTATACAAAATTATGAAGAGCAAAGAT
This sequence comes from Hypanus sabinus, assembly GCF_030144855.1. NCBI lineage: Eukaryota > Metazoa > Chordata > Chondrichthyes > Myliobatiformes > Dasyatidae > Hypanus > Hypanus sabinus. Next base: position 27,732,827 of record NC_082718.1, read on the forward strand.
AGGGTAAACTAGAGGTCATGGGTTAAGGGTGAAAGGTGAAGTGGTTAAGGAAAACATGAGGGAGAACTTCATCACTTCAAAGGTTGGTGAGAGAGTGGAACGAGCTACCAGTGGAAGTGGTGGATGCAGGTTCGATCTCAACGTTTAAGAGACATTTGGACAGGTACATGGATATGAGGGGTATGGAGAGCTATGGTCAGGGTCTAGGCAGCATAATAGTTCGGGACTGACTAGATGAGCCAAAGGTTGTAGTGCTCTATGACTCTAAGACCATTTTCCAGAAGTTGGAAAGAGCGAAAAATAAGAAAAACAAAACTGAAAGCCGTATATTGACGATAAACCTTCACTTTGGGAAATTGGATTTTCCTAAAATCTTTCTCAGTCCTCTATTTTATGATGATTGGAGCCTCAGACTGGCGCCTCTGCCTTTACATTCTCACAGCTGGACTGATGACAGTAGTGTGGAGTTCCCCCATCGGTATCTTCAAGGTCTCACTCCAGTGATTTTTGGAATTAAGATCATGTCCTTGCTCTTTCCTCAATATTTCACTGTAGGAAAGGAAGCCCATCCTCCTTCCACAAAGGATTCGTGGAAAGACTTTCCTGATCTCTCTGCCCCGAACTCGCCTTTAATCCCTGGGGCCATCTTTTCCTCACAGCTTCCTTTTCCCATGCTTGATGCAGAGGAAAAAACAAAATTGGTGAATTCCAATCGAAATGAAATGATCTTTTACAAGAACCATTCAGAAATACTTACTTCTGCTCTTAGGGGTGTGAGTGCATAGTTACCAAAGGCACCTGGAAAAACAGATCCATTATTTTGTTGAAAGTGGTGTCAGAGGTGTATAGGGTTGTCAAGAGAGCACTTGGCCCATTGGCCTTCAAAAATCAGTCCAAATCCAGCTACTCTGTCACCAATTCCTCTGTCCACAAGCTTCAAAGTGGCCACCATCACCCCTGTACTAAGGAACTCCACGCTCTTTGGAACTAAGCAACTACCACCCAGTGGCATTGAGGCCAATTTTCATGAAGCACTTCGAATGACTGGTAATGGCATTTATCAAAAACTCCATTCCTGCCACACTGGACACTCACCATTATGCTTACTGACAGAACCTCTCTACAACAGATACCATAGCAGCTGTCATGCCCTTGGCCCCGACAAACCTAGAAAACAAGGACACTGATGTCAGAATGCTGTTTCTGGATTTCAGTTTGGCATTCGACGCTATTGTCCCACAGACCTTGGTGAACAAACTCCTACTCCCTGGTCTAAATACACAACTGTGCAACTGGATGTAGGACTTCCTAACCAACTGACCTCAGATAGTCAGGCTGCACAAGCGCTTCTCCCTCGCCATCATCCTCAACACGGATGTGTGCTGAGCCCATTGCCGTACACTCTGTTCACACATGACTGCATGGCCAGACACCTAAGTAATCCCCCTGTCAAGTTTGCCGATGACATGACAGTGGTGGGGCTCATCACCAACAACAACAAGCCGGCCCACAGAGAGGAAGTGGAAGAGCTCGAGGCCTGGTGCCAAGCAAATAACCTTTTTGCCAATGTCAGCAAGACAAAGGAGATGGTTATTGACTTCAGGAGAACTTGCACTCACACACTCACACCCGTCTTTACATCGGCAGCACAGCAGTAGAATCTGTGAGCAGCTTCAAACTCCTGGGAGTGCACATCTCGTACGACCTTTCATGTTACCAGGACTCATTCTACACAATCAGTTAAACTCACTAATGCCTCTGCTTTCTGAGGAGGCTGAAGAGACCTGGACTTTGCACATCTATTCTCAAGTCTTTCTACAGATGTGCAATAGAGAGCATCCTGACAGTCTGCGTCACTGTTTGGTATGGAAACTGCACTGTGGTGGACAGGAAGGCTTTACAACAGGTAGTCAAAACTGCCCAATGCCTCATCAGCACCAGCCTACATGCCTTCAAAGACATACTGTATAAAGAAAGGTGCTGAAATAGAACCAGTAACATCATGAAGGATCCCACCCGCCCTGCTCATGGAATATTTGTCCCACTCCCATCAGGGAGGAGGTTAGATAGCATCCACGGCAGGACCACCAAACTCAAAAACAGTTACTTATCCCAAGCAGTAAGGCTGATCAACACTTCCACCCACTAGCCCACCCCTCCACACCTCGAACCACCACTACTTTATCATTTCCTGCCAGTCACCTTATGTACAGACGCTCCCAAACACGAGAAAATCAGCAGATGCTGATTGTCCAGAGCAACACACACAAAACGCTGGAGGAGCTCAGCAGGACAGGCAGCATCTATGGAAAAGAGAAATCAGTTGACGTTTCAGGCCGAGACCCTTCATCAGGTGTTTCTCAGCCTGAAATGTAGACTGTTTACTGTTTTCCATGGATGCTCACTGGCCTGCTGAGTTCCTCCAGTATTTTGTGTATGTTTGTATATAAGCTATCTTATGTATTTATATTTATTGCGTTTTTATTATTACTGTGTTCTTTATCTTATTGTGGGTATTTTTTGGGCTGCATCGGATCTGGAGTAACAATTATCTCATTCTCCTTTGCACTTGTGTACTGGAAATGACATTAAACAATCTAGGTTTCCCAGCTCCCAGACCTTGCACCTTATGGGCGCTGCAGTAGAGAGCTGGTTAGTGCAATGTTATTCCAACTCGGGGTGTTGGAGTTCAGAGTTCAATTCCGGCGTCCTCTGTAAGGAGCCTCTGTACAGTTCCCCCTCCCCTTAGAATGTGTGGGTTTCCCCCGAGTGCTCCAGTTCGCTCCCGCAGTCCAAAGATGTACCGGGTAGGTTAATTAGTCATTGGAAACTGCCATATGATTAGGATAGGGTTAAATCGGGGTTGTCTGGGGTTGTTGGGGCAGCACAGATTGAAAGGCTGGAAGGGCCTACTCCATGCTGTATCTCTAAATAAGTAAGAATGACCTCACACAGCGCTCTTTGGAGCAGCGCAGTTGCCTTAGTCTATTACTGAAAGTGCTCCTCCGTTCAGCCAAGGAGGCATGCAGAGGGTGAGAAACTCTGTCCAGAATTGCCAGGATTTTCTGTAGGGTCCTTTGTTCTACCTCAGCCTCCAGTGTGACAATAATAGATCTATAGCACTTCCAGTTCCAGTTCCTCACTCTGCTACCATTCTAGGTTCCGTGGTCCCTCCACCTACCCATACTCTTCTCCTGGTCCCTTCTACTCTTTCCCTCTTCCTACTGACTGTTCTACTGGAACAGGCAGCAATGGTCAATCTAACCATTTCCTCCTTCATAACAATCCTCCATTTTTCTTTCACCCATGGCCCTATCTAAGAGTCTCTTAAGCAACACACGTAAAACACTGAAGGAACTCTACAAGTCAGGCAGTATCAATGAACAGTTTCATGCTGCAATGCTTCATCAGGACTGGAAAGGAAGGAGGCAGAGGCCAGAAAAAGACGGTAGGGGAAAGGGAAGGAGTACAAGCCAGAAGATAAGAGTGAGACCATGCGAAGGGAAAGGTGGGTGGGTGACTGAGGCCACACTCAGGTTGGAGGAACAACACCTTGTATTCTGATTGGGTAGCCTCCAACCTGATTTTTTTAACTTTTGGTAAATTCTCCCCCTCCTCCTTCCCATGTTTTCAATTCTCCACTCTGGCACCCCTCTTACCTCTTCTCCTCATCCTGCTGCTGCCCCTCCTCCTCCCCTTTCTCCCATGGTCCACTGTCCTTTCTTATCAGATTCTTCTTCTTCAGCCCTTTTACTTTTCCCAGCCATCGCCTCCCAGCTTCTTATTTCATCCCGTCCACCTTCCCTCTCACCTTGCCTACAGTGACAACTTGTAAACATGTCCTGCTTACTGTCCATACAGATCAACTCATTACAATAGTGTATTGAGGTAGTAGAAGATAAAACAACTACAGATTACATAATAACGTGGTTCCAGTTGCAGATAAAATACAGTGCAAGGCCTGAAAAACATGGATTGTGAGGTCAAGAGTCCATCTTAGGGAACCATTCAATTGTCTATTAACAGTGGTAGGGAAGCTGTCTTTGAGCTCTTTGTTGGTATGTGCTTTCAAGGTTTGTATCTTCCATCTAATGGGAAAGGAGAGAGGACAGAATGTCTCGAGTGGATGGGGTTTTTGATTATGTCGGCTGCTTTACTGAAGCAGTGAGAAGTATAGACAGAGTCCATAGAAGGAAGACTGATTTCCATGGTGTGCTGTTTCTTGCAGTCATGGGCAGAGTAGTTGTCATAACAAGCCATGATACATGTCTATGGTGCATCATTATAACATAGTGAGGGTTGAATTTCTTTAATCTCCTGAGGAAGTGGAGGTGCTAGTGAGATTTCTTGGCCATGCCGTTAACGTAGCTGGACCAGGACAGGCTTGTTCAAGAGGGCCACAGCCTTGTTGTTGGGGTTGGAGGCTTGTGTGCCTCAATGACCTGGAGAGCCGTGTTGGCTGGAGTCAGGGTTTTATGCTTTGGGTCTTGGTAGGGTCACCCATGCCAAACAGGTCAAAAGGTAGAGACCAGACTATGAGTGATCTACCAGTCCTCCAGGATCAGAGGGCTTCAGCTCAAGGTAAAACAAAACTTATAGAAACAACGATGAAGAAACCTTCTACATCTGAGTGTGCCGGTATTCCTGAGTCTTTACTCGGGACTTGTATAGTTGACAGTAGTGAAAACCAAGAGTGAGCTACTGGCACAATGAAGGAAGCCCTGAACACCGCCAGAGATGGAGGACCTTTGTTGCTGCCCTAAACGCCAATGGCATAATGGACAGTAAGTAAGTAAGTACCAGGGTCAGGCTGTTGGTGATGTTCACTCCTGGGAACTTGAAAGCCTCAACCATCTCAATATCAACACCATTGACAGAGAATTCTGCACCATTCCATTTCCTGAAGTCAATGACCAATGAACACACTTACTTTTAAAAGAATATATACACATTTGTATTGTGCAACATAGGTATCAAAATAACTACAGGTCTGTTTGTCCAACCCATGGACCAAAGTTGCAGGTGAGTGGAATTGAATTCCTCACTTGCAGACTCCAGTCAGTTCGGATTGGCAACAGCATCTCCTCCACAATCACTATTAGCATAGGTGCACCACAAGGATGTGAGCTTAGCCCTCCGATCTGCTTGCTTCAAGCTTATGACTGTGCAGCTCAAATGCCATATTTAATGATGACACCACTGTTGGCCAGATCAAAAGGGGTAACAATCTGGCATATAGGAGGGCGACTGAAAACTTGGCTGAATAGTGCCACAACAATAACCCCTCATTTAACAACAGTAAAACCAATGAGCTGATTATGGCTTATTGGAGGAAAAAACCAGAGGTCCATGAATCATTCTTCATTAGGGCATTGGTGATGGGGGGAGGGGGGGTCAGTAACTTTAAATTACTTGGCATTATCATATCAGAGGATCTGCCCTGGGCTAGCATGTAGTGGCATTCGTAAGAAGGCACAACAGTGCCTCTACTTTCTTCAAGGCTTGTCCAGATTTGGCATGTCAACAAAAACTCTGGCAAACTTCGATAGATGCACAGTGGAGAGTATCCAGGCTGGTTATATCACAGTCTAAGCAGGAACAGAAAAGTCCATAGAAGGTAGGGAAAACAACCCAGTCCTCTGCTAGGAGTGCTGCCACAAGAAAGCAGCATCCACTATCAAGGACCCCACCAATCTAGGCCACACTCTCTTCTCTCTATAGGAGCCTTGGGACCCACACCACCAGGTTCAGGAACAGTTATTATCCTACAACCAATAGACTTCTGAATCAGCGTCGATAACTTCACTCACCCCAACCCTGAACTGATTCCACAAACTATACACGTACTTTCAAGGACTTTGCAACTCATGTTCTCAGTGTTAGTTATTTATTTTTAAAATGTTGGTCTTTTTTTGCACATTGGTCTAGATCTGACTCATTGTTGGTCTACCATATTCTTTTCTTCAAAGGCATCAGGTTATTTAAGTCCCAACTAGCTGTGTCCTATCTTGCATCAAGTCCTGTCGAACCATTACCCCGTCTACACTGGAACCTAGATGAAATGCTTCACTGTTAATGCCCCTCAATCTTTGTTTACAAATCCCCGCCCAGACTGAGCCCTCTTCAAATAATTTTTCCCTGTTTTTTTTTGTTGCAACATCCTCCTATGCTACAAACCATCAAAATATTTGCAAACTCCAATTCTGACTTCGCCGATCTTACTCGTACTATTTGGCCTCCCTATCCTTCTGGCATTGTGCCTGCTGTATTCAAGGACCTAAGCTCTAAAATTCCCTCATTTCACATCTCGACACATCTTGTTCAGCCACTAAGATGCTTACCAAAGTCTCCTTCATGAAGGGTTGGGTCGTCATCTTAATATCTCCTCATGCCTCCGCTTCAGGGTTTGTTTTGTAATGGTCCTGTGAAGTACCTTGGCCTCTTTTCTTCTTTAAGCCACTAAGTAAGTGTGTATTTTGAGCCAGGGCCCTTCATTGAAGTTGAGATGAAGGGTCTCAAACTGAAATATTGACAGTCCATTTCTCTCAATTGCCACTGCCTGATCTGCTGAGTTCCTCTGGTGGCCGTGCATCATTAGGAAGTTGAAGAGGTTTGGTATGTCACCAAAAACACTCACAAATCTCTACAGTTGTACCATGGAGAGCATTCCAACTGGCTGCATCACCATAAGGTACCGGGGTGGTGGGGGTGCTGGCGGCTACTGAACAGGATTGAAGTAAGCTGTAGAGAGTTGTAAACTTAGCCAGCTCCATCATGGGCCTATCCTCTGTAGCATCCAGGACTAATTGAAGGAGCGGCGCCTCAGAAAAAGGGTGTCCATCAGTGGAGGCCCCAACCACCCAGGTCATGACCTTTACTCGCAGCTTCTTCGCCTCTGCCATTCAGTTTCTGAATGGACGTTGAATCCATGAACGCTACCTCACTACTTTTTAAATTGTTACTTTTGCTCTAATTATTTAACTAATATACAATATATATTTACTGTAATCCACATTTTTTTCCTGTTATTATGTATTGCATTGTACTGTGGCTGCAAAGAACAAATTTCATGACGTGTTGGTGATACCTGATTTTGTTTCTGTTTGTTTTTGTTGCTCCAGACTGCAGCATCTGCTGTCTCTCGTGTCTACCTCTGTTCTCATTGTTACTTTTTATCTGCCCTTTTTTGCACACTGATTGCTTGTCTGTCTTCATTTAATCAGAATCAGAATCAGGTTTAATATAACCTGTCAGTACTGATACAAACAGGAATGGCTGGTTGTCTGAAATAGTTCAATTTAGCATTGTTTATATTGGGTTTCATCAGGAAAAATGTAAAGAGATTATACTGGGAGCATTGTTGGTTAGAGTTGGTTTCACTCTAGCCAGACTGCTGATAAAATCTACATAGAGGCATAGAAAAGTACAGCATAGAAACATCTCGTCTACGTCGAATGGTTTAAACTGTGTTCTCCCATCGACCATAGCCTCCATAATTCTAACATTCATTTGCCAGTCTAAACAACTCTTACATTTTGAAATTGAGCTTTGCTGCACCACTTGGGTTGGCAGCTCATTTCACAACTCTCATGACCCTCTGAGTGAAGAAATTTCCCATCAAATTCCCTTTAAACTTTTCACCTTTTGCACTTAACCAATGACATCTAGTTGTAGTCCCACCCAACCTCTGTGGAAAAAAGCCTGCTTGTGTTTACCCTATCTATACCCCTCATAATTTTGTATACAGTACTCTATCAAATCTTCTCTCAGCCTTCCATGTTCCAATGAATAAAGTCCTAACCTATTCAATCTTTCCTTATAACTCAGGTCCTCCAGACCCAGCAACATCCTTGTAAGTTTTCTCTGTACTCTTTCAACCTTATCTACATCTTTCCTGTAGGCTGGTGACCAGAACTGCATCCAATACAAATTAGTCCTCATCAATGTCTTATACAACTTCAACCTAACATCCTATCTCCTGTACTTTGATTTATGAAGGCTAATGTACCAAAAGCATTTTTTACCACCATACCTACCTGTAATGACACTTCCAATGAATATTGATCTGTAATACCACACTCTTTGTCCTACCACACTCCTCAGTTCCCTTCATTTTGTAAGACCTACCCTGGTGGGTTCTACTGAAGTGGAAAGCCTCGCACTTGTCTACATTAAATGCCATCTGTCATTTTTCAGCCCATTTTTCCAGCTGGTCCAGATCCCACCACAACACATGATAGCCTTCCTCGCTGTCCACTACACCCCGAATCTTGGTGTCGCCTGCAAATTTGCTGGTCCAGTTAACCACATTATTATCCAGACCATTGACATTGATGACAAACAACTATGGACTCAGCACCGATCCCTGTGCCACTCCACGAGTCACAGGCCTGCAGTCAGAGAGGCAACCATCTGCTCCACTCTCTGGCTTCTCCCACAAAGCCAAAGTCTAATTCAAATTACTACGACTTCTTGAATGCTGAGCGACTGAACTTCTTGACCGACCATCCAGGTGGGACCTTGTCAAATGCCTTGTTAAAGTCCATGTAGACAACTACTACAGCTTTCCTGGTAACTTCTTCGATAAACTCTACAAGTTTGATTAGACATGTCCTACTGCACACAAAGCCATCCTAACTATCCGTAATCAGTCCCTGTTGATCCAAATACTTATATATCCAGTCCCTTAGAATATCTTCCAACAACTTACCCACTAATGATGTCACGCTTAATGACATATAATTTCCCTGTTTATTTCTATACACCTGAACAACATTGGCTATCCTCCAGTCTTCTGGGGTCCCATCTGTCGCTAAGGATGACTTAACTATCATTGCTAGGGCTCCACCAAGTTCTGTACTTGCCCCCCTCCCAACCCCCGCTGGGTCTGAGGGAACACCTTGTCAGGTCCTGGGGATTTATCAACACTAATTTGCCTCTGGACAGCAGAAACCTCCTCCTCTGTAATCTGTACAGGGTCCATGAAGTCAATGTCAATTTGCCTCACTTTTATAGACTCTGTCTGTTCTCTGAGTAAATACAGATGCAAAAAAAAAATCATTTAAGATCTCTCAAATCCCTTCGGCTCCACACATGGATTACCATTCTGATCTTCCAGAGGACCAATTTTGTCCCTTGCAATCATTTTTCTGCTAACAAATCTGTAGAATCCCTTAGGATTCTCCTTCGCCTTGTCTGCTAGGGCAACCTCATTGCTTCTTTTAGACCTCCTGATTTCTTTCTTAAGTGTTCTCTTGTATTTCTTATACTCCATAAGCACCTCACGTGCAGCGGCATATCTAAGGTATGGCAGGTATGGCACGTGCCCTGGGCGCCACTGGAAGGGGGCGCCACTGAGCAGATTCTATTAAAGTCAGGCAAGCCATCCTCGGATAGTGAAAAAAGAATTTTCTTCAGATGTATGATCTGTCTTTGATTATCATGGGTGAGAAGCACTAGGATGGGCTTATTTCAGAGCATTGTGTATGAAGACCATGAAGCGTTTCTTCACGAAGAAGAAGGAAAATGGAGCTGAAGGATGGAAGAGACGAAAGTTGAAGGCGGAGGAAGCCAAGAAGTCGAGCAAGTTTTTCATGCCCTTCTTTGAAAAGCCTGGAACAAGTAGTTTGACACATTCCATGGAGTCGCCTGCACCTGCTAAAAGTTTGTTAGAATCCGAAGGTGGATCAAGTACAAATGCGTCACAAGCCGAGGAGGAAGTCAAGTCAGATAAATCTGAGTATGACAAGATTAAGAGTGAGGCTGCCACAGAGAATGTGGACATGACAGGAGGGGAAGACGATGGTGGTGGTGGTGATGTTGAGTTTATTGACGAGATTTTACCTGACGACACTGAACCTGGTGAACTGGATGGTGTCAAAGAGCCTCGAACTGTCATACCAGAGGTAATTGAACAGCATGACATTGGACTTTTAAAGTTCAACAAGGATACTGGAAAAGCAATTTTGCCTGATGCGTTGAGAACAGAAATAATAAACCTGGGTTCGAAGTATTTCCAGAACAGTGAGGGGCCTTTCCTACCAACAAATAACTGTTCAATGAACAAAAGTTGGTTCAAGAGGAAATTGGGAAATGGTCGTGATGAGGAAGTGACTCACTCATGGCTGGTCTATTCCCCTTCTATAAAGTTTGTCTTTTGTACCTGTTGTCTTCTCTATTCCCAGTCAGACCATCAATCTTCATTGGAGCAGGAAAGTGGATTCAACCAGTGGAAAGCACCTAAAAGGATCAGTGTTCATGAAAATGCCAAGAATCATTGGGAATGCTCACACAGTGGAAAGAAATGGAAAGAAATTTAGCTGGAAACAGAGGAGTTATTGACGTGGTATTTCAGTCACAGATTGAGAAGGGAAAGCAGAAGTGGTGTGATATCTTGACAAGAATCCTTCACTGCATAAAATTCCTTGCGACTTAGAACCTGGCTTTGTGAGGACACAGGGAGTCACTTCAGCTAGACGATGACTCCAATTTGGGAAATTTCCTTGGCTTACTGAAAGTACTGGCCATCTTTGACCCTGTCATGAAAGAACACCTCACTCATTTGGAAAGTCATTGTGGATCCACGTCTTACCTTTCACCGGGTGTCCAGAACAAATTCATCCACATGTTGGCATCCACTGTTCGCCAGAGTTTACGGAGAAGCATTCGTAAAGCCAAATACTATGGTTTCATTTTGACTGGACTCTTGATCAGCAGATGTCAGAAGTAGTGAGGTACGTGGAAGTTGATTTTGAGAGGAAAAAAGTCCATGTTAGAGAGTCCTTCCTTGGTTTTATCCAGATAACCCAGAAGGATGCTGACAGCTTGGTTGAAGACATTGTGAAACAGCTAGAGGACGAAATGAAGCTACAAGATTGTCGGTCACACTGCTATGACAATGCTGCTCTGATGGCTGGACACAGAAGTGGTGTTCATCAAAGAATAAGTGAAAAAAACAACCTGGCAGTATTTGTAAATTGCGGCAATCACTCACTCAACTTGGTGGGTGTTCATGCAGCCAAGCAGGATACAATGATGGTCACATTTTTTGGAACCATTGAAGCTCTCTATGCGTTTTTCTCTCATTCAACACAGTGCTGGGAAAAACTCAGAAACGCCATGCCTGTGGTTGTTAAGTTGGAGTCCGAAACCAGGTGGAGTGCAAGGACATAGCAGTGAAGCCCTTCAACAAGTACTTTGAGGAGATACTTCAAGTTCTCCAGGACATGATAGACAATGAATACGAGACCAATGAGACAAGAAGTGATGCAAGGTAGCTGCACAACTGCATGTTGAGTTGTGATTTTCTGATTTTGCTAGGATTTTGGAACAAAGTACTCATTCTCAAAAGAGGCTGCATGGTTCTGGCATGAACTTCCACTATGTTGCCCTGGATTTGAAAGCCCTCTGAAATAATCTTTATGGTGAAAGGGAAGTGTTGGTCAGTGAGTCACTGGAAGAAGGAGTCGGTCTCTGTCAAGAATGGAATATTGAATTTGAAAGATGTCAGAGACGAAAGAACCGAATGGCTGATAAGAACTCGAGAGATGCTGGGTTAACAGCTAAGGAGGAAATGGAAAGAGCCATGAAAGGAACACTCGACGTCTTCACAGAAAAATGGACGAAATTCACTCGTTTGCATGACACCGACGCCAAGTTTGGGTTCCTTCTCAATGTTGAGGGAATGTGTTACAGTGCCAGCAGTAACGACCTAAAGAAGAAGTGTGAAAATTTGGGTGAATTGTACAGCTCTGATGTTGATGGACAGCAGCTATGTGAAGAAATTTTGGATAGCAGAATGTTGCTATTAAGGTGGGTGAACATGAAAATATCAAGACCTGAAGAGCTTGAACTTATTGTTCAGTATGGAGATGAGAGCGTCTTCCTAAATCTTCACATTGCTATTCAGATAGCAATTATCTATTCAGATAATTCATCAAAATTTCCATTGCCAGCTGTGAGAGATCATTCAGCAAGTTAAAACTAATACTTTCGTATTTGAGAGCCTCCATGGGTCAAGGCTGACTCTGTGACCTTGCTCTGCTGAGTGTAGAAAGTGAAGAAACCGAAAAAACTGACTTTGATCACATCATAGACCAATTGTGAAAGCAAGGAAGGTGCAGTTATAATTTTCATGTAGTGCCATAATTTGTTAATTAAAAGATTAATGAGCTTGACTTGTATTTTTGAGCTGATATTCTGGTAAAATTATCTAAAAGATGGGTGTCAGATGTTTGGACAGGGGCGCAATTACAGTGCTTGCCATAGGCGCTATTTTCTGTAGATACACCCCTGCTCACATGTTCCTACCTGTCTATACCTGCTATGCACCTCCTTTTCTTTACTTAAACCAGGGCCTCAATATCTCTTGAAAACCAAGGTTCCCTCCACTTGTTATTTTTATCTTTTATCCTGCCTGGTACATACAAGCTTTGAACTCTCAAAATCTCACTTTTGAAGGCCTCCCGCTTAACCAAGTACACCTTTGCCAGAAAACAGCCTGCCTCATTCCACACTTGCCAGATCCTTTCTGATACCATCAAAATTGACCTTTCTCCAATTTAGAATTTCAACCCACGGATCAGACCTACCTTTTTGCATATTTTTTTTGAAACTAATGATATTGTGATCACTGGATGCAAAGTGCTCCCCTATACAAACTTCTGTCACCTGCCCTGTCTTATTCCCTAGTAGCAGATCAAGTATCACACAATCTCTCATTGGGATTCTACATACTGGTGAAGGAAATTTTCCTGAAAAAAATGACAAACTCCCATCTAATCCTATTACAGTTTGGGAGACCCAGTCAATATGTGGAAAGTTAAAATCTCCAACTATAACAACAGTCTGTCCAACATCTGAATCTCTTCTTTGTATCATATTAGTTGCAGTTCCTGTAGCACTGTCATTGGTAATGGTAATGATAAAAATTTAGATTGTTACAGGGATAGGTATGTTCATAAAATCTTTATATCCTTTCTTTTAAGTTGCTTTCTTTCTGTCCTCCTTGTTGCAAATTGAGGAAGAGAGAAAGAGAGGATTACAGGTTGAGTCGATGCTGAGTAAGGCATTAAGAAAGAGGATGTGCTGGAACTTTTGGAAAGCATCAAGTTGGGTAAGTCACTGGGACCGGATGAGACGTACCCCAGGCTACTGTGGGAGGTGAGGGAGGAGGTTGCTGAGCACTGGCAATGATCATTGCATCATCATTGGGGATCGGAGAGGTTCCAGAGGATTGGAGGGTTGCAGATGTTGTTCCGTTATTCAAGAAAGGGAGTAGAGATAGCCCAGGAAGTTATAGACTAGTGAGTCTTACTTCAGTGGTTGGTAATTTGATTGAAAAGATCCTGAGAGGCAGGATTTATGAACATTTGGAGAGGCATAATATGATTAGGAATAGTCAGCATGGCTTTGTCAAAGGCAGGTCGTGCCTTACGAGCCTGATTGAAGTTTTTGAGGATGTGACTAAACACGTTGATGAAGGTAGAGCAGTAGATGTATTGTATATGGATTTCAGCAATGCATTTGAAAAGGTACCCCATGCAAGGCTTATTGAGAAAGTAAGGAGGCATGGGATCCAAGGGGACATTGCTTTGTGGATCCAGAACTGACTTGTCCACAGAAGGCAAAGAGTGGTGGCATGGGGGTTGGTGACCAGAGGTATGCCTCAGGGATCTGTTCTGGGACCCCTTCTCTTCGTGGTTTTTATAAATCACCTGGATGAAGAAGTGTGGAGGGATGGGTTAGTAAATTTGCTGATGACACAAAGGTTGGAGGTGTTGTGGATAATGTAGAGGGCTGTCAGAAGTTACAGTGGGACATTGATAGGATGCAAAACTGGGCTGAGAAGTGACAGATGGAGTTCAACTCATTTAAGTGTGAGGTGGTTCATTTTGGTAGGTCAAATATGAAGGCAGAACACAGTGTTAATGGTAAGACTCTTGGCAGTGTGGAGGATCAGAGGGATCTTGGGGTCCAAGTCCATAGCACACTCAAAGCTGCTGTGCAGGTTGACTGTGTGGTTAAGAAGGCAAATGTGCATTGGCCTTCATCAACCGTGGGATTGAGTTCAAGAGCCAAGAGGTAATGTTACAGCTAAATAGGACCCTGGGCACTTGGAGTACTGTGCTCAGTTCTAGTCACCTCACTACAGGAAGGATGTGGAAACTATAGAAAGGGTGCAGAAGAGATGTACAAGGATGTTACTTGGATTGACGAGCATGCCTTATGAGAATAGGTTGAGTGAATTTGGCCTTATCTCCTTGGAGTGACAGAGAATGAGAGGTGACTGATAGAGGTGTATAATATGATGAGAGGCATTGATCGTGTGGACAATGGAGGCTTTTTCCCAGGGCTGAAATGGCTAACATGAGAGGGCACAGTTTTAAGGTGTTGGAAGTAGCTACAGAGGAGATGTCGGGGTAAGTTTTTTACTCAGAGAGTGGTGAGTGCGTGGAATGGGCTGCTGGCGACGGTGGTGGAGGCAGATATGACAGCGTCTTTTAAGAGACTCCTGGATAGGTACATGGAGCTTAGAAAAATAGAGGGCTACGGGTAACCCGAGGAAATTTCTAATGTAAGTACATGTTTGGCACAGCATTGTGGGCCGAAGGGCCTGTATTGTGCTGTAGGTTTTCTGTATTTCTATGTTTCTATGTAATATTAGCACTCATTTTGAGAGGACTAAGGATGTAATGCTGAGTGTTTATAAGGCACTGGTAGGACCTCACGGAGTATTGTGAGCAGTTTTGGGCCCCTTATCTAAGAAAGGATGTGCTGATATTGGAAAGGGTTCAGAGGATGTTCACGAGAATGATTCCAGGAATGAAAGGGTTACCATAGGAGGTTGGGTGGTGGTGGTGGAGAACTGTCTCTGCCAGCCGAGGTGTAAGGCACCTCCTTCCCTTTGCTAGCCTGCATGTCACCCTTGGGCAAGGTGGAGCCCCACCCCCCTCACCAGCCCGATCAGGGTCACGTGAAGCCATGGGAGCAGATGGTGGGTGGTCGTACGAGCAGCTGGTGCATATCAACCACTTATGCTAGGCAGACAGTCTCTGAAGAGTATTGGTAATGGATGGGTTACTTGTCTTGTAAAGACATTGCCCAGAAGAAGGCAATGGCAAACCACATCTGTAGAAAAATTTGCCAAGAGTAATCATGGTCATGGGACCATGACTGTCTACATCATATGGCACTGCATGTAATGATGGTGATGACCATGTGAGGAGGGCCTGATGACTCCAGGCTTGTACTCACTGGAATTCAGAAGAATGAGGGAGGAACTCATCGAAACCTTTCAAATGTTTAAAGGCCTCAATAGAGTGGAGGTGGGGAGGATGTTTCCTATGGTGGGAGAGTCTAGGACCAGAGGACACAGCCTCAGAATAGAGGGAAGTCCATTTAGAATGGAGATGAGGAGGAATTTCTTTAGCCAGCGTGTGGTGAATCTGTGGAATTCATTGCCACATGCAACTGCGGAGGCCAAGTCATTGGGTATAGTTATGACAGAGGTTGATAGATTCTCATTTAGTCAGTGTATGAACAGTTACAGGGAGAAGGCAGGAGATTCGGGCTGAGAAGGAAATTGATCAGCCATGATGAAATGGCAGAGCAGACTTGATGCACCAAATGCCCTAATTCTGCTCCTATATCTAGTGGCCTCAACTTCCTACTTGGTATTAGGTTTGAAAGACAGGATCAATGACTGTAAGCAACAACCAAAACATCTCATCAGAAAGTAATCAAACTGAGGTTTTATTCAGTATGTTAATGAGTTTTGCATGAGTGGCTCCATCTGGTAACAGTTTTATGAATTAAATCAGTGGATACTGTTACGGATTCAAGCAACAATAAATATATGAGTTAGGCAAGGCTTTTTATAACAAATAACACGTTTATTAAACACTGAAAACAAACCCCCAAAAGTAAACAAATCACTAATGTAACCGGAAATCAGCTGCTGTGCGGCAGCTTAAACAGTTCCTAAAGCAATGAAGCTTAAACAGTTCTTAAAGCGATCTTGCAAAAACAGTTCTTCAAAGTAGTATTGCCAAAAGTTCAAAATGCTCACAGTCCATTTAAGGGAGAGACTTTTTAAGACGATTTAGATTCTCTTTCACGTCGTGTTGCTTCGGTTCCCAAATTGAACTTTTTCCCACGAAGAATTTACGTAACGAAACGGTTTAAAAGGCACTGACCTTTCCTTTAAAACACTGTCCTCAATCCTTTCTACTATTTCACAGGGATTAACACGAGAACAGTCAACAAATTCCTTCCAAACAAGGATCAAACAAGGTCGAACCCGTTTCACAATCGAAATCGATTCTCCTCGATCTTCTATCTCCCGAACTCCGATCTTCACTCTCCACTGATTCTTAACTAGCAGTATTGTAAAGAAACTGCTGGAAATGACCTTTTAAACTTTAGGCATTAGATAAAACTTCATCTTTCAACTAAACTGCGTCATAACATTAAATCACGCAGTGGCATGAAGTCAACTTGGCAAATCCAGCCACGAACTGCCCCTCCTCACAGGGAGGGGTCCTCCTTTTATACCCTGTAAAAAAAAACCTGTCACATGACCTCTACTGGCGGGAAAATGATGTCACTCCACCATCACAAGACCATTACCTCAAGTCCAGTATAGCTTCAACCCCAGTCACGTGACAAAGGTACCACTGTCACGTGTCACAGGTACATAACAATACAGTGAGCTGATTCTGAGGGAAAGATGCAACAGTGCTATTGGTATTAAGTGATGTAGGAACTTCAGACTTAAAGATGCCAGAGATACTGGAAACAGTTATCAGGTTAGGGCAGCCAATGCTAAAATTCAATATGCAAATCACTACTTTAAATCATTGCCATCAAGTGATATTGCAAACCTCTGCAATGATGTCAATGTGAACAAAGACTTTATATCAGTACCTCTGACTAATAGCAAAATATTTATTTGCAAAGACAAAATCTGCAGATGCTGGAAATCCAATTAGCACACATAAAATGCTGGAGGAACTCAGCAGGCCATGGACCATCTATGGAAAAGAGTAAACAGTTGATGTTTCAGGCCAAGACCCGTCATCAGGACACACTGAGCAGTGAGAAAGTATCTCTGAACTCCCGTTGAAGCAAAGATTTAAACTTCTTCGGGGAGGCATCTCTGAAGCAGACTTCACAGTGTAGTAATCCAATCACAAAACAAGAGAAAATCTGCAGATGCTGGAAATCCAGAGGAACCCACACAAAGTGCTGGAGGGACACAACAGGTCAGGCAGCATCTATGGACTCCTGATGGAAGATCTTGACCTAAAAGGTCTTGACCCGAAAGGTCGACGGTTTACCTTTTCCATAGATCCTGCCTGGACTGCTGAGTTCCACCAGCATTTTATGAAATATTTATTTGCTTCACTTACACAATAGTTTGGGTGAAAGTGACCTGTCTGTGCATAAACTGTTGCGTAAGCTCTCCATCTAAATGATACATGCAGGTGCAGATTACACTTTACAATACTTTGTCAAAATCTTGACAATGACACAGAGTCTTATTTCTTATGTCAACAAAAGAGCACCTCCAGTGCATAGGATACAGTATGACAAAGGAAATCAGACTCAAACTGGTCTGACATAACCCTGCCTTTAACATTGCATCTAGTGATGGCCACCTGCAGTTCAAATATTCCATATTCTCAGCTTGATCCACAAATTTCCGAGCTCTGAGTAGCGCTCATATTTGTATGTATATCTTTCAGGATTGTGATGAAGGTAATTTCAGCCATCAAGTCCACACCCGCTAGAACATCTAACAAACAGTACAGTAAGTTCAACCTTCCAAAATGAATCGCTGCGCACCTTGCCAGATCGAGCCCCATCTGCCACTTCTCAACCTGGCTCTGCATCCTGTTAAGGTCCTCTCGTAACACACAAAATGCTGGAGGAACTCAGCAAGCCGGGCAGCACCTATGGAGGGGAGTAAACAGTTGAGCCTTCATCCGGACTGGAAAGGAAGGGGGAAGAGGCCAGAATAGGAAGGTGGAGTGTCCTGTTGTAATCTACAACAACCTTCTAAACTGCCCACAACACCACAAGTGTGACGAGAGACCTGGTGAGAATGGTTCAGACCCCAGTGCTGGAGTATCAGAGATTAGAATCAAGATACAATATGAGGCAGGGTTCTAAACTAGACGTCTGGTGAGAATCCAAAGTTGAGCTGGCGATTGAGCACCGACCTCAGTTCAGGTGCTCTTTATGTATTAAAATCCTGGAATCGTGACATGGCTGTCAATTAGTGGGGCGGCCTGAATCTTTAAAGGGACCATGTCAGCTATCCATATTCCGGAGAGCATCTAAACCCCGGAAGATGGCACTGTTGGGTGCCTGTTGTAACAACCAATCTCCTACACACTTCCCTGTAATCTCTTCTTTCTAATAAGCCCACCAATGCAGTACGTGAGTGCCCCACCACTCACCTGCACCAGGGGCCACTTGTCATGTCCTATCACGTCTTCTGGAATGTGGGAGGGAACTGGAGAGTGTGCAAACTCCACACATCAGAAGTCAGGATTGAACCAGGGCCTCTGGAGATGTGAGACAGAAGCGCTACCTGCTGGGCCACTGTGCCAACTCCCCATCTCCCTCCCAGTAACTGAGAAATATAAATTAATTAACTCATCTGGAATTTTAAAACAAAAAGTATCCAACTAATAGACAGCTCGAATATTGCAGGCAACTTCCAGACAATAGCAGAGAAGGAGGGACGGTAGAGCAGAATTGGATGAAATTCCTACAAGAAGTAAGGAAAGTGCAGGAAATATATATTCCAAGAAAAAAGAAAATCATGAATGGAAAAATGGCACAAATGTGGCTAATGAGAGAGGATAAGGCTAAAATAAAAGCAAAAGAGACAGCAGACAAGGAAGCAAAAATTAGTGGGAAAACTGAGGACTGGATGACTTTTAAAAACTTACAGAAGGAAACTAAGGAAGTCATTAGGAAAGAAAAGATGAATTATGAAAGGAAGTTGGCAATTAACATAAAAAAGGATACTAAGAGTTTTTAAAAAAATATATATGAAGAGTAAAAGAGTGACATGGGTAGATATAGGACCGATTGAAAATGATGCTGGAGAAATTATAATGGATGACAAAGAGATGGCAGAGGAACTAAATAAGTATTTTGCAACAGTCGTCGCAGTGGAAGATGTTAGCAACATTCCTGATAGCCAGAGGTCTCAGGGAATAGAATTAGGTACAGTCAAGATTACTAGAGAGCAAGTGCTTGGGAAGCTAGATAAGTCTCCCGGACCGGATGAGGTGCACCCACGGGTTCTGAAGGAGGTGGCATTGGAGATTGTGGAGGCATTGGAAATGATCTTCCAGGAATCAATAGACTCTGGCATGGTTCCGGAGGACTGGAATGTTGGAAATGTAGTTCCACTGTTTAAGAAAGGAGGGAGGCAGCAAAAAGAGAAATATAGACCTATTAGTCTGACATCGGTAGTTGGAAAGTTATTGGAGTCAATCCTCAAGGACGAGGTTATGAAATACCTCGAGGTGCATGACAAGATATGCCCAAGTCAGCATGGTTTCATGAAAGGAAGATCCTGCCTCACCAACCTATTGTAATTTTTTGAGGTAATCTCAAATAAGATTGACAAGGGAGAGGCTGTGGATGTTGTGTATTTGGATTTTCAAAAGGCCTTCGATAAGGTGCCGCATAAGAGGCTGCTTAATAAGATGAGGGCCCATGGAATTACAGGAAAGATGTTGGAATGCGTGGAGCATTGGCTGATAGGCAGAAAGCAAAGGGTGGGAATAAAGGGATCCTATTCTGGTTGGTTGCTGGTTACTAGTGGTGTTCCGCAGGGGTCGGTGTTGGGGCTGCTTCTTTTTACACTGTATATCATTGCTTTAGATTTTGGATTAAATGGTTTTGTTGCTAAGTTTGCGGATGACACCAAGATAGGTGGAGGAGCAGGAAGTGCTGAAGAAATGGAAAGGTTGCAGAGAGACTTGGTCAGTTTAGGAGAGTGGGCAAAGAAATGGCAGATGAGATACAATATTGAGAAATGTACAATGGTACATTTTGGAAAAAGAAATAATCGGGCAGATTATTATTTAGATGGGGAAAAAGTTCAAAAATTGGAAGTGCAGAGACATCTGGGGGTCCTCGTGCAGGATACCCTAAAGGTTAACCACCAGGTTGGATAGGCAGTAAGGAAAGCGAATGCTATGTTGGCATTCATTTCAAGAGGAATAGTGTATAAGAGTAAGGAGGTGTTGATGAGGCTCTATGGGGCACTGGTGAGACCCCATTTGGAATACTGTGTGCAGCTTTGGGCCCCCTATCTAAGAAGGGATGTACTGATGTTGGAGAGAGTTCAGAGAAGATTTACGAGGATGATTCCTGGAATGCAGGGACTAACATATGAGGAGCGTTTGTCAGCTTTTGGACTGTATTCATTAGAGTATAGCAGAATTAGAGGGGATCTCATAAAAACATTTTGAATGTTGAAAGGGTTGGACAGAGTAGATGTGGAAAGGCTGTTTCCCTTGGTGGGTGATTCCAGGACAAGGGGCCACAGTCTTAGAATTAGAGGGTACCCATTTAAAACAGAGATGAGGAGAAATTTTTTTAGCCAGATGGTCGTGGATTTATGGAATTCGTTGCTACATATAGCTGTGGAGACCCGATCATTGAGGGTGTTTAAGGAGGAGATTGATAGGTATCTAATTAGTCAGGGTATCGAGGGATATGGGGAAAAAGCTGGAAAGTGGACTAGATGGGAGAATAGTTTAGCTCATGGTGGAGTGGCGGAGCAGACTCGATGGGCCGAATGGCCTACTTCTGCTCCTTTGTCTTGTGATCTTGTGAAATCTGCCATCCTTACCCAGCTGGCCATATGAGACTCCAGACCAACGACTTCCTAAAATACAGCTGTTTATACAATCAAGAAGGGAATAGATAAGGTGAAAGAACAGACTCTTTTCCTGTGGTAATGAGGTCCAAAACGACCCATCATTTAAAAGGGACCAGAGAAATAACTTCTTCACACAGAGGGTAGTGCATATGTATATGAAACAAGCTGCCAGAGGTGGGTACAATTATTATGTCTAAAGGACATTTAGATAAGGACATAGTTATGAAATATTTAGAGTGATATGGTTTCAGACATGGGGAAACAGGGCTAGCTCAGGGGGCCAGTTTAGTTGACATGGACAAGCTGGGCCGTAGGCCTGCTTCCATGTTGCTTGGCTCTGTGAGAGCAGCAAGGTGACATAGCAGTTAGCACAATGCTTTGTAGTGTGAGCGATGGGGTGATAGGGGTTCAATTCCTGCCACTGTATGTAAGGAATTTGTTCATTCTCGCCATGGCTGCGTAGGTATCCCCTGCATGCTCCGCTCCCCTCCCACATTCCAAAGACACTGTTGACTATATCGATGCCGGAAGCATGATGACACTGGCAAACTGCTCCCGGCCCAACCTCAGACTGTATTGGCTATTGATACAAAAAGTACAATTCACTTAATGTTCAAAATGTACATGTGAGAAGTAAAATAAAGTTAATAATAAACCTAAATACTTCTAACAGCTCTTTGTCAGGGCCCAGTGAGTCACTCAAGCTCCAAACTTCAAAGTACATTTATTATCAAAGTACATATAACATATACAACCCTGGGATTCGTCACCTTGTAGGCACTTACGGGAAAACAAACACAATAAAAACCTTTATTTATTTATATATATATGCACACGCACGCACGCACACACACACACACACACACACACACACACACACACACACACACACACACACACACACACACACACACACACACACACACATACACACACACACACACTTTGCAAAAGAAAAAGAATAAATCGTGCAAACAGCATAACCCACAGAGTGCCCGAAAGTGAATCTATGAATGGAGCCAGTTCAGCACTGTAGATGGTCCAGGAGCCTGATGGCTGTAGGCCACAGATGGAGCCAGTTCAGCACAGAGGAGAGTAAAGCTTCTCCGAGTAGTGAGCTGAATACCGGTTCATCCTTTGCCCTCAGCTTCGATCTTTTTGATCTGGCTCCATTCTTAAATCGGCCAGACATCAGTTCATTTTCTGCTTTTGGGCTTAGGCCCACCAATCTGATCCGGCCCAAAGTTTCAGTCTGGCCCCAAGTCCTCTCCGGCAACGGCCACCTTGGCCGTACTTGCACTCTCAAGAGTCCAGTTCATTAAATCCTTCAGCAGACTGCGAAAATGGAAACTCATAAAGTTGGTTCAGAAGCACAGGTTCCAAAGAAAAAATACAGGCTGCAGTCTGCGGTGATTGTAGTCCAGAAAAAGTATAATTAATAGAATAGCTAGTAGTTCTGTTTGCTGCTTGCAAATTGTCACCGTGTCCCGCCAGCTCCATCTTGACAGGAGTTGTAACTTCACTAATACATTGAAAAATAACAGTGTGGATGTGGCTCCTCATCATCAGCAATAGATGAGTGATAGTTTTACCCTTCCCAGGGATGTCCGCTTCCTGAGCATTTGAGTAAGTTAGAATGAAACAATGGTGAGTCATCACTAGAATGTGGAAACCCTAAAACTGGCAAGAGGGGAAGAACTGGTTGTTTTACATTGGTGCAAATTAACAACAAATTACTCTGCTGTATGCTGGCATTGTGTTAAATCCAGTTTCAGATTCAGAATCACTGACACGGTGAAAGCTGTCGCTTTGCGGCAGCAGTACATTGTAATAAATAAAAAATACAAGTTACAATAAGAAATACGAAAAAATAAACAAACAATTCAAAAAGAGACTGAATTCAGAGGTTTCACGGACTGCTCAGAAACCTGATGGTGGAAGGCAAGAAATAGTTCTAAAAAAAAGTTGAGTGTGGGTCTTGAGGTTCCTCTACCTCCTCCCTAATGGTAGAAATGAGAAACTGCATGTCCGAGATGGGGAGGGTCTTTAATGATGGATGCTACCTTCCTGAGGCATTACCTTGATGGTGGGGAGGGATTTGCTCGTGATGCAGACAGCTGAGCCTACAACCCTCTGTAGATTTTCCAATCCTGTGCTGGTGGCACAATGGCATCAGCGCTGGACTCCGGAGCGAAAGCTCCCGAGTTCGAATCCAAGTCGGGCCACCCCTGAACACGCTTTTTATCCGTGCTGGGTTGAGCGTCAAGCTAGCCACTCGGCCTCGTAAAAAAAAACAAGGGTCGAATCAGGAACGTTCATACTGTGACCCGGTTAATCCGAAAGGAGACCAATCCTGACACCACGCGCCAGACCAGAATGGCTGACTGTCTGGTGCGACACACTAAAAAAAAAACCTCCATACCAGACGGTGATACAACGTGTCACTATGATCTCCGCAGTACACTTGCAGAAATTTGTTGACGTCTTTGGTGACATAAGCATATCTCTTCAAATACTAATGAAATATAGCCACAGGTGTGGCTTCTGAATGATCATATCAACATGTTGGGTCCAGGATTGATCACAGAATGGCATAAGAAAATATGAAAAAAATTGAGACCCAGAAATTCTGCATTAGTGTTCTATTCAATAATGGAAACTTACAGAAATGGTGACCACTATTGTAAACAAAATATTGCCAGCATAAAAATCGTTTTGGTTACACACAGTAAAGGTTTAGCTGTTCAAATAAAATTGCTTTGGTAGTCACTTACTGTTTTGAATATAAATAATAGATTAAGTTAATTTTCCATATTTCAAAAAGCATGCTAATTGTTTTGTGTTTGTGTGTTGTGGCAATGGTAACATTCCATGTTCAAAATGCTGGAGGAACTCAGCAGGCCAGGCAGCATCTCTGGAGAGACAGGCAGACAGACATACTTTATTGATCCCGAGGGAAATTGGGTTTCGTTACAGTCACACCAACCAAGAATAGTGTAGAAATATAGCAATATAAAACCATAAATAATTAAATAATAATAAGCTAATTATGCCAGGTGGAAAAATGTCCAGGACCAGCCTATTGGCCCAGGGTGTCTGACACTCTGAGGGAGGAGTTGTAAAGTTGTAAAGAGAGGAATAAACGGTTGGCGTTTTGGGCTGAGACCCTTCATCAGGAAGGGCGAAGTAGCTACCAGCTTGCAGGTGATAGGTGAAGACAGGTGAGGGAGGAAGGTAGGTGGGAGGGGAAAGGGAGGATGAAGTGAGAAGTTGGGAGGTGAGAGATGGAAGAGGTAAAGAGCTGAAGAAGAAGGAATCTAATAGGAGAGTGGGCCATGGGAAAAAGGGAAAGAGGAGGGGTACCAGGAGAAGAGAAGAGGTAAGAGGGGATTTAGGGTGGGAAATGGAAGAAGAACAAATGGGGAGGGGAAAAATGACCAGAAGTTAGAGAAAACATGAGGCAAATAAAGCTAAATCTAAATCTGTTTCACAGTGAGGTGAGCAATGACACAGCAGCAATGAGATAGGTTGGACTGGTCAGATTACACGCTAAATCCTGGAGGAACTCAGCAGGTCAGGCAGCATCTATGGAAAGGAATAAAGAGCCGATATTTCAAGCCGAGACCCTTCATCAGGACTTGGCGCACAACATTCCACTCTTTTTTTCCCTTTCCAAAGATGCTGCCTGATCTGCTGAGTTCCTCCATCATTTTCTGTGGGTCTCTCCGGATTTCCAGCATCTGTGCAATCTCTTGTGCTGAGGGATTACTGATGGAGGGGGGAGCCTGGAGCCTGCAAATGATGAAGGATTTGCATTTTGACTCTTTGAAGTTCTTGGGCTCTGCTCTCACCTTTTCTCCCCATTTACCTTTCATCTCTTTTAACAAGCCTTCATTGTTTCTTAAGCTTTGACATTTAATATCCATGGGACCGTGAAGAGTACAACTACCTCAGTAATCCAGCTATTCACTACAAAAGTTAAAACAAAAGAAAAATCCAAAAGTTGGCCTTAGTTTTTTCTGAATTAGATTGTGTTACAGCCTTACAGTATGCAGCACTACTGCAGAGTGAAAGTTGCTTTCACCATCGTGAATCACTTCTGCATTACTGTAAATTGATTTTAAAAAATGCACTGTTGGAATGTTTCAAATTTAAGTTTATTGTCGTTCAACTATGCAGCTAAACAAAACATCGTTCCTCTGAGGCCACAGTACATATAGTTAAGATCTAACACAAACAGTCATAAAATGATATTAGCACGTCCCTGGGATACACGGCCTGAGGGTTGATATGCTTATGTAAGTCCGCATAATCTTCTTGGCACTATTCGAATAAAGCAAGCAGTCGTATAAGTTTATGAAACAGCAGTAATAAAGGGTGAAAAGTGACCAGAGCAGGATGAGAGTGGATAGGAAGGGGTTCAAAGTTTTGAGTACTTGCTTATTAAAAAAAATGGCTATATTGATGCTTCAACCAGTTTGCTTATTGTCCACACTCGTAAGGAGCTTGTGTATCCTTCCTGTAACTGTGTGGGTTTCCTCCGCGTGCTCTGGTTTCCTCCCACATTCCAAAGACGTACAGGTTAGGGTTAGTGAGTTGTGAGCACGCGATGTTGGCACTGGGAGCATGGCGAAATTTGTGGGCTGCCCAGCGCAATCCTCACTGATTTGATTTGATGCAGGTGGGGCGTTTCAGTCTATGTTCCGGTGTACATATGACAAGTAAAGCCAATCACTCTTTAATCTCGTTCTCTCACCTTCTCAACCACACTTCCATGTGGCAATATAGCAACAAGCAATGAGAAAATGGGGACATTAGTGATCACTTTAGGACAACAGACAATCAAAATGTTGCTTGTGGCATAAACACACGCACGTACATATACACAGTGTCGCTCTCGCTACATCACTAAGAACCTTCTGAATTTGATTTAAGATGAAGTCAGCAACAAACCTGAAATGATCCTAATCTTAATGGAGCCAGAGACGTGGACACCTCAAAGTCTGCTGCCCACTGTTCTATTTGGAAGGTCACTGAGGTGATTTATTCAGAGTTCTGTTTAGAGTAGCTTCTCACTTTGATGAGACAAGGTGGCAGAGGACATGTGTTAGGACTCTGCTTTACCCACGCGGATCCATGCCAGGATGCTTTTGGTCTGTGACAAGCTTATGTTGGAAGACTTTGGACCACATCCTCTCTTGGTATTTCCAGCCTAAACTTCCGTTGCTGTTTCAACCACATGACCACCACTTGCAGCAGTTCACTTTTGGTTTCCCCTCAATCATAAAACCCTCTTCTTCCTCAGTTTATTTAGTTAAATATTTATTTATTGAGATACAGTGCAGAACAGGTCCTTCCAGCCCTTTGAACTACACTGCATAGCAACCCTCAATTTAACCCTAGCCTAATCACCGGACAATTTACATTGAGTAATTAACCTACCAACCAGTATATCTTTAGACTGTGGGAGGAGACTGGAGCACCTGGAGGAAATCCATCTGGTCATGGGGAGAGTGTACAAACTCCTTACATACTGCGGCAGGAATTGAACCCAGGGTTGCTGGTCCTGTAAGGTGCTACCGTGCCATAGATCCTGTTTAATTCCTAACTTTTCCAGTCCTGACAAAATGGCACTAAACTAAAACATTAGCTGTGTTTGTCACTCGTCTGATGCTGATCTGATGGTTTCATCATTTTAAACAGA
Organism: Hypanus sabinus; assembly: GCF_030144855.1. NCBI lineage: Eukaryota > Metazoa > Chordata > Chondrichthyes > Myliobatiformes > Dasyatidae > Hypanus > Hypanus sabinus. The sequence continues at coordinate 27,759,445 of NC_082718.1, forward strand.
GGTAGTTGTAGGCGATTGGAGGAAAGTATAGGAGGGATGTCAGAGGTAGGTTTTTTTTACACAGAGAGTGGTGAGTGTGTGGAACACCCTGCCAGGGGCAGTGGTAGAGGCAGATACAGTAAGAGCATTTAAGAGACTTTTAGATAGGCACGTGGATGATAGAAAAATGGAGGGCTATGTGGGAGTGAAGGGTTAGACTGATCTTAGAGTAGGTTAAACGGTCAGCACAACATCGTGGGCAGAAGGGCCTGTACTGTGCTGTATTGTTCTATGTATTCAGCCATTGTATCTCACATGTGATTTGCTTTCACCTTTCTCCTGGTACATATTTCAATCATCTCTTCTTATTTACCACCTTCCACCAACATGACTTTTGTTGCTCCTTGGCTTTCACTGCACCAGAGCTAGTAGAGAAGCTGTCTCACGGCTCCAGTGATCCAGGTTCGATCCTGACCTCCAGCGCTGTCCATGTTCTCCCTGTGGGTAGGTTAAATGCACTATAATCTGTAAGTAGTTATGCTTTGTTTCTTCAAAATATTAAACTAATTCAAAGGAAGACACGAGAGTCCAGGAATGTGAGTCTAACTTTGTGTTTACTTTAAGTGGACCACAGACATATCACATGGTAGCGTGGTGACGTATACATTCCATATTTAAATATAATATTTAATCAAAATAAGTATACTTAATCAACTGATGTATATACAAGAATACTCAAATATTATTGAAATATTAAATACACAACATAGGTGAGTGGTAGAATCTAAGGGGAATAGATATAAACATGGAGAGAGTAAAAAGGGATTAGAGTAAATAATGGTCAGCATTGACCAGATGGGCTGAAGGGCCTCCTTCCAGGCTATTTGATCCTTATGGCTCCATTTACCATTGTGTTTCACCTGCACCATTATATCGGGACTTTTTCATTCTTCTCTATAACACAGCCTTGCTCTACAGTTTAAAACTTGCCTCCTTTTTAATGATTCTGGCTTCTGCCCCCTTTCCTTTCTAGTCCGGATAAAGGGTCTCAGCCTGGAATATCAACTGTTTATTTTCCTAGATGCTGCCCGACCTTATTTATTTATTTTTATTTAGGGATACAACATGGTAACAGGCCCTTCCAGCACAATGAGCCCCTGCTGCTTAAATACACCCAAGTGACCAATTGACCCACTGACCCCTACGTCTTTTGAATGTGGGAGGGAACCAGACCCCCCGGAGGAAACACATAGAGTCACGGGGAGAACGTACAAACTCCTTACAGAGAGAAGTGGGAATTGAACTCAGCTCACTAAAGTTTTATGCTAGCCACAACTCTACTGTACCACCAGCATTTTGTGTATGTTAATGATTTCAAAGTGAGATGTTAACACTTTTTTCTCCCTCACCAGCTGCCTCACCGGCTGAGCATTTCCAGAAATCTTTATTGTAATTTAATATTTCCAGGATCATTAGTTCTTCAATCACTGAAACAACCTGCAAGGATTCTTTCAAACGGAGGAATCCATGCAAATACAGTTGTGAATGGATCCCGGGATTGTACATGGTGACATGTTCTCCAATAATACATTAATACATTTACTTTGAACTGTGAGATTTGAATGTACCAAAAGAGAAAATTGAGTTTGTTGTCATTTGCACAAATACATGTGTTCACAGGTGCAATGAAAAGCTTGCAGCATCACAAGTTTATGGATTCACAAATGAGTAAGATCTTAGTTGGAGGGATTTGGTATGTCACCAAAGGCTGGGAGATTTCCACAAAATATTCTAACTGGGTGCATCACCATCTGCCATGTGGGCACCAATGCAGAAAATTGTAAACTCAGCCAGTTCTGTCATGGGCACTAGCCTCCCCAGCATTGAAGACCCTCACTATTTAGGACAAGCCCTCTTGTCATTACTACCATCAAGGACATGGTACTGGAGCCTGCAGACACACACTCAATGTTTTAGGAATAGCTTCATCCTCTCTGTCACCAGATTTCCAAACAGCCCATGAAAACTATTTTACTATTATGCTCTCTTTCTGTATTACATACTTTTTTACATTTCTCATTGTAATTGATAGTATTTTTATGTCTTGCACTATACTACAGCTGCAAAGCAATAAACTTCATGACATACGTCAGTGGCATAAGCCTGCTTCTGATTCTGAGTTTAAAATCTTACTGTGCACTGGATGAATTTATCTCAGCTGGCCTGAATGTGTCAAAGCAGCCATGGAGAGTGGAAGTCAGTTTAGCTCCTTGCAGCCACCTAGTGGCTGCCGCTGGTATTGGCATTATGGCAGATCATGTCCTGCTGAACTGTCCCCTCAACCGCAAACATCAGTAGTTAAAAAGCTTCTCCTTGTATGTTTTATAATGCGCACTGAATGGGCATTGACTGCCGTGGAACTGCACTGCAAGGAAAAGGATCTAGTGCTTTCCCACCATATATGTCCAATAATCTTTTCTTAGGCTTCCAGCCAGGTACAGATATCAATTTTCAATCTCCCTCGTATATGCTGACATGTCACCATATTCAATTTAATTGGTAAAATGCTGGAGGAACTCAGCAGATCAGGCAGCATCTACGGAAATGAATAAACTGTCACCGTTTCAGGCTGGGATCCTCCATCAGGACTGGAAAGGAAGGGGGAAGATGCCAGAGAGTGAGGTCCTCCTCTACATTGGAGGGACCTGATGTAGCTTCTGGGACCAGTTTGTCGAGCACCTTCGTTCCATCCACAAAATTCAGGATTTCCTCTTGGCTAAACATTTTAATTTGAATCCCCACTCCCATTCTGACATGTCGGGCCATGCCCTCCTCTTCTGCTACCATAAGGCCACTCTCAGGGAGGGTGGAGGAGCAACACCTCATATTCTGTCCAGTAACCCTCAACCTGATGGCGTGAACATCAATTTCTGCAGCTTCCGGTAATTCTGCCCCCCAACTTCACTCTTTTTCAATTCCCCACTCTGGCCCCCCCCCCTTACTTCATCTATGATGATAACTTTATTGGAATTTAAATCTTACATCCATCCCACAATGCGAGGGAGTAAAAAATCTTTGCGTTATGACTCCGTTGCAATGTAGACATGTGAATTTAAGAGTCTAATGGCATGTAGAAAGAAACTGTCCACTGTTGGTCCTGGCTATAATGCTGCGGTACTGTTTGCCAGACAGAAGTAGCTGAAACAGTTTATGTTTGGGGTGATTGGTGTACCCAATAATCTTCCAGGCCTTCCTTCTGCAATGGAGGGAGGTTCACATCCATAGATGCACTGGGCTGTCCGTACCACTCTCTGAAGTGCCCAGCGATCAAGGTTGGTGCAGTTCCCAAACCAGGCGGTGATACAACCAGTCAGGATGCTCTCAATGGTGCCCCTGGGGAAGGTCTTGAGGACTTGGGGCTCATGCCAAACTTCTTCAGTCACCTGAGGTGGAAGAGGCACTGCTTATCACCCCCATCCCCCTGGTGCTCCACCTTCTTTACTTTCTCCCATGGTCCATTTTCCTCTCCTCTCAGATTCCTTCTTTTCTAGCCTTTATCATTTCCACCTATCACCTCCCAGTGTTTTACTTCACCTCCCCTACCCATCTGGCTTCACCAGTCATCTTCTAGTTTGTCCTCCTTTGCCTCCCTCACCTTTCCAGTCCTGATGAAGGTTCTCGGCCCAAAACATTGACTGTTTATTCATTTCCATAGATGTTGCCCGGCCTGCTTAGTTCCTCTGGCATGTTGTGCGTGTTCCTCCGGCATTTCCAGCAGCTCCGGAATCTCTTGTGCCACTGTATTTTTCAATGTTTTGATGCGCTTGTGATAAATAAAACCAATCTTTATTCTAGTTTATAATCTGATCTCTTTTTCTATTTGCTTCTTTCACATCCTCACCCAAGGTCAACAGAAGGGGGAGGTAGATTCCTCATAATTGGTGCCGAGGCAGTTGATTTGAGAAAAGTTGCCGCATCTCTGATTTTTTATCCTTTTGTCGATATAACTAATATTTCATCTTTAAACCCTTTACTTTGCCCTTCATTTGTCTACCTGCTCATTATTTTCTGCATTCTCTTTTCTTTTTAACTACATTGACATAATGTATGTCATGATCTGTCTGTAAAACGAAAGCTTTTCACTTTATCCCAGTGTCTAACCAATACCAATACCCTATGCATCAACAGTCAAGAATTCACTCCTCCCCAAACACAGTCTGTAAAGAGATACAGCATGAAGCAAGCCCTTCAGCCCACTGACCATTAACAACAATCCTAAATCAATTCCAATTTTTATCCCCATTCCAAAGGTTAGGGTTTGGGTTGGTAAGCTATGGGCATGGTATATTGGCACCAGAAGTGACGTGGCACTTGTGGGCTGCCCCCAGCACATCCTTAGACTGTGTTAGTCGTTGATGCGAATGACACATTTTATTCTGTTTTGATGTTCATGTGACAAATAATGCTGATTTTAATCTTAAGTCTCCCCATATTCCTGCAGATTCAACGACTCAGCCACACACACTATTGGCAATTTAAAATGACCAATTGACCTTCCATCTGCACAACATGTGGATGAGTGTGGAAACTGGAGCACCTGGGGGAAATACATGCAGTCACAGGAAGAACATGCAAACTCCGCATAGACAGCACCCAAGGTATGAATTGAGCCTGGGTCATCGAAACTCTGAGGGATTGGCTCCAATAGCTGTACCATTCCTCCTGCAGGACAATGAATGGTGAAAATCCCCAGGGAAACTCAAATAGCAGAAGTTTGTGGGTGTAGGATTAACTGTGGCAGCTTGCAAAGAACTGCTACAGGCAATGTGTGCTGAATGGAGTTCTTCAGTTCTGCCTAATTGAACTTTAATCCAATTGTTTACTTTTAATTTTAAACTTTAATTCACTGCCAATTGGCTAAATTTTACTTACAAACATAGGCTGAAACGAAATTCGTTCTATTGTGACAAGTACAGCACTGCCTAGCAACAAGGCATTTGAATATTTCAAAGGATTTTTTTTGCACATAGTATTAATTTACAGACATCATTCCAACACTTGAAACTTAACATTAGCAATTCTATTAATGCATATTAATTTCTTTTTATGAAAAGACTCTTATGTCAGTGACCATCCAACTGTGACTGCATGATATTCAGTGACAATACCTGGGTGAGTTATTATCTATTTCTCTAAAATATTCTGGGAACAACAGGGTTGTAGATTTTCCTCTGTGGCATACCAGGAGACCATCAGTCCCACTCAGATCCCAATTAGTTGAGTAGGTAAGAGTGAAGAGGCAGGTAAAGGCCAGGGGGTCCTCAAGGCTTTGTGCATAATTTTTTCCCCAAGGATCGTAACCTTGTTGTGGTGGAGAGGATTATGAGTTCCTGAGATCCTGAGACTGAATCTGTCTGGAGTTTAGCCATCTGATGCTTAGCTACTGGTAGGGTTACCCATGGTGATAAAGTCAAGGGGGAGGTTCCAGATAAGGAGAGATCCAACCAAAGCATCAACGGTGGAGATGACACATCACAACGGCGGTGAAGTTGGAGGAGGGCTGCAGTACGGAAGGGTCCTCAGTCATCTTTCATTTCATGCCACTGGATCCTGTCTTCAATTTGTCAAGGGCTGTGTGCCAATGTATCAGCCTCTCCCATTAAACAAAGTCACGCACAGTGGTTCTCCATTAAGGGGATCCACCCCTAACATCTCAAAACATGTTGTTCCCTTAGGAGAACGTCATACTGCACTTGAGTGATTGCAGTACTTTTACAAGGTCTACATTGGTCCTTTGGGAAGCTCCAGTAAGGTGTCCCTAAGAGCACCTAGCTTGACACCTAGCCATGGTCATTTTGAATTTGTTGTAAGATCAAGAGGAATATTGAGGCAAAGGCCTTCTCCCTGTTTTTGGATGGGAGGAGGCAATGACACAAAGATATGGTTCTACCTCCCACCAAGTGGAGGTGCTCCTCTTGCCTCAGAGGCTCTTCAAGAACTAAAATCATACCACAAATGCAGTCAGCTGGCCATTATCTACTTCTAGACCACATATGTTTCAATCGATGCTCAGCAAGAATAGGGGTGGAGGATTGGCAGGAGGCTGATTAAGAAGCATCCTTTCTGACTCTGAAGTGGGGAAATTGAAATGTGAAGCAGTTATGCAACAAACTTCTACAGATGCACTTCTCAAAGAATCCCGACGAGTTTCCTCATGGCCTGGTACTGTAATTCCAATGCGCAGGAAAGTGAGAGGCTGCAGAGAGTCTGGTCTAAGATGGCATCGGTGAAACATACCAACGCCTTACCCGCAGCAAATAAAACTACTAGTTATGCAATTAATCACACTTTGTTTGGACGATGATCATTGCAACTTCCTGTAACTTCCCTGTTGCAGTTGAGCTTTTGAATTGCCTGCACGACCTGGCATTTTTGTGGTGTGAACTGAAGTCTCAAAGGTACAGGATAGTTATAGCGTGGAGTGTATGGGCTAAATCAAGGTGGCACGGCCCAGGCCCGAAAGTGAGTAATAAGCCAATGTTTGACCATTGCTGGAGTGGACTTGGAGACGATTTGAAGTGAGGTGAAGTGAGCCAAAGTGGGGCAGAGTCGAGGTGGTGGGGCCTGGGCCTGAGAGTGAGGAACATGATGTTTGACCTGTTTAAGCAGCGGGCCAGATTGGAAAGGTCAGGCCAAATGGAGGCTGCAGGGCCTGGGCCCAAGAGCATATTGAAGTGGCAGGGCCCAGGTCCGAGAGCAAGGGAGAGCCAATGTTTGGCCGGATTGAAAAGGTCAGGGTGTTGGGGCTGGAGGTGAGGGACAGGCCAGTGTCCAGCTCGCTGCTTTGTGTGGTTTACTCATCTCTGCACTGAACCGAGGCTGTGGCGCAAAACTGAGAGGCTCCTGGACCAGCAGCAGTGATGACTGGCTTCACGGCTGTGAACTCACTTCCGTGATCTTTAGTTCTGAATGATATTTGCTTACTTTTATTGTTCACACAATTTGTTGTCTTTTTTTTGTACATTGGTTGTTTAGTCTTTTTTTATTGGGTGCTATTGGGTTTCTTTGTCTTGTGGCTGCCTGTCAGGAGACAAATCTCAAGGTCGTATATAGTGTACATACTTTGATGATAAATGCACTTTGAACTTGAAGTTTGAGTTGAGCACACGGCCTTGCCCATCTTGGGCACAAGCCTCCCCACCACTGACAGCATCTGTAGGAGGTGCTACCTGAAAAGGCAGTATTTATCATTAAGGATCCATGCCATCCAGACCATGCCTTCTCCTTGATGCTACTGTCAGGTAGCAGGTACAGAAACCCAAAGTCACCACCAGGTTCAGAAACAGCTACTTTCCTACATCCTGCGCAACCCTAACCCTATCGCAGCAATGGAACATCACAAACCACTTCTTGCACTACCATGGACTTGTTTCTAATAATGTTCTTTGCATTAATGTCCAGACCGTAAGGTAGTGAGAAGCATAGAGAGAGTTCATAGAAAGGTAGTTGGCGCTTGCGATGTACTGAGCTGTTTGTTATGGTCACAGGTCGAGCAGTTACCACACTCAGATGTTATACTCAGAATTATGTCTCTCTATGACAGAATAAAGTACATTGAAAACAATTGTTAAGAGTCAACATGGACTTGCCAAAGAAGTAGAGGCATTGGTAAGCTTTCTTGGCCATGACATTAACATGAAATTATTTGAAGGCTTCAATCCTTTTCCAATCCTAGTTCATTATGTCTGTCAGACAGCAAGAGCAATTGGAATTATACTGAGACCAATATTGGAGAGTTAACACTACACTTGGCCATGTCAGTGACACCTTACTACACCTGAGTTACTCAATTCATACCTGCAGCAAATGCACCATTCACCACAATCTCCATCCAGGAGCTTCAAAATACCCAGCCCTAAAGTTGGCCAGGAGCGTTAGTCAGGCTTTGCTTGGCATGCAGGGATAGGTTGGTAGATGATTTGGTGGGATGGGTGCATTGGGGGAGGTAATGATGGAGGCACTGAAGCCATAGACTGTTTGTTGAGGCCTCTGACTAGCATGCAGTCTCTTTATTGACTTCTTCTTCGGCTGTCCATCGACTTCGATGTTGATGTGCTAAGAGATTAGTCTCTGCAGGCACGTTTATGGGCCACAAGACCAGCACTGTCTCCCACTTCAGTTGCATTTGTGATTTGACTGGTCTAGCACCGAATGTTTACGTTCATGACCTGCTTCATATTTCTTCTGCCTTTTCTCCTCAATAGCTGGGATTGACAATAAAGCGCCAACTTCTGTCAAAAGCATCTTTCTCCCAGGTGTTGACATTCATGTCAGTGTGCTTCATATGGCGCTTGAGCACAGCTTCTGACCACCATGCTTCCTCTTTCCTTCATGTAGCTCGCCGTAGACAACAGCTTTGGGTAAGCGATCATCGCTTATTCTTGTGACATGGCCAGTCCAACGCAGCTGAGAAGCTGCAATGAGCGATTCTGCGCTGACTGCCTCAGTGTGTTTGAGCACTTCCACATCTGGTACTCTCTCTTGCCACTTGATATGTAATATTTGGCATAAATGCCTGGGTTGTGTCTTGGTCAATTTCTTCATGTGCTTCCGATACAATGTCATTGTTTCAGTTGAATAAAACAGAGATGGTAAAACAGTGTATTATACACTTTGGCCTTGTTTGCCATTTTAATAGTGTGGTGAGACAAAAGTTGCTTCTGCAAAGCACCAAAGACTTTTGTAGCTGATTGAATTCTCTTCTCAACTTCCAGATCTGATGAGTTGGTGTTGGTCACAGCACTTCCTAAGTATGTGAAAGTGTCAGAACATTTCAGCGCTACCCCATTGACCGATATGACTGGTGGTTGGGTCTCACTGGGACTACACAGAGGAGGAGGCTGGTATAGAAGTTCAGTTTTGGAGACAGTATAGTATTGACTACCATACTGATGTCAGGATGGCTTGAAACAACAGCGAGGTATTGACGTTGGTGAAGACTCTTATGAACTCCCATCACAAAGTAAGCATCAGGTAGAGCCATGAGCTGGCAAGCACAGGTTTCACTCAGTCAAGTGATGTGCAAAAGGTTCTGCATGAGCCAGGGCTTTTCTCCCTGGAGCAAAGGAGGATGAGAGGCAACTTGGTAGATATAAGATGGTGAGGTATGGATAGAGACTTTTGTCCAGGGTGGTGATGCCCAATACCAGAAGACATCTATTTAACACAAGTGGAGGCAAGTTTAAGGAAGATGCCAGAGGCAGCTTTTTCTTACAAACAGAATGGTAAGTGCCGGGGTGGTAGAAGCTGATACATTAGGGATATTTCAGGGACTCTTGGATAAGCATATTTTCAATCCACTCGGAGTCACACACTGTCCTCACATTCAAAGGGCAAATGTGTGATTTGGTAGATTGGATTAAAAATTGGATTGGCCATAGAAGACAGAAAGAAGTGATGGAGGGTTGTTATTCTGATTGAATTAGAATCAGTACCAGGTTTATTTTCATTGATATATGTCACAAAATTTGTTCTGTGGTAGCAGTACAGTGCAATACATATACTATAAATTATAATAAATAAATATAATTTAAACATAAATTACTAAATAATACAGAGAACAAAAATAGCGAGGTAGTGTTCATGGGTTCATTGTGCGTTCAGAAATATCTTGATGAAGGGGGAGAAGCTGTTCTTAAAACATTGAGTGTGTGTCTTCAGGCTCCGGTATTTTCTCTCTGATGGTAGCAGTGAGTAAAGTACATGTCCTGGATGGTAAGGGTCCTTAATGAGGCATCGCTCTTTGATGATGTCCTTGATGGCAGGGAAGCTGGTGTCCATGATGGACCTGGTTGAGTTTAAAACCTCTTGCAGATTTTTCCAAGCTTGTACAGTGGTCCCTCCGTGCTAGATGGTGATGCAACCAGTTAGAATGCTCTCCATGGAACATCTGCAAAAACTTGCTAGGGTCTTTGGAGACATACCAAATCTCTTCAAACTCCTAATGAAATATAGCTACTGGTGTGCCCTCTTCGTAATTGCATCAATATGCTGGGTTCAGAATAGATCTTCTGAGCTGTCAACACCCAGGAGCTCTGTGAGCAGTGGTGTTTCATAGAGATCCTCGATAGGCTGGTAGAGGACTCGTACACCAAGCTTGCTTTCATTGGTCAGCGAGTTGAGTATGCAAGCAAGGTCCCGTTGTAATTGTATAACCTTGGCTTGGCTACATTTGGAGCAGTTCTGATGATTGCATTACAGGAAGAAAGTGGAGACCTCGAAGAGGGTGCAGAAGAGGTTTATCAGGGTGTTGCCTTGATTAGAAAGGTTGGGAAAACATGAATTGTTTTCTCTGGAGCATTGGAAACTCAGGGGCAACCTGCTATTTGTTAATAAAATTGTGAGAGGGATAGACAGAGTAGATAGAATCTTTTTCCTGGGGTGGAAATGTCAAATTCTACAGGGCATAATACACAGCCTTAAAGGAAGAGGAGGAGAGGTTAAAGGAGATATACAAGGCAAACCTTTTTACTGGCAAGGGAGGTGGTGGAAGCAGATACAATGGCAACACTCAAGAGGCTTTCAGGCAGACACATGAACAGATAGGAGAACTGAGGGACAGATCATGTGCAGGCAGATGGGGTAGATGGTTAACATAGATAAGGTGGGCAGCTACAACCCACTCCAACACATCCCTCCCCGCCACTGCGTACATTTACAGCGAGCGCTGCCACAAGGAAAGCAGCATCCATCATCAAAGACCACTGCCATCCAGGCCATGCTCTCTTTTCACTACCATCAGGCAGGAGGTACAGGATCCTTAGGCCCCACACCACCTGATTCAGAAATGGATTTTACCCTACATCATCAGCATGGTCAACTTCACTCACAACTCCAAACTGATTCTACGACCTACAGATTCAATTTCAAAGACTCTTTTACAACTCATGTTCTCTATTATAATTTTTAAATTTGCACTGTTTGTCTTCTTTTGCAGAGTGGTTGCTTGTTTTTGTTTATGTACATATTTTCATAGATTTTTATTGTATTTCTTTATATTTCCTGTAAATGCCGGCAAGAAAACGAATTTCAAGGTAGTACAAGGTGATATATAAGTACCTTGATAATTAATTTACTTTGACTTTGAAGGGCCTGTAACTCTGCTGTACAGTTCTACATTCATTTCGGACAGCTTAAGAGTACAACTCACTGTATTTTGCCAGAGAAGGATCACTATGTATTTAAGCAGGGCAAGTGACTACCTCTTCAGTCACAGACTCTGTATGCATCAGACTCTTTATAAATAGATTCCCTAAATAGACTTTGTTTGCTTTGCTATTACTTGAGAAAGAAAACTGTGTTTACATATTGTCTGCAGTGAGCATTCCCAGGCCCCAGTTTATTTGACAGATTCCATACTGTCAAGAGAGGAAAAAGTGCACATAGACTTAAATGGCGACAAGTTTTTAAAATTCTTAAATTATAGACGCCAGATTTAAATATATCAACCTGCCAGAGGTTAAGATACTTTCTTCTGCTGCCTGGAAAACTCTCAGCAATGTAAAACAGTAATAACATTTTAACTCTTGAGGTGCTGGTATGTGGAGATAAACGTGAAGTGCCTTTGGAAGGAGATAAGAGATCTCTGATTAGCTCAGTGCACCCTGTAAGCAGGTCAGTGGGAGATCCTTCATACAGCTGACATGAACAGGATGGGCCAAATGGTCTCGTTTTTTTGCCCAGAACTTTTTTTGTCTTTCCAAACAAAGCAAGTATCGAAGTGACATTTAATTCTCAATAGTGCTTGTCCATTTTTTTTTTGAGATGTCTTAGTATTTTGTACTCAGTTGTAGCAAAGGTAGTCGATAAGTCTTGGGGCAATGTTTAACTGGTGGATATCTTGCAACCTTCGAGGACCAAGACTCTTCCTCAGGGTCAGTCTGCAGTGATGTGCCAAGCTCATTGGTGTACCTGGAGTCAAAACATAACCTTTAATAACAATGATCCAACACTGTACAATCCAAAAATATTTTAATATTTTAGAATGCTCTTTCACAATATCCCACCATGCTCAATCAATTTCTCTGATTCATTCACTATGGTTACACTCTCACTCCAGCATTATAAATGCCCCAAATTTCACTTCCAATGAACTATTAGGTCTGAACCAAGTCGATATGCAATGCATCTAAAAGGTGACATCCAGCATTGAGGAGCCCTTCTATCCAGGACATGGCCTCTTCCTATTACCACTATAAAGATGGAGGTACAGGAGCCCGAAGACACACATTCAATGTTTTAGGAACAATTTCTTCCCCTCTGCCAATGGCTTCACTTATCACCTTCTAGTTTGTTCTCCTTCCCCTCCCCAACCTCCTTACTCTAGCTTCTTCCCCCTTCCTTTCCAGTCCTGATAAAGCATCTTGGCCCAAAATGTTGCCTGTTTGTTCCTTTCTGTAGATGCTGCTTGACTTGCTGAGTTCCTCCACCATTTTGCATGTGTTGCTCTGGATTTCCACCATTTGCAGAATCGCTTCCATTTCTGATAATAAACCTGATTCTGATATGTAGAAACAGAGCCCACCAGGGTTCACACAATTCCAGAACCCTGGAACTCTCTGAGAGTGATTCATTGCTGGATTCAATCGCAGAGTGCGATGTGGAGCATCCCAGACTTTGCATTCAACTCTCACTTAACACGAGCCAGACTACAGAACTGATAGCAGACTTCAGGAAGAGGAAGTTGGGAGACCTCATTGAGATACCATCAGTGGAAAGAGTGAGCAGCTTCAAGTCCCTGGGCATCAACATCTCAGAGGATCTATCCTGGCCCAATATATTGATGGAATTATGAAGAGGGCATGCCAGCAGCTCTACTTCATTAGGAATTTGAGGAGATTTGGCAATGAATAGGGACAATTCTTTTTAAATTAATGTGCTGTAGATTTGTGCTTTATTCTTGTAATGAGAATCAGGGCTGGGTGTGGTGCTGTGCCCTCCATAATGGGCTCAGTGGGAGTTAGTAGTTGGGGGGGGGGGGCAAGGGTTGCCAGTAACAAATCCTGGAAGAATCACATTCGGAAAACACAGAGCCCAGTTAAGCTGCCTTTTCCTTCCTGCCAACACCCCACCCATTTCCAATGTTTTCACAACTGCTCAAAGTAAGAGGCTCAACACACTGTTTTTGTAAATCACTTATGGAGTGGCAGAGTCAAACACATCAATAAAAAATTGCATAAAGGGGGAAGAGTCAGTGGAACAATTAAAAAATCATTTGTGTGTGTCTGTGTCTGTATACATGTGTATGAGACCAAGGATGAATTCTAAACCATGACTGATAAACCATGATTCTAAATCCATCTGGAACTTGCTCCTCAAGTTAATCGTGATGAAGGATCTTGGCCTGAAATACTCATTTCTCTCCACAGATGCTGCCTGACCTGCTGAATTCCTCCAGTATCTTGTGTGTGTTGCTCTGGATTTTCAGCATCTTGTGCATTGGAACTTTCTTCTGATGAGTTATGAACTAATTAAAAAGTTGTGGGGGGGGGGGGGTGAGAGAGGGAGGGAGAAATCAGACTTAAGATGCTGAGTTCAGTTGCCCACAGCAGAATCTTTCACTCTTGAAGTCTTTGAAACATCACAAGAGAGCAGACAAACTTGATCTGAATAGGACTTTTCTAATAACTATATTGACTTGCTTTGCATTACGGATCAGAACATAGAACACAGAACAGTACAGCAGAGTATATTCCCCCAACCTCTGCCCCTTCCTAAACCCATTGTGGTGGCATCTTTCCTTGGCCTCTTTCTTATACACATGATGACCTTTCGCAACTAAAGATAAAAATATTCAATCGAACTTTGCACATGTATTGAAGACCTGCTTCAACCGAATTTCAGCGCTGTCCTCAGCTGCTCTTCCAACTTAACCCTTCCAAACTCTCAGCACTTTTGATACATGAATGAAAAATTATTTTGCTCCACTTACACAATGGGAAAACCGATTTTACTTCCTACAGTCCTGACCCTTTTCTCACCTGACTATAGTCTTGATATTAACCAGATCAGGAACAATCTTGGTGCTACATCTAATACGAGCTGAGCCTTTGCAGCACCTTGGAGGCTTCTTATTTCCACCTCCAAACTGAGACCAGCCATACATAGATGGAACAAGTAGCTTTCTAGATCTGCATGACCCATTTGTGCAGTGGTGTGAGGAATTAACAGTGCACCATTATTTTTAATCTGTGCTGTTTGAGTACTTGTTGATAAAGTTTCTTACTCTGGTAATACTTGAGGCACTTTGCTGAAGGGGATCCAGAATGAGTGTACTCCAAAGGTATCCGCCCCCGATTGTCTTGTGCATACACATTGGCTCCATAGTCAATGAGCACTTTAATCAACTCTGCATTCTTTGACTTGGCAGCAAGATGAAGAGCAGTTTCATGGAGTTTAGCACCATTCACATTTGCCCCTGGAGATCAAAAAAAGACACACAAGAACAAAAACAGATGACCAAAAATTGCACTTGCAACACACCTACTACATTTTTCAAAACCAGATTACACTCACTGGCCATTTTATTAAGTATCTCTTGCAACTAATAAAGTGGCCGCCGAGTGTATATTCATGGTAGTTCATCCACTTCAAGATTTGATGTGCTGTGCATTCAGAATGGTCTTCTGCACACCACTGTTGTAATGTGTGGTTATTTGAGTCACTGTCGCCTTTCTGTCAGCTTGATAGCAATTGGTATACAACTAGATGTAGTGTTTAGTGAGGCTGTGAGAAAGGTCAGGCAGATCATAGGGCAAAATTGCAATCAGTGGGATCAAATAAAGGGTAACAGGGGGCCAAAATCAAAAAGAGTGATGGAATACAGGTTTTATAATGGAATGCACTTAGTATACACAATTAGGTAGATGATTTTGTAGCCTCAGTTAGAGATTGGCAGGTCTGATGTTGTGGGCAGCTCGGAGTTGCGGCTAAAAGAAGATCATAGTTGGGAGCTTATCATCCAAGGATACACGTTGTATTGGAAGAACGGGCAGGTAGGCAGAGGGGGTGGTGTGGCTCTGTTAGTGAAAAAATGAAATCAAATCCTTGGAAAGAGGTGACATAGGATTGAAGATGTAGAATCTTTGTGGGTAGAATTAGGAATCTGCAAGGATAAACGGACCCTGACAGGAGTCACATACTGACTTCAAACAGTAGCCAGGATGTGGGCTACAGATTAGAACAGGGGACAGAAAAGGCATGAAATGGCTATGTTCAGGTAGATTGGTTTGTGCTGGATCCTGAAAGAATGAATTTGTCAAATGACTAGGAGATGGATTTTCACATCAACTTGTGGTTGAGCCCACTCGGGGAATGGAAATTCTGGATTGGATAGAAACATAAAAAAAAATTTCAAAAAAAAAAAGAAACATCGAAACATAGAAAACCTACAGCACAATACAGGTCCTTCAACCCACGATGCTGTGCCGAACACGTACTTACTTTAAAAATAACCTAGGGTTACCCATAGCCCTCTATTTTTCTAAGCTCCGTGTACCTATCCAGGAGTCTCTTAAAAGACCCTATTGTATCCGCCTCCACCACCGTTGCCAGCAGCCCATTCCATGCACTCACCACTCTCTGCGTAAAAAACTTATCCCTAACATCTCCTCTGTACTTACTTCCAAGCACCTTAAAACTGTGGCCTCTCGTGTTAGCCATTTCAGCCCTGGGAAATGTTATGTAATGACCCAGATTTGATTAGAAAGCTAAAGGTAAAGGAACCCTTAGAAGGCAGTGATCATAATATGACAGAATTCACTCTGCAGTTTGAGAAGGAGAAGATAAAATGAAATATTTCAGTATTACATAGGAGTAGAGACAAGAACGAGGAGCTGGCCTAAGTTGACTGGAAGGGATCACTAGCAGGGATGACGGCATATCAGCAATGACTGGGGTAAATTCGGATGGTGCAGGAAAGATGAAGAAGTGTTCTAAAGGGAGGACAAGACAACCCTGATTAACCAGGGAAGTCAAAGACACCATAAAAGCAAAAGCAAGGGCATATAATATAGCACAAATTAGTGGGAAAGTAGAGGACTGGGAAGCTTTAAAAACCACAAAAGGCAACAAGCCACAAAGAAAGATGAAATATGAAAGTAAGCTACAATAATATAAAAGAGAATACGAACGTTATTTCAGATATATAAATAGTAAAGGAGAGGTGAGAGTGGATATTGGAACGCTGGAAAATGACACCTAAGAGGAAGTAATGGGGGACAAAGAGGAACATCGTAAGTATATTACATCAGTCTTCACTGTGGAAAACACTAGCAGAATGCAAGAGAGTCAGTGGAGCAGAAGTGAGTGTTGTTGCCATTACTAAGAAGGTGCTTGAAAAGCTGAAAAGCCTGAAGATACAGAAGTCACCTGGACTACACTCCAGGGTTCTGAAAGAGGTAGCTGAAGTGATTATGGAGGCATTAGTAATGGTCTTTCATGAATCATTAGATTCTGGAATGGTTCCTGAGGACTGGAAAATTTCAAATGTTACTCTACTCTTTAAGCAGGAAGGGAGGCAGAAGAAAGGAAATCATAGGCCAGTTAGCCTGACTTCAGTGCTTGGAAATATGTTGGAGTCTGTTATCAAGCTTGAAGTTTCTGGGTACTTGGAGGGACATGATAGATTAGGCCAAAGTCAGCATGCTTTTCTAAAGGGGAAATCTTACCTGACAAATCTATTGGAATTCTTTGAGGAAATAATAGGCAGGGTAGACAGAGGAGAGTCAGTGGATGTTGTTTATTTGGATTTTCAGGAGGCCTTTGACAAGATACCACACGAGGCTAATTAACAAGAGCCCACGGTATTATGGGAAAATTTACTGGCATGGGTTGAAGATTGGCTGACTGGCAGAGGACAAAAAGTGTGAATAAAACAGGCCTTTTCCGGTTGACTGCCAGTGACTAGTGGTGTGCCGTAGGGGTCGGTGTTGGGGCCGCATCTTTTCACATTGTATGTCAATGATTTGGATGATGAAATTGATGGCTTTTTGGTCAAGTTTGCGGATGATACAATGATAGGTGGAGAGGCAAGTTGTGTTAAGGAGGCAGGGTGTCTGCAGGGCTTAAGACAGATTGGGGGAATAAGCAAAGAAGGGGCAGATGGATACAGTGTAGGGAAGTGTTTCCTAAATGGAGAGAATGTTCAGAAATTTGAGGTGCAAAGGGACTTGGGAGTCCTCATATAGATTCCCTAAAATTACTGGTTGAGTCTGTGGGGAGGAAGGCAAATGCGATGTTAGCATTTATTTCAAGAGGACTGAAATAGAAAAGCAAGAATGTAATGTTGAAGCTTCCTAAAGCACTAGCAAGGCCTCACTTGGAGTACTGTGAGTGGTTTATGCCCCTTATCTAAGAAAGAATTTGCTGACATTGGAAAGGGTTCAAAGGTGGTTCAAGAAAATGATTCCAAAATTGAAAGGCTTGTCATATGTGGAACATTTGATGGCCCTAGGCCTGTATTGACTAGAATTCAGAAGATTGAGGGTTGACCTAATTAAAACCTATTGAATATTGAAGGGCCTCAACACAGTGGATGTGGAGAGGAGGTGGTGGAGTCAAAGATAGAGGATACGGCCTCAGAATTGAGGGGTATCCTTTTAGAACAGAGATGAGGAAGAACTTCCTTAGCCAGAGAGTAGTTAATCTGTGGAATTTGTTGCCACAGGCAGCTGTGGAGGCCAAGTCTTTATATATACTTAAGGCAGAGGCTGATAGATTCTTCTTCAGTCAGGGCATGAAGGGATATGGGGAGAAGGCAGGATATTGGGGCTAAAAGGGAAAATGGATCAGCCATGATGAAATGGCAGAGCAGACTTGATGGGCCAAATGGCCTAATTCTTCTCCTATATCTTATGGTCATGCACTTTAGTAGAAGGAATAAAGGCATAGACTATTTTCTAAACAGGTAGAAAATTTAGAAATCTGAGGTGCAAATGGACTTGGAAGTCCTCAAACAGAATTCCCTGAAGGTTAACTTGCAAATTGAGTCACTGGCATTTTGAGAGAACTAGAATACAAAAGCAAGGATGTAATGCTGAGGGTTTATAAGGCATTGGTCAGGACACACTTGGAGCATATTTGGGCCCCTTATCTTAGAAAAGATGTGCTGGCATTGGAGAGGGTCCAGAGGAGGTTAACGAGAATGACTTCAGGAATGAAAGGGTTAACATGTGAAGAGTGTCTGATGGTTCTGGACCTGTACACATTGGAGTTTATAGGAATGAGGAGGGGGATCTCATTGAAACCTAAGGTCTGGATAAAGTGGATGTGGAAAGGGTATCTCATATAGTGAGGGTGTCTAGGACCAGAACTGAGGAAAAACTTCTTTCACCAGAGGGTGGTAAATCTGTGGAATTCATTGCTACAGATTGCTGTGCAGGCTAAGTCATTGGGTATACTTAAGGCGCGGGTTTATAGGTTCTCGGTTAATCAAGGAGTCAAAGGTTACCAGCAGAATGGGTTTGAGAGGGATAATAAATCAGCTATGATGGACTGGTGGGGCAGACTGAAAGGGCAAAATGGTCTAATTCTGCTCCTATGTCTTATGACTTTGAACCAGTCTGGTTATTCTTCTCTGATTTCTCTTACTAACACAGAACTGCTACTCACTGGAGTTTTTTTTTGCTTTTCATCCCATTCGCTGTAAAATTTAGAAAATGTTTGAAGATTCCAGCAGTTTCTGATACGACCCTGCCTGGAACCAACAATATTCCACAATCAAGATCACTGGGATCACACTTCTTCTCTGTTCTGATGTTTGGCCTGAACAACAACTGAACCTCTCGACCATGCCTGCTTGCATTGCATTGCTGCCACCTGATTGGCTGATTAAACATTTGCATTAACGAGCTGGTGTACAGGAGGACCAAACGAAGTGGCTACTGAATGTAGAATAGCAAGGAGGTTCAACACAAGGAGGGAAGCGAATAGTTTCATCGGGGAGCTTTGGAGGATGGAGTGGCAGATTGAAGGGAACTGCACAGTCATGGGAGGTTCTAAGTTTGTGGTTGATTCAGGTTACTGCTTCAGAATATGGCAAGTCCACTTTCTGAACACAGTCTGCTCTAGGATACACTAACAAAAGACAGCGCCATACCAGGTGTGAGAGGAAATGGATCTGAGAATCAGAAACAGGTATATTACCTCTCTAACATATGTCATGAAATTTGTTTTGTGGCACCAAAAGAGAAACACTGCTCTAAGTCACAAAATTAAATAAACAGTGCAAAAGACAAATTATGAGGTAGCATTCACGGTCCATCCAGAAACCCGATGGTTCCTGTGCCTGCTCCCGCGTGGTAGAAATGCAAAGACAGCCTGTCTCTGATGGTGAGGGACGCCACCTTCTTTAGGCTTTGCCTTTCGCAGATGTCCTCAATGGTGGGTGGTGGAGGGGGTGCTTGTACCCATGATGGAACTGGCCGAGTCTGCGACCCTCTGCAGCCTCCTGCGATCCTGTGCATTGAAGCTGTGACACCAGGCTGCAATGCAACCTGTCAGAAGGTTCACCACCTTATAGCTGTAGAAATTTTTTTTGAGTCTTTGGTGACATAGCAAACCACCTCAAATTCCTCCTTCACGAATGCATCAATGTGTCGGGCCCAAGGAGGAACTCGAAGCCACTCACCTTTTCCAACACTGACCCCTCAGTGAGGACTGGTGTGCGCTCTCCCAACTTCCCTTCCCCAAAGTCCTTGGTTTTGCTGACATTGAGTGTGAGGCTGTTGTTCCCACTTGATCGGCTGATCAGCTCAATCCCGGCGTTCTCGTCGCCTTCTAAAATTCTGCCAACCAGAGTGACCGTCAGCAGATTAATATATGGTGTTTGAGCTGTGTCTGGTCACACAGTCAGGAGCATAGAGAGAGCAGAACAGTGGGCTAAGCACACGTCTTTGAGGTACAACTGTACTGATTGTCAGTGAGACAGATATGTTATTACTGCTCTGCACTGATGGCAGTCTCCTGATATGGAAGTCAGGGATCTAATTGAAGTTTGTTTATTAGCACTGAGGGATGATAGTGTTGAACACTGAGCTGTAATCGACAAACAGTATTGCTGACATCTGGGTGACCCAAAGCCAAGTAGAGAGCCAGTACGACTGAGTCCGCTGTAGACCTGTTGTGATGGTTGGCAGATTGCAGCAGGTCTGAGTCCAGGTCCAGGCAGGAGTTAACTCTAGCTATGACCAACCTCTCAAAGCACTTAATCACAGTAGATAAGAATGTGATAGTGGTTGAGGCATCTCACCATGCTCTACTTGGGTACTGGCATGATGGATGTCCTTTCGAAGAAGGTGGAAACCTCTGACTGCAGAAGCGAGAGGGTGAAGATGCCCCTGAACACTCCAACCTTTTGGCTGGCACAGGCTTTCAGTACTCTGCCAGATAACACAGGATGTTCTAACCTTGGCTTCTGAAACAGAGATCACCAGGCAGCCGAATGCTGTGGGGATTTGCACAGCCCTCAGCAAACTGTAGATCTCCTGGTTCATCTAGGGTGTCTTGAAGGCACACACTCATCTATGCAGGTCCTGATGAAGTTGGTGACAGTTGTGGCGTATTCATTCAGATCCAGAGATGAATTCCTGAATACGGTGCAGTCCACTGATTCAAAGCAGTCCTGTAAATGCTCCTCTGCCTCCCTTGATCAGACCTTCACCGTCCACACACTGCTCCTTAAGTCTCTGCCTAGTTTCCAGGAGTACATATACGGAAGCACTCTTGATGGTGCTGTAACAGAGATTGAGTGTTACACCGGTGACATGGTGGTGGTAGCTTGTGAAAGTCCCACACGACGATAGGTAAGGCGTCAAGATGTGCTGTCTCATGACTGTTGATTGTGGTGCACAGCTCCTCCAGTGCATCACTCAATGCATCAGATGTCAGGTTGGCACTGGAGGTTCACAAGAAAGCGAAAGTTCTGAGCAGGCCAGCAAGAGCACGTTACATTGACAGAAACTCACCTGCATTAAGCAAAAGCTTTGCACAATCAATGTGCGGCACAGTGCAAGCCACATGTAGAGGGGTTCCAAAGTGGCAGTCATAAGCCTCTAGGTTTGCACCTACGTCAATGAGCAGCCTCATACACTCTGCACTACCTGAAACAGAGGAAAGCACAGTTAAAACAAAACCATCAACATCCTCTAGTCCTGCTTCACCCTTCCCCAGCCCTTTGGAATACAGCATTCCACTTCACTTTTTAAATTCAAAGATACAGCACAGTTACAGCGGCCCATGAGTTCAGGGCTGCCCAATTACACCCATGTGACCAACTAACCTACAAACTGGTTCATTCTGCTCCTCGGTCAGATGGTCTTTACATTTATGGCCTGTTTACGGTCAACAACTCACCCTGCCTTGGGAAAGTAGCCAATGCAATCAGGGACCTCACCCTCCCGGTCCACCCTCCTGTCAATAAAAAGATAGAAAACTAACCAGGCTCAAGGACAACTTTGTCCCAGTGATATCAGGTTCTTGAATGGACCTCTTATATGCTAAAGATGAGCTCTTGATATTTCAATCTGCCTTGTTGTGGCCCTTGCATTTTGTCTATCTGCACTGCTCATTCTTTCTAACCGTAACACTATATTCTGCGTCTGTTTTCTCCTCTCGTATTGCCTTGATGTACTTATCTATGGAGTAATCTGTCAGGATGACCTGCAAAGAAAAGCTTTTCACTGTATTAAGATAAAGATGAGATTTATTTATCACAAGCACATCAAAACCTGAAACTTATGGTGAAATGCTTTGCTCGTGTCAGCGGTCAACACAGTCCAAGGATTGTGGCAGCCCACAAGTGCTGCCATACATCTGGCAGCAACATAGCACGACCACAACTTACTAACCCTAACCGTACTTCTTTGTAAGGCGGGAGGAAACTGGAGCACTTGGAGGAAACCCACATGGACAAGGGGAGAAAGTAATAACTTCTCACATACAGCAGCAGGAATTGAACCCCGATCGCTGGTGCTGTAAGGCGTTGTACTAGCTGCCACGCTACTGTGCTGCACCCCCCACCCCCCAACCGTATCTTGGTACACATGACAATGATAAACTTTGGAAAAGGTTGTCAAATTGTTAGGGGCAGCATGGAACCGGTAGCTGTTAGTGTAACGCTATTACAGCGCCAGCGACCTGGGTTCAATTCCCGCCACTGCCTGTAAAGGAGCTTGTACATTCTCCTCGTGACTACGTGAATTCCCTCCCACATTCCGAACACGTACGGTTAGATTGTGAGTTGTCAGTGGCAGAATCACGGCAATGCTCGCGGACTGCCCAGCACAATCCTTGCTGATTTGATTTGATCTAAATGACACATCTCCCTTTATTTGTACATGTGACAAAGCTAATATTTATAAAGAATAATAGAAGTTCCCGGTTTTCTTGTTTACTAGGAACAGGTTAAAGCAGAAGAATTAATGAGTTATACTCATGGTTCTGAAGCATAATTTCCTGTTGTTGTCTCCTCTTGAGAGATACCTCAGCGAAGAATCCTATTTATTCCAGATACAAGGTACAGTCTTTATTTACTGTAAGGGCTTGCAGCTTACCAATCATACAGGCCTCATGCAATGGTGATGCGGTGAAAGTAAGTGGATTTACATTTGCTCCGTAGGTCAACAGCATCTTGACGCATTCAGTGTTACCACCAGCACACGCATCACAAAGTGGAGTACTCCCATCAATGTTTCTGGCTTCGACCTAAGAGACAGATTTTAAAGATATGAGTAAGTTTGTTGTTTTAAAATAGAATTATGCTTCAAACACAAATAGCATATCAAAACTCCTTCAGATAGTGTACTCATCTTTGACCCCACTGACAATCCAGAAAGAGAAAAAAAACACTTAAGTAGCTTAGCTAATATGGGATAAATCTTCAGAATGTTGAATGGATATTGATATGGTTAAGATCTGCTTTGGTTGCGTGCATTCAGCAACTTGATGGCTTAAGAAACTCAACAAAGTTAAATTCAGCAATAATTAGGCAATATGTTTATTTTAATGCTAGGAAAGGTACAAGGTAAAACTTGTGCAATATGCACAAAATGCTGGAGAAACTCAGTAGGGCAGGCAGCAACAAAGGAGGGAGCTAAGTAGTTCACATTTTGGACCGAGCCCTCTGAAGGCTCTCAGCCTGAAATGTCGACTATTTATTCCCAACTATAAACGCTGCCTGACTGGGTTTCTCCAGCATTTTGTGCACATTACACAAAGCATCTCACTTTTCCCACTGACCTCTAGATGTCACTGTCGACCCAGTTTCCCTACTAAGCAAACTCACTGCAGTGCCACTCTGGAAGCTTGAACACAGAATCGGAGCTTCATCATCGACGCACGTGAAATTTGTTGTTTTGCGGCAGCAGTACAATGCAATAATAAAAATTACTGCAAGTTACAATGAGAATATATTTTAGAAAATAAATAAGTCGGGCAAAAGAGAGCAAAATAGTTCATGGACTATTTGGAAGATGATGGTGGAGATAAAGAAGCTGTTCCTAAAATATTAGATGTGTGTCTTTAGGCTCCTGTACATTCTCCCCAATGGTAGTAATGAGATATCCTGGATAGTGAGGGCCCTATATGCTGCCTTCTTGAGAGATTGCCTTTTGAAGATGTTCTCAGTGGTGGGGAGGCTAGTGCCATGATGGAGTTGGCTAAGTTTACAACTCTCTGCAATTTTTTTTTATCCTATGCAGTGGCCCTTTCATGCCAGAAAGTGATGCAACCAGTCATAGTGCTCTCTGTGGTAGGAGTTTGCTAGAATCTTTGGTGACATGGAGAGGTAGTGGAAAGTGTGGAAAACCTAAAGTTCCATGGAGTTATGTTGTCAAAGCAGCTGGCATGGACCACCAACACCTCACTGGCATGGACCACCAACACCTCGCTGGCATGGACCACCAACACCTCGCTGACGTGGACCACCAACACCTCGCTGACATGGACCACCAACACCTCACTGACATGGATCACCAACACCTCGCTGACGTGGACCACCAACACCTCACTGACATGGACCACCAACACCTCACTGACATGGACCACCAACACCTCACTGACATGGATCACCAACACCTCGCTGACGTGGACCACCAACACCTCACTGACATGGACCACCAACACCTCGCTGACGTGGACCACCAACACCTCACTGACATGGACCACCAACACCTCGATGCTTGTAAACAAGGCACAACAAAGACTCTTCTTCCTCAGAAAGCTGAAACAGGCCAAACTCCCACAAAAGCTGTTGCTTAACTTCTACAGAAGCACAACTGAAATCATCCTGACCAACAGTGCCACAGTGTGGTGTGCCAGCTGCACAGCTGCTGAGCGACAAGACCTGCATCGCGTGGTGAAGGCGGCCCAGCGAATTGTCAGGATGGAGCTCCCAGGACTGGACACCATCTATTCTAGCAGACTCAGGAGGAAAGCAATCGGCATAACCAGAGACACCACACACCCTGGCCACTCCCTTTTTGACTCACTGCCATCCAGCAAAAGGTTCAGGACACTAAAAGCCAGAACAAATAGACTGAGGAACAGCTTCTACCCCAGAGCTGTGGCCTCCATCACACACTCCCTCAGAACAGAGACTGAAACTGTGAGCACACACAAGGACTCAAATACTTGCACTAATGGCACTTTGTGCATTACTGTGACATTCGGTGCTGCTGCAACTTATTTTCTGCTGCTTATCTATTTAATACTGATTTTCTATTACTGTCTTATTTTTATCGACTGCTTTATTTGATTGCCGGAGAGGAAGCCAAACAGAGTTTCATTGTACCTATGTGTAATGATAATAAAGATCATTCAATTCAATGCAAATCTCCTTAAATTCCAATGAAATATAGCTGCTGGCATGACTTCTTCATAACTGCATCAATATGCTGGACGCAGGATAGATCCTCTGAGGGGTTGACGTCCAGGAACTTGAAACTGCTCACCCTTTTCACTGCTGACCCCCTCAATGGGGACCAGTGTGTTCTCCTGAATTCAGTCCCTTGATCTTGCTGATGTTGAGTGCAAGGTTGCTGTTGTGACACCACTCAACCAGCTGATCTATCCCACTCCTGTATGCCTCCTCGTCACCATCTGAGATTCGGGCCCACAGCAGTTGTGTCATCAGTGCATGTATAGATGATGTTTAAGCTGCGCCCAGCCACACAGCCTTGAGTGGAGAGACAGCAGAGCTGTGGGCTAAGCTCACGTCCTCAAGGTGCTCAGCCTGGGTTGACTGCCAGCAAGGAGATGTTATCACTGATCTGCATTGACTGTGGTCTCCCGAAGAGGGAGTCAAGGATCCAGTTGCAGAGGGAGGTACAGAGGCCCAGGTTTTAAAGCTTGTTGATTAGCACTGACGGGTTAACAGTGTTGAATGCTGGGCTGAGTTGAATACAGCCTGACTCTCTGTTGTACTATGCTGCATCATTGTGTGGTACCAAAACTACACTGCAGTTGACAGGAGTTAAAGCTGCCCAACAACACATCACCAAGGACATGTATACAGAAAGGCCAGCAATATCATGAAGGATCCCACCCATCAAGGACTGATCAGTTCAATCAGGGAAGTGGCTATGTTGCATCTTCACCGGAATCATGAGATGCAAAAACAGTCACTTCCCCAGAGCTGTCAGGCTGATCAACCCCACCACCACTACATACACATCACCTAGTGTCATTTTATTCACATACTATCAGTCTACGTACATAATCATTGCTTGTACCTTGTGTTTTACAGGATTGCTTTTATATTTACTGAGTATTTTTTCATTGTTCTGTTGATGCTTATTGTGTTTTTTATGCTGCACCAGATCCAGAGGAACAATCATTTCATTCTCCTTTACACTTGTGCACTGAAGAATGTCAAGAAACAGTCTTGAATCGTGACAGTCCCAACACTGTTGGCACTGGGATTATTTGAGCAAGACTTCACACAGAAGTTCTACAATAATTTCCTGGTGTAAGGAAGAGACTTTGGTACTTTCCAGATAAGAACAGCAGAGAACTTGACAGCAGAATTCTCTCAGGAGAGCTTGCTCCTGTGTCTTGAACATTTTTACCCCCTCTCCCCCACCGCGTCATCGCAAACTGATTATCAACACGAGTTGTTGCTGTCTGAAAAAACACACTGCATTGAGATTGGTAAATAAAAGTAAGGACCAAGGATCAACTTTATCTACTAGACACATTTACATGCATTAGGAATTTGCTGTGGTGAGTTGGTCAGGGAGCGACATACAACAGAAAATAATAACATTCAACAATTATAAAAAATAAAGGATTATATAAAAAATAAAGTTTGACGTTAAAGTACAGATATGGAACAAACTCTCATAAATACCAACATGTAGTAGTAGTCTCTCGAAGTCTAAGGAACACGAATGTGTTGCACAGACGTCTGTGGGCACGCATATGACTTCTGAGGCCGAAGTCTGATGCGCAGACACTGCTTTTTCTTTTGATTTTGATTTCCACCACAATGATCGGGTGATCCGTCAGTCGCTGTTAACTGGCCCGATGATCTAGGGCAGATGATGTTTAGGCCACCTTTTCTAGGCCCCTCCCTGATTACAGGGTGGGCAGCACTGTCCTAAAAAGGACTGCCCAGTCACCCTGGATGCTGCCGGACTCCCCTACTGCCCTTGGTTCAGAGGAGAATGACCATCTGTCCAAGGGCCGCCTATGTGCAGGTTTGCAACTGCAACTCAGTGGTCACCTCCACCTGTTGGTTCGCTGCTCTCCCATCGCCGTAGGACTTTTGAAAGAGAAAGAAGACAAAGATGCACGACACAAGGACCTGTGCGTGAAAGATATTATAGTGAAAAAGCCTTAGCACGGAGACAGTCCCACTCTCTCGGCCTCGGAGGTCAGGGTCCACTGGCACGAAGATCGTTACACAGCATGTATTTACAATCTAAATAAGCATTATGAAATGCTGTCTTCCCTCTTCCTCTGTTCCCCACTCTGACTTTATATCTCTGCTCATCTGCCTATTACTTCACCCTGGGTCCCCTTTCTCCTTTGGTTCACTCTCCTCTCCTATCTCGTCTTCTTCTTCATTCTCTTCTCTTCCAGCAATTGACCTTTCCCACCCACCTGGCTTCACCCATCACCTTCCAGCTAGCCTCCTTCCCC
Source organism: Hypanus sabinus (assembly GCF_030144855.1). Taxonomy (NCBI): domain Eukaryota; kingdom Metazoa; phylum Chordata; class Chondrichthyes; order Myliobatiformes; family Dasyatidae; genus Hypanus; species Hypanus sabinus. The sequence continues at coordinate 27,786,622 of NC_082718.1, forward strand.
TCCCCCCACCTTTTTATAATGGCATCTTCCCCCACTTCCTTCTCAGTCCTGAAGAGGGGCCTTGGCCCGAAACGTTGACTGTTAATTCATTTACATGGCTGCTACCTGACCTGCTGAGTTGCTCCAGCAATTTTGTGTGAGTCGCTTTGGATTTCTAGCATCTGCAGAATCTCGTGTTCATGAAATGTGGTTCAAAGTGTCTACAGTACAGTCCAGTGACAATTGATAGATGGTTGTGGAGGAGGGCTAACTAGAATGGTTTGTCAGATTAACTGCCTCAGGGCAGAAGCTTTTAAAGTGGCTTGAAGTTTTTGTTTTAATAGCCTTATAATGTTAGCCCTTAAGATATAGGAGCAGAAGTAGACCATTTGGCTCATCGAGTCTGCTCCACCATTCAATCATTGGCTGATCCAATTCTTCCAGTCATCCCCACTCCCCTGCCTTCTCCCCATACCCTTTGATGCCCTGGCTAATCAAGCACCTATCTATCTCTGCCTCAAATGCACCCAATGACTTGGCCTCCACAGCTGCTGGTGGCAACAAATTCCACAAATTTACCACCCTCTGACTAAAGTAATTTCTCCGCACCTCTGTTCTAAATGGACGTCCTTCAATCCTGAGGTCATGCTCTCTTGTCCTAGACTCCCCTACCATGGGAAATAACTTTGCCATATCTAATCTGTTCAGGCTTTTAAACATTTGGAATGTTTCTCTGAGATTCCCACTCATGGTGTTAAACTGAACCTATTAGCACTACTCAAAGAATGGAACATCGAGTTAAGATTTTGGGCAAGAAAAATAGCAGAGATATGAGGGAAACTCATGGCAAATAGGCCTGTGCTGGGGATGTGGAGAAGCAAAGCTTTGAGCAGCACTCCCTAGGAGGGATTGGAAGCCCGAGAAGACATAGTTCACTCAGGTTCACCAACTGAGTGGCAAAGGCAGCGACTCGGAGCAGTTTGGAGCATTGAGCAGCGGCCAATCAGCATTCAGTATTGATTGGCAAGAACAAGTTAAAGTAGGCAGGGCAAGTGGAGAGGCTATTGCTGGAGTTGTTAGTGATAGAATGGGGATTTTGAGGCTTTAACTCTTCAAGGCGTCAGCAGGAACAGGCAAAAATGGTAGAGCCCCCCACCGCCTCACCCCACAGTTTATTGTTCTTCACTTTTTATATTTGCTCAGTTAGAACAGTAGAAATGCCAGCGAGGATACTAGAATGCTCCCTCTTGTGGGATGTAGGAAGGCAGGGAGACCTCCAGTGTCCTTGATGACAACACCTGCAAGAATCACATCCAGCTGCAGTTTCTAACATGCCACATTAAACAGCTGGAGCTGGAACTGGATGAACTCCAGATCAGTCGGGAGGCTGAGGGGTGAAAGATAGGACATGTAGATATGTACACATGTAGAGGTAGATACACCCAATGTGCAGGGCACAGGAAACTGGGTGCCACTCAGGAAGAGGAAAGGGGTTAAAAACTGCCAATGCAGAGTATCCTTGTGGCCTTCTACCTCAGCGAGTATACCACTTTGGATACTGTTGAGGGAGGATAACCAAGCAGAGAAAAGTCACAGCAGTCAGGTCTTTGGCACGGAGTCTGAGCCTGCAACTCAGAAGGGAAGAGGGGGAGGAGAAGAGGTGAGCTGTGGTGAGAGGGGATTTGTTAGTTAGGGGAATAAAGAGGAGGTTCCAGAAACATAGAAAACCTACAGCATAAAGCTGTGCCGAACAAGTCCTTACCTTAGAAATCACCCAGGGTTACCCATAGTCCTCTATTTTTCTGAGTTTCATGTATGTGACCAGGAGTTTCTTAAAAGACCCTATTGTATCTACCTCCGCCACGTTTGCCAGCAGCCCATTCTGCCCACTCAACACTCTGTGTAAAAAACTTACCCTTAACATCTCCTCTGTATCTACTTGCAAGCACCTTAAAACTGTGCCCTCGCGTGCTAGCCATTTCAGCCCTAGGAAAAAGCCTCTGACTATCCACACGATCAATACCTCTCAACAGCTTATACACCTCTATCAGGTCACCCCTCATCCTCCGTCGCTCCAAGGAAAAAAGGCCGAGTTCACTCAACCTATTCTCATTAGGCATGCTCCCCAATCCAGGCAACATCCTTGTAAATCTCCTCTGCACCCTTTCTATGGTTTCCACATCCTTCCTGTAGTGAGGCCACCAGAACTGAGCACAGTACTCTACATGGGATCTGACCAGGGTCCTATATAGCTGCAACATTACTTCTCAGCTCCTAAGTTCAATTCCATGATTGATGAAGGCCAATACACCATTCGCCTTCTTAACCACAGAGTCAACCTGTGCAGCGCTTTGAGCATCCTATGGACTCGGACCCCAAGATCCCTCTGATCCTCCACACTGCTAAGAGTCTTACCATTAATACTATGTTCTGTCATCATATTTGACCTACCAAAATGAACCACCTTACACTTAACTGTATTGAACTCTATCTGCCATTTCTCAGCCCAGTTTTGCATCCTATCAATGTCCTGCTGTAACTTCTGACAGCCTTCCACACTATCCACACCTTCAACTTTTGTGGCATCAGCAAATTTACTAACCCATCCCTCCACTTCCTCATCCAAGTCATTTATAAAAATCACGAAGAGTAGATGTCCCAGAACAGATCCCTGGGGCACAACATGGCTGACCGACCTCCATGCAGAATATGATGAATCTACAACCACTCTTTACCTTCTGTGGGCAAGCTAATTCTGGATCCACAAAGCAAGGTCCCCTTGAATCCCATGCCTCCTTACTTTCTCAATAAGCCTTACATGGGATACCTTGTCAAATGCCTTGTTGAAATCCAAATACACTACATCTACTGTTCTACCTTCATCAATGTGTTTAGTCACATCCTCAAAAAATTCAATCAGGCTCGTAAGGAATGACCTGCCTTTCACAAAGCCATGTTGACTATTCCTAATCATATTATGCCTCGCCAAATGTTCATAAATCCTGCCTCTCAGGATCTACTCCATCAACATGCCAACCACTGAAGTAAGACTCACTGGTCTATAATTTCCTGGGCTATCCCTACTCCCTTTTTTGAATAATGGAACAATATCCGCAACCCTCCAATCCTCTGGAACCTCTCCTGTTCCCATTGATGATGCAAAAATTATCACCAGTGCTCAGCAATCTCCTCCCTTGCCTCCCGCAGTAGCCAGGGTCCATTACGTCCGGTCCCAGTGTCTTATCGAACTTAATGCTTTCCAAAAGCTCCAGCTCATCCTCTTCCTAAATACCTACATGGTTCAAGCTTTTCAGCCTGTTGTAAGTCGCGAAGATCCTTTTCGGTAGTGAATATTGAAGCAAAATACTCATTGAGTACCTCCGTTATCTCCTCCAGTTCCATACACACTTTTCCACTGTCACACTTGATTGGTCCTGTTCTCTCACATCTTATCCTCTTGCTCTTCACATAACTGTAGAATGCCTTGGGGTTTTCCTTAATCCTGTCCGCCATGGCCTACTCATGGCCCCTTCTGGCTCTCCTAATTTCATTCTTAAGCTCCTTTCTGCTGGCCTTATACTCTTCTAGATCTTTATCATTATCTAGCTTTTTGAATCTTTAGTAAGCTTTTCTTTTCTTCTTGACTAGATTTACAATAGCCTTTGTACACCACGGTTCCTGTACTCATCCTTTCCGTCTCATTGGAATGTACCTATGCAGAACACCACGCAAATATCCCTTGACCATTTGCCACATTTCTTCCGTTCATTTCCCTGAGAACATCTGTTCCCATTTATGCTTCCTAAGTTCTTGCCTGATAGCCTCATATTTCCCTTTACTCTAATTAAATGTTTTCCTAACTTGTCTGTTCCTATCCCTCTCCAATGCTATGGTAAAGGAGATACAATTGTGATCTCTATCTCCAACATGCTCTCCCACTGATAGATCTGACACCTGACCAGGTTCATTTCGCAATACCAGATCAAGTACAGCCTCTCCTCTAGTAGGCTTATCTACATATTGTGTTAAGAAACCTTCCTGAACACACCTAACAAACTCCACCCTATCTAAACCCCAATCGATATTTGTAAAATTAAAATCTCCCACCACAACAGCCTTGTAATTATTATACCTTTTCAGAATCTGTCTCCCTATCTGCTCCTCAATTTCCCTGTTACTATTGGGTGGTCTACAAAAAACACTCAGAAGAGTTATTGACTCCTTCCTGTTTCTAACTTCACCCACAGAGACTCCATAGATAATCCCTCCATGTCTTCCACCTTTTCTGCAGCCGTGACACCATCTCTGATCAACAGTGCCACGCCTCCCTCCCTGTCCTTTCTGAAACATCTAAAGCCTGGCACTCTAAGTAACCATTCCTGCCCCTGAGCTATCCAAGTCTCTGTAATGGCCGCAACATCATAGCTCCAAGTACTGATCCAAGCTCTAAGCTCATCCACTTTGTTCATAATACTCCTTACATTAAAATAGACACATCACAAACCATTGGTCTGAGCGTGTCCCTTCTCTATCACTTGCCTATCCTCCCTCTCGCACTGTCTCCAAGCTTTCTCTATTCATGAACCAATGGCTTCTTCATCCTTCTCTTCAGTTTGGTTCCCAACCCCAGCAATCCTAATTTAAACTCACCCCAACAGCTTTAGCAAACCTCCCTGCCAGAATATTGGTCCCCCTGGGATTAAAGTGCAACCTGTCCTTTTTGTACAGGTCACTCCTGCCCCAAAAGAGGTCCCAATGATCCAGAAATCTGAATCCCTGCCCCTGCTCCAATCCCTCAGCCACTGTTGCTTCCCAGGTAGGCCGTCTCCCCAAAAGCACTCAAGCAGAAGTAATTATTGTCAAGTAGTTATTGTAATTATTGTCAAGCCACAGGGGTGCTCTCTAGCATCTGACTCCTGCCCTTCCCTTTCCTGACTGTTACCCACTTATCTGTCTCCCCAGGTCCCGGTGTGACTATCTGCCTATAGCTTCTCTCCATCACCTCCTCACTCTCCCTGACCAGGTGAAGGTCATCGAGCTGCATCTTGTTCCCTAACACGGTCCCTAAGAAGCTGCAGCTTGACACACCTGGTGCAGATCTGATCATCCGGGAGGCTGGGAGTCTCCCGCACTTCCCACGTCTGACACTGAGCACAGAACACCGGCCTCACAAACATACTTCCCGTCTGTATTCTAAACAGGCAACCTACCTCGCCTCGACCCATTATCGCCAAAGCCCCGTTGAGCCAAAGCCTTCCTATTCTGTCTCCCTCTATTCTGACACCCAATCTGTAAGGAGCCTCCTTTTAAACTCTTCTTGCTGTTCTCACTGGCTGATGTTCATGCTCTTGCACAGTCGTGCCCCAATCGAACCGCTGTGAACGAGAACGAGATTCTCAGATGGTATGTTGCCTCCCGGTGCCAAATTCTGGGACACCTCAGATTGAGTCCTCAGTATTAAGTGGGAAGGCCATCAGACAGAGGTCGTGGTCCACGTAGGTACCAATGACATAGTGATGAGGTTCTGCAAGGTGAGTTCAGGAAGGTATATGCCAAGTTGAAGGGCAGGACCTCCAGGGTTGTAATCTCAGGATTGCTACCAGTTCCATATATTAGTGAGGCCAGAAATAAGATTATAAGATGCTAAGGAGTTGGTGTAGGAGGGAGGGCATAAGATTTTTGGATCATTGGGCTCTCTTCCAGAGAAACTGGAATCGGTATAGAAGAGATGGTTTGCAACTAACTGGAAGGGGCCCAATACCCTAGCAGGAACGTTTGTTCATGCTGTACGGTGGGGCTTAAACTAGAGTTGCAGCGGTATATGAACCAGAGTAATAGAACAGGTAATAGAGAGGCTGTGGAGGCAGATGTTAAGATCTCAAAGTTAGGAATCAGAAAGTTGAGCACGGTGCGTCTAGTGTCCTGAGATGTGTATATTTCAATGCAAGAAGTATCGTAGGAAAGGCAGATGAGCTCAGGGCATGGATCAACACCTGGAATTACGACATTGAAAATATTGGTGAGACTTTGTTGCAGAAGGGGCAGGACGGACAGCTCAATATTCTGGGGTTTTGTTGTTTCAGACGTGACAGAGCCGGAGGAATTAAAGAAGGAGCAGTGGCTTTACTAGTCAGGGAAAATGTCACCGTAGTGCTCAGTCAGGATGGACTGGAGAACTCTTCTACTGAGGTGCTATGGGTGGAACTCAGAAATAAAGGTAGGACCACGTTAATGAGGCTATATTACAGACCACCCAACAGTCCGAGGAACTTAGAGGAATAAACTTTCCAGCATACAAAACCTGAAATACAACATGCCACTAAAGATTCATTTCCTGCATTCCCATTGAGACTTCTTCCATGAAAATCTTGGCACTGTCAGTGACAAGTATGGTGAAAGGTTTCACCAGCACAGTGCGATCATGGAGAAACGGTATCAGGGCAAATGGAATCCATCAATGCTGGCTGATTATTGTTGGATACTTAAGCGAGAAGCCTCAGGAGAACTGAATACAAATGAAAATCATCAACAAAACATTTTAGCTTAGTTCTATTGCAAAGCATCAGCACCGTTATGCAATTAAACACATTATATTTAATAACAGTTAATTTCTTGTTTCTCCAAATTCCTACATGATACATGTAGTCTGAAATTATATTTGTGTTCAGCTTCAGGTGGCCTATCATAAACAAGAAGAAAAATTCTGAGAAAGTAACACTTCCAAAAAAAATTTGTTGTCCATTGATATCAGTGCTTCAATTTTACGCCCTGTCATCTTTCTGCGAGATAAACATGTTATGAACTTCTCTGAAAGGTCATGCCACCAGGATTGCTTCACTCAATACACATTACTCGTGAATTCTCTGAAGTAAAATGATACTCCCAGATGATCCTGCAAATATAAAAATCACATTGCAGCAGGGGCAGTCATTTGGCAGGGCACTTGTCATGTTATATAGTAAAACTCTGAAGCAAAATAAAGGTTCTACCCCCATTAAACTGTGATAGAGAAACAGCTTCAAATCCCAACGCAAGTTCACTCCGGAAACAATGTGAACGCGGACTACGAGGAAATAGCACTTTCAAACAGAGGGAAACCCCTCACTTCAAATTCAATCTGGTTCCTTTCTGGGGGTGGCATGGTACCATAGCGACTAGTTTGGGGTTTGATTCCAGCTGCTGACTGCAAAGAGTTTGTATGTTCTCTCTGCGATCCCATGGCTTTCCTCCGTGTGCTCTGGTTTTCTCCCACATTCCAAAGGGTGAGTGACTTGTGGGCATGCTAGACTGGTGCCGGAAACATGGCAACACTTGCGGGCTACGCAGCACAATTCTTGCTGATTTGATTTGACGCAAAGGACACACAGCTTTCGAAGTACATGTGACAAATAAAGCTAATATATACTCTTAAATTAGAGCAGATGAATCCAGATTTTTGAAAGGAATGGGACAGGAAGAGAAAGGAGAATGGATTAAACTAATTATCTCTTATCGATCAGGATAACCATCTTAAGAAGGCAGCAAAAACAACCAGGGAATTAGAAGTCAGCAAGTATAATGCCAGGGGCAAGAAATTTAATTTTTCAAGAAATTAATGTAAAAGAACATAGGATCAGGCCCTTCAACATGAGGTCTGCACTGACCGTGATGCAATTTTAACTACACATCATTTATAAGACCTTAAGATATAGGAGCAAAATTGGGCCATTTGACCCATCGAGTCTGCTCCACCATTTCATCATGGCTGATCCAATTCTCTGCTCAGCCCCAATCCCCTACCTAATCATATGTTTAACATGTATGAAAGAAGGTCCTCATTTCCCGTCATTAGAGAGTCCCGGAGTCAATACCAAAGATTGAAGCTTGAAGGTGGCTGGGCACAGCCCTGTTCCATGAGTCTACAGGTCCACTGGGGAAGTCGAAGGTCTGATGCCTGTGAGTCCGCAAGTCCACCAAAACTTGTGGCCTGGAAAGGGCCCGTCCTTGGGTTAGAGGGGAGTGTGTCTGTATGTCGCTGTGTAAGGACTGACAAACAACTGATGTGCAAAAGAAGAGAATCTGTGCAAATAATAGAAGTTACTGTATACTGAGAAGAAGAGTCCTTGAAAGTGAGACAGTAGGTCAGAGAAGTGGTGATTGAAGTGTTCCATGAGTGGAGGAGGATGAGAGGTGACTTGATAAAGGTGTGTAACATGATAAATAAGAGTGGACACCCAGCAGCTTTTTGTCAGGGTGGAAAGGACTAATACGAGAGGGCATAATTTAAGGTGATTGGAGGAAAGTGTCAGAGGCTTTTCTTTTAAACACAGAGTGGTAGGTGTGTGCAACTCAATGTCAGAGGTGGTGGTAAAGGCAGATACATCAGGGGCACTTAAGAGACTCTTAGATTGGCACGTGCATTTTGGGCTACATGGGAGGGAAGAGTTAGACGGAACTTAATTGCAAGATATTCCAGGTCTGGTGAGCAGAGTTGGGATAACACGGATACATTTGTGCACCAAGAGGAGTTGATCATGAGGCATCTATGGAAAGGAGTAACAGTCGACCTTTTGGGCCAGGACCCTTCAGCAGAACTGAAACGTCCTCTGTAATCTTGAAATAATCAAGTTCAGTAGTGTGACACAGGCTGTCTGTGAGGCCGGTGTTCTGTGCTCAGTGTTAGACGTGGGAAGTGCGGGAGACTCCCAGCCTCCCGGATGGTCTAATCTGCACCTACCTCGCCTCAACCATTATCGCCAAAGCCCCACTGAGCCAAAGCCTTCCTATTCTGTCTCCCTCTGTTCCGATGCACAACATTATTGGCTGAAGGTCCTGTACTGTGCCGTATCATTCTGTGTTCTAACCAGTTTTACTATTTCTCACATGTTACAAATCTCACAGCACATACTGCAGTAACACATACCACACATGGGATGTACATTTTGAACCTGGTACTGCTGGACCCTTGCTATTTTCTGAGCCCTTGGGATTTTTCCTGGAGTCAAGAATAGCGATAATTTATTTTAAAGTACAAATAAACATACAAATGTGAAGCAAACTAAGTAAGGAGCTGAGAAACAAGGCGGAGACGAATGAACAGCAAAAGAGGTGAAGATAAAAAGATGATGCCTCTGAAAAATCCATCACCTTTATAATCGAGATAAGAGAAATTCCTTAAACTAAACTAATCCAATCACTGGTTGCACAGTTATATCAGGTAGGTAATGAACTAACACTTAGCCAATGAAAAAATGAGAACGGTGATAAACTGTTAGTTTAATTGCTAGACTGCTTTCTGCTAATAGGAGCGACCACTCTCCGTCGAACATTGACAACTCCTCAGTAGAGATCGTTAAGAGCACAAATTTCTTAGTGTTCACCTGGCAGAGAATCTCACCTGGTCCCTCAACACCAACTTTAAGAAAGCCCAGCAGCGTTTCTACTTTCTGCAAAGGCTGAGTAAAGTCCATCTCCCACCCCCCATCCTCATCACATTCCACAAGTGTTGTACTGAGAGCATCCTGAGCAGCTGCATCACTGTCTGGTTCGGAAATTGCATCATCTCGGATCACAAGACCCTGCAGTGGATAGTGAAGTCAGCTGAGAAGATCTTCGAGGTCTCTCTTCCCTCCATTACAGACATTTACACTACACACTGCATCCACAAAGCAAACAGTATTATGAAGGACCCCACGCACCCCTCATACAAAATCTTCTCCCTTCTGCCATCTGGGAAAAGGCACCGAAGCATTCCAGCTCTCACGACCAGACTTCGTAACAGTTTCTTCCCCCAAGTCACCAGACTCCTCAATACCCAGAGTCTGGACTGACACCAACTTACTGCCCACTACTGTGTCTATTGTCTTGTTTATTATTTATTATACTGCTGCACTGTTTTGTGCACTTTATGCAGTCCTGGGTAGGTCTATAGTCTAGTGTAGTTTTTTTGTGTTGTTTTACGTAGTTCAGTGTAGTTTTGTATAGTTTCATGTAGTACCATGGTCCTGAAAAACATTGTCTTGTTTTTACTGTGTACTGTACCAGCAGTTATGGTCGAAATTACAATAAAAAGTGACTTCACTTGACTTGAGGTGAAGTGAACTGTGAAAGATACATGACTTTGTTAAAAAGTACAAATGGTTAAACATCAGTATCTTGTAAAAGTATTAAAAAATCAGTGGTTTCCAACTGTACATATAGCACTTGAACATGTGCCTGGTGTTAATTCAGAATAAAGTCTAGTATATTGTTGACACTTGTGGCAGTGTTTATACTCAATAACATTTGATACAACCTCCACAGGAAGGCCTGATGTGGCAAGATTTAATCTTGAATATGTTTGCATTTCAATGCTGTCAACAGTGATTGCACAGCTCTGTCATTGCTAGGGTTTCTTCACCTTTTTGTGCGAGGGTGATGACTCAGAACAGGGTTTGAACAATGATGCAGAGCATCAAAGAAAGTCATGGAGAAGAGGGCACATCCTAGGTCGGGGGTCGGCAACCCGCGGCTCCGGAGCCACATGTGGCTCTTTTACGTCTGTGCTGCGGCTCCCTGTTGCTTTGAGAAATAATTGGTTGTGGCGACCCTTTTCCTGGCACATCCGAACCGACTCACAATTAGATAGCCTACGGGGGTTTGCGAGCACAGAGCTTTGGAGCCTCTGCGCCATGGGGGCAGGTTGAGTGAGGCTTAAAAGTGAGGCTGAAGATTTCGAATAAAGTTTGTCCTTCGACTGCAGTTACCGACTCCGTGTCGTAATTTTAGCGCTGCGTGTAGCACACCGCTACATGGTCAGTATTTAATTAAAATGTATTTTATGTTAGTTTGTTAGTTTTTGAAATGTAAATCTAAATTTGAAGATTATGGTGATCTTGTACAATCTAAATAAGACGTTGTGGCGACCCATTTCCTGACACATCCGAACCGGCTCACAATTAGCCAGCGTTCAGGCTAAGGGAGATAGCCTACGGGGGTTTGTGAGTACGTGTCTTTTGCAGCATCCGTGCCCATGGGGGGGGCGGGTTGAGGGAGGCTTAAAAGCAAGGCTGTTTAGTTCGAATAAAGCTCTTTGACTGCAGTTTACTGACTGCGTGTAGAACACTGCTACAACGTGTTTTTATCGCTGGCTGTCCAGAGGGGAGGTGCTGAAACGCTTTGTCGCGTGTCTGGAAGAAGTGAAAACTTTCCTGGGCAGCAAAGGGCTCACCTTTCCTGAGCTGGAACAGCCAGAGTGGCTGGAAAAGCTACACTTCATGGTAGACATGACAGCGCACCTGAACACGCTGAACACAGCTCTTCAACGGGGTAAGGACGTACAGCTCTGCACATGTTGGAGGATGTTTTGGCATTCGAGCGCAAGTTGACGTTGCTTGCCAGAGATTTACAGAAAGGCACATTGTCTCACTTCCCCAATTTGAGAGAGTTCAAACAAGGTCACGACTTGATAAATTCGGAGTATTTACATTCTGCAATCAGCGCAATGCAAACATCGTTTGGGAAACGCTTCTGTGAGTTCAGAGAGGAAAAAAACACATTATCCTTCCCGGTCACTCCCCTAAGCATCGATCCATCCCTACTGAATACGACTGCATTGGCAGGTGTGAGTCAATCTGAACAAGGATGATAAATATTTTAATTGCCTATTATTTTGCGTATATTCATATGTTTTCATTGTTCAGTGAAATAGTCCTTTTATTTTTCAGGTTGACAGCTGGCTGACGTTATTTTTGGTTTGCTGCTGGCGGCAAATTTAAGTTTGGCGTTTTTCATAAATACAAGAAGGACTCAAATAGACGTTGAGTATTTTACTTAAAAGTAACCTTCAACCCAACGTCTTTTTTTCGGAGGTCAAAATGTTTTTGTTGCATGCAGAAATGTAATTTCGTTTTCTCTGCAGGAGTTCATCAATTTCATAAATGCAACACATTATAGTTTGTTTATACATAGCATAAAGGCAAAACAAAACGTTGTATGCAGTGTTATTTCATTTTAAATGTCAAACGGGTTTTGCGGCTCCCAGTGTTTTCTTTTCTGTGGGAAACGGGTACAAGTGGCTCTTTCAGTGGTAAACGTTGCTGACCCCTGTCCTAGGTGATTGGGTTCTTAATAATGAGCATCGCCTTTCTGCTCCTTGAAGATGTCTTGGGTACTGCAGAGGCTAGTACCCAAGATAGAGCTGACTAATTCTACAACTTTTTGTAGCTTCTTTCAGTCTTGTTCAATAGCACTGCCCCCCCCACCCCCCATACCAGACAGTGATGCAGCCTGTCAGAAAGCTCTCCACGGTACATCTATAGAAGTTCTCGAGTGTTTCAGCTGACAAACCAAACCTCTTCAAACTCCTTATGAAACATAGCCACTGTCTTGCCTTCTTTATAGCTGCATCGGTATCTTTGGACCAGGTTAGATCCTCTGAGATGTTGACACCCAGGAACCTGAAAATTGCTCACTCTCTCCACTTCTGGTCCCTCTATGAGGATTGGTTTCTGTTCCCTCTTCTTACCCTTCCTGAAGTCCACAATCAGCTTTTTCATTTTACCGACAATGAGTGCAAGGTTGTTGCTGTGACACCACTCGACTAGCTGGTAGATCTTGCTCCTGTATGCCCTCTCATCTCCATCTGAGATTCTACCAACAATGGTTGTATCAGCAAATTTAAAGATTGTATTTGAGCTATGCCTAGCCACACAGTCATAGATATAGAGAAACTAGAGCAGTGGGCTAAGCACTCATGGCTGAGGTGCGCCAGTCATCAGTGAGGAGGAGATATTATCACCAATCTGCACAGATTATGGTCATCCAGTTTAGAAGTCGAGGATCCAATTGCAGAGGGAGGTACAGAGGCCCAGGTTCTGTAGCTTATCAATCAGAACCGTGGGAATGAGGGTGTTAAACACTGAGCTATAGTCAACAAACTGCTTCCTGACATAGGTGTTTGTGTTGTCCAGGTGTTCCAAGACCGTGTGAAGAGATTGCGGCTGCTGTGGACCTATTGTGGTGATTGACAAATTGCAGTGAGTCCACGTCCTTGCTGAGGTAGGAGTTCATTTTAGCCAAGACCAACCTCTCAAAGCATTTCATCACTGTAGATGTGAGTGCTACTGGATGATAGTCATTAAGGCAGCTCACACTACTCTTCTTAGGCACTGGTATAATTGTTGCCTTTTTGAACCAGGTGGGAACTTCTAACCGTAGCAATGAGAGGCTGAAACTGTTCTTGAATACTCCCGCCAGCTGTTTGGCACAGGCTTTCAGAACCTCATCAGATACTTCATCGGGGCCTGCCACCTTGCGAAGGTTCATCCTCCCCAAAGACAGCCCAACATCAGTCTCCGAGACAGAGATCACAGGGTCACCGGATGTAGCAGGGATCTTCACAGCTGTAGTTATATTCTCCCTTTCAAAGCGGGTATAGAAGGTTTTGAGTTTGAATGGTAGTGAAGCAATACTGCCACTCATGCTAGTGGGTTTCGCTTTGTAGAAACTAATGTCTTGCAAACCCTGCTAGAGTTGTTGCACATCCGATGTCGCCTCCAACCTCACTTGGAATAGCCCTCTGCAAGTCATACCTGGTTTCCCTTTACAGACCTGGGTCACCAGACTTAAATGCCACAGATCTAGCTGTCAGCAGACAACGTACCTCCTGCTTCATCTATGGCTTTTGCTTTGGGAATGTACGGTAAGTCTTTAGGCGCACACACTCATCCACACAGGTTTTACACAACTGTAGTATACACATCCAGATTCAAAGATGAGTCCCTAAATGCAGACCAGTCCACCAATTCAAAGCAGTCCTGTAGGCACTCCTGTGCTTCCCTTGTCCATACCTTCACTACTGGTGCTGCAGTCTTAGTCTCTGCCTGTAGCCAGGGAGAAGAAATACAGCCAGGTGATCAGACATTCTGAAGTGAGGGCATGGAACAGCACGGTAGGCATTCTTGATGGTGGTGTAGCAGTGGTCCAGTGTGTTGCTTCCTCTGGTACTACAAGTGATTTGTTGATGACAATTATTTAGTGACTTTTTCAAGCTGGCCTGGTTAAAATCCCCCAAAATGATGGTGAAGGAGTCAGGGTGTGCTGTTTTGTACATGTTGATCCCATTGCTCAGATCATCTGGAACCCATTTGACATTGGCCTGAGGTGGAATGCAAACTGCTTCCAAAATGATCGCAGTAATCTCCCACGGCAGGTAAAATGGACGGATCTTAGTTGCAAGATATTCCAGGTCTGGTGAGCAGAATTGAGATAACACTGATACATCTGTGCACCAAGAGCAGTTGACCATGAGACACTGTGGAAAGGAGTAACAGTCGACCTTTCGGGCCAGGACCCTTCAGCAGGACTGAAATGTCATCTGTAATCTTGAAATAATCAAGTTCAGTAGTGTGACACAGGCTTGAGATAAACTTCTAGAAAAGACAGTATCAACTGTACGATTACTGAATATTCATTGAACATTTACACACATACCCATGCTAAAATTATATGCAAGCACAGAAAAGTCAAACTACAACAAAAATACACTCTAAGGCTATAAGACACAGGAGCAAAATTAGGCCATTCAGTCCTTTGAGTCTGCTCCACCATTCCTTCATGGCTGATTTATTATCCCTCTCAGCCCCGTACTCCTGCCTTCTACCCATAACCTTTGAAGACATGACTAATCAAGACCCTAATAAAAGCAAACCAACATCATACATTATTGGGTGGTTCGTGGTTTGTATGGATTCAGAGGGCTGTAGGATTCATTTCCATGTCTTGTGACTCTCTATATCTATAGAAATCATAAACCCCCTAACTTTCTGTACAAAGTATATTCTTAATTTATATAGCACCCAACATAGCAACCCAAACATTGAAAACAGTTAAGCACTTCAGTGTAGCAAATGCCCTAACAGAGAAATTTGGGTCAACTTGAGCACTGTATCTCCCACAAATTACAACACAACAGCAATAACCTGCTTTATAACAATGTTAAATTCAAGTTCAAGTTTATTGTCATCTGACTGTGCATATACAGGCAGTCCTCGGGTTACGAACAAGTTCTGTTCCGGAGTCTGTCTTTAAGTCAGATTTGTATGCAAGTTGGAACAGGTACATCTGGTATTATTTAGCGTCAGTTAGTCAAACGTTTGTCTTAGTATATGGTATATATTTTACCTTTCTATGCATATAAAACACTTAAGAGATGTATGCATTTCAATAATTAAACCACTGCGTTGCTTAGTAATAATTGTAGCTTTCATCGGGGCTGAGCCTTTCACATGCTCCATTATTCTCACCTTATCCTTTAAAATTGTTCCGATCGTTGACCGACTGTAGCCTAACACTTTTCCAGTGACCGATGGCATCTCACCTCTTTCTGATCACTTTATTATTTCCACTTTATTTTCAATCGTGATCATTTTCCATCAACGGAACAGAAACACTGCAGATTCAGCAGCAGCTATGGGCAGCAAGTCCTGACCTGAGCTCCCCTGGGTCCTAAAGTCCACTGCACTGAGACTAGTTAAATGGGACAAGCGGGTCTGTGCTGACTGGAAAAGTGGGGGGGGGGGGGTGGGGGGCTCAGGGTGAATCTTGCTAAGAAAAATTTAAGCCAAATACGATGTTACACACTCAACACAGTGTGGAATTCGGTAACGACTTAAAATGGCGGACGGCGTCATGGTCCGACTTAAAATGGTGGACGGTGTTTTCCTTCCTCGGTTCATGAGTACAAGTTGTTCATAAGTCAGATGTTTGTAACTTGGGGACTGCCTGTATACAACCAAATGAAACAACATTCCTTGGGATCACGGTGCAGCCTCAAAACATATAGTACACACAACATATAAAACAGTATGACAAATGAGTAAATAAAATATAATTCAAAATGCATGTAGTGTGCAGCACACTTAAAACTGTAATCTGTACATTATTGCCCTTGGCACTGGGATAATCTTAAATTTTGAAATATGAACACAATTAACAATTAAGTTCACTTGATGTAGTTGATGGTTTAATTGTAAAAGGCTGCAAACCCTCAGAGATGTACACACAAAATGCTGGAGGAGCTCAGCAGGCCAGGCAATAACTGTGGAAAAGAGTAAGCAACCAATATTTTGGGCCAAGGCCCTTCATCAGGACAGAAGATTTGAACTTTTCAGGGTAGGCATCCCTGGAAGAGACCTTTCAGTGAATCAGAAACAAAAAAATCTGCAGATTCTAGAAATCAAAGTAATACATACAAAATGCTGGAGGAACTCAGCAGACCAGGCCACAGCTTTGGAAAAGAGTAAACAGTTGACATTTTGGGCAGAGACCCTTTATCAGGCCTGCTGAGTTCCTCCAGTATTTTGTATGTGTAACTTTGATTGCCAGCATCTGCAGATTTTCTCGTTTGTAAACTCTCTGACCTGCACCACTTGTTAAATTTGCATTTAATTTCATGTAGAGACTTGAACCAACATTTCTTGTTAGAGGGTGTGCCATATTTTCTGTAATCTTCAGGGGTTGAAAATCTAAGGATGTTATTGTGTATGGTTTCTTCCCCCAAGCTCTCAGACTCCTCAATACCCGAAGCCAGGACTGACACCTTGCCCTACTGTCCTGTTTATTATTGATTGTAATGTCTGCACTGTTTTTGTGCACTTTATGCAGTCCAGTGTAGGTCTGTAGTCTAGTATAGCTTTCTCTGTGTTTTTATTACGTAGTTCAATCTAGTTTTTTGTACTGTGTCATGTAAACCATGGTCCAGAAAAATGTCTCATTTTTACTATGCACTGTACCAGCAGTTATGGTCGAAATGACAATAAAAGTTGACTTGACTTGACTTGACTTGGTTGTGGCTTCTCTATACATCACAATATCCCTTTATAAGCCATTATCTCTGGCAACCAACCATCCATTCCTGTTGAGGAATACACAATGGGCAATACCCAATGAAGATTGTACCTCTGCTCCAGCAGCAAGCAGCAACTGTAGACACTGGAGTTGACCCCGGAGGCTTGCCTCATGCAGTGGGGTTATGGAGTCCACAGTAACCACATTCACACAGGCCCCACTTTCAATTAATTGCTTCAGCTTAAACACATGGCCTTCTTTGACTGCTTCATGTACTGGTGTACGGTCAGCCCAGAAACCTAAAAAAAGACACATGCAAAATTACTACTTAAATAAAAATAGCAGGGATTTTCCCTTGTTCCATAAATTTTCATGTAATATCCCGAGGTTTGGTGTTCCCTTGATTGTCTTCTTTTTATAGACAATAAGATAAAGAAGGTATTTCTAGCAATGACAACTCATTAAAATGAATTATATTTCCGTTTATCTTTGGGTTATAGACAATAAACTCAAGGCTTGGATCGATTGTCCTAATTGTTCCCTGTGAGGGGGAAATCTGGCCACACATTCCAGAGCATTACAGGTCTGTAGTTACATGCAGGACAAAATCAAGTGGGAATGACAATTTCCATTGAAAGATCATAAGATATAGGAGCAGAAGCAGGCCATTCAGCCCATCAAATCTGCTCCGCCATTCAATCACGGGCTGATCCAATTCTTCCAGTCATCCCCACTCCCCTGCTTTCACCCTATAACCTTTGATGCCCTGGATAATCAAGAACCTATCTATATCTGCCTTAAATACACCCAATGACTTGGCCTCCACAGCTGCTTGTGGCAACAAATTCCACTGATTGAAGTAATTTTTCCGCATCTCAGTTCTAAAAGGATGACCTTCAATCCTGAAGTCGTACCCTCTTGTCCTAGAATTCCCTACCATGGGAAATAACTTTGCCATATCTAATCTGTTCCAGCCTTTTAACATTCGGAATGTTTCTATGAGATCCCCCCTCATTCTCCTGAACTCCAAGGAATACAGCCCAAGAGCTGCCAGACGTTCCTCATATGGTAACCCTTTCATTCCTGGAATCATTCTCAATGAATCTTCTCTGAACCCTCTCTAATGTCAGTATATCCTTTCTAAAATAAGGAGCCCAAAACTGCACACAATACTCCATGTGTGGTCTCACAAGAGCCTTATAGTGCCTCAACATCACATCCCTGCTGTTATATTCTATACCTCTAGAAATGAATGCCAACATTGCATTCGCCTTCTTCACCACCGACTCAACCTGGAGGTTAACCTTTAGGGCATCTTGCACAAGGATTCCCAAGTCCCTTTGCATCCTTGCATTTTGAATTCTGTCCCCATCTAAATAATAGTCTGCTCATTTATTTCTTTCACCAAAGTGCATGATCAAACACTTTCCAACATTGTATTTCATTTGCCACTTCTTTGCCCATTCCCCTAAACTATCTAAGTCTCTCTACAGGCTCTCTGTTTCCTCAACACTACCTGCTCCTCCACCTATCTTTGTATCATCTGAAAATTTAACCACAAAACCATTCCGTAGTCCAAATCATTGACATACATCATAAAAAGCAACAGTCCCAACACTGACCCCTGTGGAACTCCACTGGTAACCAGCAGCCAGCCAGAATAGGATCCCTTTATTTCCACTTTCTGTTTTCTGCCAATCAGCCAATGCTCCACCCACACTAGTAACTTCCCTGTAATTCCATGGGCTCTTATCTTGCTAAGATAAGAGTAAGCCAGCCACAAAAAACAGATGGAGGAACTTAACTGGTCAGGCAGCATCTATGGAGGGGAATGAATGGCCAATGTTTCAGGTTGAGGGTTTCATCAAGAAAGGAAGGACATAGATGAAGTGCCTTAGCCTGAAACATTGACTGTTCATTCCCCTCCATAAATGCAGCCTGACCTGCTGAGTTCCTCCAGTATTTTGTGTGTGAGCGATTAGATTAAGACCGTAAAATGTAAGAATTTTTTATCTCTGTATACACATGACTGCGTGCCACCCACAGCTCCAATCTGCTAATTAAATTTGCTGAAGACACTACATTGATTGGCCTTATCTCAAATAGTAACAAGGCAGCCTACAGAGAAGAAGTTATCACCCGGACACAGTGGTGTCAAGAAAACAACTTCTCCCTCAATGTCGCAAAAACAAAGGAGCTGGTTGTGGACTACACGAGGAATGGAGACAGACTAACCCCTATTGACATCAATGGATCTGTGGTTGAGAGGGTGAACAGCTTTAAGTTCCTCAGCATAAACATCACCAACGATCGCATGCGGTCTGTACAGACCAGCTGTGTGGTGAGAAAGGCACAACAGCGCCTCTTTCACCTCAGATGTTGAATAAGTTTGGTATGGGCCCCCAAATCCCAAGAACTTCCTGTTGTGGGTATAATTGAGAGCATTCTGACTGGCTATTTCTCTACTGGTACGGGAACTGTACTTCCCTCAATCACAGGGCTCTGCAGAGAGTGGTGCAGAGAGCCCAGTGGATCTGCCATTGCAAATTTCCCACTATTCAAGACATTTACAGAACTAGGTGCGTAAAAAGGGGCTGAAGGATCATTAGGTCACCCCAACCACAAACTGTTCCAGCTGCTACCATCTAGGAAACAGTACCACAGCATAAAAGCCAGGACCAACAGGCTCTGGGACAACTTCTTCCAGCAAACCATCAGACCACCTAATTCACGCTGATAAAATTGTATTTCTATGTTATATTGACTGTGCTGTTGTACATACTATTTATTACAAATTACTATAAATTGCACATTTAGACGGAGATGTAACGTAAAGATTTTAACTCTTCATGTATGTTAAGGATGTAAGAAATAAAGTCAATTCCAACTCAACAGAATTAGGCCATTTGGCCCATCGAGTCTGCTCTGCCATTTCACCATGGTGGATCCATTTTTCCTCTCAGCCCCAATCTCCGGTCTTCCCCACCCCCAGATCCCTTTATGCCCTGACCAGCCAAGATTTTACCAACTTCTGCCTCAAACATACATACAGACCTGGCCTCCACAGGTGCCTATGGCAAAGAATTCCATAGATTCACCACACTCTGGCTAAAGAAATTCCTCCTCACTCTGTTCTAAATGGACATCCCTCTACTCTAATGGCTGATCTATACTTGTGCGTCACATCTACGCCGTAGGTATCACGTACCTTATGCCGTAGGGTGACATGCACCTTTCCAGAAAAGTTACTCACATGTTGTGGCGACGCAGACCCCAACTGTGATTGGTCCGCTTGGTAGCATCGCATTTCCTCCTACGCATTTCCGGTTGCTTCTTCCCCGCCACGTCTGTAGGCTGTGCGTACACCGATATGAAATAGATCAACCAAATCGTCAAATCTTCCTGCCGACATGTGAAAATGTTTGAAGTGCATTTCCTCGTCCATGTCTCTCACGAAGAAACTCAACACAGTGGCATAGAAACCCCACCACCAACTAGCGTTTTGGTGCACACCAATGCACGCTTGCTATGGCGTTCAGCGACGCAGAAGTGAAAATCGGGGCTACAGCGTAGCCTGTATGCACAAGTATTAGTCAGCCGTAAGGCTGTGTCTTCTGGTGTTAGACACTCCCACCATAGGAAACATCCTCTCCACATCCACTCTATCAAGGACTTTCACCATTTGATAGGTTTCAATTAGGTCACCCTTCATTCTTCTGAATTTCAGAGCCATCAAATGCTTTTTATACGCTTGTCATATGAATCCTGGAAGAATTTTCGTGAACTTCCTTTGATCACTTTTCCGTTTCAGTTCACAATACTCCAAGTGAGGCCTCACTAGTGCTTTATAGTCTCAACATTACATCCTTGCTTTTATATTCTAGTCCTCTTGAAATGAATGCTAACATTGCACTTGCCTTCCTCCCCACAGACTCAACCTGCAAATTAACCTTCAGGAAATCCTGCGCAAGGACTCCTAAGTCCCTTTGCACCTCATATTTTTTTTTCAATTTAGAAAATAGTCAACCCTTTCATTTCTTCAACCAAAGTACATGACCATACACTTACCAACACTATATTCCATTTGCCACTTCTTTGCCCATTCTCCTATTCTGCCCAAGTCCTTCTGTAGCCTCCCTACTTCCTCAAAACTACCTGCCCCTCCACCTACCTTCGTAACAAAGCTGTCAATTCCATCTTCCAAGTCATTGACATATAACACCAAAAGAATCAGTCCCAACACAGTCACTGGCAGCTAAGCAGAAAAGGCTTCCTTTATTCTCACTCTTTGCCTCCTGCCAATCAGCCGCTGCTTTATCCATGCTAGTATCTTTCCTTTGACTTTATTTGTTACACGTACATGGAAACATATTGTGAAATATGCCATTTGCTTCAAATCAAACAGTGATGAATATGCTGGGGCAGCCCACAGGTTTTGCTGTGCTTCCACTGTCAACATAGCACGCTCACAAATTCCTAACTCTGACCCATGTTTTAGGAATGTGGGAGGAAACCCACATAGTCATGGAAAGAACATACAAACTCCTTATAGGCAGCAGTGGGAATTGAATATGCTGAGTTATCTGCTCATTCATCACAGCCCAAATGCTACGCATCTCTTCCAATTTCCTTGTCTTGGGGGCTGTAGCTAGCTCCCACCTGCTGAGTATTTCCAGCATTCTCTGAGTTTATTTTAGATTTTCAGCATCTGCAGGTTTTTCTTTAGTTCCAGCTATTCAAAATAAATTCATGCTCTGTGTTACTTCCGGCCTCAGCTTTCTTCCATCCAACGAGAAATTTGCCAGGACTAGGGGGCTGGAGTTATGGAGAGAGATTGGGCAGGCTCGGTCTTTATTCCATTGCATACAGAAGGATGAGGAGTGACCTTATAAAAAAAGTTTAAAATTATGACAGACGTACTTCACAAAGAGGCTGGTGAGTACATGGAATGGGCAGTCAGAAAAGTGTTTAAGGCAGGTACAGTAGTATCATTTAAGAAGCACTTGGATAGATAGTTAGCACAACAGTAGTGTACCATTTAGCGTAATGCTATTACAGCTTGGGGCCTTCCAAAGTTCAGAGTTCAATTCTGGCACCATTCTGAAAGGAACCTCTGTATGTCCTCCCCATGCAATGTGTGGGATTTCCTCCCACAGTCCAAGGACGTGGCAGGTAGCTTAATTGTCCATTGCAAACTGTCACAAGATTAGGCGAGGGTTAACTGGGTTTGCCAGTGTTTGCTGGGGTGAGTGCGGTTCGAAGGGCTGGAAAGGCCAACTGCGTGCTAAAATAAAACAAAAATAACCGTCAACACAATGAAAGATGGGGGCACCATCATTTATGCTTCTGCTGCTGCCGCACTCTAATCTTACTCAGGACAGTGTTAAGATCCCATGAACTATTTGCAGCAACAATGTAAGTTGATATGATCAATGTGCTAATAAGAAAAACAGTAATAGCACAAGTCAGTCCCTCATCAATGCCCTGACCACATCTCCAGGCTGAACTAACCCTCACAACTATCAAAGAGCTTAAATGTTCGGGAATTTCTGACATTTAAAATAAAATATATCATTACAAAATGGGAAGATTTTCATTACTTATTATAATGATTAAAATTAAATACTGTTAAATTAGTCAAAAGTATTTTTAAAACAAAGCATTCTCCTTTACACTTGTCTACTGGAAATGACATTAAACATTCTTGCACTGAACTTCTTGATTTTCTTGAAGACAAACAGAACAGAAAGTTAAAAATCACTGAGAGGGTAAGAGAAAGTGGAGAATAAAAATCAATAGAAAGTGAAACTAAAAGACAGAAAGTGAAAAAAGGCAGGGGATTATGAGGAAACCAGATGCATAGTTTCAATGACTGGTAATAAGGAAACCAACCAGACTCCAGTTCATGGAGTGCAGTGTTAGCATGTTTCATTTGAGCAAAATTATATTTATTTAAATTTTATGTCGCTATAGCACAAATTGAGGTACAATTTTCCCTTAAATCCAGAAATTAATATAAAATGAGCCTTTTTAAAAACCTTTCACACATTCTCCCTCTGATTACCTGGATATCCTCTGGATGCTCCAGTTTCTGCTCTGATCAAAGACCTGCAAACTATTTTATTTCCACTATACTAGCTGCAGTCTGGTCACCAAATAACCCAGGTCGCTAAACAGACTTGGAGAAACCACTGTCATCTGATTGTAATCCGATTCAGAGTTTCAGTCCAGTATTATCTCCATCAAGACATCAGCTGCTTACTGTTGCCCATTCTGCACCTTATCAATGTCCTTCCCTATGCCCTTGTTTCCTCCGATTTCCATTTGCCTCGAACCAACCCGGCATCATTCAGATTCCAGAAACCACTTTCCCATGTGTCCAGGAACCTCCATTCACTAATGACCCATCCTCCTTGATCTACAACAGCCGTTGATTCACCGATACCTCAAACTT
This sequence comes from Hypanus sabinus, assembly GCF_030144855.1. NCBI lineage: Eukaryota > Metazoa > Chordata > Chondrichthyes > Myliobatiformes > Dasyatidae > Hypanus > Hypanus sabinus. Next base: position 27,809,861 of record NC_082718.1, read on the forward strand.
AATAGGAAAATCACCTCTCTGTGCCCTTTCATAACACCATCCATCTCTACATCCAGGAGTTCTGCAGCCCTCCAAATTCTGCATCCCCACTTTCCTTCTCTCCAGTCACCTCTCTGGTCTTCAAACCACTGTCAGAAACTCGCGCTCCTCCTCCTTCTAATCGCGCTTTGGACCAGCAGGCTAGGCTGCTGGACGTGAGTCTGCCGGTCTGATCACCCTCCCGAGCTCAGCGTTCGGGCGCGCTGTCCAATGCTACTCCAACGTGTCGGCGAAGAGACGGCAAAGCGGCTCAAAAGAGAACATACCGGCGGCCAGCTCCCCCGCGGTACTCACTGATTTCTCGTATGCCCCTCTGCAGCAGGAGATGGCTGCCGGCGCCGCCACCCTCGCTGCTCCTGTCAATTCCACTGTCCATGGCCGCTCACATCAGCTGACTGCCGTCACGTGAGCCGGGCCGCGCCGGCTCCGCTCCGAACAGCCGCGCTTCGGGAGCCGCCGCGAATCCGAAACGCCGTCTCTGGCCGAGCCGAGGATTCGGCGCCCGCGCATGCGCGGACCCGCGGAACTGACGTAGGCGTTACTAAAGGGTTTACATTTACAGAGAAAATGATCTACTGTCAAAGATCCTGCTCCCTGCGGCAATACAAGCACAGGTTGCGCCTGTGGGAGTCGTCCGAGGTTTGGAAGAATGCCAAAGAGGCCTCAGCACGTTCTTTCGCAATCGGCGCTTTCTTCCTCCCAAACCGGAAGACATTGTACTAAAACTAGTCATCGCCGTCCATTTTAGTTACGAACATATCACGTGATCGGCCCCGTCCCACTGAATCTGCGCCGTTTATCAAGCGACCCGAAGACAGACGAGCAGGAGTAGGCCTTTCGGCCCATCGTCTGCGCCGCCCTTTCAGTGTAGCTGATCCATTTTCCTACCTCATTCTTCTACCTTCTCCCTGTAACTTCTCACGTCCTGACTAATCATCAACTTATCAAAGTCTGCCTTCAATACAGCTGATGCACCATCAATAACTCACACTGAGACGTAGGCGAGATATCGGCTTTTATTGACTGGAAGAAGGAACCAGGAGTGAGTGTCTATCATACAAGGTCCTGGAGACTGAGGCCGATCTTCAGGCCGCAGGTCTCCTTTATACAGGGGCCTGTGGGAGGAGCCACAGGAGCAGTCAGCAGGGGCGTGTCCCGACAGGCACATAGTTCACCACATTCACCCCCCCTTCGTTTGAAAAAGTCCTCATGTAGCGAAGGTTCTTACAAGTCAAGCCGATCAGGCGGTCGAATCTGTCGCTGCGATCTACGTAGCACCGGCTGTGACCGCATAGGTGCCGGCAACATTGGCGATTGCACAGGGGACGGGGGTTGCGCGTGTTCTTGCCCACTAGGCGCCGGTGATCCCTCATGCATGTGCGAGGCGCCTGGTATAAATGCGTACGAAACGCCCGGTATACAAATGTCGTGAGGAGTCTGTGTAGGGCCTGGTGAGTACGGTGTCACCTCTGGTGCAGGGTTCACAGTTACCGGAGAGCCTTCAGGGTAGTGGTCTGCTGCACCTGCGGGTGCCAGGTCGCGGATGGAGACCGTGTCCTCCCGCCCATCAGGTAAGACCACGTAAGCATACTGGGGGTTCGCATGTAGAAGGTGAACCCTCTCAACCAGCGGGGAGTATTTATTGCTCCTCGCATGTTTCCGGAGCAGCACTGGCCCCGGGGACGTCAGCCAAACTGGTAGGGTGGTCCCAGTGACAGACTTCCTGGGAAAAGAGAATAGGCGTTCGTGAGGGGTGGCATTGGTGGACGTACATAACAGAGAGCGGATAGAGTGCAGTGCCTCAGGGAGGACCTCCTGCCATCGAGAGACCGGCAACCCTTTGGACTTAAGGGCTAAAAGTGTGGCCTTCCACACTGTGGCATTCTCCCGCTCTACCTGGCCATTACCCCGGGGATTATAACTCGTCGTCCGACTGGTAGCAATGCCCCTAGCTAGCAAGTACTGGCGCAGCTCCTCACTCATAAAGGAGGACCCTCTATCACTGTGGATATAGCAGGGATACCCGAACAGAGTGAAGAGCTGGCGCAGGGCTTTTATGACGGACGTGGCAGTGGTGTCGGGGCAGGGGATGGCAAAGGGGAACCGTGAGAACTCGTCAATAACACTGAGAAAATAGACATTGCGGTCAGTGGAGGGAAGGGGGCCCTTAAAGTCAACACTCAGGCGTTCAAAAGGGCGGGTGGCCTTGACAAGTTGTGCCGTGTCAGGACAGTAGAAGTGCGGTTTGCACTCGGCACAAATTTGGCAGTCCCTGGTCATCGTCCTGATGTCCTCCAGGGAGTACGGCAGGTTCCGAGCTTTCACAAAATGGTAAAATCGGGTGACCCCCGGATGGCAAAGTTGTGCATGAAGGGCGTACAGCTGGTCGAGCTGTGTGCTAGCACATGTTCCCCGGGATAGGGCATCAGGGGGCTCATTGAGTCTGCCAGGCCGGTACAGGATATCATAGGTGTAGGTGGAGAGTTCTATCCTCCACCGCAAAATCTTATCATTTTTGATCTTGCCCCGCTGTTGGTTGCTGAACAGGAACGCAACCGAGCGCTGGTCGGTCAGCACAGTGAATCTTTTGCCAGCAAGATAGTGCCTCCAGTGCCTAACAGCCTCCACTATGGCCTGGGCTTCTTTCTCCACCGCGGAGTGCCGAATTTCAGAGCCTTGGAGGGTGCGAGAAAAGAATGCTACTGGTCTGCCTTCCTGATTAAGGGTAGCAGCCAGAGCGAAATCGGAGGCATCACACTCCACTTGGAAGGGAGCGGTCTCGTCCACTGCATGCATCGTAGCTTTGGCAATGTCCGCTTTAATGCAGTTGAAGGCCGCGCAGGCCTCAGCAGAGAGGGGAAACGAGGTAGACTTGACCAGGGGGCGAGCCTTGTCCGCGTAATGGGGGACCCATTGGGCGTAATAGGAAAAAAACCCCAGGCACCGTCTGAGGGCCTTGAGAGTGGTGGGAAGAGGGAGCTCTAACAGGGGGCGCATACGTTCGGGATCAGGCCCAATAACCCCGTTTTCCACGACATACCCAAGTATAGCAAGGCGGGTGGTACCAAAAACACACTTGTCCCTGTTATAAGTAAGGTTCAGAGCTGCGGCCACTTGGAGAAACCGTTGGAGGTTGGCGTCGTGATCTGGCCTGTCATGACCACAGATGGTGATGTTATCCAGATAGGGAAATGTGGCCTGCAGTTGGTACTGGTCCACCATCCGGTCCATTTCCCTCTGGAAGACAGAGACACCATTCGTGACACCGAAAGGGACGCGCAGGAAGTGATAGAGCCGGCCGCCCGCCTCGAAGGCGGTGTAGGGGCGGTCCTCTGGGCAGATGGGGAGCTGGTGATAAGCGGATTTCAGATCTATTGTCGAGTACACCTTATACTGAGCAATCTGGTTGACCATATCCGCGATGCGGGGTAGGGGGTATGCGTCAAGCTGCGTAAACCTATTGATGGTTTGACTATAGTCCACCACCATCCTATTTTTCTGCCCAGTCCGAACAACAACCACCTGGGCCCTCCAAGGGCGTGTGCTCGGCTCAATGATCCCCTCCCTGAGCAGCCGCTGCACCTCCGACTGAATGAAGGCCCGGTCCCCCGCGCTGTACCTCCTGCTTTTGGTTGCCACAGGTTTACAGTCGGGGGTCAGGTTGGCGAACAGCGGTGGGGGAGGGATCTTGAGAGTGGAGAGGCTGCAAGTGTCGGTAGCGCAGCTGTTGGCCTGGTTCTGGATGGGATGTGTGTGTCCGTGTGTGTGTGTGGTCAGTAGCGGGGTATGTGAAGAAGTCCCACAAAACTGAGGATTCTTGACAGTGAGTGGTGGGAGGGGCCCGTCGTATACCATAGTCACACTTTCGAGATGGCTCTGGAAGTCCAGCCCCAATAGCACAGGTGCACACAGATTAGGCATGACCAGCAGTTCAAAGTCCCGATATACTGTGCCTTGCACCACCAAAGTCGCTACACAACCCGCCCGGATGTCTGCGGACTGCGACCCAGAGGCCAAATGGAACCTCCGACTGACCGGCCGTGTTGCGAGTCCGCAGCGTTGCACTGTGTCCGGGTGAATAAAACTCCCAGTGCTGCCCGTGTCAAACAGGCATCCAGTCCAATGCCCCTCCACCTGGATGTCCATCATGGACCTTGCAAGCTGGTGTGGGGCGCTTTGGTCGAGAGTCACAGTGGCCAGAGTTGGATCGCCGTCGGGGTACCCGGTCAGCATCGGAGGGTCGGGGGCGGGGCATGCTGACGCCGACAAAGATGGCCGCTCACATCCGGGGTACCCGGTCAGCATCCGAGGATCGGGGGCGGGGCGTGCTGACGTCGACAAAGATGGCCGCCCACATCCCGGCATGCAAGATGGCGGCCCCCACGTTTCACCCGCAGCGCTGCACTCCACTCGAGGTTGAGACTTACAGACCTTGGCGAAGTGGCCCCGCTTTCCGCAGCTGGAGCAGGTCGCTTCTCGCGCTGGACAGCGTTGTCGAGGATGTTTCTTTTGGCCACAGAAATAACAAAGCACGAGTTTCTTACGGGCCACAGCCGTGGTCTGGGTCGGGGAGTTCGTGGAATGGCGACTGGCGGCGGCGTTGGCGAATTCGCTCCCGGGAGCCGGCGGTGGCGGGGTCTGAGGCGTCCACGGAACCGGCGGGGAATCGCGCGACTGGACAGCGTCGGCGTTATGCCGCGCAGCTTCTAGAGCGTTGGCCTTCTCTATCGCCGAGCTTAAGGTAAGATCCGAGTTCTCCAGCAGCTGCTGGCGCATGTACACTGACCTCAGTCCCGTCACAAAGGCGTCTCGCACCAGCAGCTCCGCATGCTGTTCTGCCGTGAGCGTCTTGCAGTCACAAGCTCGGACGAGTGTCTGTAGTGCTCGGAGAAACTCAGCGCACGATTCGCCAGGCCGCTGTTGCCGGGTAGCTAAGCGATGTCTTGCGTAGACGGTGTTCACCGGCCGCAGGTACTGTCGTTTGAGGGCGTCCAGTGCCCCTTCGTAGGTCGGCAGGTCCCGGATAAAGGAGTAAACTTTGGAGGAGACCCTCGAGAGTAGGATTCTGTGCATAACGGCGGGTTCAGTCGCACGAAGCTCCGCCAAGTACGATTGGAAGCATGCAAGCCAGTGTTCAAAAGCGAGAGCTGCGTCAGGGTCTTGAGGGTCCAAATCCAACCGGTCCGGACGCAAAACGGGTTCCATGTTTTAAAACTTCCAGTCAATAAAATTGATGCACCATCAATAACTCACACTGAGACGTAGGCGAGATATCGGCTTTTATTGACTGGAAGAAGGAACCAGGAGTGAGTGTCTATCATACAAGGTCCTGGAGACTGAGGCCGATCTTCAGGCCGCAGGTCTCCTTTATACAGGGGCCTGTGGGAGGAGCCACAGGAGCAGTCAGCAGGGGCGTGTCCCGACAGGCACATAGTTCACCACAACAGCCAATGTGTTAGTCTCCTATGGCAACAAATTCCACAGATTCATCACCCTCTGGCTAAAGCAATACCTCCTTATCTCCTTTCTAAACGGCTATGCCTTCTATCCAAGACTCTCCTGCGACAGGAAACGTCCTTTCCTCACTCACTCTATCTAGGCCAGTTTTTAATGATTACCCTGACCCACTTCATTCTCACATTCCCATCAACTGCTCCCACTTTCTACTGGTCATTACACACCAGGGAAAGTTTTCAGTGACCAACTGTATTAGGATGTAAGTAGAAACCTACACAATTGCAGGGAGAACATGCAAACTCCACACAGCAAGCACTGCCAGGATTGAAACAGGATCGCCAGAACCTCATTATGATTTTGCACTTTATTGTTTAAATGCACTGCACATTCTCTGTAGCCATTACACTTTATTCAAAGGTACATTAATGTCAGAGAAATGTATACAATATACACCCTGAAATGCTTTTTCTTCACAACCATCCACACTGTTAGTCTGTATTATATATTGCCTTGTATTACATCACTGCACTGTGTAATAATTTGATCTGAATGAACAGTATGCAGGACAGGCTTTTCACTTATTGTATGTGTGACAATAATAAATCAATACCAAAATCACTGTGATGCACTATTTTCTAAAATAATAGCAATCAGGTGTTACACTTTCTGCCATATCTGTTGGTTCAACTGCCTTCTTGATAATGATGCTTTTAGCTTAAGGTCTGAACATATCCACTGCTGCCTGCATCCTTTCTTCCGGGTCCTCTGGTTTCATCCCACAGACCAAAGACATACTGGTCAGTAGGTTGATTGGTCATTCCAATTTGTTGCATGATCAGACTAAGGTTAAATCGGGTTTTGTTGAGTGATGTGGCTTAAGGGTCAGAAGGGTCTAGTCCACGCTGTATCTCAATAAATAAAGTATCAGTCTGGGAGTATAAGAGGAGAACTCAGATTTGCATATTTAGTTTTGAAATTATAATAATGGGGTGGAATTTGTGGGCTGTCACAGCTGATGGATCAGTCACTCTGTGCCATTGCTGGACTATAAATGGAATTACTGAGTTTCTCCAGTGGACTGCTGAGGAATTGCCTTTGAGATTCAACACCAGTACAGGCTTGGCTTGAGATGCTTTCCTTTATAATGGAGATTTTGATACGCGGAAGTTTTTATTTGTGGCTTATCGTTTTATCAAACGGATTGAGAGCCGGAAGATAATTTCTCCATATCTGGACAAAATGAGAACTGCTGAGTCATAATTTTTGGCAGCAGTTCCAGGTGGCAGGCGAGACAGAGGAAGACCTGAACATCTTATACCCGTCCAAGACTAAAGCAAACACTTCATGAAACATAGAAAATAGGTGCAGGAGTAGGCCATTCGGCCCTTTGAGCCTGCACCACCATTCAGTATGATCATGGCTGATCATCCAACTCAGAAACCTGTACCTGCTTTCTCTCCATGCCCCCTGATCCCTTTTGCCACAAGGGCCATATCTAACTTTCTCTTAAATATAGCCAATGAACCAGCCTCAACTGTTTCCTGTGGCAGAGAATTCCACAGATTCACCACTCTCTGTGTGAAGGGTTTTTCCTCATCTCAGTCCTAAAAGGCTTCCCCTTTATCCTTAAACTGTGACCCCTCATTCTGGACTTCCCCAACATCGGAAACAATCTTCCTGCATCTAGCCTGTCCAATCCCTTTAGAATTTTATATGTTTCAATAAGATCCCCTCTCAATCTTCTAAATTCCAGTGAGTATAAGCCTAGTCGATCCAGTCTTTCTTCATATGAAAGTCCTGCCATCCCAGGAATCAATCTGGTGAACCTTCTCTGTACTCCCTCTATGGCAAGAATGTCTTTCCTCAGATTTGGGGACCAAAACTGCACACAATACTCTAGGTGCAGTCTCACCAAGGCCTTGTACAACTGCAGTAGAACCTCCTTGCTCCTGTACTCAAATCCTTTTGCTATGAATGCCAACATACCATTTGCCTTTTTCACCGCCTGCTGTACCTGCATGCCCACTTTCAATGACTGGTGTACAATGACACCCAGGTCTCGTTGCACCTCCCCTTTTCCTAATCGGCCACCGTTCAGATAATAATCTGTTTTCCTGTTCTTGCAACCAAAGTGGATAACCTCACAGTTATCCACATTCAATTGCATCTGCCATGAATTTGCCCACTCACCTAACCTATCCAAGTCACCCTGCATCCTCTTAGCATCCTCCTCACAGCTAACACCGCCACCCAGCTTCGTGTTATCCACAAACTCGGAGATGCTGCACTTAATTCCCTCGTCTAAATCATTAATATATATTGTAAACAACTGGGGTCCCAGCACTGAGCCTGGCGGTACCCCACTAGTCACTGCCTGCCATTCTGAAAAGGTCCCGTTTACTCTCACTCTTTGCTTCCTGTCTGCCAACCAATTCTCTATCCACATCAATACCATACCCCCAATACTGTGTGCTTTAAGTTTGCACACTAATCTCCTGTGTGGGACCTTGTCAAAAGCCTTTTGAAAATCTAAATATACCACATCCACTGGCTCTCCCCTATCCACTCTACTAGTTACATCTTCAAAAAATTCTAAGATTCGTTAGAGATGATTTTCCTTTCACAAATCCATTCTGACTTTGTTCGATGATTTCACCTCTTTCCAAATGTGCTGTTATCACATCTTTGATAACCGACTCTAGCATTTTCCCCACCACCGATGTCAGACTAACCGGTCTATAATACCCAGGTTTCTCTCTCCCTCCTTTTTTTAAAAAGTGGGGTTATATTAGCCACCCTCCAATCCTCAGGAACTAATCCAGAATCTAAGGAATTTTGAAAAATTACCACTAATGCATCCACTATTTCTTGGGCTACTTCTTTAAGTACTCTGGGATGCAGATCATCTGGCCCTGGGGATTTATCTGCCTTTAATCCCTTCAATTTACCTAACACCACTTCCCAACTAACATGTATTTCCCTCAGTTCCTCCATCTCACTAGACCCTCGGTCCCTTACTATTTCCGGAAGATTATTTATGTCCTTCTTAGTGAAGACAGAACCAAAGTGGTTATTCAATTGGTCTGCCATGTCTTTGTTCCCTATGATCAATTCACCATTTCATTTCATCATTTTATGAAGGTTATTAACATTTAGACATATTATTTTTATACCAAGAATATTGTAGAAAAACAAAACAAAGTTTCAAAAACAGGTCAAATTAACTTTTAATGCACATAGTTCCTTACTTCTCTGGAATTTTAAAGTATTCTACATATTTAAAAAAAACCTGCTAGATTGTAACAAAGGGAGAGAATAGGAAATTTGCCAATGTTCCAGTCTTCTAATGTGGACGTTTTAAAAAGAACAAAAACAGATATGCACAGGAGCTTTGGAGGAATGTTCTTATCTCTGAGATCTTACCATAGATTTATTTGTCAAAGGAATTAGTAGAGACAAAGATAACTGAATTGTGGAAGTGTATATATCTACAACAGAGAGAGAGAGGGCCTACTGCAAATTCTGTTCATATGGGCTAAACCCAGTTTCCAGTACCTACCATGTAAACTTAGTGACTCCTAAATGCATGGATAGTTATTGCCTCTAGTTCTGTTTCAGGCAGCAAGTTTGAGAACCCTACCACTCTTTGAATTAAGGTAGTTGCCCTCAACCCCTCTCTTATCATTCTACCTGTAAATCATTAATAACAGGGGGAAATAGCTTCTTCTTCTTCATACTTCCTAACCATTTCATCATTTTATAGACCTCAATGAAATCTTCATTTCCTTTGTTCCAAAGTAAATAGTACAGAATAATTAATATTTGCCCCCGCACCCTTATTTGCTCTACCACTTCCTGCTGTGGTACCAAACCTGTATGCACTACTCTTGCCCAGCTAATGGCCTTTTCAATTCTACCTTGTTTTTATATTCTATGCATTTTCAAGGGAGAAATAAATTAACAGCTGAAGCAGAGGAAGCTCAGAGGACTGGGAGACCCATGAGACACTGGAGCTGTTCAAATTTCTCCACTAAGAATTTAGCCTAGAAACAATTTTGTGTTGTACTTGTCTGAGGCTAAACTTTAATACTTTCCGATTTATGCTGGAGAGCATGTCGCAAATTTGAAAATTTTCTTTTGTAAGTAGTTTAGTTACTACCACTATAAGGTGGCATAGCACTCTTCAATCTGTTTCAATAAGTGTTGAATTGCTTGGAGGAGAGCAATCATCTAAGTGCTTTGTTATATTGAATTAGACTGTACAGCAGACTCGCAGTTACTTCACAGATATATTGCTTAAAGAGGAATAATAAATAGTTTTGACTGAGACTCAAGAGACCGCATACGATAGAACCTGGAACAAGAAACAAACTATTGGAGGAACTCAGCGAGTCAGACAACATCTGTGGAGGCAGAGGGACACTTTGAATTAAAGCCTCTGCATCAATGGTTCTGAAAATGCATTAAAATGAAGGGAATGTAAGACAATGCATTGTATTGAATGTAAAATGAATGTAGAGAAACACATGACCTGATTGTATTTACTACTTACATTATGAATAAGATTTGGGAAAATATCTTATGAGAAGGTTCTCAGATGCACTTGGACTTGCACCCACTTACTCAATAGACTCTGGGGTGTCTGGAGATGCTCTTTATTTTGGCATATTAAACCATGCAGTTTACATTACCAACAGGGCAGCTGGCCAATCTTTATACCATGATTTCTTCACATTGCTCTGAATTGAATTGACTTTATTACTTACATCTTTCAAATACATGAAAAGTAAAAACCTTTAACATGTCTCCATCTAAATGTGCAATATGCAATTTATGGTAATTTATAATAACTAGTAACTAGGAACTAGTATAGAAATACAATTGTATCAATGTGAATTAATCAGTCTGATGGCCTGGTGGAAGTAGCTGTCCCCGAGCCTGTTGGTCCTGACTTTTATGCTGCAGTACCATTTCCCAGATGGTAGCAGCTGGAACTATTTTTGGTTGGGGTGACTCACGTCCTCAATGATCCTTCAGGCCCTTTTTACATACCTGTCTTTGTAAATGTCCTGAATAGTGGAAAGTTCACCCCTACAGATGCGCTGGGCTGTCCGCACCACTCTCTGCAGAGTTCCGTGATTGAGGGAAGTACAGTTCCCATACCAGGCAGTGATTCAGCCAGTCAGGATGCTCTCAATTGTGCCCATATAGAAAGTTCTTAGGATTTGGGGGCCCATACCAAACTTCTTCAACTGTTTGAGGTGAAATAGGTGCTGTTGTGTCTTTTTCACCACACAGCTACATGAGATCTTGGTGATGTTTATGCAGAGGAACTTAAAGCTCTTCACCCTCTCAACCCCAGATCCATTGATGTCAATAGGGGTTAGTCTGTCTCCATTCCTCCTGTAGTTCACAACCAGCTCCTTTGTTTTTGTGACATTGAGGGAGAACTTACATTTTCTCCAATCACTGACAGAAAGCATGTCTTGAGAGTAGCACTGAATCTGAAGCAGTCATTCCATACAGCTTTCTGGTGGTTCTTGTACTGCAGTGTTCCCAACCTGGAGTCCATGGACCCCTCAGTTCATGGTAAAGCTCCATGGCATAGAAAAGGTTGGGAACCCCTGATTTACAGGGTGTGGACATCACCACCAAGGCCAGCATTCATTATTTATTCTTAATTATCTTGAACTGCAAAATGTATTGGGCTGGGTTGATCACAGCCAAACTACTCAAGTGTCTAGGAGATGTTTTAAATAAGCAAACAAGCACAACAAAGTAACAGAAGCCTAATATATTATCATAAAAGTAAAAAGCACAAATAAAGCACATAAAATACAATGTAGTAAGTAACAGAGATTTTCACAAAGGTTTCAGGGCTCACGATTCTTCGTCACCACTTGATTGCCACTGTTGTCAGGGGAACTCCAAATTCTAACTCCCTCATGAAACCACCCTGGGTCCCTGGCACCGATTGCAATTCCCGGTCTAGGCAAAGTTGAAAGAACCCAGGGAAAAGTACCCCACTAAATTTCACAAGTGTAGAGAGACACACATAGACAGACAAATTCTTTGATGTTTGGTTTTCAAGCCATTAACTCATCTGGTTTCTTCCATTCAAACAATATGTGTTCATTAACAGAGTTCAGCATATCCTTATAAGGCAATTAGACATTTAATAGGCATTCCTTATCCATCAGTCCACCAGTGTTCTGAACTTAACATTCCTTTAGTTACAAAAACATTAATATTGCATAAAAACGATGAGCCTGAATGCAAAAGAAAGAATCCATCAAGCCAATCTGACAGACAATAAGAAAGAATCCCACCAAACTAGCCCTCAAAGTGATGAAGAGCCTTTGACAGACATCCTCATGTTAATGGTAACTCAGACGGAGAAAGAATCCAGCTGCAGCGTTAACAGACTTATAGTGTTTACCTTGTATGGACACTTGAAATGCAACAAGCTCAGAAAGAGTTAAGTCATAATTTTGAACTGTTAAGACAGTCATTCAAAGTTTTACAAAATTTAACATAACACAATAATTAGATAAGAAATGACTGCATCACTTAAAGCAGAAATATGGGGATCATGGAGGAAACTGTCAAAAGATTAGCCGTGATCTAGAGCGGCTGGGGAGAGGGTGGGCAAATGGCCATCTCCTGCTCCTATTTCTTATCAGGCTATATTTTCCATCTTGCAGGCTGCTGTAGGATAGGTTATTTCATTATCACTATTAATGATACCAGTGTTCTGTCACACAAAGGGCGGTGTGGTAGGAGTGGTTAACAGAATGCTATTGCAGTGCCAACTGCCTAGGTTCATATCAGCCACAGTCTACAGGGAGTTTGTATGTTCTCCCCAAGAGAGAGGGTTTCCTCCAGGTGCTCAGGTTTTCTCCCACTTTCAAAAGACGTATGGGGGGGGGTTAATTCAACAGGTTTCAATAGGTACATTCAATGTTAGAGAAATGTCTATAACATACATCCTGAAATTTGTTTTCTTCGCAAACATCCACAAAAACAGAGGAGTGCCCCAAAGATTTAATGACAGTTAAATGTTAGAACCCCAAAGACCCCCCAGCTCCCCCTACCCATGCATAAGTAGCAGCAAAGCAATGACACCCCCTTCCCCACCAGCAAAAAAGCATCTGCATCCTCCACTGGGCCCTCAAGCGTGCAGCAAAGCACCAATAAAGACACAAACTTGCAGTACCCCAAAGACTACTTATTTACCTGGTATTTGACATACCACAAGCTCTCTCTCTCCCTAATAAGGGAAAAAGAGGCATTCCCATTTCATAGCAAGAGGGGAGACATAACAAAACAACTCGCTGATTTATGGTGTTAAAAGTCCGTTGCATCACTTTTTCTGAGCTCTGTGCCCAAAGGACTCAGGTCACATGGGTGTAAAAGCACTGGCTTGTTGGGCCTGTTACTGTGCTGTATCTCTAAATAAAATAAGTGATCTAATTACTTACATTTAATTTCATCAATCTTATATGTGCAATTTTAATTTACGTCACTGGATTTTCCAGGCCGCGCAATGCTTATTTATCTTCTCTGCTTTCAGACCGTCAGACTATGCCAATGCTTTTCTAAAAATCTCTTTCCACATGTCTCAGTTTTCTTTTAATGACAAATGAGGCCAATCCACTCATCAAGTCTTTGCCGTACCCTAGAGCAATGCCACCTGTCCTACTCTTCCACTTATTTTCCTGTTATTTACTCTCACTTATCGACCTACCCTGAATCCTGCTGCCACCAGCTACGCTGGGGATAATTTCCAGAACCACCAGCCAGTGCCTCATCAATATACTAGAACACCTGGAGAAAACCCATGCTGTCAAAGGGAGAATGTGCCATGCCTCTACTTCCTCAGGAAGCAATATACATTCGGCATATGCCTGTTGAACCTTACCAGATTTTAATTGATGCACCACAGAAAGCATCCAATCTGGATGAAAATGTTTTGCCCATGACTGCAGAGAGTTGTGGAAACCACTCAGCTCGTCATAGCTATTAGCCTCCCCGCCAAGGACTCTGTCTATTCTTCTTGTTACCTCAGTAAGGCAGTCAGCAAAATCTCTCCTCTCATTCGGCAGAAGATGCAAAAGATTTGAAGCATGTATCAGCAGGGACATGGGCAGCTTCTAACCTCATGTTACCAGGATAACCTGCTGTCTATTTATCCTTTGTGTGTCTCTCTCTGCTTTAAATGCATTGATATTCACCTCAATGCAGTAGAGGGTTTCACTTTCATGTCTAGCACTATTGAGATAGGGAAGCATGAAGCGTTGGAATTGCTGAAACACTCACATCAGAATAAACTTTACTGTTGTATGCTGGATCTCCAGAGTGCTTTGACAGTCTCTAAATTGCCTTCATTGTCACGAGCAATTATCCCCTATCCAAGAATTTTATAACAGTACACATTGTGGTTGTTCAGATGTTGTAATCAATTAATTCTGAGCTTCTGAATATTTGAAAAGAACAGCAATATTAACACAAAATATGGATTGGAAACAATATGCATCTATAATACTATAGAATTACTGGTAAATTCCAGCCCTTGAAAAATATGAAGCAATGCTTTTTAAAACTTATTTTTAAAAAACAGAAAACATGATCTGGCAACAGTATCTTAAAACGCATCGATTTTGTGTAGGGATGCCACTCCTGTTTGCATTCAAAGTTCACAACGGAAACAAAATATATTAAACTTCAGTGAAAAATTACTCAATATGGTGCTGGTCGTAAATCAAATGTTCACAGAGCAGCGGAAGAATTTCCTCTCAGAGAATGCTGGAACAAAAAGCTAGCAGGAAGTGATTTTGACACACGTGACATTTGCCAGAGACTAACATTAAGTCAAATAAGTTAAAATCTGTGTTACATATTGAAAATCTTGTCAATTTCCCTAACATTTCGTTCTATCATTCCCTTCTCTGTATTTTGTTCCAATTAAGCTCATGTAAAACTCTGCTAATCCCTGCCGATCCCTACAAACAAGTTCAAACGAGACTCTGAAGCAAAATGTTCAGCAGTGCACGCTTTCCGAGTTCAGGAAGTGCATTCATTACTTAAGAGGAATGCACGGCACCTCCCTTGCAGTGAAGATTCATTACGGCAGTAACTTGCATAGGCAGCAGTGCATACCAAACACAATTACTGAGATTTGCTTGGGTAAGCAAGCACTTTTTTACCTACATAAAATGAACACTTAGAGCTCTATTGGCCTTATACATGGGTCTCTTTAACCCATGATTGTGACGTATGACAAAATGGATGGAGGAATCAAATTACTTAATCTGACTAACCTATTTCTATGTCCTTAAAATTGAACATAATATCTATGATACAGTATCAATGGGAATAATAGTTTCTTTTTATGCATCTCAGTTTATCTCTGCATTATTGCAGAAATGAACATTTGCTTGTTTCTTACAATAGAAAGACATAGAATAGTACAGCACAGTACAGGCCCTTTGGCCCTCAATGTGGTGCCGACCCTTTAACGTACTCTAAGTTCAATCTAACCCTTTCCTCTCACTTAGCCATCTATCTATGTGACTATCCAAGACTTTGTTAAATGTTCTTATGTTGTGGAATCAGTTCAGAGTTACGGTGAGTGAAATTATCCATGCCGGTTCACGAACCTAATAGTTGTATGATCCTGGTGGTGTGGCTTTTGTACCTCCTGCCCAATGTGTGAAGAGCTCATGGACTGGATGGTGGGGGTCGTTAATGATGGATGCTGCTTTCTTGTGCAATGCTCCATTTAAATATGTTCAATAGTGAGGGGGGCTTTGCTTGTGATCGTCTGGGCTGTATCCACCACCTTCTGTAGCCTTTTCTGATCCTGGGCATTGGGCTTCCATAGTAGGATGTGATGCAACTGGTTAGGATACTCCCCACTGTACAGCTATGGAAGTTTGTCAAACTTCTTGTCCATATGCTGAATCTACACAAACATCAAAGTAGAGGTGCTGTTGTGCCTTCTTTGTGGTGTCACTTACATGCAGGTCCCAGGACAGATCCTTTGATATGTTAATGCCAAGGAATTTAAAGCTACTGACCTTCTCTACCTCTGATTCCCTAATGAGCACTGAGCACTGGCTCACTGACCTTCAGCTTTTTCCTCCTGTAGTCAATAATTAGCTATTTAGTTTTACTGACATTGAGTGGGAGATTGTTGTGGCACCATTCCACCAGATTTCCCCTCCTACATGTTATTCTGTTTGTTGAAACTTGAAATGAAAATACATTGGAGTAGGGATCTCCTGGAGGACTGGCAGCCCGGGCAAAGAGATTTCTATCTGGCAGCTTTTTATTAATTCTTTAGCTCTCAAAGATAGAAAGCAAACAATAGAAAAATCTGTGGGCCATACTAAACAGCATAGAAACTCTACAGATGCTTATCAGTATTATTGCAGGGCCTAGCAAAATAATTCATTAATATGGAGTCAAGGCATTGTAATTGGCTGTTTCATAATCAGCTGTGCTAATGATAATAATCAAGTCTCACCTTAGAAAATCTGATTTCTAGATTCTAACATGATTTA
Source organism: Hypanus sabinus (assembly GCF_030144855.1). NCBI lineage: Eukaryota > Metazoa > Chordata > Chondrichthyes > Myliobatiformes > Dasyatidae > Hypanus > Hypanus sabinus. The sequence continues at coordinate 27,825,922 of NC_082718.1, forward strand.
CATAAGTCTCATTTTTTAACATAGAACATTACACCACAGTACAGGCAGGCCTTTCAGGTCACAATGCCATGCCAACGCTTTTAACCCGCTGAAATCAATCTGACCTTTCCCTCCCACAAAGCACCCCATTTTTCTGTCTTCCATGTGCCAAACAATTAGACATGCAAGCTTAGAAGAAGCGATCAAAACTGTCCAGTAACTTCAACCAAAACAAGTACTGAGGCTTATCTGAAGAGATGGGTTTATGTTTTTTTGAAGCTGAGGAGGACTGGACAAAAAATTCCAGGGCTAAAACAGGGGATTAAGGACAGGGCAAAGGAATGATCTGGATGATCAGGAAAGTTTTTAATTGGGGAAGGGCAAATTATGAGGCTATAAGGCTAGAATTTGCTGGTGTGAATTGGGATGATGTTTTTGCAGGGGGATAAATTTGTCCTGGTGAGGAAGATAAAGAATGGTAGGGCAAAGGAATCATGGGTGACAAGTGAGGTGGAAAATCTAGTCAGGCGGAAGAAGGCAGCATACATGAGGTTTAGGAAGCAAGGATCAGATGGGTCTATTGAGGAATATAAGGTAGCAAGAAAAGAGCTTAAGAAGGGGGTATGAGAAGGCCTCGGCGAATAAGGTAAAGGAAAACCCCAAGGCACTCTTCAATTATGTGAAGAACAAAAGGACGACAGAAGTGAAGATAGGACCGATTAGAGATAAAGGTGGGAAGATGTGCCTAGAGGCTGTGGAAGTGCGTGAGGTCCTCAATGAATATTTCTCTTTGGTATTCATTAATGAGAGGGAATGATGACAGTGAGGACCATATGAGTGAGGTTGATGTTCTGAAGCATGTTGATATTAAGGGAGAGGAGGTGTTGGAGTTGTTAAAATACATTAGGACGGATAAGTTCCTGGGGCCTGATGGAATAGTTCCCAGGCTGCTCCATGAGGCGAGGGAAGAGATTGCTGACCCTTTGGCTAGGATCTTTATGTCCTCGTTGTCCATGGGAATGGTACCGGAGGATTGGAGAGAGGTGAATGTTGTCCCCTTGTTCAAAAAAGGTAGTAGGAATAGTCCCGGTAATTATAGACCAGTGAGCCTTACATCTGTGGTGGGAAAGCTGTTGGAAAAGATTCTTAGAGATAGGATCTATGGGCATTTAGAGGATCATGGTCTGATCAGGGACAGTCAGTGTGGCTTTGTGAAGGGCAGATTGTGTCTAACAAGCCTGATGGAGTTCTTTGAGGTGACCAGGCATATAGATGAGGGTAGTGCAGTGGATGTGATCAACATGGATTTTAGTAACGCATTTGACAAGGTTCCACATGGTAAGCTTATTCAGAAAGTCAGAAGGCATGGGATCCAGGGATTCAGAATTAGCTTGCCTGCAAAAAGCAGAGGTTCATGGTGGAGGGAGTACATTTCGATTGGAGGTTGTGACTAGTGGTGTCCCACAAGGATTGGTTCTGGGACCTCTACTTTTCCTGATTTTTATTAACAACCTGGATGTGGGGGTAGGAGGGTGGGTTGGCAAGTTTGCAGACGACACAAAGGTTGGTGGTGTTGTGGATAGTGTACTGTAGAGGATTGTCGAAGATTGCAGAGAGACATTGATAGGATGCAGAAGTGGGCTGAGAAGTGGCAGATGGGAGTTTAACCCAAAGAGTGTGAGGTGGTACACTTTGGAAGGACAAATTCTAAGGCAGAGTATAAAGTAAATGGCAGGATACTTGGGAGTGTGGAGGAGCAGAGGGATCTGGGGGTACATGTCCATAGATCCCTGCAAGTTGCCTCACAGATAGGGTAGTTAAGAAAGCTTATGGGGTGTTAGCTTTCATAAGTCGAGGGATAGAGTTTAAGAGCTGTGAAGTAATGATGCAGAACTACAAAACTCTGGTTAGGCCACACTTGGAGTACTGTGTCCAGTTCTGGTTGCCAGAAGAATGTGGAAGCATTGGAAAGGGTACAGAGAGATTTACCAGGATGCTGCCTGGTTTAGAGAGTGTGCATTATGATCAGAGATTACGGGAGCTAGGGCTTTATTCTTTGGAGAGAAGGAGGATGAGAGGAAACATGATAAAGGTATACAAGATATTAAGAGGAATAGATAGAGTGGACAGCCAGCGCCTCTTACCCAGGGCACCGCTGCTCAATACAAGAGGACATGGCTTTAAGGTAAGGGGTGGGAAGTTCAAGGGGGATATTAGAGGAAGGTTTTTTACTCAGAGAGTGGTTGGTGTGTGGAACGCACTGCCTGACTCAGTGGTGGAGGCAGATACACTAGTGAAGCTTAAGAGACTACTAGACAGGTATATGGAGGAATTTAAGGAGGGGGGTTATATGGGAGTCAGGGTTTAAGGGTTGGCACAACATTGTGGGCCGAATAGCCTGTACTGTGCTGTACTATTCTATGTTCTATGATTAGGATGTAGAGGATTGGGCCATTTAGGAATGGATTCCGCAAACTTGCAGAGGGAAGGAGGAGTCAGGGAGAGGTCTATGAACAGAGGTTCAAGAACATTGCAAAGTAGCAAAGGTCAGTGGCAGATTGGATGATGAATGACTGTTGAGTGAGAATGGCAGCATATAGAATTTGAGAAGGTGGTGAGCCTCTTTTGCTACAACAGTCATTCTGACCACAATAATTCATGGATGCTTCAGGAGGAGGAAACCAGAGGTCCATGAGCCAGTCCTCATGGGGGGTGGGGTGGGGGGGGGGGTGGTCAGAGGTGGAGAAGGTCAGCAGTATTAAGTTCCTTGGTGTTATCATTTCAGAGGACGTGTCCTGGGCCCATCACGTAAGTGCATTTATGAAGAAAGCAAGGTTGAGCCTCTACTTCTTTAGGAGTTTGCAAAGATTCAGTGTGACATCTAATGCGAGGATCTGGAGAACAGAGGGCTCCGACATTTTTAACAGCACCTGAATGGATAACCAACCTCATAGTTTCCTTACCCCATCCCTACCTCCTACCCAAGATCCACAAACCTGCCTGTCCAGGTAATCCCATTGTTTCTGTTTGTTCCTGCCCCACCGAACTTATGTCTGCATACCCCGATTGTTTTATCCCTCCACCCCACCCTGGTTCAGACCCTTCCTACCTACATCCATGACACTTCACATGCTCTTGATCTTTTCAATGATTCACGTTTCCTGGCCTTGATCATCTCACTTTCATGATGGATGTCCAGTCCCTATACACCTCTATCCCACATCAGGAGGGACTTAAAGCTCTCCGATTCCAACCTGTTCCCCTCCTTCACTACTCTCCTCCATCTGGCGGAACTGGTCCTCACTCAATAATTTCTCCTTCATCTCTTCCCACTTACTTTAAACAAAAGGTGTACCATGGGCACTTGCATGGGTCCCTGCAATGTCTGTCTTTTTGTCAGCTACGTGTTCCAAACCTACACTCCCCACCTTTTCCTACACATCAATGACTGCATTGGTGCCGCTTCCTGCACCATGCTGAGCTCGTCCACTTTGTCTTCAACATCCGTCCTGCCCTCCAAGTATACCTGGGACATTTCTGACACCTCCCTCTCCTTTCTTGATCTCTCTGTCTTCATCTCTGGAGACAGTTTATCTATTGATATCTTTTATAAACCCAGCGATATCTCACAGCTACCTAGACTATACCTCTTCCCACCCTATTAGTTGTAAAAACACTATCCCCTTCTCTCAATTCCTCCATCTCTGTTCTCATGATGAGGCTTTTCATTCCAGAGATAAAATGATGTTCTCCTTTTTCAAAGAAAGGGGCTTTGCTTCCTCTACCATCAACCATATCTCTTCCATTTCACACACGTCTGCCCTCACCCCATCCTCCTGCCACCCCACCAGGGATAGGGTTTCTCTTGTCCTCACTTACCAACCCACTAGCCTCGGTGTCCACACATAATCCTCCATAACTTCCATTAACTCCAATGGGATCCCATCACTGAATACATCTTCCCCTCTCTCCATTTTCCACAGGGACTCCCTATGCTACTCCCTTGTCCGTTCATCCCTCCCCACTGAGCCCCAAACAGTCCTTCCAGGTGAGGTGACACTTCACCTGAGTCCGTTAGGGTCATCTACTGTACCTGATGTTCACTCTTTGTAATGTGGTCTCCAGGTGCTTTCTGTTTAAACTTGTTATTTGTTTTGATATGCTCAGGCATTCTGTGTTGCTTGTATTATTTAAGGGGATGCCCTATTAGTGCTAATCACTGGGTACTAATTTTGAGGATGTCACATCTCATGGTATCACTAGGCTGTGCCATTGACATTCTGTTGGAATTTTTATGAATAAATACAGATCACTGTCTCTACATTGGAGTCTGTCTTTCCTCTGCACTTGAGTTCCCATAATGCCAGCACATACCATGACATCTAAAACTTTGACAAACTTCTATAAATGTGTGGTGGAGAGTATATTGACTGGCTGTATTACAGCCTAGTATGGAAACACCAAAACCCTTGAACAGGAAATCCTACAGATCTGATGGGTAAATCCCTCCCCACCACTGAGCACATCAACATGGAGCATTATCACAGGGGAGCATTATCACAGGAAAGCAGCATCCATCATCAGGGACCCTCACATCCCAGGTCAGTCTCTCTTCTCACTGCTGCAATCAGGAAGGTGGTGCGGGAGCCTCAGGACTTACACCACAAGATTCAGGAACAGTTATTACTCCTCAACCATCAAGCTCTTGAACCAAAGGGGATAACTTCACTTGCCTCAACACTGAAATGTTCAACAGCCTGTTGACTCACTTTCAGACTCTTAATCTCATGTTTATTGCTTGCTTGCTTATTTATGTATGTATGTATTTGCAGTTTGTTGTTTTTGGCATACTGGTTGTCCGCCATTTTGGGTACAGTCTTTCATTGATTCTGTTATGGTTATTGAATTTACCGAGTATGCCTGCGAAAAAACGAATCTCAGGGTTGTATACTGTTCATACAATAATAAATTTGACATTAAAGGTGAATCAAGGACTAGAAGCTATGCTAGCTAGCTGCTTTCAGTGAGCACACACTTCATCTTGTACTTTGTTTTTTTGTTCATCCCTAAGCTAAACCATTAGACTTTGAATTTAGTTTGCAAGAAGCAATGATTCATTTTAGTAATGATGTCCCTACCATATTTGGAAGATGAAAGGCTTGCATTCTTAACAAATTCCGGAAATATGAGCAAGACACATTTCAGGAAGTCATTTATTAATAGGTTTTGAGGAACAAACATGACTGCCACATCATCTCCAAACACAGAAGGTGGAAGTCTTGCATGGGTATATCTACAGATGACTTTTTAGTTTATAGGTTAATTTTTAGAGGTTGTGCGGTTATGTAAGGTTGCAACTCTATACAGCCCTGGACAAACCACATCTGGAATATTGTATTCAGTTTTGGTTGCCTCATTTTGCCTAAGTTTGAGAGAGGATGTGGAGATTTACCAAGGTGCTGCCTGGATTAGAGAGCATGCCTTATGCAGTTAGGTTAAGTGAGCTGGGGCTTTTCTCTTTGGAATGAAAGAGAATGAGAGGTGACTGATGGAGGTTAATAAGATGATATGAGGCATTGAACAAGTGGATAGCCACTCAATCCATGCCTCGAGTGGAAATTGCTAACACAAGGTGACATAATTTTAAGGTGTTGGAATAAAGTATGGGGGGGGGGGGGTAGATGTCAGAGGCAGGTTCTTTTCCCGCACAGAAAGTGGTGGGTGCATGAACTCCCTAGCAGGGATGATGGTAGAAGCATGTACATTAGGAGCATTTAAGAAATTCGTAGCTAAGTACATGGATGATAGAAAAATGTAGAAGGGATGGGTTAGGTTGAATTTAGGTTGGTTAAAATTTTGGCATAACATCATGGGCCAAGGGCATGAAAGGTGCTGTAATGTTCAATTATTACATCTATTGAACAGTCAACTGTATTCAAATTCAATCATCCTCAATGCTTCAAGTGCTCCAGATTTATCAGTGACTCTTCTGACGGTTTGGGGGTTAAGTACCATTTCAAAGACCTTGGCTGGTGAACCAGTGCAGGATCGAGGGCATGTTGCATTGGAGGAGGAGCTACCCCTCAGACTGATTGTTAGATCTACTTCACTTTTTCAAGAGAGCCCATGCGCCATTCTGAAGAAGAAACGGGCTCTTCTAAATGAGACACAACAGATTGCTGGCATCTGGAGCAACAGGCAAGAGATCAGATGATTGAGCAACATCTATGGGAGGAAATCGGATGAGGTGGAATTTCTTTAGCCAGTGGGTGGTGAATCTGTGGAATTCATTGCCATAGACAGCTGTGGGGTCCATGTCAATAGGTATATTTAAAGCGCAGGTTGATAGGTTCAATAGGCACATTTAATGTTAGAGAAATGTATATAATACATTTTTTCTTCGCAAACATCCACAAAAACAGGACTGAATGACAATTAAGTGTTAGAACTCCAAAGTCCCCTCCCCAGCTCCTCCCTCCCACTCAGAAACAGCAGCAAAAAGCATCAACACCCTCCACTGAGCACTCAAGTGTGCAGCAAAGCATCAATAAAGACACAAATTTGCAGTACCCCAAAGACTACTTGTTCACCCGGTAATTCAACATACCACAGGCTCTCTCTCTCCCTAATAAGGAAAAAAGAGGCATCTCTGTTTCACAGCGAGAGGGGAGACATAACAAACAACTCACTGATTTATGATGTTAAAAGGCTGTTCCATCGTTTTTCCTAAGAGAATCAGCCCCGGAAAAGCTTAGTTCTCCAGATACACAGCTCCCGCTGTTCTCCTGTGATGCCTGTCAGGGGTACTGGCCTTGAATCAGCCCGTCTCCAGAGCTATGAAAATCTGGCACCCTGAAGGTTCGCTTATCTTCCAGGATGCATCTTTGGCACATCAAAAAGCGGCTGGTCCTGAGGCTGAGAGCAGGTTCCATTCCCACAAAGAACCGATTAGTAAGGATATCAAGGTTACAGGGAGAAAGCAGGAGAATGAGTTTGTGAGGGATGATACACCAGCTGTGGTGGAATGGCAGAAAAGACTCGATGGGCCAAATGGCCTAATTCAGCTACATTTGTTATGGTTAACATTTCAGATAGAAACTCTGCATCAGGACCCAAACATTGTCCTGGCAAATGCCAATTTCTCAGTCAACATCAGGGAAACAGGATTCCAGGTTACTATTAGGGTGCATTTCAGATAGCATTGGCCATAGTTCAGAATTAGCCTCCACTTGAGAAAAACACAATAAATAAAGTATTTATTTTACTCTTAAGAGTACACAATTGTGACTGAGAAATCATCTCAATCACTGAAACTTAAATGAAAGTTTCTGCAAGAGATTTAAGATATACACATCTTCTGAATAGCTGATTAGTGAATAACAGAGAAATTACTTTTGGAAGGGTTGTTTTTAGCTTTCCCAACTGTAATCTGGTGAATAACCTTTACATTAAAAACAAAAATAAAGAAATATTAGCTATATTTCTCACCTGTACAACGAAACATCAAAACACGCAGTGAAAGGCTTGCTTTGTGTCAATGACCAATGGAGTCTGCAAATATGCTGGAGGAAGCCCTCAAGTGCTGTTGTGTTTCCAGAGTCAGCGTACTTACCAACTCTAATCCATATGTCTTTGGATGTGGGAGGACACCAACGTGATCATGGGGAGAATGTACAAACATCTTATGGACAGTGGTGGGAATTGAGCCCCTATCACTGATCGCTGGCATTGGAAGGTGTTGCACCACTCGCTATGCTACCATGCTGACAAGAAGGCATTCTAATGGTCTGCAGCTGGAAACTAGTTAATATCCAGCAGTATATAACACAGTTCATCTTGTTCATTCACTTTTCAAAGGCTTGTAATAGTGTCCAACCCCAGTCCAACAACTCTCAGTCCTTTAGCACCAGATTACAAAATAAAAAGCACAGTATTCAATTTTCCATTTTGTAATGGCTTGTTTCAATGCATTATAAAGATAGCAAAATTTATGAAATGCACCCATTTGAAACCCTTGCAGTTTCTTAGTGACAACTAGAACTAATGTTTTGTTTATACAAGAGATTATGCAGATACTGGAAATAAGAGGAATGCACACAAACTGCTGGAAGAACTTGGCATTTCAAGCAGCATCTACGGAGAGGAATAAACAGTCAATATTTCAGACTGAGAACTTCCTTGTTTACATTGTTATTGTAGCTGTTGGTACTGCAATCTGTACTAATTATATATCATCGCTCTTGGGGATCAAGAGCAAACACATCAGGGAAATCAGCTACTTGGATGCCCAAGGCAGGCTTGCATGTTCAGTTTACCAATAAAGTGCAAAAATATTTTGCAACAGCTGTTTTGTAGTTCTTCCTGACTGTAAACTGAAGAGGGCTTTTATATTAAAAAAAAATGAAAATCCCCCAGGGAAAGATATCTAATGCTCTGATCTTAAGCACCTCTCCAGAGACCCAAGTCCAAACTCTAATTAGTGGTCAACATTTCAAAGACACAAATAAAAAGGCAAAAATGTTAAAGGCAAAAACTGTTAATGCCAATATATTTTTTGAGAGTTTAAAATACCCAATTTTGAACTAAAATATAAATGTACTGTTCTTATTGCCACATTATTTCTGTGGCACTACACAGATACATGAAATAAGTTAATTCCCCCTAATCTTGGAACACATGAATACCATTAATAGAAAGCTATTGAGGTTTGTGCAGGAGCATCATACCCCTGAGCTGGGGGACAAGAATTATCATTCATAGAGCAATGGGATACTTCACATGTACCACCACCAACATGCCAGCTAATCTTTTGAAGGAATATTATCTCTTTTATTTATTCTTTAGTTACCTCCAGGATTTGATAACACATACAAGAATGAGATAAATTGCTATTGAATATATCTTATGAAGAAACAGGCATTCTCTCACCCCTTTTCTTTTTTCATTCCTCATCTGTTTACCCTCTCACCACTTCTCCTCGTCTACCCATCACCTCCCTCGGGTTCTCTGCCACCTTCCGTGATCCACTGTCCTCTCAATAGATTTTCTTCTTCAGCTCTTTCAACTCTTCAGTTTTCATCCCCCAGCTTCTGTGCCCTTTCTTTCTGATCCTGAAGGGTCTTGGCCCAAAATGTCAACTCCCTATTCCCCTCCATAGATACTGCCCGACTGGCTGAGCTCCCCAGCATTTTATGTGTTAGACCATAAGATATGGGAACAGAATTAGGCCATTTGACCCATTGAGTCCACTCCATCGTGGCTGATTTATTTTCCCTCTCAATCCAATTTTTCTTCCTTCTCCTAGTAACCTTTGACACTCTTACTGATCAAGAACTTAACCTCAGTTTTAAATATGCCAGTGACTCACCATTGAATTCTACCAGTTCACCACCCCTCAAGGTTTCCAGCATCTGCTAAATCTCTTGTGTTTAAGAGATAATATGTTGTTTTTTTTTAACAATAGCATCCAGAGTGAAGTTAAAGCATCTTGACCTGATGATGATTGAGGTTAAAAAAAGGAAGCAGCCTATTGCCTGTACAGGACAGCATTCAGTTGTGCAGATGTGCCTAGAAAAAAAGCATTCATTTTATTATGTTTACTTTGATTAACACCGTCACTGACAAAACAATTTTCTCTGTATGGTCTCCTTTAGATTTTCAATACGTGTTTTTAAAAAAAATACTGCCAGCAAAGGTATTTCAATGGTAAATTATGCCTTTTCCTTTTGTATATTTAGTAGGCAAGTAACATATTTAAAGATGAGTGAATTTTTGAATCTTGTACATGACATCAATTTCTTTTCATATCTTATTTCCTGTTGACCTAACAATCTTTCCAAACAATGTTATGATAAATCAAAGGTGATATGCAGTTTTGATAAGGATAAATCTTTATACAACTGCCTGTCACAAAAACAATGAGGCACGATAATAGGTTATAGATCTTTTGGACAGTTGTAGAAATCAGTTTCATGTTCAAACAGTACGGAAAATGGCCTTTGGTCCAAGTCACCCGTGGTGACCAAGGTTCCCTTCTCAGCTAGTCACGTTTTCCTGCATTTGGCCTGCAACCCTCTGAAGCTGAACACAACATTCAAAAGCACACAAGATGCCGGAGGAATTCAAGTCAGACAGAATCTACTGTACAAACAGGAATAACCAGTTAACATTTTGGGCCGAGACCCTTCATCAGCATCAAAAAGGAAGAGGGAAGAAGCCAGAATAAGCGGCTGGGGGGAGGGGAAGGAGTACAAGCCAGCAGATTGTTTATGAAAGATTTCCAGCATTCACAGAATCTCTCGTGTTTATGAAAATCTGCCAGCTTGCACTCCTTCCTCCTTCTTACCCTGGTTTCAGCCCCCTTCTTTTCCAGTACTAAAAATGTGCCTTGGCCAGAAACATTGCCTTTTATTCTTCTCTATAAATGCTGACTGACTTTCTGGGTTCCTCCTGAATTTTGTGTGTGTTGCCCTGGATTCGCAGCAGGATCTCTTGTGGTTACAACATTTCATATGTGACCTCACACTTGTTTTATAAAATCTGTTATGTTTTGTAACTCCCAAACATGAAATTAATTGATGGAAAAACAAGGAAGCTGAGAATGTGAGTCTAACGTCATTTTTACCTTAACTGAGGAGCACACATATCATGTAGTAGTGCCATGACATAATTCATGTATTTTTATAGAACCTGCAATGAATTATTTAAACAATAAAGAACACTTAATCAAACAATATGTTTACAATATTATCCAATTATTACTGAAATGTTTGGTTCCTTAAGGTTGTTATAGCCTTAAGATGATAATGGGTACATATCACGTTCCCAATTGTGTGTGCTTCAAATAGACTCTGAGAACCAAGTCCAGCTCCTAGCCTTCAGGTGTAGCTTAGCTACCAAGTCCGGTAGAACTGCTTCTACTGACAAGGGGTGAAGGCGGGTTACTGGCACCTTAAAACCAATCACTTCAGGCAGGTTGGGCTCGTCAGCTGTGGTTGGCAGCTCATCTATGAGAAGGAAAACTGATCTCAAACCTCTGCAGCCTTGCAGCTATACCCACTGAAGGAAAAATCTGGAGTTGGAGTCCCAAGAGCAGTCCTAAATTGAGCTCATGCCGAATGGCTACTCCTGTGATGCTGCTGGTGACACGTTGTGTCAGTCTCTGCCATTTCTTTGGGTTCATCTGATGCGTGGGGGGGGGGGGGGGAGAGCTTGCTACATGGTCAACAGCTTACTCTCTATATTGTACTGCCCAGGCTTGCAGACATCTTTCCTGTTAAGGGAGATCACTCTGCTTTGCAGGCAAATCTTATGGCCTTGAAACAATGTCAGTTCTGGGGCTTTCTCCGTGGTTGTCGTAGGAGTTGACTCTGAGACTGCAGGAAGTGGTTCTGACAGCTCTGGCCACTTTTCTTCTCCAGCAATCGACTTCACTTCCTCCACTGTTTGATGTGTCATCTCCAGATGGTATCAGATGCAATCTCCACTGTGTAGAAGAGTGGTCCAGTTCTGACCTTAATCTTTCTGATTACCCAATTTTGATCACCTCTGTCGTCCCTTGCCAGGACTGTTCCACTCCTGGACATGCATCAAACTGCTTGGTTTCAGGAGCCTTCAATTGGTCTCAGCTGTTGTCCTGCATCCTCCTTCTGAAACTGGGTTTGAGGAGATCCAAGCGTGAACATAAGGGACGACCCAGGAACAGCAGAGCAGGTGGATTGTTGGTTGTGGAGTGTGCTGCATTGCAATGCACTAAGAGAAAATTGGCAAGCTTCTGTTTCAGTGTTTGTGAGGTGTGTTCTCCTGATATTGCTCACAGTATGTCTTTTAAACTCTGGGTGAACCATTTGTAGCTAGGTGGTAAATGTAACATGCCTTATTCCATTCATTTTCAGGAATGACAAACTGCTCCACCAACAACTGTAGTCCATGTCATTGACTAGGTGTTCTGGAACACCAATCCTTGCGAAAAAGGCTTCTTAACACATCAACAGTGCAGCCAGACCTCTGCCTCCAGCAACCCCCCTCTTTGTTGCCCTAGTCTCTGGAGCTTTGTTCTTTAGCCTCTGCCTAAATGCAGGTAGGAGAAGAACAGCCAAGTGATCACATTTCTTGAAATGCGATCTGGCATGGAACGGTAGGTATTCCTTCTCATAGCATAACAGTTGCCTAGTGTGTTGGGACTTCTGGTATTACAAGTTATATGCTGATGGTAATTGGGCAGGGATATCTTCAAACAAGCCTGGTTGAAGTCTCTAATTATGATTTGAAATGAGCCAGGATGGACTTCTTCTTGTTTGGAGACGGCATCATGCAGTATCTCAAGTGCTTGATTCCAGTCAGCTGCTGGTGGCATATTAGCTCCAGTCAGGATCATGGATGAGAACTCCCTGGGTAACTAGAACAGACAGCATTTGTGCTCTTTGTCGGGGGAGCACGAAGCTCAACAAAACTGCTATACCAGAGCACCACTGAGTTTATCATGAAACACACACTTCTACCTTTTGTCTTTTCCGAATCAGCAGTTTGGTCCATCTTGTGAATCGAGAAGCTTTTGGGTCTGATTGCTGTATCTGGCATGAAGGCTATCCAGTCCTGTGTCACTCTTATTTTTCTTTATCAGTCCTTTTTATTGAGTTCCGAGTAGATAAACATAACAATGATAATGATACAAAGAGATCGGGATTACATTAATAATGGTTAATGTATACAGAAACAGACTCTGAGTTACACGTGTAATCTAAACCTCCCAATCTCTTAGTAACTAAACATGAAAAAGATCCAAAGAATCTTTTTTTAACAAGAGAAAAAAAGTCCCCCTAAACTAAAAAAAACTCTTATCTTAATCAGATTTTTCATCAAGCTTGCAGATTAGTGCTGTTTTTGAAACTGCAACTTGACTTTTTAAATCTTTTACTCTTTCCTGTGTAGTCCATTAATTTTTGTCTGTCTGACATGCTCTTTGTGTGTGTCCTACTTTGCTGCATTTTTCACAAGTTTCAACTTTAAACCTGCATTGGTCTGGTGAATGGGAGCCCCTGCCACAACGGTAACACAATTTGTTTGGCCAGGCCATTTTCTGTTTAGACATTCAGTTTTGTACACACTTTCATTTCTGATTATACTCAATTGCATCTCTACCTGCTGTTTCCATTCATACAGCTATTTCAATTGCTCTTTTAAAGGTGAGTTTGACTCAACTAGTTAAGAGCAGTTTTTGAATGTTTTCTTGTAAGATTCCACAAACTAAATGATCTCTCAGTGGATCATTAAACACACTACCGAACTGACAATGCTCTTCAATTCAGCCATGGATGCTGAAAGGGACTTCCCTTCCTTATGATTCTGCTTATGAAACCTAAAGAGTTCTTCAATGGTTTCAGTTTTAAATGGTCCTGCATTGCTTTCACAACATTAACAAAGCTGCTTTGGTTGGTACAAATTTTTAAGCAAATCGTATGCCTTTAAATCCAATGCACTCAGCAAAGCCGGTATGCATTTCCTATTGGCTATTTAATTTGGTTCAAAATACTGCAGGTCATGGGGACAGAGGGGCACAGGGTAGGAACAGGTCACAGGGGTGGTGGAGTCCCGTGTGAAAGCAGGTCATAGGGACAGTAGGATGAAGGGTGAAAGCAGGTCATGGGTACAGTGTGCAATGCAAACTAGTTTAAAAGTTTCATTCCTTGTTTTTTCTGATTTAGCAGCAAGAGGCACTATACATGTATTAAGAGGTACTTTAATAGGTATATAAAGGGACAAAATACTTATCCACACTAGCCTCTGTCTTCCAATGTCTTTTTGTCTTCAGTTTTTATCCCTAGTCAAAATCCATCCCAAGAGAAGATTCCCTATTTGCACAAACAGATTGCCCCTTTTGATAGCCTTAAAGACCCCCCCATTTTAAAAAAAAGTCTCTCCCAACCTTTGGCCCAGACACAACTTAAAAAATAGAGACAGTGAGTGTGAGAGGAAAACATTTTTCACCTGGTGCATTCAAAATGGAGACAAAACATTGGTCAGTAATGGGGAAAACAGGCTGTCACCAGCACATTGTCTTACACATTGTAGCATGCACCACAGGATCAAATTTAACTCTTTCCTTATAGGGTGGGGGTAGGTTATGTTGACAGTGGGGTGCAGGGTGGGAGCAGATCACAGGGATGGTAGGATGGAGAGTGGGAGCAAAACAACAGATTCCACGACACGTGTCAGTGATAATAAAACCGGACTCTTAAGAGTTTGATGGGAGGGTGGATGTAACTGGAGAGGTAAGTTGGTGTTCAGAGAAGGTTGCGGGGTGGATCATCAGAATATATGGAAGACTAAGACACAGGAGTGAAATTAGACCATTTCGCCCACTGAATCTGCACTGCCACTCAATCAATTCTGATTTATCATCTCTCTCAACCCCATTCTCCTGTAATCTTTGACACTCTTAATAAAATCAAGAATCTGTTCACCTCTGGTTTAACTACAACCATGATAGAACACAGAATAGTACAGCACAGTACAGGCCCTTCGGCCCACAATGTTGTGCCAACCCTTAAACCCTGCCTCCCGTATAACCCCCCCCACCTTAAATTCCTCCACATACCTGTCTAGTAGTCTCTTAAATTTCACTAGTGTATCTGCCTCCACTACTGACTCAGGGAGTGCATTCCATGCACCAAACACTCTCCGAGTAAAAAGCCTTCCCCTAATATCCCCCTTGAACTTCCCACCCCTTACCTTAAAGCCACGTCCTCTTGTATTGAGCAGTGGTGCCCTGGGGAAGAGACACTGGCTGTCCACTCTGTCTCTTCCTCTTAATATCTTGTACACCTCTATCATGTCTCCTCTCATCCTTGTTCTCTCCAAAGAGTAAAGCCCTAGCTCCCTTAATCTCTGATAACTCTCTAAATCAGGCAGCATACTGGCGAATCTTCTCTGTACCCTTTCCAATGCTTCCACATCCTTCCGTCCCTAGATTCACCACAATCCGGCTAAAGAAATTTAGTTCTGTACTGAAGGGACATCCTTCTATCCCGAGGCCTAGACTTGCCCCGCTACAAAAACAAAACATCCTCTTCGCGTTCACTGCAGGCCTTTCCATGTCCCAGACGTTTCGGGGAGAACGCGGTCGGTTGGGGGGAGACGAGCGGCCGCCGGCAGGTTGTCGGTGAGCGCGGGGGCCGGCGATAAGGGAAAGGGGGCGTCCGAGGCCGGAGATACCCGCGATTCGGGCGCCAGACAGCAGACGTGACGTGACGGACCGGAAGCCCCCCCCCCCGCTCCCAACCACCACTGATTATGACGCGACAGAGTCCCAGTCAAACACAAACTCCGTCTCGCAACGGGCGGCGGCGAGGGATCGATCGAGCCCGGCGACCATCTCTTTGTTTTGAAAGTAGCCCAGTTTGAGTCCTCGAGCGAACGAGTAGTGCGTTTCCCCGAGGCGGGATGGGGGGGTCAGCCCGCAGGGGAACCTCCTTCCGCTATGACACGGACGGAGCTTTCTCTTTCTTTATTTTCCTCCCGATGTAGTGCTTCCGCCCCAGTGGAAGAAACGCCTCCGTGCCTCATTATCTTCCGAGCACGCTGTCGGCCCACCGAGAACCGTGTTGTGATTCCTACCAGCGCGGGGAGGGGGAGGGAGATAGAGATTCGGGAGCGCGCCTGCCCCCCACGCCCCGCCCCGCCGCCGAGTTTCTTCCTCTCGGCCCCCCGCCAGGAGGGGACCCGCTCATGTGGAGTTTGGCTGCATCTCCAACCGCCGCTTACACGTGCATAGATATATATGGGAAAGAAGAAGGGGGAGGGTGAAACTCACTGTCGGCCCGAGCGAGGACGCATGAAGGGGAGAGGCGAGCGGCTGCGCTGCGGAGGAGAAGGGGAAAAGATGTCTTCCGCCCGGCGGTCGCCCGATTGTCGGCAGACGTCTCCCCCCGCTCGGGAGACAGGTGAGTCCCATGTTTGGACGGAATTCCCTCCAGCTGCGGCTTCCCCGCCCGCCAAGTCACTTAAAGGAGTTGCGCAGACCCGCATTTTGTCCCCCTTATCAGATTCACCCATCCCACTTTATCCAAGAGGTAGATGCTCCACGGTGGGGTTTTTTTTTTGAAACCAGGCCGACTTGCGGTAGAAGTTTATAGAGCCGCAGGAGGAGAGGGGAGGTTTGAGAACGTCGTTGCACCTGGAAGTAAATGGGCGGCACATATGCAACCATCAACAAGGTCGTAGTTAGTCCGATTAGGTTGAACAGTGTTATGGGTCAAATGACCTGATTTTGTTTTCCGTTTTGGGGCCAGTGGTGATTTGACCTTTGGATATGGAAGTTACCAGGAACCTTCAGTTGGGGCCAGTCAACAGCATGTACCCAGTTTGATAGTTTCTGGAATTTTTGATCAGAGATCCTATCAGTGGAGAGAACAAATGACCATTATAGATAGAAATTATGTGTTTCTCTTTCATAGAACATAGGACACCACAGCACAGTTCAGGCCCTTTGGCCCATGATGTTGTGCCTGCCAATCTACATCACCATCTATCCTCTCTTATGCAGCCCATATCCCTCCATTTTTCTTACATCCATATGTAATCTTTTAAATGTCCCTATTTTATCAGTTCCTACCACCATTACTCTGCCCAACTGATCTAGAATTTTCCACAGATGCTGCATCACTTGGGGGAGTGGGCCAAATAGTGGCAGATGGAATCTAGCGTGGACAAATGCAAAGTGTGGCATTTGGGAAGTTAAACCAGAGCAGGATTTGCCCAGTTGTGGAGACTATTGTAGAGCAAAGTGACCTAGAAGTACAACATATTCCCTGAAAACATTGTCAGTGATCCCTCCCATCTCCAGCAATCTCTATGAACTCCCAGGCTGGGTTGCATTAAAACATGGACTTGTTAGGATGGCAAATAGCTTCTACCCCTAGGCATGAGACTACTGAATTCGGTAACACCTTCTCATCATGGCTAAGTCATTATACAGTCTACTTTTTGTAAATGCATCTTATTATTTGTTAGTTTATTTGTGGTAATACTACAGTCTCTCAAGAGCATTGATAATGGTTGGGGTCAAGCACCACTGCCCAGAAGAAGGCAATAGCAAACTGCTTTTGTAGTATTTGCCAAGAACAATCATGTCAATAAACCATGATCAATGTCATACGACATGGCACATGAAGATAACTTTATGCCTTCTGATCTGAATGTTTCTGGCACTTTTAGCATCTTGATTTAAAAAAAATTGGCAGATCTATGTACTTATTTTGGTGCCAAAAGTAAGGCCTTATTGAAGATAAGCCATTGAGAATAGCCATTTATTCAGCTAGTTTTAATTTGATAAAATGAATATCAGTGCTCCTTATTTTTATACTATGGTTGTAGTTATAGGATGAGAGGTTTACATAGGTACCTTTTACTTTAAAATATAAATTAAAGGTAAGCATTTTAGCCTTGGAGATGTACATGTGAGGATTAATCATTTCTGGCTTCAGAAATCTATAAGGATCTTGAATTGTCCGATATCCAGTTTAGGGTAAAATGTGCCAGTTTGGACTTCAATTTGCAATCCTGTGTTCACAATTATTTCGCGTAGATCTACATTATTTAAACAATGGTGGGAATACTGAGGAATGGAGGAAGTTTGGTGTTCAAGCCTAAGGATCTCTGAAGGTGGTAGTACACATTCATGCACTGATGAAGAAGGTATCAGTTTTCATTAGCTGGGGCTTTGGTTATCTGAGAGATTATTGCACATCTTAGGATTCTTAGCAGCATGGAGGAACAGGGATTAAGTTGATAGGATGGTTAAGAAGGTTCATGGTGTGTTGGCCTCCATTAGTCAGGGAATTGAGTTCAAGAGCCATGAGGTAATGTTGCAGCTTTATAAAACTCCGGTTAGACTGCACTTGGAGTATTGTGTCCAGTTTATGTTCCTCTCAATTTAGGCAGGATGTGGAAGCATTAGAGAGAGTGCAGATGAGATTTACCAGGATGCTGCCTGGGTTAACGAACATATCTTATGAAGATAGGTTGCACAAGCTTGGGCTTTTCTCTTCTGAGTGAAGGGTGATGAGAGGTGACTTGATAGAAGTGTAGCTGATAAGAAGCATAGATGAAGTGGACAACCAGAGACTTTCCCAGGGCAGAAATGGCTAATATGAGGGGGCATAACTTTTAAGCTGATTTTAGGAAAGTGTAGGGGGAGTGTCAGAGGTAGCTTTTTCACACAGAGAGTGGTGGGTGCAAGGAATGTGCTGCTGGGGGGTGGTGTTAGAGACATATATTACAGACATTTAGGAGGCTCTTAAGCACATGGATGAAACAGAAATGGAGGACTATGTATGTGGGAGAGAAGGAATAGATAATCTTGTAGGTAAAATGGTCTGCACAAAATTGTAGGCTGCTTTAAGTTTTATCTTTATAAAACATTGTTTATGCCACAGCTGGACTATTATGTATGTTTCTGTACACACAGAATTGGAAGGCGTTGTGTTTCGAGAGTATGCATCGGAAATTTATCAGGATGTTTCTGGGATAGAATGTTAAGTTTATAAGGAGCAATTGGATAGGTTTGCTATTTTTCCTTGGAAGCTCATGAGGGGTTTGGATAGGAGGAATCATTTCTCAAAATAGCACAAGTGTCCAAGAACAGAGACTGTTGGTTTGAGATGAGTGGTGGGAGGTTCAGGGAAAACCTGAGGAATAAGCTTTTCCAACCAGAAAGCAAGCGGAATCTGGAATACAAGTGAATCTGCAGATGCTGGGAATAACTAAAAACACAAAATGCTGGCAGAACTCAGCAGACCAGACAGCATCTATGGGAGAAAGTAGTGACGACGTTTCGGGCCGAAACGTCATCACTACCTCCTCCCATAGATGCTGTCTGGCCTGCTGAGTTCTGCCAGCATTTTGTGTTTTTTTTAATGGAATCTGGAATACACTACCTGAGAAGTAGAGGCAGGTAACTCATAACATTTCAATTGAATTGGCAACACACTAATGACTATGAGCCAAATTCATTTAAATGGGATAATATAGATGAGCACTTGATAGTAATGTGGTGGGCTGAATGAACCTTTTCTGTGCCGTAAGACTTAAACAAGAGGGTCAGGTTGTCTCATGATCTCAGGATTGTCTTTTCTAAGTCAGAAGTTCAAACATTACTTCAGAAAGGCTGGCACTGTAACACAGCCAGGTATTTGGGTGTAGTGCAGAGAATGTTTTTAGCTTCTGTTTCCAGGTGAGATATTAGAAAGAAGAGAGACCATCCACCTTTTCTGGAGAATGTGAAATGGTGCTTTGACTAGATCATTTAGGGCAGAGCAGCGATTCCTCCCAGTGTCCCAGCCAGCATTTATTTGTCAGGTATACTGCATGTCCAAAAAAAGATTAGTCAGCCATTGTTATCTATACATAGTTACATGCAGTTTGGCTTCTAGGTTTTCTTACAAAATGACTTCCGAAAACAATTCAGTAAGAGGTGACCAGTGCAAGTTGCAAATGTCAACAGTCTCTTTCAAAAATACGGAGACAAGAAGTGTGAAGCAGTTGGCATAACATCTGTTGGGAGAATGCAGGGCATAAAAAATGAGGAAGAAAAGATGATCAGTTATTGAGAAGCTTAATGCAAACAAATTGAGTCAACATGCCTTTGAAAGGTAAATCATGTTTGGCAAATTTGCTAGAGTAGTTCAGGAAAATGACCTTCAGGAAAACTTGAGGAGGTTGTGCCTCAATAAGCAGGCTATTATCTAAATGGAAGGAGACTGCAGATTGACTTTGGAGAATCCAGGTGTTCTTCTGCAAGAAACAAGAAGTTAGCATGCAGGTTGCAGCATGTAATTAAGTAGGCAATGACATATTAGCTTTTATTATTGTTCATAAATAGAAAAATATTATTATTTTGCAGGGGGGCATTGTTGAGGCTACACCTGGAATACTGCATACAGTTTTGGTTCCCTTATTTAAGGGTATACTAGAACTGGGGAAGTCTAAAATAGATTCTCCAGACTTATTCCTGGGACCAGAAGGCTTTGTTGTCACAAACAGCTAAAAAATTTAGGTTTGTAATTTTAAGCATTTAGAAGGCATGTCAGATCCTGACCAAGCGTGGGTACAAAGTAAAGGGGTGATCATTTAAAACTGATATGGATAAGATTTCTTTTGTGCAGAGGTGGTGGATCCTCTGCTCTCGAGAGTTGTGGAAGTTGCATCACGGTGTATTTTAAAAAGTAAGATATACCTTTTGGAAGGTTGAGTTATTAAAAGCTGACTGAAATTGACACAGAAGAGGAATTGAGGCCTGGGGTACAATTATGTTGAAAGGTGAGGAAGTTTTGAAAGATCATTACTGATTTTTGCTCTTATTTTTCTCTCTTCCTGTGGTTCTTTAAGGTTGTCCAGACTGTTGGGGGGGGGGGGGGTTGGTGGAGGGGTGCAGATAGTGAGGATGATCGCCTGCTATCTATTAAATGTCAGTGGTGCGTGTCTCAAATTGCCTCTGACTACCAAGTTCAATTCCTGGCCTTCACGTGTGGCTAAGCTATTAAGCCCACTGGAGCCATTTCTACTGACAAGAGAAGGGACAACATGAGTTACTGCTGCCTTAAAATCAGACATTCTGGGCAGATAGGGCTCGTCAACCATGGTTGGCAGCTCACCTAGGAGAGCGGAAACCCTAATCTCAAACATATGCTGCCTTACGGCTATACCCATTCACGAGGAAGGCTTTGGGAGTAAATGCTGAAAAAAATCCGGAGCTGGAGTTCAGAAGGTAGTCCTATGTTAATTTCAACGCTGACTGACAACAGCTACAATAATGCTGGTGCCAAACTGTATTGGTCTCTGCAGTTCCTTTGGATTCATCAGCTACATAGAGAGGGGGTGCCTGCTGCACGGACAACAGCTTGCTCTCTATATTGTACTACCCTGGCACACATACTGGTTTTTGTATGGGCTTAGCTAGGATGCAACATCCACGGTCAATCTCAACCAGTGGAGGACTGTAGTGTGAAGGAGTTTGAGATTGGACAGTGGTGCAGATGCAGTAGAAGCATTCCTGTGCAGGTCCAGAGTGGAGCTTGACAAACCCAGTCTCCATGAAAGAGTGGGACTGGTCTGAGTTAGAGTGGTAAGGCTTTGGCTCAACAGGCTTTGGCGCGAACAGGCGGCAGCGAGGTAACTAGATAAGTTTATTATTTTTCTTATTTAACTCTTGAACGAATATGGGATATGTCTGCAGGGCTAGTGTTCTGTTCTGGGTGTCAGATGTGGGATTTTGAGGAGACTTCCGATCTCCCTGACGACCACATCTGTATTGAGATGCAGCTCCTTGGAGACCATGTTAGGGAACTGGAGCTGCAGTTTGATAAGCTTTGTCTTGTTAGGAAGTAGTGATAAACTGGAACTACAGGGAGGTAGTCACTCAAAGGCTACAGGAGACAGATAAATGAATGACTGTTAAGGGAGGGAAGGGAAAAGACCATAAGACAAAGGCGCAGAAGTCGGCCATTTGGCCCATTGAGTCTGCTCTGCCATTTCATCATGAGCTGATCCAATCTCCCCTTTAGTCCCATTCCCCTGCCTTCTCACCATAACCTTCGATGCCCTGATTACTCAGATACCTATCAATCTCTGCCTTAAATACACCCAATGACCCGTCCTCCACTGCCGCCTGTGGCAACAAATTCCACAGATTCACCACCCTCTGGCTAAAAATTTTTTTCCGCATCTCCGTTCTAAATGGGCGCCCTGCAGTCCTCAAGTCATGTCCTCTTGTACTAGACTCCCCTTCCATGGGAAACAACTTTGTCACATCCACTCTGTCCATGTCTTTCAACATTTGAAATGTGTCTATGAGGTCTGCCCTCATTCTTCTAAACTCCAAGGAATACAGTCCAAGAGCGGTCAAACGTTCCTCATATGTTAACCCTCTCATTCCTGGAATCATTCTAGTGAATCTTCTCTGAACCCTCTCCAATGTCAGCACATCTTTTCTTAAATAAGGAGCTCAAAACTGCACACAGTATTCCAAGTGAGGTCTTACCAGTGCCTTATAGAGCCTCAACATGTGATCACATCCCTGCTCCTATACTCTATTCCTCTAGAAATGAATGCCAACATTGCATTCGCCTTCTTCACCACCGACTCAACCTGGAGGTTAACCTTAAGGGTATCCTGCACGAGAACTCCCAAGTCCCATTGCAACTCAGATCTTTGAATTCTTTCCCCATTTAAGTAATAGTCTGCCCGTTTATTTTAAAGGTCTGATAGTGGAGAGCACCCCTGTGACCAACCCCCTCAACAATGAGATGGAGTAGTGATCATAATACAATGTAATTCATATTGCAATTTGGGAGGGAGAAGCAATAGTCAGTTGTATCAGTGTGGCAGTGGAATAAAGGGAATTACAGAGGCATGAGAGAGGAGCTTGCCTAGGTGGATTGGAGGGGATACTGGCAGGGATATCGGCAGAACAGGTAGTTAAAGTTTCTGGGAATAGTTTACAAGGCGCAGTACAGATGTGTCACAGAAGAAGTTGTTCTCAAATAGCAGGGGTAGGTAAGCGAAGTTAAGGACTGCATAAAAACCAAGGAAAGGGCATATAATGTAGCAAAAATGAGTGGGAAGTTGGATGAATGAGAAGTTTTTTACGTCCAACGAAAGGCAACTAAAAAGCCATAAGAAGGGAAAAGATGAAATATGAAGGCAAACTAACCAATAAAGCAGGATACCAAAAGTTTTTCAGCTTTACAAAGAGTGAAAAGGAGGTGAGAGCTGATATTGGGTCACTGGAAAATAATGCCGGTGAGGTAGTAATGGGGACAAAGAAATGGCCGATGAACTTAATGGGTACTTTTGCATCTGTCTTCACTGTCTAGCAGTGTGCCAGATGTCTGTGAATGTCACGGAGCAGGAGTGAGTGTCTTTGCTATCACAAAGGAAAAACTGATAGGCAAACTCAAAGGTCTTAAGGTGGATGAGTCACCTGGACCAGAAAAACTACATCCCAGAGTCCTGAGAGAGGTTGCTAAAGAGATAACAGATACATTGGTCTTGGTCCTGAAGGACAGGAAGATTACAAATGTCACTGCATGCTTTAAGAAGGGAGGAAGGCAAAAGTTAGCCAAACCTCAGTGGTTGGGGAAGTGTTGGAGTCTATTATTAAGGATGAGGTTTTCAGGTACTTGCAGAATAATGATAAAGTAAGTCAAAGTCAGCATGGTTTCTGTAAAGGGGAATCTTTCCTGACAAATTTGTTAATGTTCTTTGAGGAAGTTAGAAGCAGAGTGGACAAAGGAGAGGTAGTGGATGCCATTTACTTGGATTTTCAGAAGGGATTTGATAAGGTGCCACCATGAGGCTGCTTAACAAATTAAAATCCCATGGCATTACAGGAAAGATACTGGCATGTATAGAGGAATGGCTGAGAGGCAGGAGGCAGTGAACACAGTGTTGGGTAATGTATGATAATGCATTTTGGTAAAACGAACAATAATGCATTCTATTATCTAAATGTGGATAAAATTCAGACATCAGTGGTGCAAAGGGACTTGCAAGACTCCCAGAAGGTTAATTTAAAGGTTGAGTCTATGGGAAAGAAGGCAAACACAAAATTGGCATTCAGTTCAAGGGGAATAGAATATGAAAACAAGGAGATGATGCTGAAGCTTTATAGGTACAAGTCAGGCCACACTTGGAGTATTGTCAAAAGGTTTGGGCCCCATATCTCAGAAAGGATATGTTGACATTGGAGAGGAGGTTCACAAGGATGATTCTGGGAATGAAGGGGCTAACGTGAGGAGCATTTGGCAGCTTTAGGCCTCTGCTCATTAGAATTTAGAAGAATGCTGGGGGATCTCATTGAAACCTACCGAATGTTGAAAGGATGAGATAGGATGGATGTGGAGAGGATGTTTCCTATGGTGGGGTGTCCAGAACTGGAGGGCACAGCCTCAGAGTTGAGTGGCGACCTTTTAGAACAGAGGTAAGGAGAAATTGTGCTCTAGCTGGAGAGTAGTGAATCTGTGGAATGTGGTGGATGCAAGTCTGGTTTCCTGATTGGTCAGGGCAACAAAGGTTATTGTGAGAAAGCAGGTGTATGGGGTTGGGTGGGATACGGGATCAGTCATGATGGAATTGTGGAGCAGACTCGATGGGCTGAAAGGCCTAATTCTGTTCCTATGTTTTATGGTCTAATGCATTAATTGAAAAAAATGGGGTTGAGAGGGGAATGGAAAGTACTTTCTATATCTTCCATTGAATCCTTTAAGAACTTTGTAGCCCTGTGAGCATATAAGGTATCATTGCTTAGTTCTAATCCTTGAAAGCAGCTGTTAAAAGACCAGATAAAATGATTCAGACAGCCTAATCCCATCACAATCCCTCTCCCCGCTAATGAGTACATTTATATGAAGCATTGCCAGAGGAAAGCAAATGTTTGGAGGAAGTCAGCGTGTCAGGCAGCATCTAAGGAGTCAATGTATATTTGAACTGAGACTCTTCATCAGGACAGCAAATGAAGGAACAGAAGCCAGAATAAGAAAGGTGAAAGGGGGAAAGAATACAAGCTGGCAGGTGATGGGTGAGACTAGTTGAGGGGGAGATGAAGTGAGAAGCTGGGAGGGGTAGGTGGAAGAGGTAAAGGGCTGAAGAAGAGGAATCTCATAGGAGAGGACAGTGAATCATGGAAGAAAGGGAAGGAAGAGGGGAACCAGAGGGAGGTGATAGGCAGGTGAGTAGAAGAGAATGGGTGAGAGGTAACCACTGTCCTTATTGTTTTCCATTGATGGAGAAACTGGGAGAATGGAATGGAATCATCACAGGAATCAGGATGTGCAGAGGAATGTTAGTCGTGGGAGCTGACAGTCTTCCCTTTGGTAATGGTGATCAGTTGGCATTTCTTGAGATGCATGTGACAACAGATAGACCCTTCACTGATGTACAGTCTTGGGGCAGGTTTTTCTTGTCATGGTAACTGACCTGTAGTTGAAAATATGAGGTCTTTTGATGTCGAAGTAGA
The DNA here is from genome assembly GCF_030144855.1 of Hypanus sabinus. Classification (NCBI taxonomy): domain Eukaryota; kingdom Metazoa; phylum Chordata; class Chondrichthyes; order Myliobatiformes; family Dasyatidae; genus Hypanus; species Hypanus sabinus. Next base: position 27,850,913 of record NC_082718.1, read on the forward strand.
ATGACTTTGAACAAATTCCTTTTGATAAAGAGTCTTGAAAGATGAGGCACTGGCACAAAAAGTCTGTTCAGTGTTGTAAATTCAGCATTTGGACGTATGAATTTTGGCCACTGGACAAGTTACGTAGTGGGATTTGGGGGTTGATAGTGCTGCCTTTCTTTCTTGGTTTCATGGCTGCCCTCAGAAGAAGAATTTCAGAGTTGTATACTCGTAATAAATGAACCTTTGTTGCCCCATTGGATGTTCAAAAGCCACTCTGTCATTTAATATAAATTGAAAATGTTTGGATCTGAGAATCATATAAATTATTTGTGAAGTGGGGTGGAACCAATGGAGAATAATTCCAGTTGAGCACTAGCGCTAAGAGATCCATGATCCAGTCCATATTAGGGGGACAGAGATAGTTAGGGTCAGAAGCTTTAAACAAATTGGTATCAACATATTAGACCAGGGACCAGCAGCAAGTGTGATCACAAGGAAGGCATGATAGCGCCTCTATTTTCTTAAAGGTTTGCATGAATCTGGTACGTTAACAACTTTAACAAACCTTTGCATTGGAGAGTATTTTAGTTGGTTGCATCATACCCTGGTATGGAAACACCAATGCCCAAGAACAGAAAAGGCTATAGAAAGCGGAGTACACAGTGCAGTCCAGCACAGGTGAATTGCTGTCTACCACTGAGTATATTTTCATGGAGTGCTGCCACAACAAAGCAGCATTCATCATCAGAGAGCCCCTACCACACCATACCCTCTTCTCACTACTACCATCTGGCAGGAGGTACAGAAGCCTTAGGCCTCATACCACTAGGTCAGGAGCAGTTATTACTGAACAGGGTCCTGAACCGGCAAGGAGAACTTCAATCGCCACTATTCTGAAATGATTATCATTTTCAAGGACTATTTACAACTCATGTTCCAAGTATTTATTTGTACATTTTGTCTTTTTTTTTGGATACAGATGTTTGTCGGTCTTTATGTATAATTTTGTTTTGTAGAATTTGATTGTACAGTGAAACCTCGACTTTACGTGCCCCAATATAATGTGAATTCAGATATAACACAGTGAGTCATTGGACTCCATGTCCATCCATGTCCATGTCAATCCATACTCTCCCTTCTCTGGCCTTGCATCCCTTTTGCCAATCAACTTCCCAACTCTTGGCTTCATCCCTCCCCCTCCTGTCTTCTCCTATCATTTTGGGTCTCTCCCTCTCCCTCCCACTTTCAAATCTCTTACTATCTCTTTTTTCCATTAGTCCTGATGAAGGGTTGACCAGATGCTGCCTGGCCTGCTGCGTTCCACCAGCATTTTGTGTAAGCCATTGGACCTTTCTTTGCTCAAAATGAAAGAAACTGCTGGAAAAAGAAAATCTTTTTCTGTGGAAGATAAGCTTCACACACTTGAGAAATGCTGGGAGAAGAGTCTGGGACCAGCCTTTTCATCACGCCAATCCACCACGGAAGGTGATGACGAGCCAGATTTGCATGGCTTCACAGAGGAAGATGTGCATGAGGCAGAGAAGTTGTCTGAATGGAACAAAGAAGAGCTACATCAGTGGCACTCTGTCCAACATATGAACACCTGATGGATACTGAGATCGTCCATAACGTAACTATAGCACCGGCGGAGTCAAGTGTACTGGTTCTCAAGCCACAAGAGGATGATCATGAAGAGCCTCCACCCCCACCCCCAAAAGTGTCTGAAGCCATTGAACACTTTGAGGCGAGCTTCCATTGGCTGGAGACCCTGGAGCTGGACCACACAAAAAAAAACTCCGAAGCATTCTAGATTTTGCTCGCTGCCAGTGACATGCTACACTCAAACAAAGAACACTTGATCACTTTTTTAAGAAATAAACTGTAAATGATTGCTAATATTCTTAATGTTTTTGTGTATTAAAAAGCTTTACTAAAAATTAATTTGTTTTAATTTCTACAGTAAAAACAACGATTTATTCGTGGAATTCTTTAATTCAAAGGTAATTTACTTGCCAGAAGGTAAACGTGCAAAAAGCAGGTCAAATAGGGCAAAAATAGGGGTGTTTTAGGATGTCAGGTCAACATTGGGTCAGTTTGAGCGCTGATTTTCTTGAACCCTGATTCAGTGTGAACCCGCTTTTTTTTGTGATGACATTTTATGCACCCAAACAATTGCGTTATACTTCACTGTATTTTTTTCCCCTGTGAATGCTTGTAAGAAAATGAATTTACAGGTACAATAGATTCCGGTTAATTGGACCATCAATTAATTAGGGCAGCTGCTTGTTTGGCGCAACTCATAAAGAACAAAAACAAAGTGAGAAAATAGCTACACACACAAAATGCTGGTGGAACGCAGCAGGCCAGGCAGCATCTATAGGGAGAAGCACTGTCGACATTTCGGGCCGAGACCCTTCATCAGAATTCGTCCTGATGAAGTTTAGGATTAGGCTCCCAATGGTAAAGAATCCTCTGAAATGTAACCCCCGTGAAACTATTTATTGCCCATTGTAATCTTGTTAAAACATAACGTGGGGTGGCGGTATCAGTACGTGTATTCAGTACTGAGTTTGCGACCACCATGTACAAAAGATTAAAATTAATGCAATATGATGCTGGCTTCAAGCTGAAGGTTGTTGATTTTACTAAAGGAACGAATAATTCTGCAGCTGCTTAGAAGTTTAGTATGATAGAACAGGCCCCCAGTCCTCAGGGTCGCGTTGCCAATGGCCATTGGTGCTCAGCGCTTAATACGCTCAGCAGAGGATTGTGCTCAGAGAAGCTGTGCGGAGAGGATGGTCATCGGCTCGGAGGTTTGACGGACTTGGAGTCTGCTGTGGTCAGGTCGCTTTTGGTGTGTGCTGCGTCTGCGAGGCTGGGTTCGATGGAGCTTTCATTGTGTGTTGCGTCTGTGAGGCTGAGTCGGGTGGTGCCGTGGAAGTCCATAGCGGGGGTATTCCCTTCTGCTGCCAGCATGGGATGGCGAGTGTCGGGACCCTGGGGACTTGTGGAAACTGTGTGGTGATTTCTTTTGAACTTGTAGTCCTTTGACATCTTTGGACTATTTTTACTGTGCCCATGGTCTTTTTTTTTATCAATTATGCTATTGTTTGCACTGTTGTAACTATATTTTGTAACTATGTGGTTTTGTGCAGGTCTTGTAGCTTTAGTTTCTGGTCTTGTTTTGTCTGGTGGATTTGGAGCTCCTTTCCGGGGAACGCGCTAAGACAGTAGCGTGATATTAATATGCAGCAGCCTCTCCGGACTCTGGATTGGGGATTGCTAAACGTTATGTGGATTTTCTGGTGTAATCTGTTTTGTCATATGCTTTTGTGATATCATTCTGGAGGAACGTTATCTCATTTTTTAACTGCATTGCATTTGTGGTTTCTCAATGACAATAAACTGAATCTGAATCTGAAATGAGAAACAAGTGTGAGTGGAGAAAGGCAGAGGACACGCTGAGGGAAATGCCAAAGATGAAATGTGCAAACTGTGGGAAAACATGCCAGTGGCCAGAACTCAAAGAAAATGTTTTAGAGTGGGTGATCACCATATATGACCTGTCTTCCGTGTATTTGTTTTTCCAAAGTTGGCACCCTGTGTATAAGCTGACCCCCTAATTTTAGGACCAAAATTTAGGGCCAACTTCTCGGCTTATACATTGGAATTTACGGTATCTAACTTCAGAGTTTTCAGTTTTCCAAAAACCTTTTTTCTAGTGATGGTAACTTCACACACTTCATGACCCCTGGCACCTGGAATTTCCACCAAACTACTATTGTCTTCCACAGTGAAGATTGATGCAAAATACTTATTCAATTTGTCTGGCATTTCCTTGTCTGCCATTACTACCTCTCCAGCATCATTTTCCGGTGGTCTAATATCACTTTCACCTCTCTTTTACACTCTATATATCTGAAGAAACGTTTGGTATCCTCTTTAATATTATTGGTTAGCTTACTTTTCTATACCATCTTTGCCTTCTTAATGACATTTCAGTTGCCTTTTGTTTTTTTTAAAGCTTCCCAATCCTCTAACTTACCACTAATTTTTACTCTATTACATGCTCTCTCTTTGGCTTTAACTTGTCATTAGCCACGATTGTGTTATCTTGTCTTTAGATTCCTCTTTGGGATGTCTATAATGTTTCCAGAACTTCCAGCCATCGCTGCTCTACCATTATCCCCGCCAGTGTTCTTTTCCAATCACTTCTAGTCAATGTCTCTCTCATGCCTCTGTAATGCCCTTTTCTCTATTGTAATACTGATACATCTGACTTTAGCTTCTCTTTAAATTTCATGGTGAATTTGATCATATGATCACTTTCCCCTAAGTGTCCTTTTACCTTAGGTGCTCTAATCAATTCCGGTTCACTGCACAATACCCAATCCAGAATAGCTGATCTCCTAGTGGGCTCAACCAAGAGCTGCTCTTAAAAAGTAATCTCATATTCATTCTAGAAACTCCCCCTCTTGGAATCCAGCACTGTCATGATTTTCCCAGTCTTGAAATTCCCCATGACGTTTGTAACATTGCCCTTTTAGCATGCATTTTCTATCTCCTGTTGTAATTTGTAGACCACATCCTTACTAGTGTTTGAGAGTCTGTATAAAACTCCCATCAAGGTCCTTTTACCCTTGCAGTTCCTTAGCTGTATCCACAATTATTCAAGACCTTCTGCCCCCATGTCACCTCTTTCTATTGATTTCATTTCACTTTTTACCAACAGAGCTCTGTCTTCCTGCCTGTCCTTTCAATATAACGTGTATCCTTGGACATTAAGGTTCCAGCTATAACCTTCTTTCAGCCGTGATTCAGTGATGCCAATGATGTCATACCTGCCAGTGCTACAAGTTCATCTACCTTAGCTAGATAGATATCTGATGGATAGGGGAATCAAGGGATATGGGGACAAGGCAGGAAATGGGTATTGATAGTGAATGATCAATATTGATCTCAGAATGGCGGTGCAGACTCGAGGGGCCGAATGGTCTACTTCTGCACCTATTGTCTATTGTCTATTATTCCGTATACTTCGTGCCTTCAAATATAACACCTTCAGTTCTGTATTCACCCTTTTCAACTTTGTCTGCCTTTTACATTGCAACTCATCTTGTTGACATCAATTTTGCCCCATCAGCAGCCTCTCCATACTACACATTGCCTCTGTTTCTAAACCAGTTACCTCATCAGCACTGTCACTCTGGTTCCCATTTCCCTGCCAAATCCCCTTTCCAGTAACTTTCCCACAACTGATGTCAGACTCACTGGCCTATAATTTCCTGGTTTATGTTTGGAGCATTTCTTTTTAAGGGCGGAAGAATATCAGCTATCCTCCAGTCTGCTGGTACCTTTCCTGTCACTAAGGATTTAAATATCTCTGGCAGGGCCTCACCAATTTCTGTGCTTGCCTCCCGTAGGGTCTGAGGGAACACCTTGTTAGGCCTTGGGGATTTAATGGACCCTGAATTGCAAGCACTTCCTTCTCTGTGATCTGTACAGGCTCCATGAAGTTGGAGCTGCTTTGCCTCACTTCTATAGATTCTGTCCATCTCTGCAGTAAATACAGATGCAAAATAATATCATTTATAGACAATAGGTGCAGAAGTAGACCAGTCGGCCCTTTGAGCCTGCGCTGCCATTCTGAGATCATGGCTTATCATCTACTATCAATACCCGGTTCCTGCCTTGTCCCCATTTCCCTTGATTCCCCTATCCATAAGATACCTATCTAGCTCCTTCTTGAAAGCATCCAGAGAATTGGCCTCCACTGCCTTCGGAGGCAGTGCATTCCAGACCCCCACAACTCTCTGGGAGAAGAAGTTTTTCCTTAACTCTGTCCTAAATGACCTACCCCTTATTCTCAAACCATGCCCTCTGGTACTGGACTCTCCCAGCATCTGGAACATATTTCCTGTCTCTGTCTTGTCCAATCCCTTAATAATTTTATATGCTGCAATCAGATCCCCTCTCAATCTCCTTAATTCCAGCGTGTACAAGCCCAGTCTCTCTAACCTCTCTGCGTAAGACAGTCCGGACATCCCAGGAATTAACCTCGTGAATTTACGTTGCATTTCCTCTACAGCCAGGATGTCCTTCCTTAACCCTGGAGACCAAAACTGTACACAATACTCCAGGTGTGGTCTCACCAGGGCCCTGTACAAATGCAAAAGGATTTCCTTGCTCTTGTACTCAATTCCCTTTGTAATAAAGGCCAACATTCCATTAGCCTTCTTCATTGCCTGCTGCACTTGCTCATTCACCTTCAGTGACTGATGAACAAGGACTCCTAAATCTCTTTGTATTTCTCCCTTACCTAACTCTACACCGTTCAGATAATAATCTGCCTTCCTGTTCTTACTCCCAAAGTGGATAACCTTACACTTATTCACATTAAACGTCATCTGCCAAGTATCTGCCCACTCACTCAGCCTATCCACAAGTCACCCTGAATTCTCCTACCATCCTCATTACATGTCACACTGCCACCCAGCTTAGTATCATCAGCAAATTTGCTGATGTTATTCTCAATGCCTTCATCTAAATCGTTGATGTAAATCGTAAACAGCTGTGGTCCCAATACCGAGCCCTTTGGCACCCCACTAGTCGCCACCTGCCATTCTGAGAATCACCCATTCACCATTACCCTTTGCTTTCTATTTGCCAACCAGTTTTCTATCCATGTCAATGTCTTCCCCCCGATGCCATGAGCTCTGATTTTACCCACGAATCTCCTATGTAGGACCTTATCAAATGCCTTCTAAAAATCGAGGTACACTACATCCACTGGATCTCCATTGTCTAACTTCCTGGTTACATCCTTGAAAAACTCCAATAGATTACTCAAGCATGATTTGCACGTGGTAAATTCATGCTGGCTCGGCCCAATCACTGCTATCTAGATATGCCACTATTTCATCTTTAATAATGGACTCTGGCATTTTCCCCACTACTGATGTTAGGCTGACAGGACGATAGTTCTGTTTTCTCCCTCCCTCCTTTCTTAAAAAGTGGGATAACGTTAGCCATTCTCCAATCCTCAAGGAACTGATCCTGAATCTAAGGAACATTGGAAAATGAGTACCAATGCATCCACAATTTCCAGGGCCTCCTCCTTTAGTACCCTAGGATGCAGACCATCTGGACCTGGGGATTTGTCAGCCTTCAGTCCCATCAATCTACTCATCACCGTTTCCTTCCTAATGTCAATCTGTTTAATTTCCTCTGTTACCTTATGTCCGTGGCCCATCCATACATCTGGGAGATTGCTTGAGTCTTCCCTAGTGAAGACAGATCTAAAGTACTTATTAAATTTTTCTGCCATTTCTCTGTTTCCCATAACAATTTCACCCAATTCATTCTTCAAGGGCCCAGCATTGTTCTTAACTATCTTCTTTCTCTTCACATACCTAAACAAGCTTTTGCTATACTCCTTTATATTTCTGGCTAGCTTGCGTTCGTACTTCATTTTTTCTCCCCGTATTGCCTTCTTAAGTTCTGTTGTTCCTTAAAAATTTCCCAGTTATCTGTCCTCCCACTCACCTTAGCTCTGTCATACTTGCTTTTTTTTTAATGCTATGCAATCTCTGACTTCCTTTGTCAACCACTGTGGCCCCTTTCCCCCCTTTGAATCCTTCCTTCTCTGGGGGATGAACTGATTTTGCGCCTTGTGCATTATTTCCAAGAATACCTGCCATTGCTGTTCCACTGTCTTTTCTGCTAGGCTATCCATCCAGTTAACTTTGGCCAGCTCCTCCCTCATGGCTCCATAGTCTCCCCTGTTCAACTGCAACACTGACACCTCTGATCTGCCCTTATCCCTCTCAAATTGCAGATAAAAACTTATCACATTATGGTCACTACCTCCTAATGGCTCCTTTACTTCAAGATCACTTATCAAATCCTGTTCATTGCACAAGACTAAATCCAGAATAGCCTTGTCCCTGGTCGGCTCTTGTACAAGCTGTTCCAAGAATGCATCCTATCCTGGGGTCCAGCACCAACCTGATTCTCCCAGTTCACCTGCATGTTGAAATCCCCCATAACTACTGCAACATTACCTTTGCCACATGCTAATGTTAACTCCCTATTCAACTTGCACCCAATATCCATGCTACTGTTTGGGGGCCTGTAGACAACACCCATTAGGGTCTTTTTGCCCTTACTGTTCCTCAGTTCTATCCACACAGACTCTACTTCTCCTGATCCCATGCCCCCCCTTGCAAAGCACTGAATCTCATTCCTCACTGACAGGGCCACCTCACCCCTTCTGCCCACATTTCTGTCCTTATGATAGCACGTATACCCTTGTACATTCATTTCCTAGGTCTGATCTTCCTGATTTAAGATCGCCCCCATCTGTTTTGGCTCTTCACATGGATCATCATTCTGGTTTTCCAGAGGGCCAATTTTGTCCTTTGCAATCCTTTTTCTCTTAACATATCTGTAGAATTCCATAGGATTTTCCATCACCTTTTCTGCTGGAGCAACTTCATTCCTTCTTTTACCCTTCCTGATTTTTTAAGTGTTCTCTTGCATTTCTTATCCTGCAGAAGTACCCCATTTGGTCCTATCTGGCCGTACCTGCTATGCACCTCCTTTTTTTTTCTTAATCAGGGCCTCAATATCTCTTGAAAACTAAGGTTCCCTACACTTGATTTCTTTACCTTTAATTCTGACAGGCACATACTGTATAAGCCTTGTACTCTCAGAATCTAACTTTTGAAGACTTTCCACTTACTAAGTACCCCTTTGCCAAAAAACGGCCTGTCCCAATCCACATTTGCCTGATCAGTTATGATACCATCAAACTTGCCCTTTCTCCAATTTAGAATCTCAATCCATGGACCGGACATATCCTTGAAACTAATGGCATTGTGGTCACTGGATACAAAGTGTTCCCCTACACAAACTTCTGTAGCTTGCCTATATCATTCCCTAATAGCAGATCCAGTATTGTACACTCTCTCATTGGGACCTCTATGTACTGATGAAGGAAACTTTCCTGAATACAACATTGTCCCATCTAGTCCTTTTACAGTGTGGGATTCTGAGTCAATATTTGAAAAGTTAAACTCACCTACTATAACAACATGTGTTTCTTGCAACAGTCTGCAGTCGCTTTGCAAATTTGTTCCTCTAAATCCATGGGTCAGTTGGGTCGTCAGTAATATAGTTCCATTAAGTGGTTGTTCCTTTCTTATTTCTCAATTCCATCAATATTGACGTAGTACTGGAGTTCCAGCCAGCTGGTGGCGTAGTGGCTTCAGTGCCGGACTTCTGAGTTCGAATCCAGCCGGCTCCAAAAACCTGGAGAGGGATGGGCTCCGCCAGTTTTCAGATGCCCAAGACATGCTATATGATGCAAAAAGATTGGTGCAATAAGCTTGTCATGACAGCGCCCCAACGACTCCACCAGGAGTTAAGGACGGACAGATGGACACATACATACACACACTCTCTCGCTCTCTCTCTCGCACTCTCTCTCACTCTCCAGCCTGTCTTGATGGAACACTGCTGTGACAATTTCCCTGACGCCAGCCACCAGTCCTCCTTTAATCCCTCTTGCTCTGTCACGTCTAAAACAACGGAATCTGGGAATATTGAACTGCCACTCCTGTCCCTCCTGCAACCAAGTCTCACTAATGGCTACAGATTCCTAATGGCGTGAGCTCATCCACCTTTCCTATGATACTTCTTACATTGAGGTATAGGCAGCTCTGGCCACCAGTCATACCATGTTCATCCTTTTGGTTCCTGTATTTATCTGAGGTGTTGCTAACATTTGCCTCCACACCCTCTGCACTAACTGTTCTGGCACTCTGGTTCTTATACCCCTGCAACTCCAGTGTAAACCCTACTGGACAGCATTAGCAAACCTTCCCACTAGGATATTAGTCCCCCTCCAGTTCAAGTGCAAACTGTCCCTTCTGTACAGGTCCCACCTTCCCTGGAAGGGAACCCAACGATCCAAAACTCTTTTGCCTTTCCTCCTTAGCCATGTGTTAAGCTGTATAGTCTTCCTAATTCGGGCCTCACTAGCATGTGACATGGGTAGTAATCCTGATATCACAGTCCTGGAGGTCCTGCCCTTTAACTTAGCACTGAACCCTGAGCTCCCTATGCAGAACCTTGTCACTCATTCTACCCTTGTCATCGGTTCCTACATGGGCCATGAGTTCTGGCTGTGCACCTTCCTACTTAAGAATGCAGAGGTCTCCATCGGAGATGTCCCAGACCCTGGCACCAGGGAGGCAACTTGCCATCCAGGAATCTTGTTCTCACCCACAGAACATCCTTTTTGTTCCTCTAACTAACCAATCCCCTATCACCCTAGCACACCTCTTTCCCTTCTGAGTCACAGCGCCAAATATCCGACTGCTGTAACTGTCCTCTGTTAGGTCATCCCACAACAGTATCCAAAGTGGTTTACCTGTTGTTGAGTGGGATGCCACAGGGGTACTCCTCACTGGCTGTTTAACCTCTTTCCCCTCTCTGACTCACCCAGTCTCCTGTGTCCTGCATCTTGTGTGTAACTACCTCCCTATCTCCTATCAGCCCCTCAGCCTCCCGAATGTCTCTTTACTGAAGCCTCGAAAAGCTAAAGCCTCAAGATCACCTCTCTAACTCTGTTCACTCCAACGATGGCCACTGCATTTGCCTTTGCCTTCCTTTAATTTGTTCTTGCTAATCAATCTCAAACACCAGTTGGTCACTGGTCAGAGCTTAATTTATGATGCTGCCATCTGATGCTGCCTTTTTCTACTTAGTCAATCGACCTGATTGAAATCTTGTCTTGTCAAGCTTCTGATGTCCAACTGGTCGCTGGTCAGAGTAGTGAATAAAGTTGATCCTTGTTCCTTGGACTTAACTCTTGAGAGGGTGGGAAGGGTCTTTATTTCTGCTGTAGAGTTAGCCTTAACTTTATTGCAGTTACTGAACAGTAGTCTGCTGTGAGAAGTTTACAGTCCGTGGTTATGGATGAAGTGTGGTTTGTAGCATGAGGTACTGCAAGATTGTCAATGCCTCTGGATTTATCTCACAGGGTTAGTGGCTAATCAGACAAGATGCTAGAAGTTTAAATTGTAGTACCATATGGATCTTGAAAACTGCATGCAGCACCCTTTCTATTATCAATAGAATGCTTATCTGCATTCAAATGTCATGTTAAAAAGCAAAACTACCTTGCAATCATTTTTTCCATTGCGTGGATACTAATATTTTATTATTGAAACGTACTGTAATTTGGAAACCATGTACATCTTTGTACGTATTTCTGCAAGAATAGCTGTTTTGGAAGTATAATGCAATATAACATTTTGCATTTACTCTGTTTGCAGGTATCTTTTGCTCCATATCTCTCACCTCCAGCCAATTCACACAGGAAGTACTACCAATCTTGCAGCAGGGATACTTAGATGAAACATCAAGGGATTATTTTTATTACAGCCAAGCGACCTTAGTGAATAATACAAGGCTACTAAATCAGGTATTGTAGACTATTTTTATAGGAGTCTACTGATGCATTTTCTATCTTGGTCTACTTTCCTGCATGTTCTCAAATTAGTTGATACCTTAATTTTCAAAAGTTTACCATCTTTCCTTGAAGCTGCTGAAGATCCATGTTTATACAATGATTCACAGCCAGCAGACTGAGGTAGCTTCACTTTAATCCTACCTCTCATCGGGCCGTGACCCTCAGCTGTTTGCTATCTATACATATCTGTCATGGAAACAGACTCGATGCCCAGTGAGTCCACATTGACCACTTAGTTGGACTAATCCCACATTAAGATCTGAATCAGGTTTATTATCACTGACATAGGTCATGAAATTTATTGCTTTGCAACAACTGCCCTGTGCAAGACAAAAACTACATGTTACATTGAGCAAGTAGTGCAAAAAAGGAATATAGACATAATTAAGCACACATTTTATTCCCTCAGCATTCTTATCAATTCCCCCCAGATTCTAAAACTCATTTACTCACCGGGGCAATTAATGTGGAATTGTGTCATGTGGAATATACTTCCCATTAATCTGAGAGGAGGTGCCTGGGTAATCCAGGTTAATTAAACCCAAAGATGTAATGTTAGAAAGCTCCACCTGTCAAGGGATGAAAACCAGGTTTACTGAAATTAAAAAAAAGAGCATTGAGAAAAAAATAACTATGCGAGAATGTAGGCGGGGACAAGTGACAGAAACACAGTAAATTATAGAAACTAGTGTAAAGGGGATTTCTTCTTTTTCTTTGATATAAAGATATAAACTCTTAAAAGTGAAGTTGGTAGTTAATATCTCTACTTTTTGGAAATCCTTGGGTTGAAACCCCTGAAAGCGAGACAGTATCGATAAAAAAATTTATTGAAGCTACAGCTATAACAAATACCAGCTATAGGAGGACGATATTGGCAGAGAGTAGTGGCCAAGATCTCTACCGTGTTACCAGGAATTAGTTCTGTTAAATTATACCAAGGCCAAGGCATTTGGTCAAAGTTCCCTCTGTTTAATGTGTTGTGGATTGACTTCTTGTGGATGACCTACCATTCCAGCCAACAAATCAAGAAACAAAATAGTGAGCCACCCAAGATCGCAGACCCAGAACAGGAACAGAATGCTTCAAGATGCCAAAGATTTAATGTGTTTGGATGTATAATTTTATTTCTCATTCAAAGGATCTGAATTTGATTTTCTGTTAGAACTGATTAGAACTTCGATACTGACTGAATAAGACTTAACTTTGTTTAGAAGTTGTGATGTTGGAGAATTTGTTGTGAAAGGAGTTAAGCTGTATATAAATATTTTTTGAGGGGAGGGATTGAATTTGTATTTGTAGATATACAGACCTGAAAGTGAAACTGAGGTTAACTATAATACTTAAAAATTGGAATTCAGTTAGTTTCCCAACTAACAAGGGATAAAGAAAAAGGCAAATGTTAGTCTGTAAACCTTTAAATAGGCAATAACACTAGATCTAATTAGTGAAATTGGAGTTATAAAGGTTATTCCAATGAATTTCACTGAATCTAACTAAAAACAAATTTGGTTTTTGTTGATATCTGAGATTTGGAACCTAAAACAATGTTTGCATTTTGAATTGGTCTTACACCTGCAAATACTTTGTATATATTTCTATTTTTATAAGCAAAACTTGCCTCCAGAAGTGTGTGTTTTGTATTCACTGCCTCCTTTTGATTCCTGGAGCTTCTGATGGCCCACATGCACTTAGTGTAGATTTTAAATTCATTAGATTTTTCTCATATAGTGCAGCAACCAGTCACATAAAGTAAGACCAGCACTACACAGGTGTTTCACCCGAGAAGCTGAAGAGCTAGCAATACAATGCCCAGATCCCAAAATGGGATAAATAAAATTTATTTAATCGGTTGTAGAGCTTGCAATTATTTTACTTGACATGGAGGCTGAATGAAAGAAAAAAAGTTGCTTCATATGGCTGCAGAATTTATTTCAGATGGTCAAAAGGTGATGTATGGATAACAAGGGTCATATAAACAAAAGGCATTAAAATGAGATGGAAGCCTCTTGAATAGCAACATGGTAGAATCAGGTTAATGATTCTGCTGTCTCAAGCGGCTTTACTTTCGTTTCATTTTGTGTGTGTGGGTTTCTTCCCATAGTTCAAGGATGTGCCGGTTAGTAGATTAATTGGTCATTATAAGTTGTCCCATGATTAGACTAGGGTTGCTGGATAGCGTGAATTGAAGGGGTGGAAGGGCTTGTTCTGCATGGTATCTGAAAATAAATAAGTAAAATTTTTAATTTCCATGCAGGGAATTGGTTATGTGCTGGACGTGCATAAACCTGTATAGATACTTGAGGGTAAAATTACATGGTGAGATCGCTCTGATATCACAGTTCTATTTACTTTGAGCCATAACTATGCACAAATAAGTAGTCAGTGCTAAGGAAATGTTTGACATGCCAGTGTAACATGCGGCCTCTTGACTCCAACTTAAAAACTGAACACATTAGAAGTTCACTAAAGCCAGGCTCTCCGTAATTGAAACATTAGTTGAAAATTCACCCTTCCTTTCCAAAGGACTTTAAGTTCCGAGGTGCATACATCATCTGTAGTCCATCTTGGTCCAACCATGTTCGTCATGGCCAAAAACACGCACCAGTGCCTCTATTTCAGGAAGCTAAAGAAATTCTGCAATTCCCTGTTGAATTTTAACCTATTTTTATCATTGTACCATAGAAAGCAGTCAGTCTGGATGTAAAATGGCCTGGTATGGCAGGAAACTGCAGAGAATTGTGGACACAGCTCAGCATGTCACAGCAACCAGCCTCCCCTCTGGACCTGGTTTACACTTCTTGCTTCCTCACTAAAGTGACCAGCATAATTAAATACCCCACCACCCCAGATGTTCTTTCTTCTCCCCTTTAGTGTCAGACAGAAATACAAAAGCCTGAAGCGCCGACCAACAGGCCCAAGATAGCTTTTATCAAAATCTTAAACGGATTCTTGAATGATAAGATGGACTTTTGGCCTCACAATTTACCTCATCATGATCTTAAATTTTATCATTTACCTGAACTGCAAGTTTTGGGTAGTTTTTACACTTCATTTTGCATTATTATTGTTTTACCTTATTCTAGCGCAATGCACAGTGTAATGATTTGATCTGAGTACGTAAGACAAGCACATTCACTGTATCTTGGTATGTGTGACAACAATAGCAAATACCAATAATAGAGAACTAAGCTCGAATATAGCCAGCCGATAGTGTAGTGGCATCAGCACTGTACTTCAAGAGGAATGGTCCCGAATTCGAATCCGGCCAGCTCCTTGCACACTTTCCATCTGTGCTGGGGTGAGCACTGAACTAGCAATTCAGCCTTGTAAAAAAAAACCAGTCAAACACTATGGAAATGGCAAAAATGTTGCCTAATGCACCACAAGGCACCTAAAGGAACAACAAGCTTGAATATAGCTGACCACTTTTCCTGAACTTTTAGTTTCCTGCCCTGTAAACAGCTTTGCAGAAATGCATGGGACTGCTGGTGAAAGTTCATCTACAATGGTGTTCCACTTAGACCCAGCAGAAATGAAGAAACACCACCATATTTCAATGTTGGCAAAGATTCAGATTGGGGTTTAGATATATTCATCAGTACACTGAAACATACAGTGAAATGCAACATTTGCATTAACTGCCAGCATAGCCAAGGATGTGCTGGGGCATCCCACAAGTGTTGCCACGTGTTTCTGCACCAACAGAATATGCCCACGATTCTCGGCAGGGCAGCACAAGCAGCAACAACAGCAAAGAAAAACCCTTTTTCCCCATCTCTCTCACACTCTCACCCACCAATGACTGGTAGGCAATGTTCACACGTCTAAATGATAGAAGTTGTGAGTTTGGGAGGTGCTGTTGAAGTATCCTAGACAAGTAATTTCTGTGTTTTTTATAAATGGGTGGGAGGAGTAAATGGTAGAGTTTGTTTGAGCCTGACTGCAACTCTAGATGGTTTAGGAGGTCAGAAAATCACCAATTATGGTTCCCCTTCAAGTCGCATGAATATGTGCATACATGCACGTATCCATACAATAAAACATACAAGTTTGGAGCAGGAATAGGTCACTTGGCTCCTGAAGTCTGTTGTGTCACTTGGGTGATTTGATTATTATCTCATGGTCAGTTAACATCGCTTTGATTAGTAATTATTAATCAAATATCTACCCACTTCTGCCTTAAAAAATACTCCAGAGCTCTCCTTGCTCTGCTTTTTAGGGAAGAGAGCCCCAAAGACACTGAGCTCTCTTGAGAGAAAGAATTTTGGTTCATATCCTTTTTAATGGGTGATCACTTACTTCTAAATTGAAGCATCCTGGCTTTAGATTGCCCTGTATGCGAGCTCTTTACCCACTCCCTTTCTCTGCTTTATGACCTCTAAATCCTTTTCACAGCTCACTTTCCTCCCACTCTTCATTTCATCAGCCAATGCAGCAACCATTATTTCCATTCTTTCATCCATGTCAGTTAAGTAAATTGTAAATTTCCTGTCCTGGAAATATTACCATTCTTCATCACTGGGTCTAAATCCTGGACATTATTCCCAACAGCACTGTGTGAGAACCTTCACCGGAACGGCTATGGTGGTTGCCAGCATCTTTTCAACAGCATTTGAGGATGGACATTAAGTGCTGGTCTTACCCTGATTGCAAAATTGAATAAATAATGAGTTGTTTAATGTTATTTTGGGTTAAATTGTTTTCTGGTAACCGAGAACTGATGACGATGCTTTATTTATTAATTATATAGCGCAATGATTGGCTGCTAGAAATGAAGCATAAGGGATATACCGAGGAGGAGCTTGCTGAATCCTTTGCTTTTTTACTGTTTGACACGGAAGATCAGGTAAATCCAAAATCATAAGTTTGGCAGGATTGAAGGAAACGGACTAGGGATGGGAAACAGATTCTTACCCTAGATTGTGAGAATACCAAACTCTCTGCCACCAGCCAGGTCCCGTCACATAAGAAGTGCCAGTAATTTATGCCATTTGCTTCTTGACTTGTGAATACTCCTTATTATATGTTAATGTATGTGTGTTATTATTACCTTATGTGTTGTGTGTGAGTTATACCTGCTGTTGTGCACCTTGGTCCAGAGGAACGATGTTTCATTTGGTGGCATACATGTATCCGGTTGAATGACAATAACCTTGAGCTTTAAACTGAGAATTTATGATTATACTGAAGACTGCTTAATTATGCAAGCCCATTGGCATGTGAAAATATAGAGCAGAATGGCTAGTTGTGACAGAACTGTGCACCATATGTTCAGTTAGCTTCATAAGCAGTGAAAGCAGAAGTTAAGCAGTTTATTTATTCTTTAAAAAAAAATGTTTAACACATCCTTGTAGATGGTTGTTCAAGTGTAAAATTAAAAAATGACCTGTAAATGGCCAGGTCAACATACATTAGACGGGTTCAAAGGAGCTATTGGTCTATTAAAGCTCAAAATAGAATGGAGGACACACACAGTGAATATAAGCAAGTCATCTTGACCAGTAAACACTGGACACCTTGATCTTATTCGAATTGCCAACATTTTATCAGAATGCCTACCAAACCCAGTACATGTTGGAGCCCTTCTGATTTGAGCCAAGATCCATGTTGATACAGGCAGTAATTGAGAATAAGGCCCGAGGCCTTAGAAAAAGAAAGCTATGTGATGCAAGAGAGAATAGTTGTGTACTAGTTTAATTGTCCCAGGATGTTGTTGATTTTAGTTTCCCTGTTTGATGTCACTTACAAGATTCAAGATTGTTTAATGTAATTTCCAGTACGCAAGTGTAAAGGGGAATGAATTAATTGTTACTCCCAATCCAGCGCAACATTAAAAATATAATATATATATTTCTTTGTATTAGTGTATTATGTAGTATATAATATACTAATATAAAGAAAACAATAATAACAAAAACACAAATACTGTATGAACTTGTAACTAACTCTTACAGCTATTTGGACTATATCTCGTCCCACCCTGTTACTTGTAATCTCTGGAGATAGTTTATCTACTGATGTCTGTTACAAAGCCACTGACTCCCTGTAATCCAGCTACCTGGATTATACTACTTCCCACCTTGTTACTTGTAAAAACTCTATCCTCTTCTCACAATTCCTCCTCTGCTGCATCTGCTCTCAGCATGAGGCTTTTCATTCCAGAGCGAAGAAGGTGTCCTCCTCCTTCAAAGAAAGGGGCTTTCCTTCCTCCACCATCAACTGCACCTCTTACATTTTGTGCACATCTGCCCTCACCCCATCCTCCCGCCACCCCGCCAAGGATAGGGTTCCTCTTGTCCTCACCTACCACCCCAGCAGTCTCCCTATCTAGCACATAATTCTCCATAACTTTAGACATCTCCAACGGGATCCCACCACCAAGCACATCCTTCCATCCCCTTCACTTTTTGCTTTCTGCAGGGATTGCTTCCTAAACGACTCCCTTGTCCAATTACCTCTCCCCACTGATCTCCCTCCTGACACTTATCCTTGCAAGTGGAACAAGTTCTACACCTGCCCCTACACTTCCTCCCTCACTACCATTCAGGGCCCCAGACAGTCCTTCCAGGTGAGGTGACAGTTCACCTGTGAGTCATTTGGGGTCACCTACTGTATCTGGTGCTCCCAATGTGGCCTCCTCTATCTCAGGGAGACCCAGTGCAGATTGGGAGGCTGCTTGGCCGAGCACCTGCGCTTCATTGGCCAGAAACAGTGGGATCTCTCAGTTGCTATCCATTTTAATTCCACTTCCCATTCCCATTCCAACATATCAGTCCATACCCTCCTCTACTGTTGTGATAAGGCCACGTTCAGGTTGAAGGAGCAACACCTTGTATTCCATATGATTTCTCGAACTAATTCCCCACCACCCCCTTTCTTTTACCATTCCCCATTCCTATTTCCCTCTCTCACCTTATCTTCTTATCTGCCCATTACCTTGCTCTGGTGCGGCTCTCCCCTTTTCCTTCTTCCATGGTCTTCTGCCCTCTCGTATCAGACTTCCCCTTCTCCAGCCCTGTATCTCTGTCACCAATCAACGTCCCAGTCCTTTACCTCGCCCCCCCCCCCCGTTTCACCTATTACCTTGTGTATCTTCCTCCCCTCCCCCATTTCTTACTCTGACTCCTCATCTTTTTCCAGTCCTGCTGAAGGGTCTCGTCCATAGTTGCTACCTGGCCTGCTGAGTTCCCCTAGCATTTTGTGTGTGTTACTTGGATTTCCAGCATCTGCAGATTTTCTCTACTTTATAAATACATAAGATAGCTTATACATATAGATTGATTATATAAAGTGATGCTAGGCACAGATGTGTCTGTATATAGGGTGACTCTGACAGGAAATGATATAATGGTGGTGAGTGGTGTGCAAGAGTGGGTTAATGGGTGGAAATGTTGATCAGCCTTGCTGCTTGGGGAAAGTAACTGTTTTTATTCCTGTTTTATTGTAGGCAAAAGCAGTTTGTCAAAACGGATTGGAGACTGGGCGTAGTGACATGACGACACTTGGAGATCCAATAAAGGGTATATTTGTTTTTATGCAATTAGTAATGAATGAGTGTGAATGAATGAGACCATCTATTACAGGAAGTGAAGTCTCTGTTGGGAAAGAGAAGACTTTCTTTTGATTGAGAAATGTAAAGGTGTTGAACAAGTAAAGGCATATTATTCATAAGCATATGGTTTTGTGCTAAAGATGATTTTTTCAAAGACTCTAAGTGTAGGATTTGAGCAAAGAGTTGTAAATTTTATTATTACTTCTGCAAATTCACTATTGTTTCTATACGTTGAACTGCATCAGTTTTCTTTCTGCATTGAATCTCTTTAAGTTAATTTTTGACAGTTTTATACTTTAGAAGAATCTAGTGCACCAATTTGTAGCTGACTTCCAAGGTGGGATGTGCTTGCTGGGTGGGAGTGCTCTTTTGATTTGGAAGTGTGTGGGTACAGTCGGTAATAGGGTTCAAGAAGAGTGTCCCTAAAGCGGCATTAAGTACTGTTCACATAGCACATTCAGAGTAAACGTAAGCGACCCAAAGCAGCAGCACCAGGACATTTTCTACTGCTCCTCCTTGCTTTCTGTCTTGTTGCACTGGAGGAAGTGGGCTGACACACTGACGGGGCCTAGACTTTTATAAACTCCAACTGGTTGGAGGCAAAGGCACTTGTTATCGAGGCCCATTTGTTGGAGCCGAGTTCGCGAGTCTCTGCAAGTTCTCTGGGGAGGTCGAAGCTTGGTGTCTGTAGGCCTGAAACCGCTGGAGGCCCTTTCTTGAGTTTCAGGGACTGAAATGGGGCTGGTTTTGCCATTCTAGCTTCTTACCCATTCCTTTCCAGACCTGATGAAGGGTCTCGGCCCGAAATGCTGAATGCTTATTCATTTCCTGATCTGCTGAGTTCCTCCAGTGATGCGCGTGTGTTGCTCTTTGATTTCCAGCATCTGCAGAATCTCTTGTGTTTTCGTTTTGCTGCTGTTGTCTCTTGTTATGTTCTGTGTTGTTTTACAAAGAATTGTGGGCATGCTACGTTGGCGCCAGAATGTGTGGCAACACTAGTAGGCTGCCCTCAGCACACCTTCAGGTGTGTTGGTTTTTCATGCGACTGGCATATTTCACTGTGTGCTTTGATGTACAAATAAATTTGAATAGGTGGCAATATGCCAATCCATTTCAGATCCAAAACTTCAAAGAATATTTTAACCTTGTGTAAGAGGGTTCTCCTTTGTGAGGGGGTTTCTTCTTTCTTTATGTTACTGCGTATGTTAATCAAAATGGCTTCTTTGTTTTGTTAGAAGTAGGAATGCTTCTTTGTTATGATAAGTGCTTTCTCTCGCAGCTTGTTTGGGTTAAAATTTACTGATAACGAGAATTGTATTCGTTTGTTAACCAATTGGGGTGGAGGTTATTCCTTTTTTTTCTTTCTAAATCTTTTTATTAATATTAGTAATATGGACAGAATACAGATGATATATTGATAAAGAAATTACCAACATACACATTCCATTACATATGAAAAAAAAACATACATAATAGTTACAATATAAATGAGTTTACCAAGACATAAGCCATAAGATATATGTATGGACATAGTAAATCTAAATATTTCATAATGTATAATATAAAAAAAACAGAAAAAAGAAAGAAAAACCCCCCCCCAAAAAATTTATATAATGCAGAACTAGCTAATCTAATCTAATAACTATAACTAATAAGTAATATAAAAGAAAAAAAACAAAAAAAGAAGGAAAAAGAAAAAAAAAACGGGCTGTTTATAATATCTCACAAAAAGAAGTATTCATCAATGCCGTCACTTCCGGTCCTCTCAAAATACATAAGCTGAAAACTGGGAAATCAAATGAACTTGGCACAGGGTCATATTACATCATATGAAAATGTTGAATAAATGGTCTCCATAACTTTTCAAATTTAATAGAAGTCTCAAAAGTACCACTTCTAATTTTTTCTAAATTTAAACATAACATAGTTTGAGAGAACCAATTAAATACAGTGGGAGGATCAATTTCTTTCCAGTTCAGCAATATAGATCTTCTAGCCATCAGAGTTAGAAATGCAATCATTCGACGGGCTGAAGAAGATAAATGCAGTGAATCTAACATTGGTAAACCAAAAATTGCGGTAATAGGATGAGGTTGTAAATCAATATTCAAAACCGCAGAAATAATATCAAAAATATCTTTCCAATATTTCTCCAAAAATGAACACGACCAAAACATGTGAGTTAAAGACGCAATTTCAGAATGACATCTATCACAAATAGGACTTATATGAGAGTAAAAATGAGCTAATTTATCCTTGGACATATGGGCCCTATGTACGACCTTAAATTGTATTAGTGAATGTTTGGCACATAACGATGATGTATTAACTAATTGAAGAATTCTATCCCAATTCTCACTAGAAATACTAAAACTAAGCTCTCTTTCCCAATCCTGTTTAGTCTTATAAAGAGGCTCTGAACGTATCTTCATAATTATATTATAAAGTTTTGAAATAAGCCCTTTTTGAAAAGGGTCTAATTCAAATAAACTTTCCAAAGTATCTGAAGGCACAAAATTTGGAAACGTAGAGAGTACAGAACTTAAAAAATGTCTAATCTGTAAATATCTAAAAAAATGAAATCTCGGCAAGTTATATTTGTTGGATAATTGTTCAAAAGACATGAAACAATTATCTAAAAATAAATCAGAAAATCTTAGTAATCCCTTAGTTTTCCAAGCTGAATAAGCTTGATCTATAATGGAAGGGTGAAAAAAACAATTAGATACAATAGGACTATTTAAAACGAATTGAGTCAACCCAAAAAATCTCCAAAATTGAAACCATATACGCAATGTATGTTTAACTATCGGGTTGTCAATCTCTTTCGGCAATTTAGAAAGAGCAAAAGGGAGAGAAGTCCCTAAAATAGAACCCAAAGCATAAGCTGATACCGATTTATTTTCTAAACTCACCCAACAAGGGCCAAAAAATCTTTCAACCAACATAACAAATATCTAATATTAACTGCCCAATAGTAAAATCTGAAATTAGGTAATGCTAACCGGCCTTCCTTTTTTGTCTTCTGTAAATATGTTTTACCTAACCTGGGATTTTTATACTGCCATATATATGAAGAAATTTTAGAGTCAACATTAGTAAAAAAAGATTTCGGGATAAAAATTGGTATCGCTTGAAAAATATATAAAAACTTAGGTAAAATAACCATCTTAATAGCATTAATCCTACCTATTAGGGATAGAGACAAAGGTGACCACTTAGTAAACAAACCTTTAATCTGATCAATTAAGGGTAAAAAATTAAATCTAAACAAATCTTTATGGTTTTTTGTGATTTTGATCCCTAAATAAGTAAAAGAGTCATTAACTAATTTAAAGGGTAAATTTCCATAAATTGGGACCCGTTTATTCAATGGAAACAATTCACTTTTATTAAGATTTAACTTATACCCAGAAAACTCACTAAATTGAGCCAATAATGATAAAACTGCTGGAATGGATTTCTCCGGGTTAGAAATGAATAATAATAAATCATCTGCATACAAAGATAACTTATGAATATCTGTCCCACGATTAATACCCAAAATATCCTGTGATTGTCTGATGGCAATTGCCAAAGGTT
The DNA here is from genome assembly GCF_030144855.1 of Hypanus sabinus. Lineage (NCBI taxonomy): Eukaryota > Metazoa > Chordata > Chondrichthyes > Myliobatiformes > Dasyatidae > Hypanus > Hypanus sabinus. The sequence goes on from NC_082718.1 coordinate 27,873,568, forward strand.
CTAAGGCAATGTTAAATAGTAATGGACTAAGAGGACATCCCTGTCTAGTGCCCCGAAATAGGCGAAAAAAGGGAGATCTTTGATTATTGGTAACCACTGAGGCTACTGGAGTATGATAAATCAATTTAATCCATGATATAAATATCGGACTAAAATTAAACTTCTCCAACACATTAAATAAGTAAGGCCATTCAACTCTGTCAAATGCTTTCTCCGCATCTAATGAAATCACGCATTCTGAAGTATCATGTGAGGGAGTATAAACAATATTCAACAATCTCCTAATGTTAAAAAAAGAATAACTATTTTTAATAAAGCCAGTTTGATCATCTGAAATAATTTTGGGTAATACCTTCTCCAATCTAGATGCCAGTAACTTAGAAAAAATCTTGGAGTCTACATTCAATAAAGATATAGGTCTATAGGAAGCACAGTTAGTAGGGTCTTTATCTTCAATATTAGAGAAATGGAAGCTCTATAAAAAGATTGTGGCAAATTCCCTAATCTAATGGCCTCCCCAAAAACCTTACCTAACCAAGGGGAAAGAGTAGCGGAAAAAAATTTAAAAAATTCAACTGTATAACCATCTGGACCCGGTGCTTTCCCAGAATTCATTGAGGAAATAGCCCCCTTAATTTCTACATCCGTAATAGGAGTATCCAATATCAAAAGATGATCAGATGATAACCTTGGGAAATTTAATTTTCCAAGAAAATCAGACATGGTATTATAATCTTGAGGAAATTCAGATTGATACAGGGAGGTACAGAAATCTTGAAATGCCTTATTTATCTCATCATGATTAACTGTCAGATTCCCATTCTGCTGACCAATCTTAGTGATTTGACGTTTAACCAGAGCATTCTTCAATTGACTAGCTAACAGTTTACCAGATTTATCACTATGTATATAAAAATCAGATTTAGTTTTCATTAATTGATTTTCAATTGAGGATGTAAGTAATAAACTATGTTCCATTTGAAGTTCAACCCTTTGTTTGTAAAGCTCCTTACTAGGAGCAATCGAATATTTCTTATCAATCTCTTTAATTTTATCAACCAATAAAAGAGTTTCCATCTTGATATGTTTCCTCAAACCAGCAGAATAAGAAATAATCTGTCCACGTATATAAGCTTTAAAAGTGTCCCAAAGTGTTCCGCAGGAAATATCATCTGTAGAATTAATTGAGAAGAAGAAGTCGATCTGCTCCTCCATAAATTTTATAAAGTCAGAGTCTTGCAACAAGGTAGAGTCAAATCGCCATTGTCTAGCATTAGAAGCTGTATCTGTAAATTTCATAGAAAGTAATAACGGAGCATGATCAGAGATAGCTATAATATCATAGTTACAACCGATTACCAATGGAATAAAACAAGAGTCTACAAAAAAATAATCAATTCTTGAATAAGAGTGATAAACATGTGAGAAAAAAGAAAACTCTTTGTCTTTAGGATGCCGGAATCTCCAAATATCAAAAACTCCATTGTCAGTCAAAAAAGAGTTAATACAAGTGGCCGACTTATTAGGTAAAGTCTGAATAGATAAAGATTTATCCATCAGAGGATTTAAACAACAATTAAAGTCACCACCCATTATTAACTTATATTCGTTTAGATTGGGTAAAGAAGTAAATAAAGACTTAAAAAAGTCAGGACAATCCACATTTGGAGCATAAACATTAACCAAAGCAACCTTTTTATTACAAAGTAAACCCGTAATTAACAAAAATCTGCCATTCGGATCCGAAAAAATATCATGTTGAACAAATGAAATAGAGGAGTCAATAAAAATTGAAACTCCTTTTACTTTAGCATTCGAATTTGCGTGATACTGTTGACCCCGCCAAAATCTAAAAAAACGAAATTTGTCCTCCCTCCTCACATGAGTTTCTTGTACAAAAATGATATGAGCATTAAGTCTTTGGAATACTTTGAAAATCTTCTTTCGTTTAATTGGATGATTTAAACCATTAGTATTCCAAGACACAAAATTAATGGTCTGAGCCATAATTCTAAAATCAACCCTTTGGTATAGAAAGGGTTAACCAACTTATAAACTCATGCACCCGGAAGAGGAACAAAAGTAGTGAGAAAACCCGGAAGTGACAACAACACAGACATATTTGAAGTTCAAAAACAGCCCGAATAAAAAAACTAACACAAACTGGTACAAAAAAAATAGAATTAGAAAACAGACCATCCCCCCACCCCCCAAGAAAAAGAGAAAAAGCCAAAATATGACTTAAAAAGAGAAAAAGTAAGACTAATCCTACCCCCATGTCAGCTGAAGAACACTCCATATAAAAAGGATATATATAAAAGAATCACCCCAACTTTAAAAATAAAATCGCTATAATAAAAACCATATTTCTAAGTATAGTTAGTTGTAAAAAGAATAAAAATATAATCACTAAAAAACAATTATAACTCGGGCTCTGGCCCAGACAAAACAAAAAATATTTAAGCTAAGATAAGCGATGCATTGTACGGAAGAAACGCGAAAAATATAAACATAATGCCATCTTAAGCAAAACCAAAAATCTTTTCCAAAAAACCACCATCTTAATGAAGGAAAAATTTACCTTCAAAGAATTAAAAATATACCTTCGAAGGAACAAAGTTAATAGACAAGTATGTAGTTAAATGATTAAAGTGTATAAGGCAAAACAATTAACATGACGCAAACACACTAATTTGAGTATAAAGTGCAGGATGAACCTACACCAGTAACCAGATTTTAATTCTGGTTTAAGAGATCGAGAACCATCTTACACGATCAGAATCATTCATTTATTAAAGACTAGTGTCTGTAGCAGTAGGGAAGTTCTCCTCCAGATATTTTCTCGCTTCTGAAGTTGAAATGAAAACCTGTCGTGGAGCATTCGACGGAGAAATTCGAAGCTTCGCAGGGTATAGAAGCGCAGGTTTCAGATTTTTCTCATAACATTCAGCCATCAACGGTTTAAAAAGAGCCTTCTTTTTAAAAGATCTGAACTAAAATCTTCGATCAGGCGGAAGCAAAAATCTTTGATTTTAATCATTCCTACCCGACGAGCTGCTCTTATAACTTGTTCTTTGTCATGTACATAATGGAACCGGACAATTACCACCGAAGGTTTGTCTGTAACACTCGGTGATCGACGCCGAATTCTATGTGCCCGATCCAATAAAGGGGGGTTATTCGGGAAAATCATCGGAAACGCTTCTTTTAAAAGTTGAACAAAATATTTCGAAGGGTCATCTTTTTCTATGCCGTCTGGAAGACCAAGTATACGTAAGTTCTGTCTTCTGGACCGATTCTCAAAATCGTCACTCTTGGCTTTAAGGGCTTCCATCAGCTTAATGGTCGAAATTAAATCCTGTTGCAGTTTTCCAATAGTCAAATCTCGCTTCCGAGCTTCTTGCAGAGACGCAATAAGAGCTTGTTGCTGTTTAATTACTAAATCCGTCTTAACCATGTACTCTTGAAAAGCCTTTATATCTTCTTTAAAAAATTGTTTTAGTTCAGCAAATTTTTTATCCAAAACCTCCATAAACAATTCAAAAGTTAATTGTGTTTGTTGTGTCGGAGCCTGCTTTTTTCCGTTACCGTTCGGATTACGTCCGGGATCCCGTCCCTTAGACCTGAGAGACATTTCTGTTTGCATATCTTCAAAAGTTCACAACAAACTCTTGGCAGTAAATCCAAAAAAAAGAATAAAGAAACTTTCGATATAGGTAAAAATAAGCTGAATAAGGGTGATCAAAGGTTAAAAAAAGTAAAGGTTATGGAGTGAATCCAAAACGGTACTCACTCCATGAGCGTCTCCAGCTGACTCCGGTTATTCCTTCTTGTGGGTCTGTAAGCTATTGTTGGCGGGTTTTTGGGGAGTCGGCGCGAGGGGGTGAGGGAGAGAGGACGCGATGCTGTAAGCTGGGCGACGGAGTGGATCCCGAGCGGGGATCTGAGGCTATGGTTTTCAGCAAGGAGAGGAGACAAAGACAGACGTGCTGGGGGTGCTTGGTTGATCACTTCGGGTGGTCCTGAGCTACGAGTCGAGGAGGACGGAGGGGATTGAATGGTGGCCAGAAGACTTCGTTAATTGAGCTCCAACGGTTGTGCATGAAGTGGTTTGGACTTTGATAAGTTTGGCGCCTTTTCTTTACTTTCTTTTCCTTCGTATATACTGTATTGTTATTAATTGTAGCCCCCTGGCACGCCGTAGGCTCGCTCAGCTTGCTTCCGTCTAGGGCAGGGATCGGCAACCCGGGTCTCTTTCATCTCTGTGCTGCGGCTCCCTGTGGCTTTGGAAAATAAATGATGAGTATTTAATTAAAATGTATTTTATGTTAGTTTGTTAGTTTTTGAAATGTAATTCTAAATTTGAAGATTATGGTGATCTTGTACAATCTAAATAAAACGTGTTTTTTGTCGCTATTAATATATGTCACCACTGCCAATGCCTGACACCCGCCAGTGCGCGATTTCTTTAATTTTTCGATCCAAGGTAGGCTAACTATGGAGAATTCTAAAAAAAGAAAAGTGACTGAAGAAAACAGAACGTTTAATGATACGTGGGCAGATTCATTTGCTTTCACTGCTGACGAGACTGGTTTACCGGTATGCTTAATATGCAATGAGAAGCTAGCAAACAACAAAAAGTCAAAAGTCGCAAGTCATTTCCACAATAAACACGCAGCCTTTGCTCAAAAATAGCTGGATGGAGATGAGAGAAAAAAAGCCGTTTCGGAACTGATGCGGAAGGTTGATCTGAGCAAAAATCATTTCAAGAAGTGGATGAAGTCTGGAAAATCAACTACGTATGCTAGTTTTGTTGCCGCTCAGGAAATAGTCAGGCACGGGAAGCAGTTTACAGATGGTGAATATTTAAAAGAATCTTTCATTAAGATTTCAGAACATCTATTCACGGACTTTAAAAACAAGAGTGAAATTGTGCAGAAAATCAGGGATATGCCCCTCTCTGCGAAGACTGTCAAAGACAGAACCATAAAAATGGCAGAAGACATCACAAGACAGCAAATTAAAGACATCAATTCAGCTGTGGCCTACTCGATTGCCTGTGACAAGTCTAAAGACAAAGGTGATATTGAACAAATAGCGCTGTTCTGCCGGTATGTAAACTCTGCCGGGGCACAGGAAGAAATGATTGAGTTGATACCTCTAAAAGGCCAAACACGGGGGAAGGACATCTGTGAGGCTGTCTTGAATTGTTTAAGAACCAAAGGAATAAAGACCACTCACCTGGTGTCAGTAGCTACTGATGGGGCACCAAGTATGACAGGAGCGCACAAGGGATTTGTGGCTTTACTGCAGAAGTCGCTGGACAGAAAGCTGCTGACTTTTCACTGCATCTTGCACCAAGAGGCACTGTGTGCTCAAACATTTCCTCCGGAATGCACAGAAGTAATGGATGTTGTCATTCAGATTGTCAATAAAATAATGGCAAAAAGTTTAAATCACCGTCAATTCCGTTTGTTACTGGGCGAGCTGGAAAGCGCATATTCTGATCTCCTGCTGCACAACAAAGTCCGGTGGCTGTCAAGAGGGGAGGTGCTGAAACGCTTTGTCACGTGTCTGGAAGAAGTGAAAACTTTCCTAGGCAGCAAAGGGCTCACCTTTCCTGAGCTGGAACAGCCAGAGTGGCTGGAAAAGCTACACTTCATGGTAGACATGACAGCGCACCTGAACACGCTGAACACAGCTCTTCAGGAGAAAGGATGCACAGCCCTGCACATGTTGGAGGATGTTTTGGCATTCGAGCGCAAGTTGACAGTGCTTGCCAGAGATTTACAGAAAGGCACATTGTCTCACTTCCCCAATTTTAGAGAGTTCAAACAAGCTCACAACATGGTAAATTTGGAGTATTTACATTCTGCAATCATCGCAATGCAAACATCGTTTGGGAAACGCTTCTGTGAGTTCAGAGAGGGAAAAAACACATTATCCTTTCCGGTCACTCCCCTAAGCATCGATCCATCCCTACTGAATACGACTGCATTGGCAGGTGTGAGTCAACCTGATCTTGAGATGGAACTGGCCAACATAGCCAACAAAGACATATGGGTGTCCAAGTTTAGACGCTTGACAGCAGACCTTGAAGATGTTGCCTGTCAGAAGGCCGTTCTTGCTCAGAATCACAAATGGAGTGATACTGAAAACCTCCCCGAACCGGACAAACTTGTGTTCGAAACATGGAATGCTATCCCCGACATTTATGTAAACATTAAAAAGTATGCACTTGGAGTCCTGTCGATCTTTGGATCCACATATGTATGTGAGCAGGTGTTCTCCAACATGAACGTTATTAAAAACAAACATCGCACACGCCTCACAGATGACAGCTTGCGATCCTGTGTAAGGATGAAGGTGACATCATACAGCCCTGATGTGCAGACGCTGTGCGCTGAGGTCCAGGAGCAGAAATCCCATTAACCAAGTATGATAAATATTTTAATTGCCTATTATTTTACATATTTTCATATTTTTTCATTGTTCAGTGAAATAGACCTTTTATTTTTCAGGTTGACAGCTGGCTGACGTTATTTTTGGTTTGCTGCTGGCGGACAATTTAAGTTCGGCGTTTTTCATAAATACAAGAAGGACTCAAACAGACAATGAGTATTTTACTTAAAAGTAACCTTCAACCCAATGTCTTTTTTTCGGAGTTCAAAATGTTTTTGTTGCATGCAGAAATATAATTTCGTTTTCTCTACAAGAGTTCATCGATTTCATAAATGCAACACATTATAGTTTGTTTATACATAGCATAAAGGCAAAAAAAACATTGCATGTAGTGTTATTTTTTAAATGTCAAACAGGTTTTGTGGCTCCCAGTGTTTTCTTTTCTGTGGGAAACAGGTCCAAATGGCTCTTTCAGTGGTAAAGGTTGCTGACCCCTGGTTATTGTAACTATTATGTATGTTTTTTTTCATATGTAATGAAATGTGTATGTTGGTAATTTCTTTATCAATATATCATCTGTATTCTGTCCATATTACTAATATTAATAAAAAGATTTAGAAAGAAAAGAAAGAAAGACCCCTGGTCTAGGGGGAGCTGCCTTCGGCTATCGCCAAACTGGATAATCAGCTTGTGTGAATGCTGTGTGATGTCCCCACCCTGCCAGATACAGACAGTACACTGTATACAATTAAATGATTACACTTTATAGATATTACTAGAACTAAGTGATTAATAATTTACAGTATATATGAAGGAAAAGAAAATTGGAAGTTTGTTGGAAATTTTCAACAAATTTTGGAAATTTGATTTTGTTGGAAATTTTCTAGTATAATCAATTCAAGTAGCAGTTTTTTGCTTAGGTTGAAGTGTAGTGTGAAAGGTAAAAACACTACTGTAGAAAATATACACTTGCAACATGTTAGATATGGGCTTTTATTTTCAAAGTTGCTTTGTCACTGTATTCCTTAAACTGTGATATGTTTTAGACTTGAGTTATGGTTTGCTGGATATGTGCGCAAAATGTTTGAGATTGTTATGTTTATAGCAATAACCGGGTGCTGTACATTCTATTTGGTTTTTGTCGTGCTGAGTTTGGATTGGATTTGGAACAAGTTTTAATTTTACTTCCTGTATCCCTAACTAATGATGTCACAACTGCTTTGCGTCGACTTCGGCTCAGAAGTAGACACTGATCGTGTTAATGATTGAATTCCATGTGCCTGCTGCCTTAAAGAAAAGGGAACAGTCTAATCTCCAAATCTACTCGTACTCTTGATGCTTGGACTTGTGGTGTAAGTTCAAAGCCTTTGGAATAAGGCTTTGGTTTTAGAGGGTTTAAGTTGTGAATGATTGTTGCTGTGGAGACTAATTAACTTCAGTATTTCTTATTGCTTTACAGGAGTGTATCTTTGTAAATTTTCTGACTTCCTTCATCCTACACCATGGTGGCATGGGAAGCAAGGCTATATTCTTATATTTAAAGTAATTAAGGTAAAGTAACAGAAAGCATTGTGCTTGTATGTTAATCAGATGATCTCTTTAATTTTAAGTTATTTTTAGTGCAGCCACTTCTTTCTGTGAAACTGGTTCTTGGAGCTTTCTGTATTGTCTATCTATAACAAAGACACTATTATTTCCTGTACACAACTCTATTCCTGCCACAGTGTTTCAGACATTTGGTATCCTTTACCTGCTGGGAATTTCAGAAAAAATATCTCTTTGAACTTCTAAGTATTTCAGCAAACTAATCTTGGAACAGGGTGTGTTTCATTTATTGATTGTATTGTGCTGTCCCTTACATCTTCAATATGTTCTTTTTCATAAGGATATCTCTGGCAAAGCTAGTGTTAATACTGTGCATTGGTTAACACACTGCGCTAGCCACTGAACAGGAGTTCTAAATTTACCACAAATAGATTTGTCCCTCTAATCACACCCATTACGTCAAAGTCATTTTCTTTTTGTTGCTTTGTAATTTTTTTGTAATTTCAAAGCTTCTAAATTGGAATTGGTTTATTATTGTTGCACAGACGGAAATGCAGTGGAAAGCTTGTCTTGCATTCTGTTCAAATCATTACACAATGATACCGATTACAAGGTAAAACAATAACAGAATACAGAATAAATTGTAACACTGCAATGCAACTCGACCATAAGGCGCAAGGTCCTAACAAGTTAGGTTGTGAGGTTAAGAGTCCATTTTATCAAATCAGTGAACCATTGAATTGTCTTATAACAGCTGGTTAGAAGCCGACCTTGAACATCGTGGTATGTACCTTCAGGCTTTTTTATCTTCTTCCTAATAGAAGAGGGGAGCAAAGGAAGTGTCCAAGTGGAAAGTGTCTTTGTTTATGCTGTCTGCTGTACTGAGGCAAGGAGAAATATAGATAGAGGCCATAAAAGAGGAAGTTGGCTTCTATGATGTGCTGAAAGATCCCTGCAGTTTCTCGGAATCAAATGCTGAGTAATTGCCATGGTATGATGCATTTCAAATAGCAGGCTTCCTATGGCGCATTAATAAAAATTGAGTGGAAATAATAAAGCAAAAGTTAAAGGGAAGCTTTTAAGAACCAATAGAAGACAACTAGAAAAAACATATAGAGAAAAGTTGAAATACGAAGATAAGCTGGCCAGTAATACACAAGAGGATACAAACCATTATTTCAGATATATAAAGAGTGAAAGAGAGATGACAGCTGATAACGGACCGCTGGAAAATAACACTAGTGAAGTAGGAATGGGGGTCTAACAAACTTAATACGTATTTTGTGTCAGTCTCATTGTGGAAGACACCAGCAGCATGCCAGAAATGCTAGAGTGTCAGGTGGTAGAAGTGAGTGCCAATACTATTACTAAAGAGAATGTGCTTGGGAGGCTGAAAGATCTGAAGTCACCTGGACCAGATGGACTACACCCCAGGGTTCTGAAAGAGGTGGCTGAAAAGATTGTGGAGGCATTAGTAATTATCTTTCAAGAATCACTAGATTCTGGAATGATTCCTGAGGAATGGAAAATTGTAAATGTCACTCCACTCTTTAAGAAGGCAGAAGTAAGAAATTATGGGCCAGTTAACCTGAGTCAAAGTCAGCATGGATTTCTAAAGGGGAAACCTTGCCTGACAAATTTGTTGGACTTCTTTAAGGAAATAACAGGCAGGACAGACAAAGGAGAGTCAGTGGATATTGTTTATTTGGATTTTCAGAAGGCCTTTGATAAGGTGCCACATGTGAGGCTGCTTAACAAGATAAGAGCCCATTGTATTACAGGAAAGATACTACCATGGATAGAAGATTGGCTGGCTGGCAGCAGGCAAAGAGTGGGTATAAAGGAGGCCTTTTCTGATTGGCTGCGAGTGGTTTTCCGTAGTGGTCAGTGTTGGGACAGCTTATTTTCACCTTTTTACTGTATGGTGGAATTGATGGCTTTATGGCTAATTTTGAGGATGATGATAACATAGGTGGAGAGAAAGATGGTGTTGAAGAAAGAGGGAGTCTGCAGAAGGACTTAGGACAATGAACAAAGAAGTGGCAGATAGAATATAGTGTTGGGAACTGTATTGTCGTGCGCTTTATTAGAAAGAGTAATGGTGTGTACTATTTTCTTTTTTTAAATTTTTTAAATTAGTTTTTTAATGCATTTTCTACATCACTACAGACAGGAAAAAAAAACCCCAAATCAAAATGAAGAAAATTAATACAGTGCAAAAAATAAACATACAATATTACTATAATACAAAAAAAGATAATTGAGAAAGCACCCAAATTGAAGACATGTAAAATTAGTATCCTCCCCAAGCCCCACAACAAAAAAAAACTCCAGACCAACCACAACACAATATAGAGAATATAAATCAGGACATTCAAACCCCCAAAACTGCAAATACACTTAAAAACATAATAATGCCTACTACCAAAAAAAAGAGCTGAAAGCAAGGGACCGAAAAAAAAACCTTAGTTAAGAGGAAGATTATGAAAGTACTCAATAAAAGGTCCTCAGACCTTATGGAACTTTATATCCGAATTAAGAACTGAATAATGAATTTTTTCAAGGTCTAAGCAGGACATAATATCATTAAGCCAGTGAGCATGCGTGGACGGGGCAACATCTCTCCATCTAAGGAGGATTAAACGTCTAGCCAGAAGAGAAGCAAAAGATAATATTCGACACTTAGTCGAACTCGAACGTAAATCTGTCTCACCCAAAAAACCAAACAAAGCAATTAAAGGGTTAGGTTCTAAGTGGTGGCTCAAAATATAAGATAAAGTTATGAAGACATCTTTCCAAAATTTCTCCAAGCTGGGACAGAACCAGTACATATGAATAAGAGAGGCCTCGCCTCTTTTGCACTTATCACAAAGAGGACTAATATTCGGGTAAAATTGAGATAGTTTAGATTTAGACATATGGGCTCTATGAACAATCTTAAACTGTAAAAGGCAATGGCGAGCACAAAGAGAGGTTGAATTAACCGATTTGAGAATCGAGTCCCAAGTCTCATCAGATAAAGAGATATTTATATCATGCTCCCAAGCCATTCTAATTTTATCCACAGGGGCACGCCATAAGAATGCTAATTTATCACGAATAAATGATATTAAACCTTTACCCTGTGGATTAATAGAAAGAAATAAATTCATAACATTTTTCTCAGGAATTTCAGGGAAGTTAGGAATTAAAGGATTAATAAAGTGTCTAATCTGGAGGTATCTAAATAAATGAGCATTGGGCATTGAACTTAACAGAGAGCTGTTGAAAAGATGCGAAGCGATTATCAAAAAAAAGATCTTCAAAATGTCTAATGCCCTTCCTATACCAATCATGGAATGTTGAATCATACATTGTAGGTAAAAAAAGGTTATTATGTAAGATAGGACTAGAAAAGGAAAAACCATAGAAACCATAAAATTTCCTAAACTGAGCCCATATTTGCAAAGTGTGTCTAACAAGAGGATTAACAATTAATCTGGACAAGCTACTAGGGAGTACAGAGCCAAGAAGTGCAGAAATAGATAAATCTTTAGTGGAACTCAACTCCATTGCCACCCAATTAGGGCACTCGGGTTGGCCATGGAAAAAAGACCAAAAGGTAGCACAACGTATATTGGCTGCCCAATAATATAAACGAAAGTTAGGTAAAGCCATGCCACCCTCTTTTTTAAATTTTTGGAGATAAACTTTATTAATTCTAGAATGCTTATTCTTCCACAGATATGACAAAATAATAGAGTCTAAGGAATCAAAAAAAGATTTAGGAATAAAAATTGGGATTGATTGAAATAAATATAAAAATTCAGGGAGAACATACATTTTAACAACATTAATACGACCTACCAAAGACATAGATAGAGGTGACCATTGTGACAGACTTTGTTTTGTAGTATATAAAAGATTGGCAAAAATTTTCACGAAAAAGATCTTTAAACTTCCTTGTGACTGTAATCCCAAGATAAGTACATTGATTATGAACGACTTTAAAAGGGAGGTCACAAAATGTTAATTCTTGTGCTTCTTTATTAATTGGGAAAAGTTCACTCTTATGTAAATTAAGTTTATAGCCAGAAAACTGGCTAAACTGATCAAGAAGTGAAAACATTGGAGATAAGGATGTAGACGGATTTGAAAGAAAAAGTAATAAGTCATCAGCATAAAGAGAAACTTTATGCTGAACAACCCCCCTCTAAATCCCGGTCAATTCAGGACAGCTTCGAAATGCTATCGCCAAAGGTTCTATAGCCAAATCAAAGAGAAAGGGACTTAAAGGGCATCCCTGATGGGTGTCACTTTTGAGGTTAAATAACTGGGAGTTCTGAAAATTAGTCAAAACAGAGGGAGTAGGACACAGATACAGCAATTTGATCCAAGAGATAAAACTTTGACCGAAGTCAAATTTTTCTAAAACTGCAAAAAGGTAGTTTCACTCTATACAATCAAATGCTTTCTCCGCATCGAGGGAAATAACACATTCAGGAATCCCAAATGAAGGTGAATATAAAGTGTTAAATAAATGCCAAATATTAAAAAAAGGAAGACGGTTTTTAATAAAACCAGTTTGATCAGAAATAATAGAGGGAATAACAGTTTCTAATCTATAAGCCAAAACTTTGGCCAAGATTTTAACATCAACATTAAGCAAAGAAATCGGCCTATACGAGGAACACTCTGTTGGGTCTTTACCCTTTTTTAATAAAAGAATAATAGATTCCTCATTAAAAGAGGGTGGCAATTTACCGTAATTAAACGAGTCAGATAATACTGAGAGTAACTGAGGAGAAAGAAGTGAAGAGAATGATTTATAAAACTCTACGGGGAACCCATCAGGTCCGGGAGATTTCCCTGAAGACAAAGCAGAAATTGCAAAAGATATTTCTTCTGATGATATAGGCGCATTAAGTTTGGCTTTAAAATCAGATGAAAGTGAAGGAATATTCAGATTATTTAAAAAATGATCAACAGAGATATTCTCAATCAGAGATTCAGAGGAATAAAGTAGAGAGTAAAAATTTTTAAATGCGTCATTGATTTCTAAGTGATCCAATGTAAAGTCTCCATTCTCCTTCCGGATCTTTGTAATATGTTGTTTAGCTTTGGAACGCCTCAGCTGATTGACTAGAAATTTACCAGATTTGTCACCATGAATATAAAAGCGACTCTTACTTTCAAGAAGTTGGCATTCAACAGGTTGAGTAGACAGAAGATTAAATTTAGTTTGAAGTTCTACACGCTTCTTGTATAATTCAGGATTCTTAGTTTGAGCATACAGTTGATCTAATTCTTTAATCTGATTAATGAGGTCTAATCAATCTGTACAGGACTTTCTATTAAGATTTGCTGTATAGGAGATTATTTGACCCCTCAAATATGCTTTCATGGCATCCCAGACAATCTGGGATGACATTTCAGATGACGTATTGGTGTTAAAATAAAAGGTTATCTGATCCTTAATAAATTTTAGAAAATCATCCGATAATAAAGTCGAGTCAAGACGCCAGTGTTTATTCCTCTGAGGGAGACCAGGAAAATTTAAAGACAAAGCAATTGGGGCATGGTCAGAAATCAGTATACTCTGATAATCACAAGAATAGACAAATGGAATAAGTTGATTCTCAAGTAAAAAGTGCCGTAAATTCCAGACTATAAGCGGCTACTTTTTTCCCACGCTTTGAACACTGCGGCCTATACTACAGTGCGGCTGATGCATGTTTTTTTTTCATGCCGCCAAAAACATTTTGCCTCGTAACAGTAGACTGTTATGAATCCCGTAACTGGAGAACTTACCAGCAAAGATAGAGAGGTCCGTTGAAGTCTGATGTCACTATTTTCAAACGTTTTATTTATAAAGGGACACAAAAGTAGGGTTAATACATACATTCAGATAGTGCACATCATCAACACTCAATCTAAAGCGCGGGTATAGTAATACTCATCATTAAGTGAGCTCTGCTGTTGTCTAGGGGTTAATAGATTGTCCGTTCGAAATATAAAAGTCACTCAAAGTCTGCAGGTCTCAGCCCTTTGAAAATCGCTGGGTTTCACGTGAGAGAGATTGGGGGAGAAGAGAAGAGAAAGAACTTGCCGAGTCTTGATGAATCTTCCGTGAAATGGGGGGAGCGTTGGTTTCCTCTCCCCGATGTTAGTTAAAAGCCGTTTTCTGTGATTCCAGCCACAAATTCCAATCCCGGAATCTAACGCATGTGGCTTCCTTCAGAATGGCTTCCCGCTACTGCGGGAACACTCTCGTGTCTTCTTGGTGCGTCTGAGGGAGCTGTCCCCCTGAGACTCTTCTTTATACTTCCTCACGGAGACGCAGGAGTCAATCAGGTTGGGATGATGCAATCTCTCTCTCAACCAGCCCACCTTGCCCAAGGGCTTTTCACATGGTCTCCATGAGACAATAGTCACTGTCGTCCCGGGTGAGACGTGCAATTTGGCACGTTTCTCTCTCTCTCTCTCCTACTGGGTCTACTGACCCCCCCCCCCTTCGACGGGTGCTCTTGTGATTCTCACAAAGGAGGGGGCTGGGATCATAGCAAGACCAATAAAATTGATGAGTAGTTCACAGAGGTCCAATGAAATTGTACGATAAATCAAGCGCACTTTCACAATTAAATTATTGTATATCAGTCATTTGTACTCACCCTCATCAACATGGAAAACACTCGAAGAAAAGCATATGATGCAGCTTTTAAGTTAAAGGCGATCAATAACTTTTCCTGGTAGGCTGCAGTATATATATTTTTTTACCAGTCGTTAGGAGATACTGGAATGTTGTTCGTGCACTGTTCAGTAAAAAAGTATACGCAATGTAATTTGTGTGTTACCGATACGTATGTATATTTAAAAGTAGCTATGTTACAGGCACTGTTCGAAAAAAAGCATTTGCAATATGTATTTGTTTATGTTACCATACGGATTTAATTAAAAGTTAAAAAATCCTCACGTGTAATATCTTTCTGTGTAAATATCTCATATTACAACGTGGGACACCTGCGGCTTAAAATCCGATGCGGCTTGTACAAGTACAAAATTGATTTTCTTTCTAAAATTAGAGCGTGCGGCTTTTAATCATGTGAAAAAAAAGAATAATCTCTCTCAGTAAGATGAAGGAAACGCCATATATCTGAGATACCATAATTAGAAAGAAAAGAGTGAATAGCTAAGGCAGATTTAGTAGGTAATCTAGTAACAGAGGACGATCGATCCAAATTAGGGTCTCACCAACAATTAAAATCGCCACCCAGTATAAGAGAGTATGACTTTAAATCTGGTAGTGAGGAGAAAAAATGTTCAAAAAAATTAACGTCATCAAAATTGGGAGCATACAGGTTTGCTAGTACAACTTTAGTATTATATAATTTATCAGAAACAATAATAAAACGGCCATTTGTATCAGATATCTCATAATGGAGTTCAAAAGGAATATTTGAATTAATAAGGATGGAGACCCCAGCTTTGGCGGCAAAGGATGAATGAAAATGCTGACCTGCCCACTTTGACAAAAGCCGAGAATTATCAAAACTATGAATATGAGTTTCTTGAAGGAAAGCAGTGTTAGCTTTGAGTTGTTTAATATGCGAGAAGACCTTCCTTCTTTTAACAGGATGATTCAATCCTTTTACATTCCAGCTCACAAATTTAAGTGTATTAACCATTATCAATTGTTAGTGCATAGAAGGTAGCAGGCATATAAAAAAATCAAGCAGTACAGTAACAGTCTGGGAGCAAAAATGTAAACATAGATCCGTAGAATCAAAACAGAGACATGTCCAGAATAATAAAGGAAAACAAAAGAAACAGTGAGTAGTGTTGGAACTGGAGAACCCACCCCACCTCGCAACCCAAAACTAGACGGCTACCTAAAAAAGCAGCTAGCTCTGCAAAAAAAAATTAACCCAAAAATGACTTCCAGTTCCGTATGATTAACAAAAGTTCTGTATAAATAATATAGCAAATAATAACTAATTTATGCACTAGAAAACAGAATTGCAAATAGGAACAACTTCAACAGAAGTATAAAACTTAATACAAAAAAAATCAGAAAAGAAAACTAAAACTAACCTACCCGTGAAAAATTATAAAAGATTAAAAGATAAAAAAGGGAGGGGGAAAAGGGGGAAATTATAAATTTAAAGAGAGTACTTATCAACTGTTTACAGAAAAAAAAGCAAAACTTAAACTGTAAATCAACCAGCAGGGAGGCCTTCAATAAAAACTCCAAACCTCCAAAACAAGTTAAAATCAAATGTAGTTCTCTATAGATAAAGTTATACAGAAATAAAATAGATTACACAAGTAAAATCTAAAAGTCCGCAGGGAAAAGTTAAACTTAAATCATCTATTTAGAAAAAACGCACCAAGTCCAGGGAGAGATTGACTACAGCCCTTAGAGTTTCAATAGTTAATGTCTGAATTATTCAAGTAAAGTCTGAGTTCGGAAAAAATAGCTTTACTTCGAGAGGTACTTATCAACCATTTTAGAAGGTCAGGCCGGTTCCGAAGAAGACGAGATGGCTGGAAGAATTCCAACAAATGCCTCAGCCTCCTTCACTGATTTAACCACTTATCTCCAGTAGTAAGCATAATTCGAAGATCGGCTGGATTCAGAGAGAGGGTCTGAATCTGCGATCAAAAAGCACTTTCATTACACCTTTAAACTCAGCACGCATCTTCAGAACCTGGGGGGCATAATCCTCCACAAAACGAATGACCGTATTTTGAAAAGCAAAAGTACCTCTGCGGCGTGCCTCCATAATCAAACGGTTTTTCACCTGGTATCGATGAAAGCATAAAATAACTGGCCGCGGACGGGAACCCAAAGTTGCACGAGGAACATAAATCCTGTGAGCCCTTTCAAGCTCAGGTGGAGTCGAAAGAAATTCTTTCCCGAAAATCTCAAAGAGAAAAGATGAAAAAAATTCAACGGAAGAGCCCTTTTCGGTGGCCTCTGGCAAACCAAGAATTCGTAGATTGCAACGTCTGCTCTGATTTTGAAGATCCACCATTTTGGAAGAAAGTTTACTGTTCTTCTCCGCTAGGTTGGAGCATAAAGTTTCAAGATGTTGAACATGGTGTTTTAAATCTTTAGAAGTTAAGTCAATGCGAGATAAATGTTCAGCATGTTCATCCACTCTAGCATTAATCTGATCCAATTTAGAATCCAGCTGGTTGAAAGAAGTTCTAAATTCAGTTTTAAAATCCGTTAAAATATCTTGTCGATGTTGTTCCAAAACAACAAGAATCTCAGTCGACAGAGCCGTGGAAGTTTCCTTTTTCCCGGTTTTAGTACTTTTGGTAGCCATTGTAAGATAGATGTGTTCGCAGGCAGGTAAAAGAGAACTAATAAAATACCTTACTAAGGTTTAAGAAGGGAGACATATAGTGCAAAGATAGGAAGTATAACAGAGCAAAAGATTGGAGCGACTAAACAATCGCCATCTTACTGGAAGTCCCCTGGACTATTTTCTAAATGGGGATAAAATTCAAAAATCAGAGGTGCAAAGGGACTTGGGAGTTCTTGTGCAGGATTCCCTAAAAGTTAACTTGCAGGCTGAGTCAGTGGCGAATGGTGTTCAGATTGCTTCTTTTCACGTTGTATGTCAGTGATTTGGATGATGGTGTTGATGGCTTTGTGTCCAAGTTTGTGGACAATGTGAAGATAGGTGGACGGCAGGTAGTGTTGAAGAAGCAGGTTGTCTGCAGAAGGACTTAGACAGATTGATGTAATAGCATCACAGATTCATAGAGAAGTGCAGCACAGAAATAGGCCCAGCTAGTCCATGCCAAAATACGTGAACTGCCTAGTCCCATCGAACATGGTGCATGCACCTGTGTTGGTTGCTCATTCCACACTCTCACGACCCTGTAAGTGAGGAAGTTTCCCCTCATGTTCCCCTGAAATTTTTCACCTTTTACCTTAACCTATGACCGCTAATTGTTGTCCCAACTAAACTCAGTGGAAAAAAATTACATACATTACTCCAAAATTAGGCCTCACCAATGTCTTATACATCTTTAAAAAAAAGCAACACGTCTCCTGTATTCAGTACTTTGATTTATGAAGGCCAATGTACCAAAAGCTTGCTTTACGACCCTATCTACCTGTGCTGCTACCTTCAATGAATTATGGACCTGTATTCCCAGATCCCTTACTTTTATTGCACTCCTCAGTTTCCTACTGTTCACTGTGTAAGACCTACCCTGGTTGGTCCTGCTGATGTGCAGCTGTTAGCACTTGTCTGCATTAGACTTCATCTGTCATTTTTCCAGATGGTTTAAATCCCACTGTAAGCTCTTTGCTGTCCACTACACCCCTAAACCTGGTGTCCTTTGTGTATTTGCTGATCCGGTTTACCACGTTATCATCCAGATTGTTGAAATAGATGACAAACAAAATAGACCCAGCATCAGTCACAGGCCTCATGTCAGAGAGGCAGCCATCTACTACCACTCTCTAGCTTCTCTCATAAAACCAATGTCTAATCCAATTTACTACCTCATCCTGAATACTGAGCGACTGAACCTTCCTGACCAACCTCCCAAGTGGCACCTGAACAAATGTCCTGCTAATGTCAATGTAGACAACATCCACTGCCTTGACTGCATCCACTTTCTTGGTAACTTCGTCGAAAAACTGTAAGGTTGGTTAGACATGACCTACCACACACAAAGCCATGCTGACTATCCCTAATCAGTCACTGTCTATCCAAATACTAATTTATATGGTCCCTCAGAATACCGTCCAATAACGTTCCCAGTGCTGATTTCAGCCTCACCAGCCTCCAATTTTCTGTTTTATTCTTAGAGACTTTCTTAAACAGCAGAACACCATTTGCTATCTTCCAGTCCTCTAGTACTTTGCTGGTCACTAGGGATGTTTTAAATATCTCTGCTACTGCCCCTGCAATTTCTTCACTTGCCTCCCACAGGCACTGGGGATTTATCCATCTTAGTTTGCCTCAAGACAGTAAACACCTCTTCTTCTGTAGTCTGTATAGTGTCCATGACCTCACTGCTGTTTTGCACACTTTTATAGACTCTGTGTCTGTTTCCTGAGTAAATACAGGTGCAAAAAATGCATTTAAGATCTCTCCCATTTATTTTGGCTCCATGCAAAGATTACCATTCTGATCTTCCAGAGCACTAGTTTTGTCTTTTGCAATCCTTTTGCTGTTAACATCTGCAGCATCTCTTAGGATTCTCCTTTGCCTTGTCTGCTAGGGCAAGCTCATGCCTTCTTTTAGTCCTCCTGATTTCTTTTTTTAAGTGTTCCCTTGCATTTCTTATACTCCATTTTTTTTCCTACCTGCATAATCGATGCTATGCACCTCCTTTTTTTAAAACCATGGTCTCAATTTCTCTTGGAAACCATGGTTCTCTAAACCGGTTATCTTTACCTTTTATTCTGATAGGCACATATAAGCTTTGTACTCCAAAATTTTCACTTTTGAAAGCCTCCCGCTTACCAAGCCTTTGCCAGAAAACAGCTTGTCCCAATCTATACTTGTCACATCCTTTCTGATAACATCAAAATTGGCCTTTCTCCAATTTAGAATCTCAACTTTTGGACCAGACCTATACTTTCCCAATATTTACTTTGAAACTAATGACATTATGATTACCACTACAAAATATTCCTCTACACAAACTTCTGTCACCTACCCTGTCTCATTCCCTAATAGGAGATCGAGTATTCCACACTCTGTTATTGGGACTTCTTTGTACTGATTAAGGAATCTTTCCTGAATACATTTGACAAATTCTATTCCATCTAGCCCTCTTACAGTATGGGAGTCCCAGTCAATTTGTGGAAAGTTAAAACCATCTACTATCAGAACCTTATGTTTCTGCAGCCTCTATACAAATTTGTTCCTCTAAGTCCTGTGGACTGTTGGGTGGTTTATAATATAGCCTCATTAATGCCGTCATAGATTTCTCATTCCTCATTTCCACCCGTAAAGTCTCACTGGCTGACTTCTACAGTCTGTCCTGATTAAGCACTGCCATGACATTTTACCTGACTAGTAATGCCACCCCTCCCCTTTTAATCCCTCCTGCTCTGTTGCATGTAAAACAACAGAAACCTAGAATATTGAGCTGCCAGTCCTGCCCCTCCTGCCACCACATCTCACTAATGGCTACAATAGGGCAATATTACAATAGTCATGGGGGATTTTAATATGCAGGTAGATTGAGAAAACCCAATTGGTGCTGGATCTCAAGAGGGCAAATTTGTAGAACGAAATGGCTTTTTCAAGCAGCTCATGATTGAGTCCACTAGGGGATCAGCTATTCTGGATTGGGTGTAGTGTAATGAACCAGAATTGTTTAAAGAGCTTAAGGTAAAGGAACCCTTAGGGGTCAGTAATCATAATCTGAAAGAATTCACCCTGCAATTTGAGGAGAAATTAAAGTCAATTGTATCAGCATTACAGTGGAGTAAAGGGAATTACTGAAACATGAGAGAGGAACTGGCTAAAATTGATTGGAAAGAAACACTAGCAGGGATGATGGTAGAGTGCAATGGCTGGAATTGCTGGGAGCAATTCAGAAGGTGCAGGATATACAAGTGTCTCTCTCCCCCCCCTTTACAAAGAAAGAGCATTCCTATGAAACCTTTCTTAAGCTGAAATAGCGTAAAGCGAAGAACCATTAATTTATATGGGGAAAATTTTTGTAAAAGCAAAAATCCTCTTTGTAATGCGAAAATAGGTTACTAATGTAGGTCTTTTGTAAAAGCAAAGCGACGTAAAGCGAACATTCGTAAAGTGGGGGACACCTGTATACATTCCAAAGAGGAAGAAGTATTCTAAACACAGGATGACACAACTGTGGCTGTCAAGAGAAATGAAAGCCAACATAAAAGCCAAAGAGAGGGCATACAGTAGAACAAAAATTAGTGGGAAGTTAGAGGATTAATAGCTTTTAAAAACCAACAGAAGGCAACAAAAAAAGTCATGAAGAAGGGAAAGATGGAATGTGAAGATAAGTGAGCCGATAATTTTAAAGAGGATACCAAAAATTCCTTCAGATATATAAAGTGTAAAAGAGAGGTGAGAGGAGATATCCGACCACTGGAAAGTGATGCTGGAATAGTAATGGAGGACAAGGAAATGCTGGATGAACTGAATAAGCATTTCTCATCTGTCTTTACTTTGGAAGACACTAGCAGTTTGCCGGAAGTTCAGGAGTATCAGGGTTCATAAAGTGAGTGAAGTTGCCATTACTAGAGAGAAGGTTCTTGGGAAACTGAAAGGTCTGAAGGTAGATAAGTTGCCTGGACCAGATGGTGTACACCCCAGGGTTCTGAAAGAGGTGCCTGAAAAGATTGTGGAGGTATTGGTAATGATCTTTCAAGAATCAGTTGATTCTGGTATGGTTCAGGGGGACTGGAAAATTGCAAATGTCATTCCACTCAAGAAGGGAGAGAGGCAGAAGAAAGCAAACTATAGGCTAGTTAGTGTGACTTCAGTGGTTGGGACGATGTTGGAGTTGATTGTTAAGGATGTGGTTTTGGGGTACTTGGAGGCACAAGATATAATAGGTGATAGTATGGTTTCCTTAAGGGAAAATCTTGCCTGCCAAATCTGCTGGGAATTCTTGGAAGACAATAATAAGGATGGTAGAAAACAGAAAATTGGTTGATGTTGTGTACTTGGATTTTCAGAAGGTCTTTGACAAGATGCTACACATGAGGCTGCTTAACAAGCTACAAACCCATGCTATTACAGGAAAGATTCTAGTATGGATAAGACAGTGGCTAATTGCTAGGAGGTAAGAGAGGGAATAAAGGGAGCCAGTGACTAGTGCTCCACAAGGGTCTGTGTTGGGTCTGATTTTTTTTTAAATGTTATTGGTGTTGGGAAGCGTATGCTTATTCACTTTGGTAGAAGAAATGAACGCTTAGACTATTTTCTAAATGGAGAGAAAATTCAAAAATCTGAGGTACACAGGGACTTGGGAGTGCTTGTGCAGGATTCCCTAAAGGTTAATTTGCAGGTTTAGTCTGTGGTGAGGAAGGCAAATGCAATGTTAGCCATCATTTCGAGAGGACTAGAATATAAATGCGAGGATGCAATGTTGAGGCTTTATAAAGGACTGGTGAGGCCTCACTTGGATTATAATGAGCAGTTTTGGGCCGCTTATCTAAGAAAGGATGTGCTGAGATTGGAGAGGGTTCAGAGAAGTTTCACGAAAATAATTTTGGGATTGGAAGGCTTGTCATATGAGGAGTGTTTGATGGCTCTGGGCTTCTACTTACAGGAATTCAGGAGAATGAAGGGTGACCTCATTGAAACCTGTCCAATGTTGAAAGACCTCGATAGAATGGATGTGAAGAGGATGTTTCCTCTGGTAGGGGAATCTAAGCCCAGCGGATACGGCCTCAGAATTGAGGAGTGTCCTTTTAGAACAGAGAGGAGGAGGAATTTCGTTAGCCAGGGAGTGATGAATCTGTGGAATTTGTTGCCATAGTCGGCTGTGGAGGTCGTTAGGAGGTATATTTAAGGCAGAGATTGATAGATTCTTGATTAGTCAGAGCATGAAGGGATATGGGGAGAAGGCCGGAGATTGGGCTGAGAGAGAAAATGGATCAGCCATGATGAAATGGTGGAGCAGACTCAATGGTCCAAATAGCCTAATTCTACTCCTATATCTTATGGTCTTATAACAAATATAAAGAAAGAAACATTAAATTAACTGAGAAAAATTAATCTACCTAGAGCTGTTTTGTCTTCTCTCACTGGAACCTCTCCTTGCTGAAGCCTCGAAGAACCACTGTAACACACCTCTAAACGCCACTCCAAGATTAATAGACAAAGAAATGGCAGATGGAATATAACGTAGGGTCGTGCAGGGTCTTGTACTTTGTTAGAAGGAATAAAGGCATGGACTGTTTTCTAAAGGGGGAGAAAATTGAAAAACTCAGAGGAACAAAGGGACTTGGGAGTCCTCGTGCAGGTTTCTTTAAAGTTTAACTTGCAGGTTGAGTCAGTGGTACAAAAGACAATTACAATGTTCGCATTCATTTCAAGAGGACTAGAACACAAAAGCAAGGATATGATGCTTAGGCTTTATAAGGCATTAGTCAGATCACACTTGGAGTATTTTGAGTAGTTTTAGGTCCCTAATAAAGAAATAATGCGCTGGCATTCGAGAATGTTCGATGAGGTTTACGAAAATGATCCCAGGTATGGAAGGGTTAACATACGAGGAGAGTTTGATGACTCTGGGCCTGTATTTTCTAGAGTTTAGAAGAAAGCAGGGGGGGCATTGAAACCTGTTGAATCTTGTAAGGGCAGGATAAAGTGGATTTGGAAAGGATATTTTCTACCGTGAGGGAGTCTAGGACCAGAATTGGGAGATGTCCATTTAGAACAGAGGTGAGAAGGAAATTTCTTTAGTGAGAAGATGATGAATCTGGAATTCATTGCCACAAATGGGTGTGCAGACCAAATCAGTGTGTATGTTTAATGCAGATGTTGAAAGGTTCTTGATTAATTAGGGTGTCAATGGTGATGTGAATAAGGCAGGAGAGTGGAGTTGAGAGGGATAATAATTTTGCCTTGGTGGAGTAGATTTGATGGGCCAAATAGCCTAATTCTTCTCCTACATTTTGAGGTTTTAAGATTCTGAAAGAATCAATGTGGACATGCCAAATTTCTTTCGCCTCCTGAGGAAGTAGAGACACTGGGGAGTTTTCTTGGCTGTGACATCTATGTGGTTGGACCAGGTCAGGCTGTTTGGTGCTGTTCACTCTTAAAAACTTGAAGCCTTCAACCCTCTTTGTGAGTTTGTGCATGGTAGTTCATGTCTAACCATTTTCACATGAGTTTTTTGTGGAAGTTACCAAGTAAGTTCGGGCTAGGGTCTTAGCCCAAAAAATCGACTGTTTACTTTTTTCTATAGATGTCGCTTGGCCTGCTGAGTTCCTCCGGCATGTTGTGCATAATACATTGATATCCAGCATCTGCATATTTTCTCTTGTTTGTGATTCAACTGCTACACTGCTAAGTCTTTTCCAGAGATGCCGATTCTGAAGAAGTTTAAATCTTTCCTTCTATGGGAGTTCAGTGAAACCCTCTCTCACTGCTTCCCCCCTGTTATGTCTGCTGCCCTTCAACATGTCAATCTATGACTTCCTCTACTGTCGCGATGAGGCCATACTCAGATTATGTGCACTGGCCCTACTGCCGTTCCGCAATTGTCAGCTCTTTTGATTAGCTGATTCTGAGAGAAAGGTCACCAGGTCACCAGGTCACCAGGTCACCATCTCACTGAGCTTTCTAACTCCGTCCTGTACTCATTATTTGAGATGCAGCCCACTCTGGTGATGACATCTGCAAACTTGTAGATGGAGTCTACCGTGAAGCACTCAGTGTTTTCACCAACATGTATACAAGATGAAATGCTGCCATCAATTGATTGCTGATGATCAGAAGTCATGAATGATTGTCAGAGAGCAAGAAACTGTATGGTAACAAGCCTTTTGGGCAATCAGGTTCGGGCCAACCAGCACCTATGTATTAGCACAAATCTTGTGTTAATCCCATTTTTTCATTCTCTTGAGCTCCACTGAGTTTCCACCACTGATGTACACACTAGGGGTAATTTACAGTGGCCAGTTAACCTACCAGCTGTTAGATCCTGATGCTTTTGCAATCCAGCAATTCTTTGGAAGTCAAGAGTACAAGAGTGAGGCGTAAAACTTACTGTTTACAGCTGTTACTGTAGCAAAGAACGAATAAGAAAGAGGTGTCGAGTGAACAAAGAAAAGACGAGACAGACGAAGAAGTGACACACACAAAATGCTACGGGACCTCAGCAGGCCAGGCAGCATCTGTGGAAAAGATTAAACAGTTGATGTTTCAGGCTGCGTCCTTTCATCATGGCACAGTCATGGTTGTCTTCCCATGTGCATGTGGGTTTCCTCCCACAGTCCAAAGACATACTTGATAGTAGGTGAATTAGTCATTGTAAATTGCCCTGTGATTAAGCTAGGGTTAAATCGCTGTGGGTTAGTAATGCCTGTTTCTCTAAATAAATAAATATTCCCAGGCCCTCTTGTCTACTGCACTCCTTAGTGCCCTGGTTTCTCTGTGGTGCTATTTTTTTCATTGTTTGACTGGAGGCTTGTATGCATCTTAATATTTCTTTGGGAGTCTGATTTCTGGTTGCTCAATCCACTTATGAAATTAATAAGTGACCAATTGTGTAATTCTGTAAGGGAGGGAGCATTTTTCTTTAACTCGATTTAAAACTACTTTATTTCCTTCTCCACTTGTTTGAGAGTAAATCCATTCTGATGTTTGCTTAACAGGGTAGAGTGAACCCCGTGACTGAAAATTACACTTCTGATTTCACCAGTCCAACTCCTGGCTACGACTGCCATATCTCCACAAACAGTGAGAAGGTTTCTTCCAAAATCAGCCACTTTCAGGCCTTTGAACTGACACAGGTAAAGTTTTTTTTTCTTTATTTTGCATTTCAGAATCAGACTTATTATCACTGACTTACATGATGCAAAATTTATTTAACAGTACAGTATAAAGGCATTACTATAAATTACAAATTAAAGATGCAAAGAAAGAATTTCTGCAGTAGTGTTCATTGGTTCATGGAACTGTTCAGAGTGAAATGCTCATATCTTGTATCCTTCCAGTGACTAGTTTTATTTTCCTTTGTTGCAGTATTACTTGTATGAGTTTGAACAGTGTGATGTTCAGTACTGTCCTAGACAAATTTATCCCTACGCTGTTGTAGCATTTCGGTACTGTGACTACATGTGCATCACGGCACAGTCAAGAGAGACTGGGATGTGAGTTATCTTCTCCTGTTTGGGATAATGCAATTGTTTTACAAATGACCCCTGAAAGTCCAGTGATTGTATCTAATTACTTTTTTTATGTCACTTTTCTCTTTACCAGAGATGCTCCTAAAATTGAAGGTAAATTTCATTTCCTTTTAAATTCTTGCAGTTAGACTTTTACTGTTAAACACTCAGTGGCCATTTTTTTAGGTACCTCCTGTACCCAATAAAATGGCCGCTGAGTATATGTTCGTAGTCTTTCACTGCTGTATCCCATCCACTTCAAGGTTCAATGTATTGTGAATTTAGAGATGCTCCCCTGCACACCACTGTTGTTGTGTGTGGATATTTGAGTTATAGTCGTCTTCCTGTCAGCTTGAACCAGTCTGGCCATTCTCCTCTGATCTCTCATTAACAAGGTGTTTTCACCCACAGACTTGCTGCTCACTGGTTGATTTTTTTTTGCACCATTTTGTGTAAAATCTAGAGACTGTTGTGCATGAAAATCCCAGGAGATCAGCAGTTTCTGAGAATCTCTAAACCACCTAGTCTAGCACCAGCAATCATTCCACGGTCAAAGCCACTCAGATCACATTTCACCCCATCCTGATGTTTGGTCTCAAAATATCTGAACCTTTTGAACTTGTTGCTCCCACATGATTGGCTAATTAGATATTTGATTTAAAGAGCAGATTACAGGTATGCCTGGCTACTGAGAGTAGATTTGTAGAGATGTACAGCAGAGAAACAGACATTTCGGCTCACCACATCCATGCGGACCTTTTTGCCATCAGCTCCAATTCCACTTGCTTGGATTAGATCCATATCTTTCCTATTGAAGTGCATGTCAAATGTCTCTTAAACATTGTCGTATCCCATTCGCATGGAAACTGCATCGGGCAGAAGCTGAATATTTTAAAGTACTTTTATCTTGAATTTAAAATGTTGATATTAGTCTTATATGCCTCCAATCTGGTGCAATATTTGAAAGTCTATAGATGATTCAGATTCAGATTTATCTATCACATGTGAAATGTGTCATGTGTCATTTGTGACAACAACCAGCACAATCCAAGGATCATTCGAGTGTCGCCACGCATTCTGATGCCAGCATTACATGGGCACAATTCTCAGCAGAACAACACAGAACACAACAAGTAACAAAACAACAACAGCAAAGCAAGCCCATTCCCCCCCGGCACTTTCCATGTACTTACACCTACAGACAGTACTCTTAACTCCACGACAGGCCTCTGGGCCTCTTGTCTCTAGTTGCCAGGCTCCAGCCATCCTTCCGATCGACCTTCGGGCTCTCATCTTTGGTATCAATCCCTGGAGTACGTAGCTGATGACAGGACCCCGAACTCCAGGCACACCAACTCACTGTCTCTCGTAGCTATCTGATCCTGCGAGCCACTGTTGTAGGCCTTCAAGCATGGAGCGGAGACATCGACTGTCATAGTGGCTCATGGATGTCTTTTGGCTCTATAGTACGTGAAAAATGGAATCCATTAAGATTCTTAAGGCATGTTAACAGGAGGAATGTTGTAAGGGGCAAAATCCCAAGGGCAATCTATTCATGGTGATAGAGCGCAAGGCAAAGCTACTAATGTGTGCTTTTATATTGGTCTTTACCAGGTGCTTTCAGCAAAGGGAAATGCAGTTTAAAATACTGTTTGGACTAAAAATTATTATAGACAGTGCCAGAAAGGTTTGCTACACAAGAGCGAATAATACTGAGGCATAGCATGGTAGTGTAGTGTTTAGCATAACACTCTTACAGTGCTAGCAACCTCGGTTTAAATTTGCTGCTCTCTGCGAGGAGTTTGTATGTTCTTGCCGTGACCTGGATGCTCTGGTTTCCTCCCACATTCCAAAGATACACATGTTAGTTGGTCACATGGATGTATTTGGGCAGTGTTGGTTCACTTGTTTGGAAAGTGCCTGTTACTGTGCTGTGTCTCTAAATAAATTAATATAACAATTGGTCCAAGTGGAAAACATCAAGTGGCTGAGGGAAATAAATGAGGAAATTGTGGAAGCTCTGGCCACGATCTCCCAGACCTCTTTTAATTTAGCAATCGTACCTAATGACTGCAAAATAGTACAGAGAATGTGTGGGGACAAATACAATCATTAGAAAGCAGTCAGCTCAACCTTGGTGGTAAAGGGATTTCTGGGTACAATAGACAGAGACTGAATTAGCAGTCACTTGGAAAAGGCCAGCATGGATTTGATAAAGAGCAGACAAAAGAAACTACAGATGCTGGAATCTGAAGCAACAACCAATTTGCTGGTGAAACTCAGTTGGTCAAGCAGCATATGTGTCTGGGGGGGGGAGGGGCAGTGGGGTGGGGAAGAAATTCTTGATGTTCTGGGTAGAGGCCCTGCGTCAAGATTTGATAAAGGCAAATTAGGTCTAATTAACTAACTAACTGGGGAGTTGAACAGAAACTAATCACATTGCCTCAGGAGTTAGTACTAGAGGATACATAAAATGAAGAAGTATTTAAAACTAGTGTTTAAAAGTTTAAACTGCTAGTAATCTGGAATAAAAAACAGTAAACACTGGAAATTCTCAGTGGTTTAGGCAGCATCTATGGAGAAACAGAACTGATATTTCAGGTCAAAGTTAATTCAACCTGAAATGTGAGCTCTAGTGACTCTTTTCACCGATGCTGCCTAATCTGTTGACTGTTTCAGGCAGTTTCTATTTTGATTGCTCCCTTTTTTGCTGAAGTGTTTTAACTGAAAATGGGATAGAGCAAGATTGACAGGAAACTTTCCAGAAAGTTGGCGATCCAGAGCAAGGTTGCCTAATGACAAGATTTTTGCCTTCAATGTTTAATACAAATACTTAAGAAGAGAAAGGAAGAGAAGCATTTTGTGCAGACTGTTGTTACATTGTGGGATGCACTTCAGGTGTTGGGAATTGAAGCAGGGAGCATGTCTGTTTTTAAAAATAATTCAGGTAAATAGTTGAGGATAAAAGGGGAATTAGAACCTGAAGAACCAGATGAGAATGTGGAATTAGGTAGGTACATGTGAAAAATGCAAGTCTGAACTTAATCTCCCCATTCTGGATTTTATTTTAACTTTACTTATTAAATTTTCAAATCATTAGTTCTAAAAGGCAATTAAATTCTATTAATTTCAGTTAATTTTGATTTTTTTTTCAATTCAACAAACAAATTTAAGCTATTGAGAGCCAACTACATATTTCTCATTGTAGCTTGGCTCGATATCTGTAATGGCATTGTTGCTGGTTAATGTAACGTGCAAATGCAGTCCTGTTTTCAGATCACTTCATTTATTGGAACTTCATCATTTCTCTGCAGCTGTGCACTATTATCCTTGGAAAGGAAAACTCATCAACAAATCCAAAGCAGTCAGTGTGGCTCTGAAGTCGAGTGGCAGTGCATTAATGCCAGTTACTTTGTAAGTCTGCTCCACTGTTCTTTCACCCTGTAATTACTAGTGCTAATCTTTTCTTATGTGACTCTGTGTCAATTCTGATGCCTCTGTGAAGGACCTTAGTGGTGTCTTATGGTGTAAAGTTATGAATATAAAAGTACCTGGAAAAAGTATCCTCTGTTAGTTCAAATTTTGGAAGTGGAGTAGAGGATGTAGGCTGGTTAAGTAACATGTGCAGTGCACTGATTTCCAGACGAAGTTAACTGTGACTGATTTAATGTGTGAACGATTAAGGTTACAAAAGAAAAGTTCTGTCACACTGATGGATTACAGAATTCAGTTGCCCTGTTCCAGGTACATCCAGCAATAAGGGGGAGTGGATTTGGAAAGCATCTGTTAATAATTCATGCTGTTAATAATTGTTGGCAGATGTTCTGTGATGTAGTGCTACAGGATACCTTCATCTGGGTACTTTAGAACTGTTCCATAAGCATGAAGTAAGAACTACAACGGAGTTGTATGATTAAACATTGTTACTGAGTCTCGTTTGTAGCTGTACATGTTGGGCAACTTACAGTGTAGGAGTGACGAACTGGCCTTGACGAGTCAAAATGAACATGTGCACTCAAAAACTCGCAGCCAAAGGAGAGTGTCTCCCATGCATAGGAGGCACAGTCAGTTCAATTCACTGTGCTATCAAACAGCTGCATGCACACCCACCACCTTCTGGCAGTTGATCCGATATAGTTCAAGAAGAGTCTTTATACTAATGCTTTGGGATAACTTATTTCCCCCCACAATATTCCCCAGTCAGTTTTTTTCAATGAAACTGGGAAGTGGAAGGACCCTGAGAGGGTGATGTCAAGGTGGCCCTTTTTAAGTGTGAGGGGCAGCTTGGTGAGTGTGACCAGAAATGACATCCTCATGGTCAAGCAAATGACCTTTTGCATGATCACAGAGGGTCTTGTGGCTTTGTGACCTTTTCAAAGTAGAGTTTTGCAGTCCAGAACTGTGGTCGTGTGACCTATTCTGGACTGCAAGGCTACATTTCTTCATCATGGATTACTTCTGCTAAATGTTCACCGTTTTTTATCTGCATTGTTTTGTTTTCAGACCACCGAAGCTTGAAATTGAATATGTGATCAAGATCAGTGAATTGAAAGCTAAATTGCCACCAGCAGTTTTTGAAAGAAAAAATTACATGCTAAAAGAAGGTATTTGAAATTGATTTACTCCACTTGTTAAGCTACAATATGCAATATGTTCAGCTGAAAGACTAACCTGTTGTTTGTCTCAGTTTGTTTGGAAGGTTTATATTGTAGTTGGTATGAGCTGGTGGAATGCCTGGAAGAAGAAGACACCCCTCAATTGGGTCCTCTATTGAATGAGTTGAAGGAAAAGAACTTGGTAAGAAGTGTATTGGTTATGAATGAAAGGCTTGGTGGTCTCCTCTAGTTGTAGCCTACTTCAAAGCCAGTAACTGTAAACCAGTTAGTTCGGTCTTGATGGGGAAAGTCGGAACAATAATTAAAAGGTGGAATTAATAAGTGTAGATTGATTCATCAAATTAGTCAAAGTAACAATGCTTCTTAAAAACAAAATAGCTGAGAGGGCTGATGAGGAAAATGTGGTTTGTGTGAAAAAGGCATTTGTTGAGCTGCCATTTCGTGCTTTGTTTCATGATTGAAAGCTGGAGTAAAAGCGGAGATGGCATCACAGTTGTCAGTCAAGCGCAGTTAAAAGGCAGATAGAGCAGATAGAAATAAAACATTCTCAGTGGTGCAAGGGTTAAGTACAGGGTGGTGGGGAGACATGGGCGACTGGCAAAAGATCCAAAAGTGATCAGGGGACCTTTTTTTTTAAAAAACATACTCTGAATGATTATGATTACTGTGGAGCTATGATGTTGTGGCCATTACAGAGACTTGGATGGCTCAGAGGCAGGAACGGTTACTTTCAGTGCCAGGCTTTACATATTTCAGAAAGGACAGGGAGGGAGGCAAAAGAGGTGGGGGCGTGGCACTGCTGATCAGAGATGGTGTCACGGCTGCAGAAAAGGAGGAAAACATGGAGGGGTTGTCTATGGAGTCTCTGTGGTTGTAAATTAGGTACAGGAAGGGGTCAATGACTATTGGGTGTTTTTTATAGACCACCCAATAGTAACAGGGACATCGAGAAGCAGATAGGGAGACAGATTCTGGAAAGGTGTAATAATAGCAGGGTTGTGATGGTGGGAGATTTTAATTTCCCAATTATCAATTGGGGTTAAGATGGGGTGGAGTTTGTTAGGTGTGTTCAGGAAGGTTTCTTGACATAATATGTAGATAAGCCTACAAGAGGAGAGGCTGTACTTGATCTGGTATTGGGAAGTGAACCTGGTCAGGTGTCAGGTCTCTCAGTGGGAGAGCATTTTGGAGGTGGTGATCATAATTCTATCTCCTTTACCACAGCATTGTAGAGGGATAGGAACAGACAAGTTAGAGAAGTGTTTAATTAGAGTAAGGGGAAATATGAAGCTATCAGGCAGGAACTTGGAGGTATAAATTGGGAACAGGTGTTCTCAGGGAAATGTATGGCAGAAATGTGGCAAATGTGCAGGGGATATTTGTGTGACGTTCTGCATAGCTACATTCCAATGAGACAGGGAAAGGATGTAGAGTACAGGAACCATGGTGTATTGTAAATCTAGTCAAGAAGAAAAAAAGCTTACAAAAGGTTCAAATAACTAGGTGATGATGGAGATCTAGAAAGTTATAAGGCTAGCAGGAAGGAGCTTAAGAAAGAAATTAGGAGAGCCAGAAGGAGCTTTGAGAGGGTCTTGGACAGGATTAAGAAAACCACAAGGCATTCTACAACTGTGTGAAGAGAAAGGGGATTAAGATGTGAGAAAATAGGACTGATCAAGTTTGACAGTGGGAAAAGTGTGTATGGAACCAGAGGAGATTGTGGAGGTACTTAATGAATATTTTACTTCAATATTCACTGTGGTAAAGGACCTTGGCAATTGTAGGGATGACTTACAGTGGTCTGAAAAACTTGAGCATGTAGACATTAAGAAAGAGGATGTGCTGGAGCTTTTGGAAAGCATCAAGTTGGATAAGTCACCGGAACCGGACAAGATATACCCCAGGCTACTGTGGGAGGCGGGGGAGGAGATTGCTGAGCCTCTAGCAATGATCTTTGCATCATCAATGGAGACAGGAAGGGTTCTGGAGGATTGGAGGGTTGCAGATGTTGTTCGCTTATTCAAGAAAGGGAGTAGAGATAGCCCAGGAAATTATAGACCAGGGAGTCTTACTTCAGTGGTTGGTAAGTTGATAGAGAAGATCCTGAGAGGCAGGATTTATGAACATTTGGAGAGGCATAATAGGAATAGTCAGCATGGCTTTCTCAAAGGCAGGCCGTGCCTTGCAAGCCTGATTGAACTTTCTGTAGATGTGACTGAACACATTGATGAATGTAGAGCAGTAGATGTAGTGTATATGGATTTCAGCCAGGCATTTGATAAGGTACCTCATGCAAGGCTTATTGAGAAAATAAGGAGGCTTGGGATCCAAAGGGACCTTGCTTTGTGGTCCCAGAATTAGCTTGTCCACAGAAGGCAAAGAGTGGTTGTAGATGGGTCATATTCTGCATGGAGGTCGGTGACCAGTGGTGTGCCTTAGATCTATTCTGGGACCCCTTCTCTTCATGATTTTTATAAATGACCTGGATGAGGAAGTGGAGGGATGGATTAGTAAATTTGCTGATGACACAAAGGTTGGGGGTGTTGTGGATAGTGTGAAGGGCTGTCGGCGGTTACAGCGGGACTTCAATAGGTTGCAAAACTGGGCTGAGAAGAGTTCAACCCAGTTAAGTGTGAGATAGTTCATTTTAGTAGGTCAAACATGATGGCTGATTATAGTATTCATGGTAAGACTCATGGTAGTGTGGAGGATCAGAAGGATCTTGGGGTCCGGGTTCATAGGACACTCAAAGCTGCTGCGCAGGTTGACTGTGTGGTTAAGAAGGCATACGGTGTATTGGCTTTCATCAACTGTGGGATTGAATTTAAGAGTTGAGAAGTAATGTTACAGCTTTATAGGGCCCTGATCAGACCCCACTTGGAGTATGGTGCTCAGTCCTGGTTACCTCACTACAGGAAGGATGTGGAAACTACAGAAAGGGTGCAGAGGAGATTTACAAGGATGTTGCCTGGATTGGGGAGCATGCCTTATGAAAATAGGTTGAGTGAACTTGGCCTTTTCTCCTTAGAGCGACGGAGGAAAAGAGGTGACCTGATGGAGGTGTATAAGATAATGGGAGGCATTGATCATGTGGGTAGTCAGAGACTTTCCCAGGGCTGAAATAGCTAACGCATAAGGGAGTTTTAAGGTGCTTGGAAGGTCAGGGACAAGTATTTTATGCAGAAGGTGGTGAGTGCGTGGAATGGGCTGCCGGCGACAGTGGTGGAGGTAGATACAATAGGGTCTTGTAAGAGATTCCTGGATAGGTACATGGTAAAAATAGAGGGCTATCAATAAATAAGTACATGTTCGGCACAACTTCGTGAGCTGAAGGGCCTGTATCGTGCTGTAGGTTTTCTATTTTTCTATGTTTGATTAGGTCTGAAATGATCTGCCGAGTGATAATATTGAAAGGAAAGAATTTACAAGCCAATGCCATAGCTTTGTAGGATCATCAAGTACTTACCTGGGTATCTCTAAAATGCAGTGAATGTCTGCATCTGCTGCTTGGGAAGTTCCAGTCCCCTGCTTCTTGGGTAGAGATAGCTAAAGTAGTCCTATTTGCCTGCATTTGAACAAATCCCTCTAAACACTTCCTGTCCATTTACTTATTGACATGTCTGCTGACTGTACAGATTATTTTAACTGCAGTTGGGTTTGCCCGTGTCTTTCAATCTCCCACACCACTCCTTGCTCTTTCTTGTAAACTTCAAGCCGCCCTGCCAACATAAATGAGACTTGCCTCAGGCTGTGAATTCCACATCTTCCAGTGTCTGTCAATAGCAGCAGCATGTTTGTGTCTTTGTGATGCAATATTTGAAAGATTCTTCCAAAGGCAGTTACATTAACTGATTTTTGGACAGGGCCAGGGCTTTTCCACATCCTCCCCCCTTTCGTTCAGGCTGAGTTTTGTTGGGCTATAAATTTCAGCAAAGTGTGGATGTTTGACCTGCAAGTAGATGCTCCACAGTAGATGTTGAAGGGACCAGATTACATGAAATAACCAGCACCCAGAGGACAAGCTATTCCAGGAGAGCGATTTTTGTTTGGTGGTGAGAGGAGCCATAGAGTAAAAACAGAAATAGATCCTTTGGCCCATCATGCCCACCTATACCAATCCCATTTGATGGCATTGGCATCATATCCCACTTTGCCTATTTTAAATGCCAGGAATTAACAAATCCTACCCCTGGTAGTTGTCCTTGGATCGGTCACGACTGACGTGGAGTGAGGTCACAGATTTGAAACTGTCAATGTTAGAATCTCTAGCATTGTGTTCCGTGAGTGTGTTGAAAGCTGATTGCAAAAGTAATGTTAAATGGAAGTTGGATTGGTTCTTGAGGGGGATGTGTACAGGAATGTGGACAATGCTTTGTTTCATCCTTTCTGTCACAAAGCTGGCTTAGATATGAGAAGCTGCATGATCTCCTCCTGTGCTAAAGAGTAGGAGATGAGTCATATTGTTTAGATTGATAGCTTTCCCCTGCTCCCCATTCCCACCCTAATGTTCCCCTCTAATGAGATGTAAAGTTTTCTGGTTACCTTTTATGAAAAGGGATCTGGATTTACTCCTGTATGACTCATGAAACAATACTCTACAATGTATGATTAGAAAAATTAACAGCATTATGCTTTATTACTGGAGGAACTGAATAGAAAAATAGGGAGGTTATAGTTCTGTTGCAGAGAGCTTTGGTGGGACCACATCAGGAGGACAAGCTACAGTAATGGCCTGATTTAGTGAAAGACATTAATATGTTGGAAGCAATTTAGAGATTTAATTGATCAATAACTGGGGTGAGTAGGTTATTTTATGAAGAAAGATTGGACAAACTGAGCTCATTTCCATTGTAATTTAGAAGAATAAGAAGTGACTTAATTAAAACTCATTAAAGTCCCATGCGTTCTTGACATGGACGATGTTTCCTAGTACTCAGGGGTCACTGCTTAAAAGAAAGGATTGCCCACTTAAGATGCAGATGACCAGAATTTATTCAGAATTTGAGATTTTTTATCTCTTCTTCGAGGGGTAGTGAAGCAATCTGTGACATTTCCGAGGAAAAGGTAGATTTATGATGAGCAAGGCGATGAAAGCTTAGTCTGGATGGCCAGGAATGAAAAAATTGAGATCAGCCATCAACTGTTTATTCCCCTGCAGAGATGCTGCCTAACCTACTGAGTTCCTCCATCATTTTGTGTGTGTTGCTAATGATCACATCTAATTCTAATTGTGCGGGATGGAGCCAACTTTCACACTTGTCCCATTGTCTTATTGTGAGATGGGATTGCAGTGGAACAGGACAAGCATAAAAGCATAAAACATGTTCTGTGTTTAAAATGATACTAAGAAATCCCTTTACTCAGATGAGTAAGTAAAGTTGCCATGTCATGATACATGGCTACTCCAAAATAGTTCATTGTGAGACTAAGTAAAAATAAATTACCAGGGGGCTTTAGGGCTGAGATATCTAGAACTAGAGTTCATAGACACATATTTGGGGGGGGGGGGGGGAGGTTTCCTCTTCATTAACTGAGATGATGTTTCTCAGAGGGTTGTAGATCTTTGAAATTCTCTATTCAAGAAAGTTTTGGATTTACCAAGTACATTCAGGTAAATTTTTGGTCACGTAAAGGGGATCATGGGCTATCAGATTGGACAGGAAGTAGATGAGATATAGGAAATTGGCTGCATTTATTTATTTATTTAGAGATACAATGTGGAAACCGGCTGTTCCCGCCGAACGAGCTGCACCGCCCAGCAACGCACTTCACCCTAGCCTAAGCACAGAGCAATTTACAGTGGCCAGTTAACCTACTAATCGATATGTTTTTGGACTGTGGGAGGAAACCGGAGCACCTGGACGAAACACACACGGTCACGGGGGTAATGTACAAACTCCTTACAGATGGCACTGGAATTGAACACCAAACTCCGAAATGTGCAAACTTTGTGATTGCACTGTGCTGACCACTATACCACCCTGGCACCTCATGGCTGTAATTTTCTTGAAGACAGAACAGACATAAGTAAATGGAAATTACAGGTCCCTTTGTTCCTCCCTGAAGTCCAGTAGATGCTTTATATGATAAATATTTCATCCAAATGCACCCTGTTACTCCTGTAAAATACTTGATGCTCTTTTCATTGTCAGCGTATTTGTACTTCTAATAGAATTCCATGCGTATACCTTTTTTCTTCCCAGGCAATTGTGAAATGCCTACAGGATCAGGGGTTTCTCATATTGTTCAGCAGATCCGTTGCCAACTCTACTAGAGGTAAGCGTGAGTAGAAAGGTCACAGTAAATACAGGTTGACTGGAATCAAATCCGGAAAGATTGGGACCTGTGCAGTGCTGGAGTAATGCGTTTGTCAAATCACGATAAACAAACACCTCTAACCCACTTGATGATCACCCTACCCTACCTTTAAAGCACCCTGTAAAAATAGTACAAGCTGGATAATAAGGGAAAAAGGAAGTGTCGGGGCAACCCGACACAGTGACATAATCTTTTGATGCTTTAGAGCCTGTTGGTGATTCTGCATCCTCTGTAGTCAGTGTTCATCTTGGAGTACAACGCCAATATCAGGCGGTTTTGTCTGCATTTGTAGGCCTTCACGGGATTTAAATTTAACTTGATGAACTCATCAACAAACTCAGCAGTTGTTTCCTGGTCTGCTGACCATTTTTCACCCCACGCTGCATGAACTTGTATGGCTTGAAGTGCTGAAGCCCCCCCCCCCCCCAACTGTAATCACACTCATAACCCAGTCTTAATTCTTCATGAAATAACTTCACTTGTTCCTTCACCTTCTCTCCTGACAGGTCTACACCTTCGCTGACATGGAGTTTAAACCACTTAATGAGAACTTTATATCTAGTTGTGTACATCTTCCATCTTTTATTGTTTTCTTGATGCACTTCTGTTTTTTGGATTCGCTGTCAGCAAAGAACTGGAGCAATTTTTCT
This sequence comes from Hypanus sabinus, assembly GCF_030144855.1. Classification (NCBI taxonomy): domain Eukaryota; kingdom Metazoa; phylum Chordata; class Chondrichthyes; order Myliobatiformes; family Dasyatidae; genus Hypanus; species Hypanus sabinus. The sequence continues at coordinate 27,910,938 of NC_082718.1, forward strand.
TTTTGTTCCTTTATATCATAAACTGGAAGAGACAATGTTATACAAGTCACATATGCTTTTCATGCACCACTGTTATTTTTGTTTAGAACTTCCACCTTGTGTTGTATAGATAACAAATGGTGTTTGCGCTTTATACCACGAGAAGCATTTCATTTCTTCAATGAAGATGTGGCTGGGGCTAGGCAGACACAGGTTATAAAAATAGATGCAGAATAACACAGGAACGACTTTGCTTCTTTTAAAGACTGTGCCAACAGGTGATTCTGCTAAAACAGTGGCGACAGATTGGCGTGGTGATGCAGGAAATTTGAAATTAGGCTGGCGAAAATTATGTCTGAACCAGCGGTGGAACCAGATTACTGATTGCCATATCCGAGGTGGCCGACCTGTGATGGAGCTATTGCACCAAGGATGGTGGGGAGTGCTTCACAGGTAAGGTTCTCCCCACCGTGGAGCTCATCTACAAAGAGTGCTGTCGCAGGAAAGAATCATCCATCAAGAACCCCCAGCATCCAGGTCATTGGATGCCATCAGGAAGAGGGTATAGGAGCTTTGGGACCCACACCACTAGGCTCAGGAACAGTAATTACCCCTCAACCATCTCAGGGTAGTTAACTTCATTCACCTCAACAGTGAACTGATTCCACAACCTATGGACTCAGTTGCAGAACTCTGTAACCCATGTTCTCAATACTTATTATTTATATATTATTATTTTATTTTTTTTTTGCATTTGAACAATTTGTTGCCTTTTGCATATTGTTTGTCCATCTTTGTTATGCAGTCCTTCATTGATTCTGTTGTGGTTCTTTGTATTTAGTGTGAATGCCTCTAAGAAAGTGAATCTCAGGCTAGTATGTGGTGACATATCTGAACTTTGATAATAAATTCACTTTGAACTTTGAAACCATTCATAATTATGGTTATTTCATTTTATACAGAGAGCAGCAAGACCACCGAGTGCACCGCACAGGCTGTGTTCATTTTTAAATCACCGAGAATCTCTCACCTTAAAGGTACTATCTTTTTAGTCTTGATTATATTGCAATATAAACATAGTTCCTTCTCTTAAAAGCCACATAAGAATATCAAACAGATGTTAAAAGTGGTCTAAAAACCCTACCATTTAACGTATTTTCATGTATTAACTGATAATTTGCGACCAAATGACAATCCTTGCTTCTACATTTAACACATTCCTAATGGAGGAAAGCAAACATCCATTGAATTAGAGGGCAGCACGGCAGCGTAGAGGCTTGCAGAACGCTTTACAGCATGCTATGTTAGTCCTGGAAGCATAGCGTACTTGTGGTCTGCACTCAGAACATTCTTGATGCAAATGGCACATTTCACTGTATATTTCAATGTACATGTGATAAATAAATAGAATCTTTAATTTCATTAAAGGATTCCATATAGTAAAATGGAACTCACACATGGGGCTTTTTTTTTTCCCTTACACTCCAGATGCATTGATTGCAGGTGTGATCCATTAACTACAGCTTATTCCAGAGGAGGTTCATCAGAATGGTCCCAGGAACAAAAGGGTTAATGTATCAGAAGCGTTTGATGGCTCTGGCTGTACTTGCTGGAGTTTCAATGAGGGGAAATCTCACTGAAACCTATCCAACACTGAAAGGCCGAGATAGAATGGACGTGGAGAGGATGTTTACTATAGTGTGGGAGTCTTGGACCAAAGGGCACAGCCTCAGTATACATCCTTTTACTACAGCGTTGAGACATTTCTTTAGAAAGTGTGGTGAATCTGGAATTTACTGCCACAAAGGCCGTGGAGGCCAATTCATAAGGTATATTTAAAGCCGAGGTTGATATGTTCTTGGTTAGTAAGGGCATCAAGCGTTAAAGGGAGAAGGCAGGAGAATGGGGTTGAGAAAAATAATAAATCAGCCACGATGGAACAGTGGAGCAGACTCGATGGACGGAGTTGGCCTAATTCTGCTTCTATGTCTTATGGTCTTGTAGACTTTTATTTTGGTTTGGGAAATGAGCACTCACAGCATGATCCCCACTGAGAAAGCTGGTGCTCTACCTTGATATTATTCTTACCCCTAGATCCCAATGAAACATTATTAGATATTGTTCAGGACCAGAAGTTACTTACTGATGAGCTTCTCCTTCTTTGGCAAGTCCAATGCTAGAGAATAACTTGAGAGGTGACTGTGATATTTGCAATGAGCTGTGTGGATAGTGTCGGCAGTGCCTTCACATTCTGTCTTCATCGTGTTTATTTATCGAGATACAGTGTGGCATAGGCCCTTCCAGCCCTTTGACCCTTGCTGTTTAGCAACCCCAATTTAGCCCCAACTCAATCACGGGCCAACTAACAATGACCAGCTAACCTACCGGCATGTCTCTGAGCTGTGAGAGGAAACCCGAGCACCAGAGAACACTCACACATTTCACAGGGAAGACGTGCCTACTGATTACACCTGTCCCTAAACCTAACCTGACCAGTAACTCCCCTCTCTGTTCCCAAAGCTATCCCTACGAGCTGCAATGTGGAATGTTTTGCATCATTAGCTGTAGGGTGCTCTGCTGTCATCCTCCTCCGTGCCTATTATCCCTAGGCTGCGTTTCTACAAGAGAAGAACTGGATCTAAGTATTCCTAGCCTCTGAGATCAGACTGGATCAAGCATCTCTTATAGGCAGCGTATTGTAAAGGAACGGATTGAATGAAATATTGGAAAACAAGCAATGTATTTTTTGTACTTACAATTATATTGTTTTTCTTCGCCAAACAGATGCAGGTCAGGTAAGCCAACCAAGACAGAGCTCACCTTTCTCATCCAAGATATCTCCACTTCTTCCTGCTGTTAATTATGCAGTGGCAGAAGGTCTGAGATCTGCTGGCATTCAGAAGGTTCCATGTAACAAATTGGTTGAAGATCACCTCAACAAGTACTTTATAATGACGCCAGACATGCCTCCAAATTCCTGCCAAATGGGCAGGAAAGCAGAGTGTAGCCTTCCACCTGTTGCCAATGCCACAGCGTGTGATGGGGAGCCACTTATTCCCGGAAACTGCCGGGAATCGGCCATCTCCCAACTTTCTCCCTACCTTGGTGACCCTGCAAACTACATACTGTCTGTGTCAGCAGTTTTGGAACTTCAGGCAAAATGCCTCAAGCTGTGTCAGAAGTCTGGCGCCAAGGCTATGAGCCCTACTCATGCATCAGTGCCTGCGTCCAACAAGGCTGCAATTGCCTTGGAGAACACGGAGGTGGAAGAACAAAGTCCCAGGAGCAGGAGCTCCCTGGTGGAGAATATGTTTCCTCGTTCTGGGAGGAGGAAGAAGGCACAGAAGCAGACAAAGCCACCCATTAGAGGGGTACGCGCAAACGTCAGAAAAACCAGTGTAACCAACAAACCAGGTGCTGGTAAGACTTTCAACAAAAGTGCCGGTACAATGAAAGCTGAAAGTAATTTGGTGTCCATTAGAGCGTCGAGCAGACTGGCCGCCAAAGTGGATAAGCCAGGTTCAGACAGTGGCAGCAACCAGACTGCATCTTTGAGTCTCTGCCAGTTGGCCAGGCCAAGGTCTGCTAGCGGTAACAAAAGAGCTCTTGCAGAGCCAGCCAAAGATAAGTCCCTGGAACAGCCTGCTCCTCCCGAAGTGAAGGCAAAGAGAATGAAAGCTACCAAGGTGCTTTGTAAGATGGGTTCTAACCAAATTGCAAAGGCAGAGAAAGCTGCCAATGACTGCTGGAAGGAAAAGCTTAGCCAGCAGCATAGTGAAACAGGTAAGGATGTTCTTGGATTGTTTCTGTGCTGCCCACCACTGCCAAAAGGGGTACTAATACATCTTGACATGACGTTACTGCAGGTAGATCTAGGCATGACACTGATACTGGTAGATCCTGGCATGACATTAATGCTAGTAGATCTTGGCATGACATAACATTCTGGTTACAGTTTTAGAAAGATGACTTTTGTATTAACATTGAACTTGGAACAGTCTTTTAGGGTAGCCACAGGAGTACAGATGTTTACACACACACACAGACACACACACACAGACACACACACACACACAGACACACACACACACACACACACACACACACACACACACACACACACACACACACACACACACACACACACACACACACTCACTCACACCCCCCACCCACCCACCAGAAGGTGGATCAGCTGTTGCCCTTAAATCAAAACTGTGTGTAAATTCAACTGTTGTGTTTTAAGCACAAAATATCCAGTCTACCTTTTTAGTGTTCTCCTTCAACTGAGGTGTTGAAAAGTCAAGTTTATTGTCATCCACATGAATACATGTGTGCACAGGTACAATGCAAAACTTGCAGCGGCATCATGGGTACAGAGCATCATATGAGTAGCATTCACAAGGAAAATATAATTAAAGATAAATTACACACAATTTTTACAAGAACACAAGTTGAACAAAAAAAAATCACTTTAGTGCAAAGGATCATGGTGTTGAGTCCTGTCAGCTGGGTATTGTTGGATCCTAATGCTTTTGTGATCCAAAGTGTCTTCGGAAGTCAGGAATGAGGCATAGAACCTGTTGCTTGTGGCTATTTTATTAAAAGTTTTACAAGTGCAAAGAAGAAGAAGGAATGTCAAGAGAAACAAAGAAAAGGGCAGACAAAAAAGTAATTGTGGTCTTCTCATATCAGACTGGAGATAACAGTTAACTAACGAAGTAGCCAGATTCAAGTAACGCCACTGAAACGAAGGAGCTTCTGGAAAAATACATTGCAACTGTTCTGCAATTATTGGAAAATCTACTGAACAATTATATAGGTGATGTTAAAAAATAGAAGTAAGCATAGGATAGCAAAGAAAGAAAAATACAAGGGAATATAACAATTCTACAGCCCAATCCAACAGTATTAAAACTCCACTGACATTGCAAAGGGCTACAGTGATTCCCCGAGTGTCCTGGCCAATATCTATCCCTCAATCAACATAATAAGTACTGATTGTCTCCTCATTGTCACTTACTGGTTTGAGGAAGCTTGCTGGATGCACTTTGGCTGCTACTGTTCCTAAAGTTGCCAGGTGATAAAACGGCCAGGTTCTGCTGCTGTCTGTTAATGATATGAAAAATCTGATCTTATAGCTTCTTGGACTCTTTTAACCTTTAAAGGATGTAGGGTAGAGTAATTGTTTAAAGGTGATGGGGAAACTTTGGAGTGTGCTATTTGGAAACGGAAGGGGAACATGGTGAAACATATCCATGTCCTCATATCAAACAGCACAGAAATGGGCCCTTTGATCCACCACGTTCATTTCGACTATGTTGTCCATCTGCACACATTTCCCTGCATTAAATCCATATCCTTCTATGCCTTGCCTGTTTGTGTTTGCTGTCTAACTGCCTCTTAAATGTAGTAAAATGAGTTATGAGAACTTTAAGATCCACACTGCCAGGTTCAAGACTAGTTATCCTTCAACCACCAAGCTCCTGAACCAGCTTGGACAACTTCACTCACCACAACTGATTCCCCAACATGAGGACTCATGTTCTCAATGTTTACCCATTCATTCACCCAATCTATTTATTTATTTATTATTTATTTGTTCTTGTACAGATTGTCTTCTTTTCCACATTGGTTGTTTGTCAGACTTTGTAGTTTTTCATTGATTCTACTCTGTTTGTTTGTTCTGCTGTGAGTGCCTGCAAGAAAATGAATCTCAGGTATGTACGTACTTTGATAATAAATTTACTTTGAACTTTAATTGTATCCAATTCCACCACCATATTCCAGGTATCAACCACTCTCTGTTTAAAATTTTAAAAAACCTTCTCCCTTAGGTTCCTTTCAGCTTAAAACTATGCCATGTTGTTAAAGATAAAGATTAGCTTTCTTTGTCACAAGTACATTAAAACATACAGTGAAGTGTGTTATTTGTGTCAATGACCAAGACAGCGCGAAGATGTGCCGGAGGTAGTTGACAAGTGTCGCTATGCTTCTGGTGCTAATATAGCATGCTCACAACTCACTAACCTGAAAACCATACACCTTTGAAATGTGGGAGGAAACTGGAGCACCCGGAGGAAACCCAGAGGGTTCCCGGGGAAAATGTACAAAGTCCTTACGTACAGTTGTAGAAATTGAGTGCCAGACACTGATGCTGTAAAGCATTACTCTAACCACTATGCTGCTATGCCACTCCTACTGCAAAAAAGATTTTCAAAGTTCAAAGTTATTATCAAACTACATGCAGTTTATGTCTCCATAGATTCCCTGAGAAGCCCTGAGATTCCCTAGAAACCATGAGATTCATTTACTTGCAGGAATTCATAGTAGAACAAAAAAAAACAATAGAATCAATGAAAAACTACACACAGATTGACATACAACCAATGTGCAAAGGAAGACAATCAGTGCAAATAAAAATAATAATAAGTAAATAAATAATACTGAGAAAATGAGTTGTTGTGTCCTTGGAAGTGAGTACACAGGTTGTAGGACCTTGATTAGTGAGTTACGGGCAGAAGACACGAGAAGGGTTGGGGGGCGGATGATAAGTCAGCAATAATCAATGGTGGTGCAGACTTGATGGGCCAAGTGGCCTCGTTCTGTTCCTATATCTTGTGGTATTTCGGAATCAGTTCAGTTAAGACAAGTGAAGTTAACTATGCTGGTTTAGGGGCCTGATGGAAGGATATTTTAGTTGCTTGGACAGCCAAGCAATGGAACTGATCCTGCTTTCCTCTCTTCTGCTTTAAGAATTCTCTCTGTATAGTTAGGTGGCATCCAATTGTGAATGACTTTTTAAACCATGTTATTTTGTGTTATAGGGGTGAACACAGAGCAGATTTCCTGGAACTCTGTAGAAGGCGAGTCTGCTGTTAACGCACCAGCCTCCCTGCAGCCTCTGTGCCTGGTTGTAATCCCAAATGAAACACAGTCAAAGAAATGTTCAGATGAAGGAAATGGCAACTCACAGAAGGATACTGAAACCAATGTTTTGGAAACAGACGCACTCAATATTCTTGCTGACCTTGCAATTAGCTCAGCCATCGCAGCGCTGCCAAAATATAAACAGAAACGATCTGTGTCATTGAATATGGCATCTGGCAAGGATACGTCCAAAAAGACTGGTTCTGTTAGGAATAACAAGCGATCAAATTGTTCTGTTGATCTGTGTGCAAAGAGCAGTGCTTGTTTGCCTGGCATAGAACCGAGTGGACCAGAAGGCCACCAGAAAGGAGCTGGAGAATACTCCAAAAGTCCACTTGTGACTGAGAGTTTCTCTTCAGGCGCCACATTGGCTTTTCCCAGCCAAGAAGCATTTGAGGTTCCCAAATCTCCGGCCCAGGTACATGAGGAGGAGGCTCCCGGGTCTTTAACTGCTCCGTGCAGCTCACATGTCTTGGATGACCACTCATACTCCCGGCCACCGAGGGACAGGGAGAATGTGTACCTGGCGGTCACTAACCCAGTGTTGTCGAAGAAGGAAGATGTAGTTTATCAGTCTATGTCAGTGACTGTGGAGGGTGAGAAGAGGCAGCCCACCGCATTTGAGCATCAGGGCTGGACTCACCCTGAGGCTTCCTCCAGAGATGAGGAGAGAAGCTATGAGGAAGGGACGTTAGTTGGAAGAGTTTTGCCTTTCCGGCGCGAGGACAGTTGGACCAATGTTCGGGATCCTGACCCAGATCCACAGAAGGAAAATGATGCAATAGCAAAGCATCCTCAGGTACCTGATGATAAGCCGACAGATCCGGTACAGGGCAGGGGTGATGAAGCTTTCCAGCAGTCTCGTTGTGTACATGAGGAAAAGAACACTGTGAAGGTGACATTTCAATGGAATGGGCCATATCTGTACCAGTGGGACAGCAAGTACACCAATGACCCACTGGAGAAATCTGTGAATCGGGCCCTACATGGGTAAGTTGCTTAAAGCTTTGGAAATGAAGTCGCTGAAAAATAACATTAGTTAATCATTTGGATTCTATGCACAGCTCTTTTTAACGTTGGGACGCCATGGTAAAGTAGCCATTAGCATAATGCTATTACAGCTTGGGGCATCAGATTTCAGAGTTCAATTCCTGCATCCTCTGTAAGACAGTCTGTACGTTCTTCCAGTGAGGGCATGGGTTTCCTCCGGGTGTTCCGGTTTCCTCCCACAGTTGCTCCGGTTAGTAAGTTACTTGGTCATTATAAACATCTTGTGATCAGAGCAGGGTTAAATAGGTGGGCCGCTGGGCGGCACAGCTTTTTAGGCCAGAAGGGTCTGTTCTGTGCCTTCTCTCCAGATAAATAAATATTTATTTTATTTATTTCCTTTGCTAAGTGTTATTTCGTAGATTTGGAGATGCCTGATAAAGTGTTTTCATTTTATGTTACAGATTTGTGCATGAAACGGTGTGGAATTAGTATATTGGAAATATTTATAGGATGTGTATAGACATGAACATGTTCCTGTCCACAGTTATATTTCTTTCCAGGAGACAAAATATTTCAGCTCTTTCAAGTGGACATTGGAAAGATCATGTGTAGTGCAGTGGCGGTCCCCATTCAATGCAGAGCCTTCCTGTCTGATATAGTAATTCTCAATCTACTAACGGATGTGAAAGTTGGTCAGGGACCCTCCCTCCAGAGGTTCATTTGTCTTATATCCCTGCAGGAGACTGCTCAGTCATTCTGATGCCCCATTGCCAATATCCAGCTTGCCCCTCTATATCTCCTTGCAAGTGGATGCAGATATAATGTTAGCCAACTGCTCTGGTTGGACGTCCAGTGCTCAGCTGTGTTGATTAGATTAGTTTTATTTGTCAAATGTACATCAACACATACAGTGAAATGCTTCGTCTGTATCAGCGACCGCAGCCTGAGTATGTGCTGGGGGCAGCCTGTGAACATCACCCTGCTTCCAGCACCAACCTAGCATGCCCACAGCTTACCAACCCTAACCTGTGTCTCTTTGGATTGTGGGAGGAAACTGGGGTGCCCGGAGAAAACCCACACAATTATGCAGAGAATGTATAAACTGCTTATGGACAGCGACGAGAATTGAAGCCATGAAATGTTACACTAGTCGCTACCCTATAGTGCCTACCATAGGTGACTGTGCAGAGGATGTTTGGTGTCCTTTTACTCACCTGGCTGCAAAAGCAGAGCCGATTGATGGAGGTACGACACAGACCAGCTAAGGATAGCAGAATAGATGTCCTGGCTAAAAACTATTTCTAAAAAGCACTGATGCTGAAAATCTGAATAAAAGCAGGAAGTGCTTAAAAACACTCAAGAGGTCAGGAAGTATCTTTGGCAGGGGAAACAGGGTTTCAGGTCCAAGATTCTTGGTCAGAACTTCAGTTAGATTTCTCAAGCTAATAAAGCCTGATTGTGTTGAATGTAGAACTTGTGCTTGTAAAGTGACTTCTTTCTGATGACTTTTATTCTAGGCTTTGGGATCCCACCATCCAAGAGACCATGAAAGATGTGAAGCTTATCCTTCATATGTGGATTGGGCTTTTTTATACCAAGTCTAGTACGATGCTGCAGAATTCCATGAGGCATGTACAGGAATGCACTGAGTCTCCAGAAGCAGTGGGAGCAGGCGATTTGCACGGAGAGTCAGTTGGGGTTCAGGACCCTGCCCCAGATGAAAATGACTCTGAGTCTGTTGTTTCAGTACAACAGCAGGAGCCGGGAGCATTGGAGTCTGTAATTAAGAGGATCGAGAAGAATTCAAGCCTTGGCACTTCCTGTGACTGCAGCACACCAGTTTGTGGGGAGACACTGCCCTGCGCCAGTCCCTGCTCAGAGGAAGCGGGCAGGGAGAGTGACATCAATGAAACCATGTCAGAGTCAGCAGCACAAACTTGCAAGGGAGATCTGGTAGAGACTGCGAAGAGCTTTGCCGAGGATGTGAGTATTACCACCGTTACGTCTTTGTTTTCAGCTTCAGCTTCCGATCCATTTATTTATCGTGTGTTCGTGGAAACGTTCAGTGAAATCTGTTATTCGTGCAAACAGCCAACACAACCCAAGGATGAGGTGGGGTCAGCCTGCAAGTGTCGCCACACGTTCTGGTGCCGACACAGCACGCCCACAGAGTTCATCAGAACAACACGAGCAGCAGTGACAACAACCAAACACCAATGACGAAACGAGCCCCTTTCCTCCTCCCTCTTACCCGCCCATCCACTCACACAGACAGGCCTCCAATTGGAAATTCCAGTTTTCCAGTAATTAGTATTTTGTTTAATCTAGTTTTAATAGGGCACCAGTGATATCCAAAATGTCAGGTATGGGGCTCTTCCATTGAACTTTTTGTCTTTTGGGCAGTAATTTTAATGGGAATTGGTGACCACTATAATCTAGAGTAAACCCATGCTTAAGTAAGACCATAAGATAATAGGAACAGAATTAGGCCATTTGACCCATCAAGTCTGCTCCGCCATTTCATCATGGCTGATCCACTTTCCCTCTCAGCCCCAATCATGATGATGCAATTTTCCAAGAATTTGAACTATTCCAAAATATATCACATGTTCTTGAGTGATCCTCACAATAAGCAATGTTTTATCTCAGAAGTCCAGTCCCAAATGCATTAGATTATTAAATTAAAGCTGGAAAATAGCTCAACTTAACTCTGCCTTTCTCATTATAATTTAACTGCATCAGTTGCTAAATTTCAACCCAGACCTTTGAGCCATAGAGTCACAGAGTGCAGACCTTTGAAGTTATTAAAATCACAGTTTTCTGGCAGCAGGGTTATCACTGTAGATTGTTCCCCAGGCAAGCTGTTAATGTACTATGATTAAGAAGGTTGGATTGACCAATTGCTGTCGCATTCAATGTATATTGATATCCTACTCAAATGTAAAGAGCTGCATCATCACAACATTGCTATGCCAGGAGGGTGGCGCATATCCAGCAATACATCATCTTACCGTTTGGTGTGCATTGACTGTGGAGGACAGATGAAAGAAAGAGAAAGAAAGACAGATTAGCTCTGGCTTCTGCCCCCTTCGTTTCTAGTCCTGATGAAGGGTCTCTGTCCAAAATATCAAAAGATTAGTTTTACTTGTCACGAGTAAATCAAAACATCGAAACTTACAGTGAAATGCGTTATTTGTGTAAATGCTGTACACAGATGTGCTGGGTTAGCCCGCAAGTGTTGCCACGCTTCCGACGCCAACATAGCATGCCAGCGACTCACAAACCCATCCTAAACCTGTACGTCTTTGGAGGTGAGAGGAAACTGGAACACCCAGAGGAAACAACCCACGTGGGCACAGGCTCCTCACTGACAGGGATGGGAGTTGTGACCCGGTTGCTGGTGCTGTAAGGCGTTACGCTAACCACTATGATACTACACCACCCATGTTGTACTTGTCAGGGTTGATCAGTGCGCCCCCTTTGACGCCAAGATGTGGAGCTCCGGCATTGTTGGGTGCTGGCAGCATCGGTCCAGTTCCTTTGGTCTCCCTCATTAGGCCAAGATGAGACTGCTCTCAGCTTGGAGGAGCAACACTTCATATTGAGTCTAGGAAGCCTCTATCCTGATGACATGAACATCAAATTTATTAATATATTTATTTGTTTTTTGTTTAAGGAGTATATATTTATCTGAGCTTTATTTTCCCAGACGCTCTTGTGGGATTTGAACCTGTGCCTTTAGATTAAAGGTTTAGAATCAGGCTGTTTGTCCAGAAATATGGGTGTGGCACTGATGTGCAAAGCATTATTTTATGTGATATTTTAAACTCTGCTTTCTTTCCAGGAAGAATCTGGCAGTCAGGAACCTTTGGATGATGTGAGTGATGCTAGAGTAGAAAATGGGAGCCAAGAGCACAATTTGGTCCAGAGATCTACTCCATTATCAGGTATTGTGAATGTTGCTGCTCGGATTCGTGGTACTGACCATAAGCCTAAAAAGTCGCAGTAGTATACATGTTCTTTAAATAATTTATTGTGGGTATTAAAAATTCACGTTAAAGCAAATAATCAAAGTTTTTAGCAGTGGAATTAGTAGTTCTAATTAGTAACATCTCCTTCCTTTGCAAATACAACACTAATTTAGAAAAAATTCATAGCATACTATTTTCTGATGGTGGGCTCCGGAAATGGAATGGCCTAAATGGACAGCCTGTTATGATCAGCCATTAGGATTCTTGTCTCCAGAATCAATTTTCCCAGTGGATACACATAAAGGAACCCCACCATCCAGGCCATGCTGTCTTCTCGCACTGCCATCTGAAAGGATGGTCAGGAGCCTTTGGTTCCATACCACCAGGAACAGTTATTACCCTTCGACCATCAGGTTCCTGAAGCAGCATGGATAATTTCACTCACCTCAACACTGAACTTACTCCATAACATATGGACTCACTTTCAAGGACATTACAACTTACGTTCTTTGTATTATCTATCTGTCTACTGTCTTCTTTTGCTCATTGGTTGTTTGTCAGTCTGTTTGTGTTTTTTATTAAATATATTTTATTTCTTTGTCCTACTTATGCCTGAAAGTAAATGAATCTCAGCATAGTATATAGTGACATCATGTAATTTGGTAATAAATTTACTTTGAATTTAAACATTCTACACTATTGGGGTGTGGTGGCATTGTAGTTATGTACAGCAACTTGATTAGTAATTCAGACAACTGAACTATCAAGACATGCATTTAGCACTGCAGTTGTGGAATTAAGATCCTGATAATTAAATAATTCTGCAATAAGATGCCAGTAGTAATGACTGTGGAAATACCAATTTCCCTTTCGAAAGTTAAATCAGTACTTAATAAATGTACTTCAGGGAAAGAAGTTAGCATTCCTTTTCCATTCTGTCCTGTATGTGACTTTGGACCCACAGTAAACGTGCCCAAGGAACCATTCTGTGCAAGGGCAATGAACTACCAGCAAGGACCAGCCATAAATGCGTTTAAAAAAAACTCTTTTTGTGTCTGTTTTTAGTTAGCTGATTAATTATTTTCCACCATATTGAATTATTGAGTTACTTTTTTGAGTATTACTGCAAAGTTTTGTCAAACATCAAGTGGTATCTGTACAGTAACAGGGCAAGTTTGTCTCATGAGCAAGGACCCCCAAAGGCTTTCACAGCCCAAGTAAATGCTAGGAGCAGGCAGCAAGTGTTGCCTTGCTCCTGGCACCATCACAGCATGCCTACAACTTATTAACTCTAACTCTTACGTCTTTGGAATGGGAGAGGAAACCAGAGTATCTGGAGTTTCTCACACAGTTTCTCAGGGAAAATGTCTAAACTCCTTACAGAGAGCAGCAGGAATCGAACCTGAGTCACTGGCACTTTAATAGTGTTACATTAGCCACTACACTACTGTACCACTCAAATTTATTAAAACATTTATTAGCCATTTATTAAAAACAGTGTAAGTGATCACTATCACCCTGCTACCTTTGGAGGTTGCGGTGTACAAATTGGCTGCTGTGTCTCCCATATAAACACTGTGACTACACTTCAAGTATGTTCAATTGGCTGTAAAACATTTTGGCATCTTTTGGAGGAGAAAAGGTAGAAACTTGTAACACAGAAGCAGAGTAAAGTGGGCAGGGGTATAGATCACGTGACCCTTTTGAGCCAACTGCAGTACTCAGTGCAATTTTGTCTCATTCTCAATTCTCACTATCATACAACTGCTCTCTCATACAGACACTGCAAAGATGTAAATACCTCACCTCACTTAGCAACCTGAGCCAGCATTTTGATTTTAAAGTATTTTGAATAACCTTTTTGAAATAATATGTAACTGAACTCTGTGATATGTATTCAACAGAAGAAAGGCATGCAGCAGAAACGATACAATACCACGGCGTACCGGATAATGCTGCGGGATGTGTGTTGGAAAGGGATGAGATGGCTCCAAGCCCAGCTATCAGTCAAGCTGAAGTTACTCAGCAAATTGCACTGGATGGATCTGAAGGTAACAAGATAACTGAAAGCAACTTCAAGTTGCCTCAGTGTTGACTGTGATCACCAGAGATGTGTGTGCCAGTAGGATTTTGTAAGGATGATTTTGATAGCAAGGTGCATTTGAAAGGAATGTGCTTCAGAGATCTGGTGCCATGGAGTGAGTACAAGTCCTTGTATGTACCCTCCAGTTAATATGATCAAGAACTAACTCTCCCAGCTCTGAAACCTGTACGGGACTGCTCTCATTTGAGTTGCATGTTAACTAAACAATTTCTGTCAAATCACTTCTAGCAACAGCCTCTCTTCCAGTCCATACCTCAAATTGTGGCTGCACCTGACTCCACCTTTCATTCCAGTTTCACGTTCCTATCCACTTGCTTACAAACACTAGATAGCCAAGGTTCCTTCCTGCAAGAAATCTGTAAGCATTTTTGTTTTCAGAATTCATTGGAAATTGTGATTGAACACTGCAGTTCATTAATTCATTCTGGAGTTAGAGAATTCTAAGCTCAGACACAAAATAGAGTTAAAGAGTGTCAACAAAAATCTTAAATTCCATTTAAAATTGCATATTTATTCACAAATAAGTGAGTCACTGTGTATGTGTCAAGCCACAAGAAATCACTTTATTAGGATTATGTAAAGCATACAATGCAAGAAGGGAAACAAATGGTTAATGAAGTAGCTGGACAGAAAGCAAACTAATACTTGTCATCCACAATGAACTGATCTGCAGATTGCTGAAGGGAACAACTGATCTGAAACCTTCCATGCAGCTCTCTTTCCCCACTCCCCTCCCTCTCTCCCCCCCTCTCCCCACTCCCCTCCCTCTCTCCCCCCTCTCCCCACTCCTCTCTCCCCACTCTCCCCTCTCTCCTCCCTCCCCTCTCTCCCCCTCCCCTCTCTCCCCCTCCCCTCTCTCCCCCTCCCCTCTCTCCCCCTCCCCTCTCTCCCCCCTCCCCTCTCTCCCCCCTCCCCTCTCTCCCCCCTCCCCTCTCTCCCCCCTCCCCTCTCTCCCCCCTCCCCTCTCTCCCCCCTCCCCTCTCTCCCCCCTCCCCTCTCTCCCCCCTCCCCTCTCTCCCCCCTCCCCTCTCTCCCCCCTCCCCTCTCTCCCCCCTCCCCTCTCTCCCCCTCCCCTCTCTCCCCCTCCCCTCTCTCCCCCTCCCCTCTCTCCCCCTCCCCTCTCTCCCCCTCCCCTCTCTCCCCCTTCCCCTATCTCCCCCCCTCTCCCCCTCCCTCCCCCTCTCCCCTCTCTCTCCCCCTCTCCCCCTAACCTTCCCCATCTCCCTCTCGCCCACCAATCCCTCTCCATTTTCCCCCTCCACCTCCCCCACTTCTGCACCTCCTCTCTCACTCCCACTCTCCCTCACACACTCCCCCTCCTCACCTTCTTCTCACCTCTCTCTCTCCTCTCACCCTCTTGGCATATTTGCCCTGATCTTCCTCAACTCCAATTGAGCAAGGAATCGATAAAGGATAGGCCAATGCAATGTTAATAATGGACAGACTTGGTCTGTTTGCATTCATGAGCGCCAAGAAAACACCAATAATAAGATCAAAAGGCATATGATGAGCAGAATTAGACCACTTGTAGTATAAGCTTCTCAGAGTAAGCAATTTAATATATATATATTTTTTCTGTTGTAACAGAGAGCTGGAGTTCCTCAGTGACAACATTGACTTGTCCAGTTTTGACTGTGGACATGACTGGAAGTGTGAATAACGAGGGTCAATCTGCTACTGATAGTGACCAGCTGGGAATTATTCGTCAGTCTTCAGTAATCAGAGAGCTACACTGTACTAAGCCCCAAGCTCAGCCTCCTTCTCAGAGTATTGAGCTGAACAGTGCACCTGCTTCAGGGGGTTGTCAAAAGCTCAAATCAAAGGAAAGTGCCCTTAACAACATAGGGTCTGATTATGCCAGTGATGAGGAAAAGAGAATTTGCGAGGACGACTTGCAAAACATTGAAGGCACACTTTCAGTTGAGGGAGACATGTCGCAGGATAAATTTGAACATTTGAACCCTATTGAAGCTGGTACAGAAAGCTTTGCTTCTACAAAAGATGTGCAGCTTCATTCTGAAACTTCAGAAGTCAACAGTCATGACTGTAACAGAAGCTTGGATGCCCGTAGTCCTATGGATGTTACAGGTAGGGCACCGGAGAAGGGAATTACTGGCTCCCATGTTGAAAATCCTGCTGGTGTTCAGAGCAGAAGTGAAACAGAAACACAACACGAAAGAACCATTGTGAAAGAGTTTGTGGGAGAGGTGGCGATTTCAAGTGATTCCGATTCTGAATATCTGGACCAGATGGAATGTGTGCCCTCTAGTGATGTCCATAGAAACCTAATGGAACCTATCCCCAGTCAAAAGCATTTGGAAAAGCAGGATATTCACCAGGAGGAGGAAATTGGATCACCGAATCACCATGACAACTTTGACACTGAATCTGAAGGACTTGATTTCAGCTGTGATCCATCTCAAAAAGCATGGGGTTCCTGTGAAGAATATTCTTCCTGTGAAGAAAGTGCTAATAGTAAAATTGATATGAGTGCTAAAGGCTTCCTGGAGGATGATGTGCCCAGGATTAGCCACAGAGCAAGCTGTCAGCCACTGAGAAGGAAAGGAATACGCTGCATAAAGAGAGCCTGCTACCCTTCTAATACGGATTCAGACTGCGGAAGTTTTAGAGGGAAAAGGGGGGCAATCAATGGTTCTCTGCAGCTGAGACATGCAGAAAGGAATTATTTAGCTCACAGTTTTGACAAAGATGATGAATGTTACGAGATGACTGACTCTGATGTGCATACACCTGTGCTCATTAAAAATCCAAACCTTTTGGGCAGACACCAAGTCTTCCAAAATCTCAGCATCACATTTCAGACAAAACCCACCAGGTTGTGCGCGTGTGAAAGAATCACAAGGACGTTTTACAGTTCCGAAAGGAAAAACTTCCATGCCAGCCCACCTCGGCTTTTAATAGAGTCTGGCACAAGTGGCTGCAGTAGTCCAATTCAGGACATTATAGATCTGGAATTTATCCATTTCTCGCAGAAGGTTAAACAGTTACTAACCAGGTCTCACACTGCACCGTGTACAAGCATCTTCTCCATGAGGCATGGCCGTAGGACAGCTCTGGAGAGGAACAATGTCCAAAGAGGGTCCAGTGAGAAGAAAACCCCATTTACTGTGACAATACCTCATCAAGTAACTGGCCAACGTAGCACGAGATGCTCATGTAATAAAACTCAAATGCCAGAACTGGCTGATAGAGACCATTGTCCGAGGAATTGGAGGTATAAACTACAACAGCGTCACAAACATGAAAGCTACAGAATGTATAAGAAAAGACCAGGAAGTGAATCTCATGGCGTCATTTGCTATAGTAATAAGCAAATGAACAAAATGCCAAAGAAGCAGTGTCCAACTGCAGAGAAAGAATTTTTCTTCATGGATGAGCAGGCCTGTGTAATGCGCAAGAAATGTAAAGAACTTCGAGGAGAGATGAGGAAACAATGTGATTCCTTTCTAACCAGTGTCAGCAATAGCTTTCAACAGAGCTTGAACGAAGTAGTAAAGGAATCGTGGAAAGCCAGCTGCAAATTTTACGTTTGCGAGACAAATTCTGATCCGTTCTTTAAGGAAGTTAAGGTAATTATACTTCTAATTTTATTTAATATAGTGTAGATAAACCAGTCTCAAACCTACACCAACTGCCTGGTAACTTGGTCCATGGTTCAATGCTTGGTTTAGATAGTACTTGGGTAATACAGTAGCGTAACGTTATGTACAATGTACTATGTATGTTAATCAAAATGGCTTCTTTGGTTTGCTAGAGTAAGAATGCTTTTATGTTTGGTAAGTGTTTTCTCTCGCAGTTGGACTTGCTGATATGGGGATTGTATTCATTTTTTAACCAATGGGGAATGTTATTTTGTCTTGTGAGGCTGGGAGCTTGGGGGTTTCATGGTCTTTTCAGGGGAGGCGGGAAGGAGACGCCGAGGAAGGTGGACGTGCGCTGCGCTGCTCGGTCGACCACCGTGGTGGTCCCAGGTGCGAGGGCGTGGAGGTCGGAGGAAAGTGACGAGGGGTCGAATGGTTCGATGGTTGAGCTCCAATGATGTGCACTATACTGACTGAACTTCGATAAGTTGGCGCTTTTTAACTTTATTTCTTTTCCTTCATATATACTGTATTGCATAGTACTCTTTTAGTTTTAGTAAAATCTTTAAAGTGTATTCCATAATGGTATTTGGTGTGAGTTTGATGTTTTGTGTGTACGCATGGCATAAGCTTGATTCTCACAGCACCTGCGTGTATGGGAGGTGGGGTTGGTGTGTGGCTGGATCTCCTTTTCCCCTAGACATATACCAGCCTGTTGGGTAAGTGTTACAGTTATTACAGCACCAGCTTCAATTCCACTCCCGTTGAAAAGGAGTTTGTACAATCTCCCCATGACTGTGCAGGTTTCCTCCAGGTGCTCCAGTTTCCACTTGAATTCCAGAGACTGGGTTAGTAGGTTAATTGGTCACATGGGTATAATTGGGTGCTTGTTGGGCCAGAAGGACCTGTTATCATGATGAATCTGTCACATGGGTGTAACGGGGTGTGTGAGCTCATTGGGCTAGTTACCGTGGTGAATCTCTCACATGGGTGTAATGGGGCCGTGTGAGCTCATTGGGCCAGACGGACCTGTTACCGTGGTGAATCTCTAAATTACAGTAAGAAATTACCCACTTTTACAATGAAAGCTGGGCATGTAAACTTGATACTAATTTGGAGTACTGTGTGCAATTTTGAACACCCACATACAGGAAAGATGTAAATAGGATTGAAAGAGTACAGAGTAAATTTACTAAGAGGTTGCCAGAACTCCTTTTGTCACAAGAGATGCTGCTGTGTCATTGCCAGTAGGAGTGTAATTACACTGGCTTGGATTTTAAATGCAGACATAACTGCACTAACTTTAAAAACCTGAATTGTATGCAGTTATCCCTGTTCCTGTAACCTTGTTTCAAGCATTGGTGCTTTGGATTGCACTCACAGCACTAGAGGAGATGAGCTTCAATATAATAAGAAATCTTAACCTTAGGTGCACTTCCAGATCGTATCTTATTGCCTGTCACTTTAATTCTCCACTTCGTTCCCACGCTGACCTACCTCTTTGTAGCATCCTGCACAATTGTGTCAGGTTTAACTCCATCCTGAGGAGCAACAGTTCATCTTCCATTTAGGCACGTTACAGCTTTCCCAATCCAGTCTTTGTGTCCCCAGCTTTTAGGCAAGCTGCTTTCTCTCTGTACATATCAGAGCTGGTCATCTCCTGCTGTATTCATTAATACAGCTGGACCTGCTGAGCATGTCTCTTGGCCCTGCTGTCAGAAGCATCTAACACAGGAGTAAAGGGTAATCACCATCTTGCTCACTTACAGTCATCGAGCACTACTTCACAGAAATAGGCCATTTAGCCTATCTAGTATATGCCAACCTGTTCTTCTGCCTAGTCTTATCAACGTGCCTGGGCATAGCACTCCATACCGCTCCATCCACATATCTATCCAAACTTCTCTTAAATATCACAATTGTATAGAGAAGTACAGCACAGAAACAGGTCCTTTGGCTCATCTAGTGTGGGCCAAGTTATTTGAACTGCCTATTTCTATCAACCTGCACCAGGACCATAGCTCTTCATACCCCTACTATCCATGTACCTATCCAGACTTCTCTTAAACGTTGAAATTGAGTTCACATGCACCATTTGTGCCGGCAGCTTATTCCACACTCTCATGGCCCTCTGAGTGAAGAAATTTCCCCTCATGTTCCTCTTAAACTTTTTAGCTTTCACCCTTGCCCTCAGTTTTCTGGTTTTATTACCACTGCTATCTGTCAGGAGTTTGTACATTCTTGCTGTGGCTACATGGGTTTCCTCCCAACACAGATGTTCCAAAGGGTTGGTAAGTTGAGGACATGCTATGTTTGCACTGGAAGCATGGTGATACTTGCAGGTTGCCCCAGTACTGTGTTGGGTGTCAATGCAAATGGTGCATTTACCTGTATGTTTAATTGTTTTGATGTATATGTGATTTTAAAAAAAAACAAACTTTTTCTTGTACTAGGGAACCATTCTGTAGCCTTATGAGAGCAGGAAAGAAGCTCTCCTCGAGCCTGGTGGCTCATGCTTTCAGGCTATTGTACTTCCTGACCAATGGGAGAGGGGAGATGAGAGAAGTACTCCCCTCCGCCTGAAAGCTGGACACATTTACTCTCTGTCCACCATTCACATTCTATTTTCATCTGAAAATCCATTCGGGTGAATAGACTCTAGGCAGGTCTGGGTGGATTGGAAGACAGTAGATGTCACACCACTTTTTAAAAAAGGACTTAGTCCAAAGACAGGCAACTAGAGGCCAGTTAGCTTAACATCTGTAGTTGAGAAAATAGTTGAAGCTGTCATTAAGGAAGAAATAGCAAACCATTTAGAAAGGAGTGGTTTCCATTAGACAGACCCAGCATGGAATCAGAAAGGGCAGGTCCTGTTTCACAAACTTCCTGGAGTTCTTTGAGGATATAATGAGTGCAGTGGATAGAGGGGAATAGGTAGATGTCATGTACTTGGATTTCCAGAAGGCGTTCGATAAAGTGCTGCACACAAGACTTATAAATAAGATATGGATACATGGAGTCAGAGGAAGTGTATTGGCATGGATAGTGGATTGGTTAACCAATAGAAGGCAGAGAGTTGGTATAAATGGGTGTTTCTCTGGTTGGCAGTCAGTGGTGAGTGGGGTGCTGCGGGGGTTGGTGCTGGGCCCGCAGCTGTTTACCATTTACATTGATGATTTGGAAGAAGGGACTTAGTGTAGCAAAATTTGCTGATGACACTAACTGAGTGGAAAAGCAAATTGTACAGAGAATGTGGAGAGTCTGAAGAGGGATATAGATAGGTTAAGTGTGTGGGCCAAGATCTGGCAGATGGAATACAACGTTGGTAGATGTGAGATCATCCACTTTGGAAGGAATGATAGAAGACCAGGTGATTATTTAAATGGTGAAAGATTGCAGCATGCTGTTGTGCAGAGGGACTTAGGAGTGCTTGTTCATGAATTGCAAGAAGTTGGCTTGCAGGTACAACAGATTATTAAGAAGGTAAAGGGAATGTTGGCCTTCATTGCTAAAGGGATTGAATTCAAGAGCAGGGAGGTCATGCTGCAACTATACAGTGTACTGATGAGGCCGCACCTGGAGTACTGTGTGCATTTCTGGTCTCCGTACTTGAGGAAGGATATACTGGCTTTGGAGGCAGTGTGGAGGAGGTTCACCAGGTTGATTCCAGGGATGAAGGGGTTAACCTATGAGGAGAGATTGAGTCGCCTGGGACTCTACTCTGGAGTTCAGAAGAATGAGAGGGGATCTTATAGAAACATACAAAATTTGAAAGGGATAGATAAGATAGAAGTCGGAAAGTTGTTCCATAGGTGAGACTAGAACTAGGGGACATTGCCTCAAGATTCAGGGGAGGAGATTTAGGAGAGTTGAGGAGAAACTCTTTTTCCCAGAGAGTGGTGAATCTGTTGAACACTCTGCCCAGGGAAGCAGTTGAGGCTTCCTCATTAAATACAGTTACAGTTAGATAGGTATTCACATAGTAAGGGAATTAAGGGTTATGGGGAAAAGGCAGGTAGAAGGTACTGAGTTTACTGACAGATCAGCCATGATCTTATTGAATGGCGGGACAGGTTCAATGGGCTGGATGGCCTACTCCTGCTCTTATTTCTTAAGTTTTTATGGGTGCACCTGTCTGCCTCAGGAATGGAATCCTGAGGGGAAGCTGGGGTGAGGAAGGCCATTCAAAAGGCCTTGCAAGACCATTGTGCTGGTGGCTGCACCTGGTGCCAGTGAAAGACATGTCTGCCCAGCTTGGATGCTGGCCCCTGTCTTCAACCAGACAGCAAAGGAGGTTAAATACCAGTCTCTAGTCTGTGACCACAGGGAACACGGTCATCCAGGAAAACCATAAGACTGTAAAGCACGATTCGGTAATTCAGTCCATCGACTCTGCTTTACCATTCCATCATGGCTGATTTACTATACCACACAACCCATTCTCTCCGTACTGTGCAGTGAGTATAGGGAGTTGGGGAAGAGACTGAAGAGCAGCACCTCCAAGGTAGTAACCCCTGGATTACTCCCAGTACCATGGCAGGAATAGGACAATAGATGAACGTGTGGCTGAGGAAATGGTGCAGAAGGTAGGGTTTCAGGTTTCTGGATCATTCAGATTCTTTCTGGGGGAGGTATAACCCATATGAAAAGGACAGGTTACACCTGAACCCGAGGGGGACCAATATCCTTGTGGGCAGGTTTGCTGGAGCTGTGGCGGTGGGTTTAAACTAAGTTGTCGGGGAGATAGGAAACGGAGTATTAGAGCTGAGGATTGGGCAGATGGTGCAGTGTGTAGTGAGACTTTCTGAAAGAACAGGCAGGTTGAAGTGTAGCCTGGGAGTAAAATCAAAAAGGCAAATGAATACGAGACTGAAGGTGTTATATTTGCATGCGCACTGTATACAGAATAAAATAGATGATTACAGTTAAAGATTGGCAGGTATGACGTTGAGGCATCATTGAGTTATAGCTGAAAGAAGATCATTGTTGGGAGCTCAACACACACCTTGTATTGAAAGGACAGTAATGCAGGCATGGGGAGGGGGCTCTGTTGGTTTAAAAAAAAATGAAATCAAATCCTTAGAAAGAGGTGACATAGAATCGGAAGATGCAGAATCCTTGTAGGGTAGAGTTAAACTGCAAGGTTAGAAAGATCTTGATGGGAATTATATACAGGGCTCCAAATTATAGCCAGGATGTGGGCTACAAATTTCAAAAGGTATGTAATAAGGGCAATGTTAACAATAGTCATGGGGGATTTCAATATGCAAGTAGATGGAGAAAATCACATTGGTGCTGGATTTCAAGGCAGGGAATTTGTAGAATGCCTACGAGATGGCTTTTTAGATTAGCTTGTGGTTGAGTCCACTAGGGGAAAGGCAATTCCGGATTGATTGTTATATAATGATCATATTTGATTAGGGAGCTTAAGGTAAAGGAATCCTTAGGAGCCAGTGATTATAATATGATAGAATTCACTCTGCTGTTAGAGAGGGAGAAGCTATAGTCTACTGTATCAGTATTTAAGTTTAAAGTTCCAAGTACACTTATTACTAAAGCATGTATACTATATACAACCTTGAGATTTGTCTCCTTAAAGACAGCCACAATACAAAGAACCAATAGAACCCATTAAAAAAAGACCATCAAACGCCCAATGGGCAGAAAATAAAACAAACAAATCCTGCAAACAATATATGTAGCAAATAGTATTCTGAACTGAAGTTCACGGAAGTGGGTCCACAGCTGTTTCAGGAGCCCGTTAGTTGTAGGCCATAGCCTCAGTTCAGCACAGAAACAAGGAAACCTCCTGGAGCTGGGAGCTGAACCACTGCATCTCTCACCTCTGGCCCCGACACCCTGACCTTTTCAATCTTGCTTGGCGCTTAAATTGTCCAAGCCTCTGGTCACTCGTGTTGTTTTGTCACTTCAAAACATTAAACTAATTAAAAGGAAGATGCAGGGAGTTGGAAATGTGGGTGTAGAGCTCGTCTTATTGTTAAGGGAGGCATGCACGGATCATGTGGTAGCGTGATAACATGTGCAATTAACAATTTTACATTTAATCCACACTTTTTTATTTAAACAAACAAAAATATTTAATTAATCTGTGTAGATAGCGTTCCTTGCCCTCGGGCCCGGGCCCTGCCTCCTCGATTCAGCCTGTACCAGACCTTGTTTCCTGTCAAGGGAGATGACTCTGCTTGGCAGGTGAGACTTGTGACTGTGAAACAGTTTCAGGTTCTGGGGTCTCCTTCGTGATGTTTGTAGGAGTTGACTCTGAGACTGCAGGAAATATCTCTGGTAATGGTAGCCAACTTCCTGCTCTTATCGATTAGCTCTGCTGTCCTCAACTGATCAATGTGTGAACCCCAGATGATATCCAACTCAATCTCCACCGAGTAAGAGAATGGTCCAGTTCTGTTGTTAATCTTTCTGAGTACTCACTTTTGATCCCCTCCGTAGTCCCTCATCAGAACTGTTTGTCCTGCGTACTCAATCCGAGATTGGGTTTGAGGAGATCCAAGTGTGAATGCAAGGGATGACCCCGGAACAGCATAGCTGGTGAGTTGTTTGTCATGGAGTGCATTGCATTTCAATATGCGAGGAGTCTGGCAAGCTTCTGGTTCAGTGTCAGTGCAGTGTGTTCCACTGACATCGCTCACAGTGCATTCTTCAAACCCTGGACAAATCTTTCTGCCAAGCCATCTGTAGCTGGGTGGTACAGTGCAGATGTAATACATCTTATTCCATTCATTTTCAGGAATGACTGACTGAAACTGATTAACTGTTCTGGAACACCAGTCCTAGCAAAGAGGCTTCTCAACAGTGTATAATTGTTGAGTGGAGGCAATTGAGAACACTTCTGGCTACTTTGTAGCTGCATCCACTACTACCAAGAAATTTGTGCCCATGAATGGTCCAGCAAAATCTATATGAATCGTCTGCCAAGAAAATGCAGGCCATTCCCAGGAATGGAGAGGCGCTGCTCTTGATATCTTCTAGACATGATGGCATCCCGAACAGTGCGTGGCAAGTTGTGCAATTTGTTGATCTATCCCAGGTGACCAGACAAAGCTCGAGCCAACATTTTCATTTTACCCATGCCTAGATAGCTGGCATATAATTCCTCCAACACTTTGGCTCTCAGTTTGGCTTGTACAACAACTCTCAACCCCCACACAAGGTAATCACTTCAAGGGCAAGTTCATCCTGGTGCTGGTGAAAATGGGGGAAGTGGGATTCCTGTTGCATGTTCCAGTCATCTTGGGTGGCCATGTAGACCTGAGACAGCGTGGGGTCTTATAGTTTTTCCTTTGGATCATCTCTGATGTAATAGGGAAACTTTCAATTTGCATTAGGGAGAATACATCAAGAGGAGTGTCGTCTTTAGTCAGATTTTCTGGTACTTCCCTTTTCAAGGGTAGACTGGGCAATCCATCAGCATTTCCATGATTAGTTGCCCTCTTGCAATCAATCTTATAATTGTGTCCTCCATGAAACAGAGTCCTTCTCTGCATGTGCTGTTGCTGTTAGTGGAACACCCTTCTTTGTTGATCAGTAACAGGGGTAAACTCTCCAATTCTGGTGAAAACATTTTACACCCCAAACCAGAGATCAAGGTCTCTGTCAGTTTTTCTCTGCAGTGAGTAAGGGAATGTGTTGCAAAGGCTATGGGCGTTCACTTCCATCACTCACAACTTGATACAGTATAATTGCACCTACGTCATAAGTGCTGCATTATAGGCAAGTTCCACTGGACAATGTGGATCATAAATCTGGTGTCAGTACTGTGTCTGAAGTCACTATTTACTTCAGTTTAGTATTTTTGAAATGCCATTCAAAAATGGCTGAAACAGCCGAACCAGTCTCCAGTTCCATTTGAATTAATTTATCGTTCACTTCTGGCGTAGGCATATTGCTTGTCTCCTGTTAGTTTTCAAATTGTAAATTTCAAAGCTACATAATCCTGTGTCATTCTCATCATTATCAGACTTTTCATCAACAGCAAGCAGATTAGTGCTCTTTTAGAAACTACAAATTGACATTTTAGCATTTGCTCTTCCTTGTGCGAATCATTTATTTTTGTCTGCCTGACATGTTCTTTGTACGTGTCCTACTTTGTTGCAATTTCTGCAAGTTTCACCTTTAAATCTACATTTTTTTTATGTATGTGAACCCCTGCCACAACGGTAACACAATTTGTTGGGCCAGACCGGTTTCTGTTTAGACAATGCAATATTGTTCACATTCATTTTCATTCATGATGCAATTCAAATGTGTCTCTGTCTGTGGTTTCTATTGAAATAGTGATTTCCACTGCTCATTTGAATGTAAGCTGTGCTTCAGTTAAGAGTTGTTTTTGAATGTTTTCTTAAACTAAATGATCTCTCATTAAGGCCATTAGCTACCTGACAATGCTCAGACAATCTCTTCAATTCAGTCATGTACACTGAAATGGACTCCCCTTCTGTTTGATTCCGCTGATGAAATCTAAAGCATTCTGTAATCAACAATGATTTTGGTTTTAAGTGTTGCTGCATCACTTTGACAGCTATAGGAAAGCTCATTTCTGATTGGTTTGGTTGGAGCAATCAAACTTTGAAGCTATCTCTATGCCTTTAAATCTAATGAACACAACAAAATTGGTATTTTTTGGCCGCTATTTCATTTGCTTCAAAATACTGTTCCAATAGTTCTGTATACGTGAGCCAATTACTCATTGTGTAATCAAACTTGCCAATCTACTCATTCATTATGAGCCCTGAATCCTTCTGTTTTCTGACTTTTAAAAAAAAAACTTTATCATGTCTTCCCTTCTGAAGACTGTCTCTCCATGTGTCTGGCTGCACTAAGCTGCTTACTTTTAGTTCAACTGTCTCATTCTGCTTTAACAGCTCGGTAGCCATCTTGGATTCTTTTTATAATGCCTCATCGCTGAGGTTATGTTTTGTAACTTCAGAACATTACATTAATTTAAAGGAAGACATGGGGATTCTGAAATGTGGGTGTATACTTCCCCTTTACTTTCAGAGAGGCATGCACATATTACATGGTAACATGATGACATATGCAATTAATATATTTTTACATATAACCTGTAATTATTTAAATGAACAAGAATTCTGAATATGTGTGCGTACACACACACACACACACACACACACACACACACACACACACACACACACACACACACACACACACACACACACACACACACACACACACACACACACACACACACAGACACACACACACACAGACACACACACACACACACAGACACACACACACACACACAGACACACACACAGACACACACACACACACACACAGACACACACACACACACACACACACAGACACACACACACTTTCCCAATTCGGCCGGGCACTTAAACGTATCAAATCTTGGATCTTTTCTTGCTCTCGAGCCCAGGCTCCATCTTGACTGTGCCTTGCCTGCACACCCCTCACCTTGGTTCTGTCCCATCGATTCGCCAGCAAGTCCCCTTCGGCAATGGCCTAACACTAACTCATTCCTTGCTTTTGTGTCTGGGCCTAGTCACCTCAATTCAGCCTCTACACGCTACGCCAAACCGTCCTTCTCCTTTAAGACTTCAGTTCACACCGTAGTACTGCCTGGTTGTACAGACATTTCAAAAGCTCAACTCTGAAAGGTAAGTTGCAGGCTATTGATTGCAGTGATCATTGACCAGAAAAAGTGTGATTAGTAATTACTAGTTTTCTTTGATTTGTTGCCGCTGGCAAAGCCAAAAGTTATTTCAGATATATAAAGAGTAAAAGAGAGATGAGAATGGATATTGGACCACTGGAAAATTATGCTGGAGAGGTAGCAATGGAGGACTCCACTATTAAAAATACATGGCAAACTTAACATCTGGAAAGGCAATCGGCAATTATATTGTCCTTGCCTTTTATATGTGTTATCATAGGATCATATTCTTGCAAAATCAGATTTTGTTGTTGAATTGGAATCTGATTAACCATTTTCCTTAACCATGTCTATACAATCATCCATCCTAGGGATGGGACAAGCATCTGTTTTTGTTACAGCATTCACCTTTCTATAGTCAGTGCAAAACCTAATACTACCAGGTGAGGCGACACTTCACCTGTGAGTCCGCTGGTGTGGTATACTGTGTCAGGTGCTCCCGGTGTGGCCTTTTATATATTGGCGAGACCTGACGCAGACTGGGAGACTGATTTGTAGAACACCTACGCTCGGTCCGCCAGAAAAAGCAGGATCTCCCAGTGGCCACACATTTTAATTCCACGTCCCATTCCCATTCTGATATGTCTATCCATGGCCTCCTCTATTGTCAAAATGAATCCAAACTCAGGTTGGAGGAACAACACCTTATATACCAGCTGGATAGCCTCCAACCTGATGGCATGAACATTGACTTCTCTGATTTCCATTAATGCCCCTCCTCCGCTTCTTACCCCATCCCTGACATATTTAGTTTTTTGCCTGTTCTCTATCTCCCTCTGGTGCTCCCCCCCTCCTTTCTTTCTCCCGAGGCCTCCCGTCCCATGATCCTTTCCCTTCTCCAGCTCTGTATCACTTTCACTAATCACCTTTCCAGCTCTTAGCTTCATCCCACCCCCTCTGGTCTACTATCATTTCTCATTTCCTCTCCCCCCTCTACTTTGAAATCTCTTACTATCTTTCCTTTCGGTTAGTCCTGACGAAGGGTCTCGGCCCGAAACGTCAACATCGCTTCTTCTTATAGATGTTGCCTAGTCTGCTGTGTTCTACCAGCATTTTGTGTGTGTTGTTGTTTGAATTTCCAGCATCTGCAGATTTCCTCGTGTTTGTCCTAATACTACCATCTGGTTTAGGTACCATAACACAAGGTGAGCTCCAATCTGAAGTTGAAGGCCTAATAATACCATTTTCTAACGTATACTCATCTTCCTGTTCAGCCAGTTTACATTTTTCTATGTTCATGCGATATGGGCGTTGTTTTATGGGCTTAGCATGACCAACATCTATATCATGTGATGTGACTGTGGTTCTCCTTGGAACATCGGGAAATCTTTAAACTTCAAAATTAATTCCTTCATTTGTTGTTGTTGTGGTTGCAAATGAGCCAACTTGTTATCAATGTTTTCTAGAATAGTGGAGTTTGTTAGTCTAACTGGGACAATGTTTGAGTTAGAATAAACCTCGGATGAGTCAATTCATTCCCAGGGTTGCCAGACTCATTTGGTTTGCCAACAACGCTCACAGGTGGTGCCTGCTCTTCAAAATATGGTTTCAACATATTTACATGTACCACCTGTGTTGACTTTCGTTGATCAGGTGTTTTGACTACAAAACTTACATCATTAACTTGAGACACTATTTCATACGGTCCATGGAATTTTGCTTGAAGTGACTTTGTCAATATTGGAAATAACACCAGCACCATATCTCCCACCTGGCGTATCCTCACATGAGCCTGTTTGCGATACCAACACTTCATTTTGTCCTGAGAAACGTTTTAAGTTTTTTCTTGCTAGGCTACAGGCTTTGTGTAATCTATCCTTGAATTTCAAAACATAATCTAACAATTGATATGCGTGTCCTCATTAATCCACTGTTCTTTTAACAGGGTCGGAGGTCCTCGAACCCTATGACCAAATACAAGTTCAAATGGACTAAAGCCCAGTGATTCTTGTACTGATTCTCTTACTGCAAATAAAAGCAAATGAACTTCTTCATCCCAATCCTTCTCATTTTCAACACAGAATGTCTTAATGGTTGTTTAAAGGGTAGAATGGAATCTTTCTAGAGCCCCTTGTGATTCTGGATGGTACGCAGATGACGTTAATTTGTTTGGTTCCCAGTTCATAAACTACCTGCTGAAATACTCCAGATGTAAAATTACTTCCTTGATCAGACTGGATTTCTTTAGGCAAGCCAAATAAAATAAAAAAAACTTCATGACGGCCTTTGACACAGTTTTAGCTTTGATGTTTCTGAGAGGTATTGCTTCAGGAAATCTGGATGCTGTGTACATGATAGTTAGCAAATACTGATGGCCAGCTTTAGTCTTTGGCAATGGGCCAACACAATCCACAATAACTTTGGGAAAGGGTTCACCAAATGCAGGAATAGGCTACAGTAGGACCACTGGTGTGACTTGATTAGGTTTACCCACAACTTTTTTAAGTGTGACAGGTTCGACAAAAGGTCACAACATCTTTCGTCAGATTAAGCCAGAAAAATTATTTCAAAATCTTGTTCACAGTTTTATTTACACCTAGATGGCCACCTAAGGGCACATGATAGACAAAAGTTAAAATCTCCGTCCTATAGACTTCAGGAACTACAACCTGGTAAACAACTTGCAGGTATCTCAGGTGGTCTCCACTTCCTCATTAACACTCCATCTTTAATATAATACCCAACTGGCACTTTCTCAATTTCATCACCTGAGAGAGCTTTCCCTTTTCCCCCCTCCCTCTCCCTCTCCCAACCCTTAGTGCCTAGGTGGCATATGGGGCTTCAACCTTTGTCAATAGTCCCAGATTTAATTTCTGGTTTACCCTGACTTGCCATGCTACTCTTTTGGAAGCTTTTACTCAGGGTAAACTTAACCTCGTAGGTTAAAGCAAACTCTGCTAAGAGTCTGCTAACTCTGCTAGTCTAGCAGACTCCTGCAAAGTGGCAGTATCTTTTTCATCTAAATATGCCTTTATGTCATTAGGGATGCACTTCTTAAATTCTTCAATTAAAACCAACTCTTTCAAGCTGTTAAAATCATCATTCACATTTTTAGATGTGCACCAGCGGTCAAAACATACAAACTTCTCATAAACAAATTCCACATAAGTCTGGTTCACAGATTTCCTCAAATTTCTAAACCTTTACCTATAGGCCTCTGGAGCCAATTCATAGGCTTTAAATACAGTTCGTTTCACTGTCTCAACTGCATCTCCAATTGATAAGGTGGGGTAAGCTAGTTGAGCCTTACCCTTAATTACACTCTGTATCAAGAGAGACCAACTTTCTTTTGGCCACTTTAGACTCTGAGTAACCTTCTCAAAATGCTGGAAGTATTTATCAACCTCGGTCTCATCACCAGTTTAACTTCCTGGCTGGCAATAAACGGTATGACCAGTTCCTTAGAGCCAGCAACTTCTCTCTTGAGCCTTAACTCATCCAATTCAAACCACCTCTGTCTTTCTGCTTCTTCACTCTGCTTCTCTGGCATCAACCTGCCTCTGTCTTTCTTTTACTTCAGCCTCTAATTTAAATATATCAAGCTTCATCTGGTCCAGTCGTAACTGGATCTCCTCTTTACTCACAGGAAATATCTTTAACACCTCCTCATCAAACGTGTAGATATATAGTGCTCAACTATTTTTCTCGGAATTTCTGGCTTTCTCATAGCCCGCTTTACCTCTATGAGGTTCAGTTCATTAGCAATGCCCAACAATTCATCCATTTTGGCCTTCTCTAATGCCTCAGGGGTTAGCGCTTCCAGAAATGCCCCAATATTCATTGCTGCTGTTTTCCACAACCAAGTAAATCAAAAGAGAATTAGCCAATAAGATCGACGATCAATCAATAAGCTCCAAATATGTTCATATCCCGGATGAGCCCCCGATTTGTTACAAACTGTAACATTTTAGAAATGTACCAGCAGCAATAAATTACACATGGAGTCTGGATTTGAAGTTAAAACCACTATGGTTATTTGTGATTACTTATAGTAACGCAACCAAGATGATCAAAAGTTAACAGTGTTATGTGTATAGCTCCCAAACTATATTGAGCTTGGGGGAACAAGGCTTAAGAGTCTTGAGATGGTAAAGTAGGGAAGTTCAATCATCCACAGAATAAATGATGCGAAAGGGATGTTTGTAATCCACATTGTATTGGAGTGAGACGGTAAGTATGAAGTATTATATATAATATTATATATTATATGAAGTATTATACATGCTCCACACTGGTAACTCGAGATAACAGTCGCTGTAGACCTTGTCTGTCGTATTGTTCCAAATCCCCATACGAATTATCACCGAAAAGTGACCTGTTTCAGGAATATCGTCTTTCAGTGGTTACCACACAACATACCCAGGCAAGGGCTACACAAGTGGTCCCCACAAGATATCCCAGAAATCCACTCCTTTTGATTATATGACATGACAGTCGCATCTTGTGGAGCAAACTAGCCCTGGCATTTCGTAGTTCCAAGTCTTGCCAAGACTGCAAGAGTAGCGAGATCTCTCCCTCTCTCCCTCCCCACAGACTGCGACAGTCAGTCAGTCTGTGTTGTTTACTTGGATTGTCAGAAGGCCTTTGACAAGGTGCTGAATATGAGACTGCTTAACAAGATA
The DNA here is from genome assembly GCF_030144855.1 of Hypanus sabinus. Lineage (NCBI taxonomy): Eukaryota > Metazoa > Chordata > Chondrichthyes > Myliobatiformes > Dasyatidae > Hypanus > Hypanus sabinus. The sequence goes on from NC_082718.1 coordinate 27,942,875, forward strand.
AGAACCTATGGTGTTACAGGAAAAGAAAGGCAGAAGGCGAAGGGTCTGAATATAGGGGGCCTATTCTGCTTGGTTCCCAGTAACCAGTGATGTTCTGCAGTGGGTGCTTCTTTTCGTGTTGTATGTCAGTGATTTGGATGATGGAATTGATGGTTTTTTGGCCAAGTTTCAAGATGATACAAAAGTAGGTAATGGGGCAGGTAGTGTTGAAGAAGCAGGGAGTCTGCAGAAGGACAGATTGGGAGAATGGGCAAAAAAGTGGCAGATGGAATATAGTGTTGGGAAGTGTATGGCCATGCACTTTGGTAGAAGGAATAAAGGCATGAATTATTTTATAAACAGGGATAATTAAAAACTTCAAGTTGCAAAGGGAATTGTGAGTCCTTGTGTAGAATTTCCTTAAAGGTTAATTTGTAGGCTAAGTCTGATAAGGAAAGCAAATGTAATGTTAGCATTCATTTCTTGAACTTTGGGACCTGAGTCACCCCAACCACAAACTATTCCAGCTGCTACCATCTGAGAAACGGTACCGCAGCATAAAAGCCAGGACTAACAGGCTCCGAGACAGCTTCTTCCACCAGGCCATCAGACTGATTCATTCATGCTAACACAGCCAGATATCTATGTTATATTGTTGTACATACTATTTATTATAAATTGCATATTTAGACGGTGACATAATGTAAAGATGTTCAGTCCTTGTGTATGTGATGCAAGTAATAAAGTCAATTCAATAAAATGGACTGGGAATCTTCATGAACTAGGATTTACAAAAAGACATTTGATGAAATAGCTCAGTTATTTCAGGCTAAGGTTGATGTGCAGAAAGCAGAGGAAATCCCTAGATTTAGACCCGTGCAAATAAAAGGGCAGCAGTATGCTTCCAAGTCAGGATGTTGTGCAACTTGAAGGAGAACCTGTGAGTGCTGGTGTTCTGTATCCCTGAAGACACCTCCTTGACGGTAGAGGTCGCAGGTTTGGAGTATTAGTATCCTAGTTGAGTAAGTACAATAGGTGGTACACAGTGCAGACACACTGTGTGCTGGTGGAGGAAAGAATGAATGTTCATTGAGGTGGGTGAGGTGTCAAATAAATGGACTGCTTAGTCTTGGATATTGGTAAGATTCTTGTGTGCTCTTAGTGATGCAAGCATCCAGCCAAGTGGAGAGTATTTTGTCATATTCCAGATTTGTACCTTGGCCGTGATGAAATGACTGGGGTGTTGAGATGAGTCACTCACCAGAGAATGCCACGTCACTGGACCAGCCACATTAAGTCTAACAATTAGAGCCAGTCCTTTCAGGATTGTAGATGGGAAGGGCTACTGCACTGTAGTAAGGGTTTATCTTGGTTGGCACAGCATTGTGGGCCAAAGGGACTGTACTGCACTATGTTGTTATATATTCTAGGAGTAAAAGCAGATACGTGGAGTTAGTTCATGGATTGGAATTCATTGAGTGATAGAATAGGCTTGAAGCAATAAGTGGCCTACTCTGGCTCCTAATGAGAGTTGCCAGTTATTGGAACTTTACCTTAAGCATGGAGCATTTTACTTGGTTCGGTGGGTTTATAGGAATGCCCTACTCATTGTTCTTTCCTGAAGCATAATTTTGTTTGAAATTGTATAAAAAGACTAATCATTCATAAGACTTGGGAGCAGAATAGGCCATTCAGCCCATTGAGTCTTCAGCATTTTCCATCTCAGCCCCACTCCCTGTAACCTGAGACACCTTTAATAATTAAGTACATAGTCAAATGCTTCTTTAAATATACCCAGTGACTTGGCCTCCATAGCTGTCTGTGGCAATGAATTCCACAGATTCATCAGCCCGGCTAAAGAAATTCCTCCCCATCTCTGATCTAATGAGATACCCTTGTATTCTGAGGCTGTGCCCTTTGGTTTTAGTCTCTTGCAGGACTGGAAGGCCCCTCTCCAAGTCCACTCTCTATCTCAATATTCATTAGGTTTCAATGAGAACTACCCTTATTCATCTAAATTCCAACAACTACAAGCCAAGGGCTCTCAAACAACCCTCATACATTAACCCTTTCATTCCTGGAATCAGTCTCGTAAAATTGAAGTGATTGTGAAGCAGGCCAAAGTTGCTTAAATTTCTCAGATGATAAACAGTGGAGTACAGAGTGATGGTACTGTTCACTTAGTCTTCATCTGCTTTGTGGCAGATGATGTTATCCATGTGCTGAAAATAAGCCATTCTAACACAGAATGACTTGTGTTTTGAAGGAACACATTTCAAACTAAGCAGCTCTGAATGAAGTATTCTTGAGTTTATTGATTACATTAAAACAGTGTGCTGATAAAAATTTTGGAATTCACAAATGAATATCATTGATAATTTGCTTTGAAGTCAATGGCCATATAAATGTTGTGTATTTTGAAAGGAATAGGCTTATGTACTAAATAGTTTCTACCAAAGCAATTGATGTGATTGACCACTGATTTAGTTCTGACAATTGGTGCTGAAAAACAGCTTTGATTGATAAACCACAGAACGGTAATGCAGTGAGATAACTTCATTCCACCTTTCATGTTACTCTAGCCCCTTCTGTTCCCATTACCCCTCAATTCTATTTCTGCTCCGGTTTCAGAAGCTAAGATTAGAACAGTCTCTATCACTCTATCAGGCAATGAATTCCAGATGCAAACCAGCTATGGTATTTACAATTTTTAAAAATGGCATCTGGTCCTTTTGCCAATGATCCAACATCTGTGGTATTCTGGCCTTCCATGTTAGACACCAATGTAACATCTTCTCTCAAACTTTAATTTGAAATGTTTATTAACTTCGCGGTTTCATTACCATACAGAGGATGGATATCAAGATAACACAGGTCATGAGCTTTGCTTTTACTTCATGTGGAAACTACCATTAGTCCCCGTAAAGGCCATATCATGTTTTATTGATTTAATAACTCCTCCTATGTTTCAGGATTTCCTAAAGAAAGAAGGTCATGTGGAAATTAGCCTATCAGATCTCTCCATGATACAGCCATACCATTCGGGTAAAGTGCTTGTGATTATCCGGAATGAAGACATTGCAATGCATTTGCATCAGGTGAGGAACCTGATTATTCTTGCACTACTGAGATGGTGTTTCTTAACTCATCAAGTCTGTGCTAGCTCTCTTAACAATTCTCCCATTCTTTTCCCAACTGCTTTTCCTTTTCAATACATCTTAGAATCTTTAATCTTCAAATGTATTCCCAACAGCAGTGCACTGTGGAACAAGCCATGGTTCTCTCTTGTCCGATCCTTTTTTTCTTGACACTTTTTGTAAACCTGTGATGAATAACTACCAATAGATAAGAATTTACCCTGTGATAAGAATACCCTTGTAGATGAGGCATATTATATTGAGAGATGGGTCCACTGTCCTTGAGCCTGGAGCATATGAACAGCCAAGTGTGCAAACATAGAGCACGGAACATAGAACAGTGCAAGCCCTTCATCACACAATGCTAGGCCAACTTTTAATCTGCTCTGTAAAATCAATCTAACCCTTCCAGCCCCTATAGCCCTTTATTTTCCTTTCATTCGTGTGTCTATCTAAGAGTCACTTAAACGTCCCTACTATGTCTCTACTAATCATGGTGGAGGCGAATATGATAGGGTCTTTTAAGAGACTTTTGGATAGGTACATGGAGCTTAGAAAAATAGAAGGCTGTGGGTAAGCCTAGTAATTTCTAAGGTAGGGACATGTTCAGCACAACTTTGTAGGCCGAAGGGCCTGTATTGTGCTGTAGGGTTTCTATGTTTCTGTGTTTTTATGTTTGCTGTGTTCATTCTGTACCAATAAGTTACAAACATTTGTATTACCTTGCATAAATTGGTTAACCTATTGTTTCACTTAAGACTGTGATGGGTCTGTGGCAAAAATGCAGTGTTAGCATTTCCATAACATGAGCAATGTTATTGGGAATGGATTAAACAAGCTCATGCTTAAACATAAGGGAATACAAGCGATAATTCTGAGGAAACTGGAGGTTCTTGAGGTATCTGGTATCTTTTCACCTGAGGGGAAACATTGAAATGACAGAAATGCAATGTTAGTATTTTTATTTCAAGGACGAAACTATAAGAGCAAGGATATAACACTTGAGGCTTTATCAGGCACTGGTCAGCTACATTTGCAGTACTGTGAGCAGTTTTGTGTGCCTTGTTGAAGAAAAGATGTGCTGGCACTGGAGAGGGTTCAGAGGAGCCCAGGGTTAATGTATGAGGAGCATTTAATGGCTCAAGGCCTGCACTCATTGGAGTTTAGGAGAATGGGGGAGGGGGATCTCATTGACACCTACCAAGTACTGAAACACCTTGATAGAGTAGACGTGGAGAGGATATTTTTTGTGGTGAAAGAGCCTCGGACCTGAGGGCAAAGGCTCAGAATAGAAAAATGTTTCTTTAGCGAGATGGTGATGAATCATTGCCACAGATGGCTGTGGAGGCCAAATTATTGGGTATATTTAAAGCGGAGGTGATAAGTTTCTTGATTAGTAATGGTGTCAAAGGTTATAGGGAGAAAGCAGGAGAATGGGGTTGAGAGAAGTCAGTCATGGTAACGGCAGGCAGATTCAGTGGGCTAAGCAGCCTAGTTCTGCTCATATGGCTTATTGTCCATGAAATCTTCCTCTCAAAGGTTTGCCTTTTGTAGGATATGGTCTTGGTATGTGGAGCCATTTTAACTAAAATCACTGGGCAGGAAGCCCAAGGGAGTGGGTGGAGTGATGCTGTTGCACCACACCCAACAATTTTCTGTGCTGTCTGTAATGTCTAATCCTAAGATATAAGACAGGACAGACAGGAATAACAGCAAATTTGACTACCTTTTCTTACTTTTTAATTATAACATGTTACTTACCACAGGCATTGAAATCATATGTTTGTCACTCTCTCCCAGATTCCTTATTTGGTGAAGCTGAAGCGGATGCAATGCGTTCAGTTTGCTGGAGTGGACAGTCCAAGAGACATAAAAGACCAGACCTTTCAAGAGCTATTTAGTTCAGGAGGCTTTATTGTCTCTGATGGGACTGTGTTGGACAAAGTGACTCCTGGTACGTGTACCTGCATTCAACCTTGGTTTGAGATATTTATAAGTGTTTATGTTGTGCTGAAATAAAACAAAGTGTCAGTAATATTCACATTATTATTGCTGATTTACAGTACTGAAAATCTGTCAAATTAAAGTTTTATTTTTAGCATTCACAATACAATGTCACTTGACATTGATAGAAAAATTACATTTCAGTATCCTGAAAGGAGATTGAGAATTTAAATCCTGTCTATAGACTAATTAGGACATGTGGGTATATTTTGAAATTTGGGAAAAGAAATTCAATGATTTATGACTGGAAAAAATCCACACAACAAAAAGGCTTTGGTAGAAAGCCAACTGAAAGGAACCAAGCCCTCTATTGAAAATTTCTATGAGAATAGGTGCTTGCTGTGGTAAAATTACATATACTCCTTGGCCCATCTGTCTACTACAAAGTAACACTGATGCTCAACTGTAACTGAATGGATGAAGAGGGTGTACTGGTTAATTTACTGCATCAGCAACTGGAGCTCTGGGCCATGACCCATAGCTCTAAGTTTGAACCTCAATAAAAAGGTAGGGAAGTTAAGTTCAAGAAGTTAGATAAAATTTGGTGGGGGGGGGGGGAGAGATAAAAGAACTTTGGTCTCAGTAACAGCACAAAAATACCACATTACCACTAAAAACACAGATTAGTTCATTAATGTGCTAAGGGAATCTGCCATCATTACTCAGTGGTCACTCCCATATGTGACTCCAGGTCCACTAATGCTAACCGTTAACTGCCCCCTCAGTTTTGGGGCAATTAGGGATGTAAATGTTGACAGTGTTAGTGACATCCACATCCTGTAAATTTTTAAATATAAAGAAGTTAAATACCGGTGATAATAGTTGAATACTGGTGCCAGTGTCCCAAGGACATCTCTGATTGGGACCATGACATTCTAAAGCAGCCAGAAGTATTGGTACATATTGGCATCAATGACATAAATAGGAAAGGTGAGAGAGTATGGAAGAGAGATTTTAGAGAGTGTGGTAGGAAATTGAAAAGCAGGACTGTTATTGTAGTGATCTCTGGATTGTTGGCGGTGTCACATGCCAGTGAGGGTAAGAATAGGAGCATTTATCAGATAAATGCATGTCTGAGGAAGTGGTGCAGGGGGCAGAGGTTCAAATTTCTGGGGTCATTGGGAGCTCTTCTGAGGAAGGTACAGCCTGTAACAAAAGGGACGGGTTACGCCTGAACCTGATGGGGAGGTTTGTGGGCAGGTTTGTCGAGCTGTTGAGGAAGGTTTAAAGTAATTAGACAGGGAACCGGACTGAGGATGGGGCAGTTGATTTACCAACAGGTTGAGTGTAGTGACGACAGGCTGATGATAGGGCAACATTGCAGACAGAAAGATGAGTTGCAATGTAAAATGTGATGAATACAGAACTGAAGTTATTATATTTGAATGCATGCAGTATATGGAATAAGGTAGATGAACTGGAAGTGCAGTTAGAGATTGGCAGGTATGACGTTGTGGGCATCACCGAGTCATGGCTGAGGGAAGATTATAGCTTGGAGCTTAACACCCAAGGATACAGATTGTATTGAAAGGACAGACAGGTAGGCACAGGGAGTGGGGTGGCTTTGTTGGTAATAAAATTAAATCAAATCCTTGGAAAGACGTGATATAGGATTGGAAGTTGTAGAAATCTTGTAGGTAGAGCTGAGAAACTGCAAGGGTAAAAAGACCCTGATGGGAGTTGCTATATACAGACCTCCAAACAGTAGCCAGGATGTGGGCTACAAATTATAAGACGAAACAGAAAATGCATGTCAAAAGTGCAATGTCACAATAGTCATGGGTGATTTCAGTATACAGGTAGATTGGGGAAAATCAGGTTGGTGCTAGATCTCAAGAGGTGACATTCTAGAATGCTAATGAGATTTTTTTTAGAGCAGCTCATGGGTTCAGATATTCTGGACTGTGTCTTGTGCAATGAATCAGAATTGATTAGAGAGCATGAGGTAAAGGAACCCTTAGGGACAAGAGATCATAATATGATGGAATTCACCCTGAAAGTTGAGAAGGAGAAGCTAAAGTCAGATGTATCAGTATGACAGTGGAGTAAAAGAAATTACAGAGGCACGGGAGAGGAGCTGGCCAGAATTGACTGGAAAGGAACATTGGCAGGGATGAGGGCAGAGCAGCTGGAATTTCTGGGAGCAGTTTGGGAGATGTAGGACATGTACATCCCAAAGAGGAAGATGTATTCTAAAGGCAGAATGACAAAACTGTGGCTAACAAGAAAAGTCAAAGCCTGCAAAAAAAATCCAGAGATACAATAGAGCAAAAATTAATGGGAAGTTAGAGGGTTGGGAAGCTCTCAAAAACCAGCAGAAGGCAACTAAAAGAGCCACAATGAAGAAAAAGATGGAATATGAATGTAATCTAGCCAATAATATTAAAGAGGATGCCAAAAGTTTCTTCAGTGTAAAAGAGAGGCAGGAGTAGATATCGGACTACTGGAAAATGATGGTGGAGAGGTAGTAATCAGAGCAACAAAATGGCAAACAAACTGAAAAAGTGTTTTGCACTAGTCTTCACAGTGGAAGACACTACCAGAATGCTGGAGGTTCAAAAATGTCATGGGGGCAGATGTGTGTAAAGTTGCTATTACTAGGGAGAAGCTGCTTGAGAAACTGAAAGGTCTGAAGGTAGATAAGTTACCTGAACCAGATGCTCGATACCCGTTGAGCTAGTTGACAAGATTGCAGAGGCATTAGTAATGATCTTTCAGGGATCGATTGACCCTGGCATGGTTCTAGAGGAATGGAAAATTGCAAATGTCACTCCACTCTTCAAGAAGAGAGAGAAGCAGAATAAAGGAATTTATAGGCCTCTTAGTCTCACCACAGTGGATAGGAAGATGTTGGAGTCTATTTTTAAGGTTGTGGTTTTGGGGTACTTGGAGACACATGATGAAATAGGCCATCTCAGTTCTTTTGGAACTGAGATGAGAAATTTCTGTAGCAAAAGAGTTGTGAGTATGTGGAATTCGTTGCCACAGGCAGCCGTGGAGACCAAGTGATTGGATATATTTAAGGCAGAGGCTGATAGATGCTTCATTAGTCAGGGCATGAAGGGATAAGGGGAAAAGGTAGGAGATTAGGTTAAGCAGGAAAATGGATCAGCCATGATGAAATGGTGGAGCAGACTTGACGATCCACGTGGCCTAGTGCTGCTCCTGTATCTTATGGACTGGGAGATCAAGAGTTTAGCATATGAAAGATCTATTCGAGTCAGATAACACCAGGATAGAAACTGTCTTTGAATCTGGTGATTCATACTCTCAGGCTTTTGTATCTTAAGAAGGGACATGATTGAGGTATATAAATTCATGAGGGATAGTTATAGGAGATCAGCAGGAATGTTTTCCCTTTATTATTTTGAAATTAGGATGGATGCAGTGGGCTGAAATGCCTGTTTCCGTGAATCAGAATCTGGTTTGTTATCACTCATGTGTCATGGAATTTGTGTTTTGTGGCAGCAGTACAGTGCAATTCATAAGAACTATAAATTGCAATCAGAAATTTTCTTTAAAAACATTAAATAAGTGCTAAAAGAGAAAAAAATAGTGAGGTAGTGTTGATGCGTTCATTCGTTATCCGTTCCATGCTAACCTCTAACTTCATCCTCGGACAGCTTGTTTCATAGTGTAGTAATAGATTTATAGAGAAATGCAGCCTGTCTAGTCCATGCCAAAACCATTTAAACTGCCTACTCCTATTGACTTGCACCAGGACCATAGCCCTCCATACCCCTCCATTCCATGTACCTATCCAAACATGTATTAAACTTTGAAATTGAGCTCACGTGCACCACTGAGCTGGCAGCTCATTTTACATTCTCATTACCTTCTGAGTGAAGGGGTTTACCCCCCTTTTCCCCTTAAGCTTCTCACCTTTCACCCTTAACCGATATTTTCAGGTTGTTGTCTCACACAACCTCCGTGGAAAAAGCCTACATGCATCAACCCAACCTAAGCCCCTTGTAATTTTGTATCCCTCTATCAAATCTCCTCTCAAACTTCTACATACTAAGTAGTATAGTCCTAGCTTATTCAATCTTATAACTCAGATTCTCCAGTCCCAGCAACATCCTTATAAATATTCTCTGCACTCTCAGTCTTATTTACATCTTTCCTGTAGGTAGGTGACCAAAACTGCACACAATACTCCAAATGTCTTAAACAACTTCAACATAACACCCCATCTCCTGTACTCAGTACATTGATTTGCGAAGGCCAATGTGCCAAAAGCTTTCTTTACGACCCTATCTACCTGTTATGCCACTTTCAGTGAGTCATGGACCCGTATGTAATCCCAGATCCTTTTGTTCTACCACACTCCTCAGTGTCCTACCATTCATTGTGTAAGACCTATCCTGGTTGGTCCTACCGAAGTGCAAAACCTCACACTTGTCTGCATTAAGTTCCATCTGCTGTTTTTCAGCCCATTTTTCCACCTGCTCCAGATCCCACTGCAAGCTTTGATGGTCTTCCTTGCTGTCCAGTACACCTCTAATCTTGGTGTCATCCACAAATTTGCTGATCTAGTTGACCATATACCATTCAGGTCATTGATGTAGATGACAAACAATAAAGGACCCAGCACCAGTCACTGCACACTTCTGCTCACAGGCCTCCAGTCGAAGCGGCAACCATTACTACCACTCTCTGGCTTCTCCCACAAAGCCAATGTCTAATCCAATTTACTACCTTATCCTGATGAATACCAAGTGACTGAACCTTTTTGACCAACCTTCCATGTGAGACCTTGTCAAGTAGTTTATTAAAGTCCATGTAGACAACGTCCAGTGCCTTGCCTTCATTCACTTTCCTGGTAACTTCCTTAAAAAACTCTATAAGCTTGGATAGACCTGACCTACCATGCACAAAGCCATGCTGACTATCTTTAATCAGTCCATGTCTAATGAAGTATTTAAAATATCTGGTCCCTTAGAATACCTTCCCACAACTGATGTCAGACTCGCCACCATATAATTTCCTGGTTTATGTTTGGAGCTTTTTTTTAAACAGAGGAAGAATATTGACTGATTTACCTCAAGACAGCAATTACTGCGTCCTCTGTAATCTGTATAGTGTCCATGATCTCATTGATGCTTTGCCTCACTTTTATAGATTCTTTGTCTCCTGAGCAAATACAGATGGAAAAAACTTATTCAGGATTTCCCTCATCTGTTTTGGCTCCATGCATAGATTACAATTCTGATCTTCCAGAGGAACAATTTTGTCTCTTGCCAACCTTTTGCTCTTAACATATCTGTAGAGTTGCTCAAGATTATCCTTCACATTGTCTGCTAGAGCAGCTGCATGTCTTTTTTTAGCCCTCCTGATTTCTTTCTGAAGTGATCTCATGCATTTCTTATACTCCATATGCACCTCATTTGTTCCTTCCTGCCTATACCTGCTATGCACCTCCTCTTTTTCTCTTAACCAGAGTCTCAACTTCTTTTGAAAACACTTTTCAATACACTTATCTTAACCTTTTATTCTGACAAGCACATACGAACTTTGTACTCTCAAAATTTCATTTTTGAAGCCTTCCCACTTGCCAAGTATACCTCCCAATCCACACTTGTCAGATAATTTTTGATATCCTCAAAATTGGCTTTACTCCAATTTAGAATCTCAACCTGCAGACCAGACTTATCTTTTTGCATATTTTAAAACAAATGGAATTGTGGTCACTGGATGCAAAGTGTTTCCCAATACAAACTTCGGCACCTGCCCTGTCTCATTCCCTAATAGCAGATCTAGTGCCACACACTCTCTTGTTGGGACTTCTACGTACTGATGAAGGAAACTTTCCTGAACACATTTGACAAACTCTATCCCATCTAATCCTTTTACAGTATGGGAGTACCAGTCAGTATGTGGAAAGTTAAAATCACCTACTATAACAACATTATGTTTCTTGCAACAGTCTGTGATCTCTCTACAAATTTGTTCCTCTAAATCCATCGGACTGTTAGCGAAAGTGTAATATAGCCCTATTAAAGTGGTCATACCTTTCTTATTTCTCAGTTTCACCCAAAATGCCTTACTAGATGAGTTCTTCAGTCTATCCTGACAGAGTACTGCTATTATATTTTCCCTAACTAGTCATGCCACCCCTCTTCCTTTAATCAATCCCTCTTGCTTTGTTATGTCTAAAACAATGGAACCCTGGAATATTGACCTGCCTGCCTGTTCCTCCTGTAACCAAGTCTCACTGATGGCTACAACATCATAATTCCAGGTGTTGGTCTATGCCTGAGCTCATCTGCCTTTCCAACAATACTTCTTCAATAAAAATATATGCAACTCAGGATACTAGTCGCACTATGCTCAACCTTTTGATTCCTAACTTTGTCTGAGGTCAAACCAACATCTGCCTCCACAACTTCCCCTCTGTTCTGGCACTCTGGTTCACATCCCACTCTAGTTGCAACACACCATACAGCATTAACAAACCTTTCTGCCAAGATATTAGTCCCCATCCAGTTCAGGTATAAACCCTCCCTTCCATACAGGTCTCATCTTCCCTGGAAGCGAGCCCAATGATCCAAAAATCTTATGCCCTCCCTCCTACATCAACTCCTTAGCCACATATTACACTGTATAATTTTCCTAGTTCTGGCCTCACTAGCGCATGGCATGGGCAGCAATCCTGAGATCACAACCCTGGAAGTCCTGCCCTTTAACTGAGCTCCTAACTCCCTGAACTCTTTATGTAGAACCTCATCATTCATCTTACCCATGTCATTGGTACCTACATGGATCATGACTTTTGACTGTTTACCCTCCCACTTGAGAATGCTGAGGACTCGATTTGAGATGTCCCAGACCCTAGAACCTGGGAGGCAACATACCCAATGAAACTCCTTTCTTTTCCCCTAAAAAGTTACAACAGCCTGCCTTTTCTCCCCCTTTCCCTTCTGAGTCATAGAGCCAGAGACCCGACTGCTGTGACTTGCCTCTGCCAGGTCATCCCCAACAACAATATCCAATGTGATATACCGGTTGTTGAGAGGTACGGCCATAGGGGTACTCTGCCCTGGCTTAATCCTGTCTGGCATTTCTACTGTTCTAACTAAGCAGAGATAAAGAAGGGAAGGAAAGAAAAAAACAATCTTGAACTTCCTTTGCTTTCTCTCACTGAAGCCTCTCCTCACTTAAGCCTTAAAATTACCACTAAATCTAACTCTATTGCTAACAAATCCCAAATGCTGATTGGTCAGTGGTCAGAGCTCCAAAAAAAAACTGCCCTGAGTTGCTACCTTTTTCAGCTCCATCAGTGAGCCTGAGTGAAATGCCATCCTCTCAAGCTTCTGATCTCCTGATCAGTCGCTGGTCAATGCTCCTTCATCCTTTCTGTGAAGTGCAATTCCATTCACTTTGAGTTTATCAGTGAGTGTTATCAACATGTGATGCATGGAAATGCTGGCTGGCTCCTCCTGCATGACTTAGAAATGACAGCCTCTCCACTCCTTCACTTCCTCCAACCTGGAGCCTGGGTCGATGGCAGTAGCAGACTCAAGGACAGCTTCTACCTTGCTGTTATAAGATTATAGAGTGATTCTCTACTATGACAAGAAAGACGCTTTGACCCTGCAATCTGCCTAGTTACAATCATGCACTTTATTGTCTACTTACACTGCACTTTCTCTGTAGCAGTGACACTTTATTCTGCATTGTTATTGTTTTACCTTATTCTCCCTCAGTGTACTGTATTGATCTGAATGAACAGTATGCAAGACAAGCCTTTCACTGTACCTCAGTACGTGTGACAACAGCAATCCAATTCCAGTTCCTATATAAATGGCAAGGCAACTCGACAGCACACTTATTTGAAAGTTTTACAGTGAAGGCTCTTTTTTTCACAATCAGAATACTTGCAACAGATCTCTGCAGTGCTGGAGAAACTTGACTTCAAGTCTAAGTGGAAGTGGATGGTTCATTTCAGAGAACTCAAACGGCTGAAAGAGATGACAAGGTTAGTCTGTGCATTATCGACTGTGAAGCTCATTTTCGAGGGCAGACATTCGTCTTGCTAGGATTTAGTTACAGCAGAGGGTAGTTTCCATTGCTGTGCAGAGCAGTGCAAAATGTTGATGTAACCAGCTGCAAAGTGGGTAGAGCTATTGATGATTACAAATCCTTTAAGTGTTTTCTATCATCAGTTTTTCTAATTAAATTGGTGGAATGGAGTCAAAGCAATCCATGTTGTTTTGAACTGGAATTATAAATGGATATTTTTGTGCCAATTACTGTAAATCTCACAGTGCATTGTACCTCAGAGGCATAGTGTTAAACAGCATGGAAATAAGCCCTCTGGCCAATCTTGTCCGTGCTAGCCAAGATGCCTCCAGAGCTAGCCCATTTGCCAGTATTTGTCACATATCCTTCAAAACCTTTCCTATCCATGAACCCATCCAATGTCTGGCCATTTGGCAGCTCATTACATATAACCACCACCCTCTGTGTGGGGGAGAACTTGCCTCTCCAGTCCCCTTTAAATCTTCCCCCGTCACCTTAAATCTGTTTGAGTCTGAGGCCTCTGTCGGTCAGAGTTGACCATGGACGTTGCATCCCAGCTGTCTAGATAAACAAGCCTGGGTAGCACGATATGGAGAGCACGCTGTTGCCCATGCAGTAAGTTCCCCCTCTCCAAGCACCTGATGAACCCAAAGGAACAGCAAAGACCGATACAGTTTGGTACCAGCAGCATCACAGGAGTTACCAGTCAGTATTGAACTCAACGTAGGGCTGCCTTAGGGATTCCAGTTCTGGATTTTTCCCTCGGTTTACTCCTGAAACCTTTCCCATCAGTGGGTATAGCCACAAGGCAGAGGAGCTTTGAGATCAGAGTTTTCCTTCTCCTAGATGAACTGCCAACCACGGCTAACAAGTCCCATCTTCCCCATCTTAAACCGATGTCCTTTGTAAACCAGAAGACATAGGAGCAGATTTAGGCCATTTGGTCCATTGAGTCTGCTCCACCATTTGATAATGGCTGATCTATCAACCTCTGTTTTAAATACACCTAATGGCTTAGCAGTTCTATAGATTCACCACTCTTTGGCTAAAGAAATTGCTCCTCATCTTGGTTCTAAAGGGATGTCCTTCTGAGGCTGTGACCTCTGGTCCTGAACTCTCCCACTATTGGAAACATCCTCTCCATGTCCCTTCTTTCCCCGCCTTTCCCTATTATCCTCACATTCCCATTAGTTCTCCCATGCCCGAGGTTCCAGCATTCACCTACATACTTGGGACAATTTACAGCAGTCAGTTCACACACTAACAGCCAGATCTTTGGAATTTGGAAGGAAACTGAAGCATCAAAGTGAAGCCTATGCTGTTACAGAGAGAACATGCAAACTCCACACAGACAGCACCATAGGTCAGGAAGAAATCAATGTCACCATAGCCATAAAGTAGATCTACTACCTCATGATGTTGATGTTAAAAAGGGTGTGAACTGTGTTCTATCAATATTATATAGAATTCAAGTTCCCACAATCTTCACGGTTGTATTTTTTTTAACTTTGGAATCGTCTTCCCTTGGAACTGTGACATACCATCCATCAACCCAGGGAGGAGAGTGCGGCCAGGAGGAAGATTTCCCTTCTGAATCAAAAGGTGGAAGAGAATATCGTGGAATTTCTCCCTTTCCATGGGTGTGATTCAAAGTCCCAGACAAAGCCTGACTATCTCAGTTGTCTTATGAAGCTGCAGGTTCAGAGAATAAGCTCCCGGTTTGCTGTGTTTCTCTCAGGTAAGGCTAACTAAGGAACTGGAAATTTGGTGGCCATAAACCTAAAGTGTTGCGGATAGTGCTGTGTTTGAGAAAACATTGTCGTAGAATCAAAGAGCATAAAACTCATTCTTACTGAATGTAGGATGAGAGGTAACTTGATAAAAGTGTAATCAAATTACAAAGAAATGTACAAACAACTTGGTATAAGTGTACAAGATTAGAGGCATATAGCCAGTGACTTTTTCCCAGGGCAGAAAAGGCCAGAACGAGGGGGCTTAATTTTAAGATAATTGGTGAAAAGAATACCAAGGAAATCAGAGGTTAGTTTTTTTTTTAAAACAGAGTGGTGAATGCATGGAACGCCCTACCAAGGATGGTGGTTGAGGCAGATACATTAGGGAATTTAAGAAACTCTTAGATAGCACATGGATGAAAGAGAAATGGAACACTAAATAGGAGGAAAGGGTTAGATTGATCATAGAGTAGGTTAAAAAGTTGGCTCAACATCTGTACTATCTGCATTGTTCTATGTATGTATGACTCCGAGTCTGCAGGAATTGGTTCTGACGGCTCAGGGCATCTTTCTTCTGGATGTGTTGGCATCCTGTACAGTTCATGGCAAGCTGCTCAGTCTGCTGATCTATCACAGGCCACCAGACAAAGCTTTGAACCAACACTTTCATTTTCACCACGCCTAGATGGCTGGCATGTAGCTCCTCCAACACTTTAGCTGTCAGTTTATAGGTACAACAACTCTCAATCGCCACATAAGGCAACCCCCGTCAAGGGCAAGTTCATCCTGACGCTGGTGAAAACGGATGAACTGGAATTTCTGCTGCACATTCCAGCCATTTTGGTTTGCCATGTAGACCTGAAACAATGCGGGGTCTTTTCTGGTTTCCCTTCGGATCGTCTCTGATGTATTAGAGAGACTTTTGACTTGCATTCGGGTGAACACGTCAAGACAGGTGTCCTCTTGTAAATTTTCCAGGTATTTCCTTTTCCAAGGGTGAACGGGACAATCCATCAACTTTTCCGTAATTACTTGTCCTCTTGAATTCAACCTTGTAATTGTGTCCTCCAAGAAACAAAATCCATCTCTGCATTTGTGCTGTTGTTGTTAGTGGTACACTCGTCAATGGATTGAAAATGGACATCAGTGGTTGATGATCAGTCCCAGTTCAAGTAGTAGTTGAAATGTTTTACATCCCAAACCAGACTCAAGGCCTCTCTTTCAATCTGTGCATAATTTTTCTCTGCAGCAGTAATGATGCAAAGGCTATGGGGCATTCTCTTCCATCACTCGTAACAAGTGACAAGACTGTCCCTGTACCATAGGGTGAGGCATCTCAGGCAAGCTTCACTGGATGATGTGGATCATAATGTGTGAGAACAGTGTCCGAAGTCACCAATTCCTTTGCCTTTTCGAAAGCCACCTCACACAGCTTTATCCATTGCCATTTCTTCCCGATCCGTAGTAATGAGTTCAAGGGGTGGAGCACAGTGACCAGGTTTGTCAGGAACCATTTATAGTAATTGACGAATCTTGAAAATAATCGCAACTTTGACATGTTCTTTGGCCTTGGGTCATCCACCATTGCTTGAAGTTTCTCTGCATACTTGAGTGTCAATGGTGTGACCATAGTAAGTGATACTTGGTTTAAAGAATTCACACTTGTCGTATCATGCTCCAAGCTCATAATCTTCTAATTTTTTAAAGATTTGTCTGAAGATTTTGGCAATGTTCCTTGTCATCCTCAATAGTAACAACAATGTCATCGAGGTAACACTGAGTGTCTGGGCAGCCTTGCAGCACCTGGTCCATAGCTTTTTGCCTGAATGCAGATGCTACTCCAAAAATAAACCTGTTATAGCGATAAAGCCCTTTGTGAGTGTTTATGGTGAGAAACACTGAACTTTTCTTTCACCTCCATCTGTAGGCAGGCCTCAGCTAAGTCCAGGAAGGTTTGCAAAGGTATCTTCCAATCTGGGCAGAAGGTATTGACTTTACTGGGTTGATGGTGACCTTAAAATAACCTCCAGATCCTGACCGACACATTCTTCTTAGCTATTTTGGCATTGCCCATGGGCTGCACTCAACCTTGGAAAGAATTCCTCCAGCTCCATGCAATCTAGCTCACTGGGAACTTTATCACAGATAGTGTAGAGAAGTAGATGGGCTTTGCAAACCTTTGTTGTGGGATTTTCATTTAACACAATTTCACACTTGATATGTTTGAGTTTTCCAATGCTATCCTTGATCACTGCTGTGGCATCAACCAGTATCTTCAGGTGAATGTTGCAGGCGAAAAGAGGTTGAACCCCCAAACTAGCCGTTGTCGTCTCAGCCAATTACAGCCCCACCTGTTTTTACCACGTACGAGCCTAATGTGGCTTGTTGATTGCTGTATTTTACTGTTTTGAATGCCATTCGCACAGGAGTTATCTTTTTCTCCACTATAAGTTTTTAGTTGGATATCTGCAGGCTTCAGCTCAGAATCTTTGAAATGCCGTTCAAACTCATTTTGTGACCAATTCCACTTTAATTACAGTACTGTGCAAAAAGTTTTAGGTACGTAGCTAAAAAGTCTTAGCTGAACTTTTGCACATTGCTGTGTTTGTCAACGTGGAGCAGAGAATGGGTTTGTAAATCTGGCAGGAACAAAAGACATTGGGAGTGGTGAGGGTGGAGCGGGACAGATGGCAGAGAAGAGGCACTGGGGAGGGGATGGCTTGGGTTCAGATACACCTAGCCCTCAGACACTTGACAAGGCCATTTAACTCCAAGCAATTTGTTTATTGATTATTACAGTATGTCTCTCTGGTGCTTTCTGCTCTCTTTTCCCCCTTTCCCAACCATGATTCCTCTCTCCCTGCCCCCTTCCCACTTTCAGTTCACAATAGAGACCCATATCAGAATCAGGTTTATCATCACTCACATACGTCATGAAAATTTTGTTTTTTCACAGCAGCAATACATAAAATTACTACAGTACTGTGCAGATGTCTTAGGCACCCTAGCTGTGGTATATATGTGCCTAAGACTTTTGCACATTACAGCACAGTGATTTGCCATTCACATCTGGTGTAAGCCATATTGCTTGTCTCCTGATGATAGTTTTCACATTGTAAAATCAAAGCTACACAGTCCTGTGTCACTCATCATTATCAGATTTTTCATCAACAGCATGAGGTCAGTGCTCTTTTTGAAACTGCACTGGACTTTTTATATTCTTCTCTTCCCTGTGCAGTCTGTTTATTTTTGTCTGCCAACATGCTCTTTGTATTTGTCTTACTTTGTTGCATTTTCAGCAAGTTTTGTCCTTAAGCTTGCACTGGTCTGATTAAGTGAGTCAATGCCACTACAGTAGCACAGTTAGCTCAGCCAGGCAGGTTTCTGTTTAGACATTGAAATTTTGTTCACTCTTGCTTTCATTCCGGACTGCAACTCGTTTGCATCTCTGGCTGCTGTTTCCATTGACGCAGCAGTTTCAGCTACTCTTTTAAATGTGAGTTGTGTTTCAGTTTGGAGCTGTTTTTGATTACTTCCTTGTAAGATTCCATAAACGATATGATATCTGAGTGCATCATTAAGCTCATTACTGAACTGACAATGCTCAGAAATTTCTTCAATTCAGCCACATAAGCTGAAGTGGACCTTCTTTCTTTTGACTCCATTTAAGAAATCTAAAGTGTTTTGCAGTTGTCCATGCTACTATTTCCTTTGAATCAATTTTGGCGAGTTCCTTTCTTATGCTAGCTTCTCCTTCTCAAATTGCAGGGTTAATTCTATCATATTATGATCACTGATCCCTTAAAGGTTTCTTTACCTTAAGCTTCCTGATCAATTCCGGTTCATTGCACAACACCCAATCCAGAATAGCTTATCACCAGTGGGCTCAACATTGAGCTGCTCTAAAAAGCCATCTCATAAATGTAGAACATTCAAACATAGAATAATACATAGGAACAGGCCCTTTAACCCACAGTGTTCTGCCAAGCCAGCTTAAGAGTAAATCAAAACACTCCAAAAACTAAACCCTTCTCCCTACACAATGTCCATATCCATTTATCTCCCTCACATTCATGTAACTATATAACACTTACAGCACGGAAACAGGCCATCTCGGCCCTTCTAGTCCGTGCCAAACGCCTACTCTCACCTAGTTCCACCGACCTGCACTCAGCCCATAACCCTCTATTCCTTTCCTGTCCATATACCTATCCAATTTTACTTTAAATGTTAATATTTAACCTGCCCCTACCACTTCTACTGGAAGCTCGTTCCACACAGCTACCACTCTCTGAGTAAAGAAGTTCCCCCTTGTGTTACCCCTAAACTTTTGCCCCCTAACTCTCAACTCATGTCCTCTTGTTTGAATCTCCCCTACTCTCAATGGAAAAAGCCTATCCACATCAATTCTATCTATCCCCCTTATAATTTTAAATACCTCTATCAAGTCCCCCCTCAACCTTCTATGCTCCAAAGAACAAAGACCTAACTTGTTCAACCTTTCTCTGTAACTTAGGTGCTGAAACCCAGGTAACATTCTAGTAAATCTTCTCTGTGTCTCTATTTTGTTGACATCTTTCCTATAATTTGGTGACCAGAACTGTACACAATACTCCAAATTTGGCTGTTCCAATGCCTTGTACAATTTTAACATTACATCCCAACTCCTATACTCAATGCTCTGATTTATAAAGGCCGGCATACCAAAAGCTTTCTTCACCACCCTATCCACATGAGATTCCACCTTCAGGGTAATATGCACCATTATTCCTAGATCACTCTGTTCTACTGCATTCTTCAATGCCCTACCATTTACCATGTATGTCCATGTACCATGTACCACCTATTTTATTTAGTTGTACCAAAATGTAGCACCTCACACTTATCAGCATTAAACTCCATCTGCCATCTTTCAGCCCACTCTTCTAACTGGCCTAAATCTCTCTGCAAGCTTTAAAAACCTACTTCATTATCCACAACACCACCTATCTTAGTATCATCTGCATACTTACTAATCCAATTTACCACCTAATCATCCAGATCATTAATGTATATGACAAGCAACATTGGACCCAGTACAGATCCCTGAGGCACACCACTAGTCACCACCTGTCTAAATGTCTTTTAAAAGCCTCTAATGTATTTGTCTCTACCATCATACCAGGCAGTGCATACCAGGCATCCACCACTCTCTGAGTAAAAGAACTTAGCCACATTTCTACCCTGGGAAAGCTGTCACTGTCTGCTCTATCTATACCTGTCATAATGTAATAAATCTCTACTAGATCTCCCTTCAGCCTCTACTGTTACAAAGAAAACAACCCAGGTTTGTCCAGCCTTTCATGTTAGCACATGCCCTCTGACCTAGGCAGTATTCTGGTAAACCTCTTCTACACCCTCCCCAAAGCCTCAACGTCCTTCCTATTGTGGGGCGACCAGAACTGTATGCAATACTCTAAATGTGGCCTAACCAGAGTTTTATAAAGTTATAACATAACCTCCTGACTTTTGGACTCAATGCAATCTAGGTATCATCTGTAAACTTACTAACCCACCCATCTACATTTTCATCTAGGTCATTTATAGACATCACAAACAGCAGAGATCCCATCACAGAACCCTGCAGAACACCACTAATTACAGACCTCCAGCTTAGATAAGACCCTTGGAGCACTACTCTTTGTCTTCTATGTGCTGAATCCAAACAGCCAATTTGCTGTGGACCCTATGCATCTTAATCTTCTGGATTAGTCTCTCATGAGGGACTTAACAAAAAATCCACATAGACAACATCCATTGCCCTAACTTCTTCATCTATCTCGTCACCTTGTCAAAAACCTTAAGTTGTTAAGACATGACCTGCCCCACCGAGGGTGATGCTGGCTTTACCTAATTAGACCATGGGTTTCCAAATGCTCATATATCCTATCCCTAAGAATTTTTTTCCAGCAATTTCCCTGCAACTGATGTAAGACTCAAGATTTCCCAGGATTTTCCCTTGTTCCCTTCTTAAATAGAGATGCCACATTAGCTACTCGCCAGTCCTCCGGGACGTCATCTGTGCCTCAACAAGACTCAAAGTTACAAGTCAAGTTGTAAGCAGTCTTACCTCTTGCCCCCTTCAGTAACCTGGGGTAACTCCCATGAGGCCATGAGGATTTAACCACCTTAACACTCATTAGGACACCCAGCACTTCTTCCTCCTTGACCTCGTAGGCATTCTAGAAATTCCCTCTCTTGGTATCCAGCATCAACCTGGTTTTCCTAATCTACTTGCATATTGAAATCACCCATGACTATCGTAACATTGCCCTTTTGACATGCATTTTCTATCTCCTTTGTAAATCCTTACTACTGTTTGGGGGTCTGTATATAACTCCCATCAGGGTCTTTTTACCCTTACAGTTTCTTAGCTCTATCCACAATGATTCTACACCTTCAGATCCTATGTCATCTCTAATGATTTGATTTCATTTTTGTACTAACAGAGCCACCCCTCCCCTCTACTTCCTGCCTGTCCTTTTGATACAATTTGTATCCTTGGACATTAAGCTCCCAGTTATAATCTTCTTTCAACCACATTTCAGTAATTCCCACAGTGTCATATATGCCAACTTGTAACTGTTACAAGTTCATCTACCTTATTCTATATACTTAGTGTCTATACTTGCCCCATTTGTCTGCATTAAGCCCATATCCCTCTAATCCTTTCCTGTCCAAATGCTTTTTAAATGTCTTAAATATATTTTGTTCCACCACTTCCTCTGGTAGCTCATTCTATGTAAATACCACGCACTATGTGGAAGAATACCCCCTCAGAACACTGCCTCATTATTCCTTATTTGCACTTCTATTTATTTTGTAATTTATAATATGACTAGTGCAAAAGAAAACATTTTGGGTCATGTAAGATGGTGCAAATAATAAATTGGATTCTGAAATAGTGGCTGTGCATCAGGTAATGAAGTGTCAAGACATACAGCAGAAACAGGCCCTTCAGCCCAACTTACCCATGCTAAGATGCCCCGTCTGTCTGTTAAAAGTTGAACCATTTCTTCCGGCAGCAAATTCCACATACACTTTGTACACTTTTGTGTACAAAATAAAAGTTGCCCCTTTAATTCCTTTTAAAGTTCTCCCCTTTCACTTTAAACTTAAGCCCTCTAGTTCTTGATTCCTGAATCTGCTCAAAAAGAAAAAATGAGTGCATTTACTCTATGTCCCTCATGATTTTCTATCTCTCATTCAGTCTCCTGCACTCTAAGGAATAAAGTCTGATTTCTTCTTATAACTCAGTCCCTTAAGTCCTGGCAGCATCCTTGTTAATCATTTCAACAATCTTTTCAGTTTAATAACTTTTAAAAGAGTTTGGCAAATAAATTAAAATTTTGTTTAACCAACTAACATGACTAAATTGCAGGATGAAGCTATCAAGGGTCAGGTAATAAGGTTAAAGTAAATATGGATTCTCACAAGAGGTTTGATAGAGTGTCACAATAACAATGCAATTATTAAGAACTAAAGGGACAAAAAAATCTTTGGAAATTTCCTGAAGGTGCAGTAATCTCAATAACCTGTAATTTCAATATAATGCTTTAATCTCAAAAGAGAGATTAATTTGCTTTATTGTTGAGAGGGAATATTAAAGGTCTGCTTGTTCTTGCAGAAACCTGGCTCCAGAACAAGCTATGTTCCATCAGTCTTCAGGCCTTGCAACTCAGAGATTTGTGCTAATATTACTTTTGTGACTGTACAGTATGTGCTCTCATAATATGTACGCTGTGTATACTGTGTTTTGCACCTTGGCCCTGGAGGAATAATGTTTTGTTTGGCTGTATACATTGAATAACAATTAAATGTGATCCTGAACAAACTATAAGAAACAGGCAAAGGAGGACTTTATGAAGTTGCAAACTAAACCTGTAGGAATTGAACTAGCTGCTCCTGTTCCTACATCAATGTGTTTCTTGCACATCTCCAGAATTTGCAAACTTTTCAAGTTTATAATAACCTGTTTTTACTCATTACATTTCTCATTCTTGGCAATTTTTCCAGGTAAACCTGAAAACAAAGAAGTCTTCACCCAAAATGGAATTATAGTTTTGGATATAAATAATGTCACCAAGGAGTTAAGAAACCTGACCACTCCTTTACAGAGTACCTATATTACAGAAAATGGTAAGATGCTTATTTGCTTTTTGTTATAAGTATATGGCAGTAGTCAAAAGGTGACCAATGAGTAAATTGAATACATTTAACTATTTGAAAAGTATTTGAATATTTAAATAATAAACCAATGAGCCCAGCGAAAACTAATTCACTTGTAAATATTAACTCTTAATTCTCTTTCAATATTTTTCTCTTTCAGTATTTTTATTCTCTCTCCACAGATGCTGCCTGACCTGCTGAGTATTTCTAGCATCTTCTGTTTTCAGATTGCTAGCATTTACAATCTTCTGCTTTTCATACTAGGGGACACCATAAATCTGAGGGTCCAGCAATTTTTTATTGTAATACAAAAATATTTTATGCTGGACATCTGAAATGTAGAAAGTAATGGTCAGCATCACTTATGTCTTTTGATCACGCTTTCTAAGTGTGGTGCCACTTCAAGGGAGTTGTATGCTTGCATTCTAGGTCTCATTGTTCTACAACACTCTCTGGGGTTGGCCATTTACTTTGTATGTCATGACCTGCTTTAACTCCTCAAAAATGAATACTTCTGAGTTAACTGCTGTCTGCCATTCCATGGCCCACTTTTCCAATTTACCTAGATCATGTTGTAGCCTTAGAAGCCTTCACTGTCCACCACACCACCAATTTTAGTGACATCCAAAAATTTACTAACTTTCTCATCCAAATTGTTGATATTTATGACTAACAACAGGGTATTCAGCACAGGCTCCAATCTGACAAACAACACTCCCCTACTACCCTGCGCTCCTCTCACCAAGCAAGTTTTGTTTCTAGTCGGCTAACTCGCTCTAGATCCCATTGTGTTCTAACCTTCCACACTAGCACACTTTTTCAGGAGCTTGTCAAAGGCCTTGCTAAAGAATTGTGGAATCTCATATTTGTCATGGTAGCATTGTGGTTAGCGTGACACTATTACAGCTCAGGGTGTTAAGAGTTCAGAGTGCAACTCCAACATTGAGTGTGAGGAACCTGTATAATCTTCCCTTCCATGCATGGGTTTCCTTCAGGTGCTCCGGTTTCCTCCCACATTCCAAAGTAGGTTAAATGGCCATTGTAAATTGTTCTGTGATTAGTCTAGGATTAAATAGATGGGTTGTTGGGTGGTGCAGCTTGGTTGGCTGGAAGGACCTGTCTCCCTTGAATGAATAAATAAATAAAGTGTTCACACCAATCCATTAAACCAACATCAGGATTTTTTTCTTTTGTACAGTGAGTTGTATTTTCTTTGGGATATTCTGCTTGAGATCACTAGACTGTGTGACGTATTTATTCAAGGTAGAATCATCACTGCACTAACAATAGCTTGTTTTATATGCCAATGTTTCTATGTGTATATCCTTACCCACAAAGAAATGCTATGTGACTCAGAATGCTTTATATGTTTCTATCTACTAGAACATAAAATCTAAACACAGGCAATATTATTTTTTGTTTTTTTTTTAAGCTATTCGGGCTAAAGAGCATCACACTACTGAGACCCAGTTGGGATTGTTCTTTGGGAAAAGCACAAGAAGTCAAAATTCAGAAATGGATCAAGATGTGTTCTGAGTTGTAATTTCAAATCGGGATGCCAAAGCTTTAGTTGGGTGTGTGGAGGTGAGGATGGGGGTTGGGTAAGTCTTTTTGGTTTTTTGGAAAACCAGAGAAAACAATTTCCCTGTAACTTGTCCATGCTTGTTTATTTTCATGTCCTATCTTTTCAATGTCCATTGCCTTTCAGGATTTTTGCCTGATCTTAGCAAACATTTAGCTGAACAATCTCTAACAAAACTTTGCAAATACTTGTTCTGTTATTTTGGGTACCTTACAGAAAAAATGTGCCTGTTTCAAGGGTAAGAGGATAGTCTATCTCGCTATCAAACTTCAGATTGCTCGATTTATCGGTTCCCCACTTGGGCAAGTATAGTTGAGGGGTTCAGAGTTCAAAGTAAACCCACTATGACTTCAGATGCAAATGACAGGAGGTTTTTGGATGTACAGAAATATTTTTCCACCTTCTCAGCAGGAATTTAGATGGGATTACAATATTTTGATTTATTGACATTCGGTATAATAAAATCCTCTGCTGATGAATAATCTCATTATCAAACTGCAAAACATTAGAAAAGTATGCAATTGTTGAAATATTTGAAAAATATTTTGGTAAATGCTATTTGTTTTGTTTATGTTTAATACTGGTTTTTTAAAAAAATATTTATAATGTTTTTTTTTCCCTTTTGTTATCCCTGCATCAGGCAGTTTTTTTCTTCCTAATGGTGAACTCCATGAGTTCAGTGTCCTTTCATTTATTCTCTCCCCTTCTGTTAAAAATAATAAAAAAAGTTGGATATGTTAATTAGAAATCACTAAACCAAAACCTACTTCAGATTTCTTAACTGATTGCCTTGTCAAGAATAGAAGTAGAAAAGTAAACAATATTCTTTGGTGTTTGGTGGAACAGTATCACATTCAATCAACTTTATTTATCAGCTGGATGTGCTTTTTTTTAAAACCCTTAATGGTTCACACTAATTTTAACCATCTCCTAAATGGCTGAATGTATTTTTATATTTATTTGTAAACATGTACATATTTAATGGGCATCAGAATAAAAAAAACTGTATTTCAAAAATGGGAATATTGCATTTTTAGTAAATATTGTTAAAATAAAATTCTGAACAACTAACTCTTGGAGTATTCTGCTTTGTGGAAGAGATTTCTCTGTATACAAAAGAATTCTCTGATTGTAGGTTGGACCAGAGGCCAGTCAGAATTATATTCTTCACTAATAGATCAGATGAACAATCTTCTATGCAATTAATCTTTCTTTTTCTTTTTCAATCTTTTTATTAAATTTCATATATAAAAAAAACAACACAAAATAATGAATAGATTACAGATTCAATAAACTTGAGATTACATTAGTAATAGGATAATAATATCCTATTAAAACATCCATCAACAAAAGGTACATAAATCAATCAAGTCTATATAAATATATATGAAAAAAAAAACAAAAATAATCGTCGAAAAAAGAAGAAAAAAAAATTGAAATTATATATGAGAAAAAATATATATTGAAAAAAAATACTAAACTAAAACTAACATGGGCAATAATAGCACTTTATAAATATATAAAGGTGTCAAGAAAAGAACTCCAGAACTCCATACCTGAACAAGTATAAGTAGAGAAAAGGATCTGAAATAAGCCAAATTAATTCATATGAAAGTGTCGAATAAATGGTCCCCAGGTTTCTTCAAATTTAATTGAAGAATCAAAGATAGTGCTTCTGATTTTTTCCAAACTCAGATAAGAAATAGTTTGGGAGAACCACTGAAATGTAGAAGGAGGATTTACTTCTTTCCAGTTTTGTAATATAGACCTTCTGGCAATTAATGTTACAAAGGCAATCATTCGTCTGATTGAAGGGGAAAGCTGATTGCCATCTTCATTTGGTATACCGAAAATTGCAGTAATAAAATGGGGTTGTAAATCGATATTCCATACTGAGGAAATGACATCAAAAATGTCCTTCCAATAGTTATGTAAAGTGGGACATGTCCAAAACATGTGAGTCAATGAAGCCACTTCTAAGTGACATCTGTCACACTGAGGATTAATATGCGAATAAAATCGGGCAAGTTTATCTTTAGACATATAAGCTCTATGTACAATTTTAAATTGTATTAAAGCATGTTTAGCACAAATAGAGGAGGAATTAACCATTTGTAAAATTTTTTCCCATTTATCTGTTGATATATTACATCGAAGTTCTTTTTCCCATTCTTGTCTAATTCTATCCGATATTTCTGGCTGTATCTTCATAATCATGTTATAAATAAAAGCTACTAATCCCTTCTGACAAGGATTAAAAGTAAAAATCAAATCTGAAAAATCCGATGGAGTTGAGTTAGGAAAAGATGGAAGAATTTTATGTAAGAAATTTCTAATTTGTAAGTATCTAAAAAAATTAGATTTAGGTAATTCAAATTTGTTGGATAGTTGATCAAAAGACATCAAAGTACCTTCAAAAAAAAGATCACGAAAACATTTTATACCTTTCCTTTTCCATATACTAAAAGCTTGATCTGTCAATGAAGGTTTAAAAAAAAAATTACATAAAATAGGGCTGTCCAGAGCAAAGTTTTTCAGATTAAAGAATTTGCGAAATTGAAACCAAATTCGTAGTGTATGTTTAACAACAGGGTTAGATATCTGTTTATTGAATTTGGCTAAATCAATAGGAAGAAAAGAACCAAGAACGGAAAATATAGAATATCCCTTAACCTCACTACATTCCAAATTTACCCACTGTGGGCACACAGGTGAATCCAAATCTAGTTTCCAGTACATTAGGTTACGAATATTATTCGCCCAATAATAAAATCTAAAGTTAGGTAAAGCTAGACCACCATCTTTTTTAGACTTTTGTAATTGCCTTTTGCTTAACCTAGGATTTTTATTTTGCCACACAAATGAGGAAATTTTTGAATCAATATTATCAAAAAAAGATTTAGGAATAAAAATTGGTAAAGCTTGGAATAAATATAAAAATTTCGGTAAAATCATCATTTTAATAGCATTAATCTGACCAACTAATGATAAAAATAAGGGAGACCATCTAGTAGTAAGTTGCTGAATTTGATGAAGCATAGGTAAAAAATTCAGTCCAAATAAATCTTTATATTTCTTGGTGATTTTTATACCTAAATAGATAAAGTTATCAGTAACAACTTTAAATGGCATCCTATCACTCAATAAAGTTTGCGCGTTTAAAGGGAATAACTCACTCTTATCTAAGTTTAACTTATAACCAGAAAAGCTACCAAATTGAGCCAACAAGGATAAAATAGCAGGAATAGACCTACTAGGATTAGAAATATATAACAACAAATCATCAGCATAAAGCGATAATTTGTATAACTTCTCATTACGGGTAATACCAAAAATATTAGGAGACTCACGAATAGCAATAGCTAAAGGTTCTAATGCAATATTAAATAATAAAGGACAACCTTGTCTCGTACCACAAGATAATTGAAAAAAAGAGGATCTATAATTATTTGTAAGAACAGAAGCAACAGGTTTATAATATATTAATTTAATCCATGATATAAAATTAGGACTAAAATTAAAGTTTCTCAATGCATTAAATAAATATGTCCATTCAACTCTATCAAAGGCTTTTTCAGCATCTAATGAGATAACACATTCTGGGGTTGTAGGTGATGAAGTATAAATTATGTTAATCAATTTTCTAATATTAAAAAAGGAATATCGATTCCTAATAAAACCAGTTTGATCTTCTGAAATAATCTGTGGTAATACCTTTTCTAATCTAATGGCTAAAATTTTTGTAAGAATCTTAGAGTCTACATTTAATAATGATATAGGGCGATAAGATGCACATAAGGTAGGATCTTTATCTTTTTTAAGAATTAAAGAGATAGTAGCTTCATAAAACGATTGAGGTAGTCTCTTCTTAACAAACGCATCATTAAAGATTTCACATAGCCAAGGAGAAAGCAATAAAGAAAAAGTTTTAAAAAATTCTTCAATAAAACCATCAGGACCAGGAGCTTTCCCTGAATTCATTGATGAGATAGCCTCTCTTATTTCATCCATAGAAATAGGAGCATCAAGCAAGCTACAATCTTCATCTATCAGTTTAGGAATATTCAAATTATTAAAAAAATTATCCATCGTAAACCGGTCACCGTCAAATTCTGATTGATATAAAGATTTATAAAAATCTTGAAAAGTGTTATTGATTTCTTTATAATCAGTAGTTAAATTACCGTCTTGTTTACGAATTTTAATAATTTGTCGCTTAGTCGAAATAGATTAATTGATTAGCTAACAATTTACCAGTTCGATCACTATGAATATAAAATTGAGCCCTAGTCTTAATTAATTGATTCTCAATTGAAGAAGATAATAATAAACTATGTTCCATTTGAAGCTCAACTCTCTTCTTATAAAGTTCTTTGGTAGGAGTAACGGAATAAATCTTATCAATTTCTTTAATTTTATCCACCAATAAAGCTATATCTGAATATCTTTGTTTTCTTTTACCAGCGGAATATGAAATAATTTGTCCACGAATAAAAGCCTTGAAAGAGTCCCAAAGTATTCCTTTATCAATCTCTTCATTATAGTTTGTTGAAAAAAATAAGTCAATTTGTTGTTTTATGAAGGTAATAAATTCTGGATCTTGAAGTAAAGTAGCATTAAGTCTCCAAGATCTAGTATTGATAGAAGAATCCGAAATCTTGATAGATAACTTCAAAGGCGCATGATCCGAAATAGCAATAGAATCGTATTTACAATCAATAACATCTGTTAATAAACGATGATCAATAAGAAAGTAATCAATTCTAGAATAACTATGATATACATGTGAAAAAAATGAAAATTCTTTATCTTTAGGGTTCAAAAACCGCCATATTTCAGTAATTCCAGAATCAACCATAAAAGAATTAATAAGTAAAGCTGATCTATTCGGAAGAGTTCGAATAGGTTTAGATCTATCCATCGAAGGATTCAAACAACAATTAAAGTCTCCACCCATAATCAACATATATTCATTCAAATTAGGAAGAGAAGTAAATAAACGTTTAAAAAATTCAGGACAATCAAAGTTTGGAGCATAAATATTAACTAAAACAACTTTCCGATTAAAAAGTGAACCAGTTATCAACAAAAATCTACCCTGTGGATCAGAAATAATTTCATAATGTGTAAACGAAATTGAGGCGTCTATAAAAATAGACACACCCCTAATTTTAGCGGTACAATTTGAGTGAAATTGTTGACCTTTCCAGAACCTAAAAAAACGTTGATTATCCTCCCTCCTAATGTGGGTCTCCTGTGCAAAAATAATATTAGCGTTCAATCTATGGAATACTTTAAATATTTTTTTACGTTTAATCGGATGATTTAAACCATTAGTATTCCACGAGATAAAGTTAATAGATTTATCCATCATACCAATATTAATTGTGTGTATCATAAAAGGTTAAAAAGACACATAACCCACAATTTAGGAAGAAGGAAAATTGATTCAGGAGCAACCGGAGATCCTGACACCTCAACAATATTAACAATTTAAAGTCAGCCCATAAACTAAAAGCAAAAAAATAAAAAGCAAAAGCATGAAAAAAGATCCCTCCCCCCTCCCCCCACCCTTTGAAAGAAAGCCAAGTGGCAGGCGCATAAACTAATACTAATATTACCCCCATTTCAAGATGGCAGCTCCATAAGAAAATTTTTTAAGAAAAAACTATATAACACCCCAATTAAAATATAGAGTTGCAAAAAAAAAAAAATATATATATATATATACCTACATATATATATATACACATACACATACACACCCATATCAGACAAATCAAAAAAAAACTAAAATAGTAAAACCAGAAAAATCATTAATAAAAAAAAATGCACATTAAAGTTTAAAAATGTGATACACCTTTAAAAAAGAAATTCCATATTCAGATACAAAGATGACGTTTCACAAGCCAAGACTTATGGGAAGAAGAAACGACATTTTGAGAAAGCCATATTACAAAATATGAATATAAATTCAGCAATCTAATAAGAAAATTTAGTAAAAAAGTTATCAAAATAGAATTTTTTTAAAAAAAAGATTTAATAGACACTACAACATATATAAAAAAAACTAAAGAAAAAGAATTCAAAACCTTTGTTCCATTTCTAAATACAGGCAAGCAAATAAACGCTTATAAAAAGTAAAGACTTATGGGAAGAAGAAACGACATTTTGAAAAAATAATTCATTATTACAAAATACAAACGTGTATAAAAAAGGATATTATAAAAATTAAAACAGCATCTATAAGCAATAATAATAGTAGTAAAAAAAAAAGACCCAGACCCATAGTTCAAAATAAAAAGTTATAACCCAACTTCCAGGGTTAAAACTTAAAATGAAATGACATCCTCTCTCCAAAAAAAAAATCTTCAATGTAACTCATAGTTCAAGTTGCACTAGAGGATCGATATTCTTCAACAAATTTCTTCGCTTCTTCAGGAGTGTTAAAAAAGTGTAGACTGTTGTCGGGCAGCACCATTCTAAGCTTCGCTGGATACATTAAAGCTTGTTTAAATCCAATCGAATGAATTTCTGCCATCACTGGTTTAAAAGCGATCCTGGCTTTCATTACTTCATACGAGTAGTCCTCAACTATTCGAAATGAATAATTTCTGTAGGAGATCATACCTTTTTTACGAGCTAATCGAATTAGAAGCTCTTTCTCACGAGGATAATGAAGGCGAACAATCACCGCTCGTGGTTTATCAGACACAGACGAAAACCTCGCAACTCTATGAGCGCGGTCAATAACAGGTTCATTTTTCAAACCTTCACCACCGAAAATTTCCCACAGTAATTTAGAGAAAAATTCAGTTAAATCACCGGACTCAACTTTTTCGGGAATTCCGATGATGCGCAAATTCTGTCTGCGAGAACGATTTTCAAGATCAGTAATTTTAAACTTGTACTGATCTAAAGTTTTAGCAGTCGACTCTATCTTCTTCTCTAACACTTCAATTGTACGTGCTTTTTCACAAATTGATTGTTCAAGAGTCGTGATCTTATTTCCATGCTGTTGAACCTCTAACGCCTGCGACTGAAACTTAGTTTCAAGCGATTTAACAACTCCTTCAAGATCGGATATTTTCGAAGTAATCCTCCTTTCCAAACTTAACAGTTTACTGTCCAATTTACCTTCTAGTCTGCCTTCCAGAGCCGCAAATTTAGCATCCAGTTTATTGTCCAATTTACTTTCCATACCCGCAAATTTAACATCCAGTTTAATGTCCAAAAGACCAGAAATTGTGTCGATGGATACAGGATCCTTAGCCGATTTCTTACTTGTAGCCATTTTAGGTTTGACAAGATTAGATCAACTATTATTTTAGGAAAAAAGGGTCAATCAAAGGTAGCAACTCATATGATTAAGTTCGAAAAGATCTAATTAAAGGGTGATTATAGTTAAAAAAATAAAGAGCGCCTAAAAGGCAGATGCTTACGTCGCCATCTTGAAACTCCACCCCCGCAATTAATCTACTAGAATCTGCTTCCTCTCTACAGATGCATATTATATTTTTGCCTTCCCTCCATTCTCTGTCAATAAAATTGTGTGCCATAGTGGATAGCATGATTCCATTGTAGGTTCTTGCAAAGAAAATGATATGAAGCATTTTACGGTTAAGAAAAATTCTAACAACTCATTTATTGCAATCCAAACACTGAACACAAAGTGTGGTAAAAGTCCTTCACATAACTAAGTCATCACATCAGACCAGCCTCTTAAAGTGTACCTCAAAACAATGTTGGTGGTTGAGAATTATATACATTTCCACCAGTTACATTACTCTACACTATTACAGCTCAGGGTGTTGGAGTTCAGTGTTCAATCCTGTTGTCTCTGTAAGGCGTTTGTATGCCCTCCACATGGAATGTGTGGATTTCCTCTAGATGCTCCAGTTTCCTCTCACAGTCCAAAGACACACCAGTTAGTAGGTTAATTGGTCATTGTAAATAGTCCTGTGATTACGCTAGGATTAAAACGGGTTGTTGACAGTGTGGCTCAAACGGCCAATTCTGCACTATATCTTTAAATAAAATAAAAATAAATAGCATTTTTAAAGATGACAGCATAAAAGAAAATCACAGTGTCCTTAATAAAGGTCCATGTAACATGATCATTGCTCTGAACGAGTCCGAAATAGTTCCAAGATGACACACACAAAATGCTGAAGGAACTCGACAGGTCGCAGCGGCATCAATGGAGAGGAATAAGGAGTCGATGTTTCAGGCCAAGACCTTTTGTCAGGAAGGGTCTTGGCTTGTAACATCAAATATTTATTCCTCTTCATAGATGCTGCCTGATCTGCTGAGTTTCTCCAGTATTTTCAGAGAGTATTTAAGTTTTGTTTTGGCTAAGCAGATCTGTACAGCTTTAGTTATGGGTTTGTAATAATCCTAGAAGCAATCAAGCAGTATGTTTGTCACCAAAATATCAATTACAGTAAATGGTACAAATAGGCATCCAAGTCCAAACGGTTTTGCAGTAACTTTTGGAAGTCATACTCTCTAAGATACTTAGCTCAGATATAATAACTATGTGAAAAAGGCTGATAAGAACTCAAGATTTTTTTAATGGGACGGAAGGATCATGCCCACCAAACAGGTATATGTAGGATCTATCCCCACACAGGCAAAGCTTGTATGGTACCTTCTGAATGATGAGATTTAAGAAATAATCAGAAGCAAAGCCTCCCAAACACATTATCTGAATTAGTACACTGCTTGGATACAGGTTTAATTCAGAATAATATTCACACCAGTTTGTTTTTAGTAGATTGTATGGTTCATTTAACTGTTCCTGAATAAGGTAAAATCCTTTATATGCTTTTCATATTGCAACTATAGTATTAGTTTTTAACATTTTGTAGTAATTGTAAGAATGTCTGAGTTAGTGAACATGTATGGCCAAAAATGTCTGTGGTGATTCATCCTTTTTGACAAACATTTCATGTTGAATTAATGGAATAAATATGAGTAGAGTTAATGCCAAGAGCAGCTCTGAATTAGTGTTCAGTATGGAAAATGTGTAATATGTGTAAAGTCATGGATAGTACTGAGCAAACATAATAACATGGATACATGGCTAGGATAATCCAAATTAAACATTGTACATTTATATAAATGCTTAAGTACAGTTTACATTAAAGGCCCTCACAGGTTCGGTTCCTGGGAACTGTTTTAAAATAAATAGTTTGGGAGTCACAGATGTGACTGTGAACCAAGTTGCAACACTGTGGAAGACACCTGGAGACCCACAGCAGCCAACAAACACCCATCCCACTAATCTGCCGGACAGTTGAATGTGTGGGTTTTAAATAAGTCATAAGTTGGGGATGACTTAAAATACAGTTGTCATTCTCATAAGTAGAGGTACCAAATTGCTCAGGAGGTTTCTGGATTATCATTTTACTCAAATCTCTCCAATGCCAAGGTTATGAAATAAAACAAATTTATTAGAAATTCAATTATTATTTAAATTGTTTAATTAGGGGCATGTTCACATTTAAGTGTAGAGCCGAGTCAGATGGCTAGATGCTTTACCCAGTGCCACAATAAGCATTTGACAGTTTCAGAGCATGCATTCAAAGGATTTAAAAAGTACTTATTAACCAGGGTTAAATGTCAAATATTAAACATTGCTATTGGAAGGGATAACAAGTTACTCTGATCAACCACCTACAACATCAGAAAAAGAGTGGTTTAACCTTGCCTGGTTAAGGGCAAATTAGGAAAGACTGCAACATTCAGCTGCCTTTGAATTAATTAGAATAATGAAAGTTGTTAGCATATAGAAGTTAAGAAAGGCTTCATAGTTCTGTGTGTAATGCTGTTGTGGTTCAGAATCAGCCAAGCTGTCTCAATATAGCTATAGCACTGGTATTTAAAACCTGCAGAAAACAACCATGTATTTAGAACATAGAACATAAATGAAAGGAAACGGCCATAATGTTGAACTGAATTAATTAAATTAACAATGCCTAATTACATCAATCTCTCCATTGTCTGCATATTTGTGTGCCTAAGAAAATCTTCAATGTCTCTAGTATACTAATCAGTCTCCACCACCATCCACTGTGTTAAAATAAACTTGCTTTACATTTCTTTTCTGAACATTGCTCTTCTCATCTCAAATGCATGCTAACATTAAATATTTTGACAATGAAAAAGATGCAGTCCACCTGCCTCGGGTCTCCCATTGCAGCTTAACTTATGCCCTAGTTTACTGAAGCAGATGTACTATCAAATACTGGTAACACAAATACAGCTTTAGTAAAGTTGAGGTTAATGCAAATTAAACAAACTTTCATAAACTGAATTTATATCTTATACTGAAAATCAATTGATAATTTCAACCCCATAAAATTGAGACAGGCATTTTCCTGTCCTCTAATAGGAGCAGAAACAAGAATATTTGCTGATGATTGTATTAAATTTGCAGGAGAAGGTGAGAGATTGAACATCAAGCACAATTACACTGATGAAGCAGGCTCAAAAAGCACACAGTTCCCCTTCTGGTAGCACACCATGGTGATAACATGTACCATTTTCAAATACCCTGCACCAAAGCTGCTTGATAATCTCTACCAAACTTACCACTCTGTGGATTCTGCTTCAAGCCTCACTTGTCCAGTTTAGGAATGTATCACTGAATCCTAGAATCAAATAGTGAAAGTACAAGGCCAGAATAGAGTGGATATGGAGAGGGTGTTTCCTATAGTGGAAGAGTCTAAGACCAGAGTGCACAGTCTCAGAATGTCAACACAAGGATCTTTACAACAGGTGAGGAAGAATTTCATTAGCCAAGAGTGGTGAATCTGGAATTCATTCCCACAGAGGCCAATCATTGGGTATATTTAAAGCAGAGATTGATAGGTTCTTGATTAGTAAGTGTATCAAAGACTATGGGGAGAAGGCAGGAGAATGGAGTTGAGAAGGATAATAAATCAGCCATGATGGAATGGCCTAAATCTGCTCCTGTGTCTTAGCATCTCATGGAATTCACAATCCATTAGGTAACTTGGAAGACTTGCAATTTAGTTTCAAACTAAAATGACAAACATTCTGGAACTAGCTCTTCATTTGACTAAATTGCTTTTTATCATCTACAGCTTGAGATTTGTTTTTAAAACATGATTTATCCCAAATACAAGGCTTTAAGCCCTAGGAGCATAATTGGCCCATTCAGCCTGCTCTGCCATTCCATTATGGCTAATTTATTATCCCTCTTAACTGCATTCTCCTGCCTTCTTCCTGAAACCTTTGATGTCCTGATTACACAAGAACCTATCAACATCTGCCTTAAGTTAACCAAATGCCTTGGTCCACAGATTCA
The DNA here is from genome assembly GCF_030144855.1 of Hypanus sabinus. Lineage (NCBI taxonomy): Eukaryota > Metazoa > Chordata > Chondrichthyes > Myliobatiformes > Dasyatidae > Hypanus > Hypanus sabinus. The sequence continues at coordinate 27,978,875 of NC_082718.1, forward strand.
CCACCTTCTGGCTAATGAAGTTTTTCATTATCTCTGTTCTAAATGAACATTTCTCTATTCTGAGGCTATGGCCTCTGATACTAGACTCCCCAATATCCTCTCCACATCCACTCAATCCAGACCTCTCAATATTTGGTAAGTTTCAGTGAGATTCTCCTCCCCCCCCCCCCCCCCCCCATTCATTCCTGGCGTCATTTTCGTGAGCCTCCTCTTGACCCTCTCCAACACCAGCACATCTCTCCTTTGATATGGGCTATCCACAACTCCTCACAAAACTGCCAACTGTGGTCTGATCAATGCCTTATAAAGTCTCAGCATTACATCCTCGGTTTTGTATTCAAGTCCTCTCAATATGAATGCTAGCACTGCATTTGACTTCCTTGCCGACTCAACCTGCAAGCTAACCTTTAGGGAATCTGGCCTAAGGACTCCCAAGTCCCCCTTTACCCAATTTTTGAATTTCTCCCATTTACAAAATAGTCCACTCCTTTATTCCTTCTGACAAAGTGCATGACCATGCACTTCTCTAGATTATATTCCATCTGTGACTTCTTTGTCCATTCCCCCAATTGTTTTAAGTCCTTCAGCAGTCACCGGATTCCTCAATATTACCTGCCCTTCCATCTATCTTCATATTATCCACAAATTCAGCTACAAAGCCATTAATTCCTTCATCCAAATCATTGACATACAATGTGAAAAGAAGCGGTCCCAACACTGACCCCTCTAACACACCACTAGTCATCGGCAGCCAACCAAAAAAGGCCCCCTTTATTCCCATTCTTTGCTGCCTGCTCTTCAGTCCACTCCAGTATCTTTTCCATAAAATCATGGGCTCTCATATTGCTAAGCAGCCTTGTGCGGCATATTGTCAAAAGCCTTCTGAAAATCCAAATAAACACCACAGACTCTCCTTTATCTATCCTGCCTGTTATTTTCTCCAAGAATTCCAAGAGATTTGTCAGGCAAGGTTTCCCCTTTAGAAACTACTTTATCATGTGAAACTACTTTATCATGTGCCTCCAAGTACCCCGAAACCTCCTTAATGGACTTTCCAACACTGAAGTCAGGCTAACTGGCCTCTAATTTCCTTTCTGCTGCTCCATCCCTTCTTAAAAATTGTAGAACCATTTGCAATTTTCCAATCCTCAGGAAATTCTTAAATCTAGTGATTCTTGAAAGATCATTAATAATGGCTCAACAATCTCCTCAGCTAACTCTTTCAGAACCTTGAGGTGTAGTCCATCTGGTCCAAATGACTTCTCTACCTTCAGACTTTTCAACTTCCGAAGGGCCTTCTTATTAATATCAACTTCTGCCCCCTGCCATGCTTGCATTTCTGGCAGTCTGCTAGTGTCTTCCACAATGAAGACTGATGCAAAATACTTATGTTTTGCTGCCATTACTCGAGTGTCATTTTTCCAGCAGTCTGATTATCTACTCTCATCTCTACTGTTTATACTTCTTTAAAAAAACTTGTTTACTCTTATGTTATTGGCTAGCATAACTTCATATTTCATCTTTTCTCTCTTTATGGTTTTTCTAGCTGTCTTGTTTGTTCTTAAAAACTTCCTGCTCCTCTTCCCACTAGGTTTTGCTATATTATATAACCTCTTTTCCTTTTATTGACTTTGACTTCCCTTGTCAGCCAAAGTTGCCACAAACTGTCTCTAGAATACTTCATTTTTGGAATGCATCTTCCCTGTACCTTCCGAATTTTCCTGAGGAATACCCACCATTGCTGATCTGCCATCGTCCCTGCTGGTGGCTCCTTCCAAACAATTTTTGCCAGCTCCTCTGTCTCTAATTCCCTTTACTCCATGTAATACTGATACATCCAACTTTAGCTCATCCTTCTGAAACTGCAGGGTGAATTCTATCAGATTAAGACTACTCCCTCCCAAGGGTTCCTTGAGTTCCCTAATCAAATCTGGGTCATTACATGACATGCAATTCAGAATTGCCATGCCCGAGGTGGCTCAACAAGATGCTCTAAAAAAAAATCATCACATCTTATGGGCATTCTACAAAATTCCTTCTTGGGATCCAGTATCAATGCGAATTTCCCAATCTACCTTCACGTTGAAGTCTCCCATGATTATTGCAATATTGCCTTTTTACATGCCTTTTACACCATCCTATTGTAATCTGTAGCTCACATCTTGGCTACTGTTCAGACACTTATATACAAATCCATCAGGTTCCTTTTACTCTTGCAGTTCCAACTTTACCCACAAGGTAGATCCGATCTTATGTCACTTATAAGAATTTGATTTTTTTTAAATCAACAGTCAGCCCACTGCCTATCCTTTCAGTAAAATGTGTACCCATGAATGTTAAGCTCCCAACTATAATCTTTTTACAGCCATGATTTAAAGATGTACACATCATACCTGCCAATCTCTTAACTACACTACAAGCACATTTACCTTATTGCATATACTGTGCACATTCAAATAAAACACCTTTCTGATTTTGGCCCGGGTATACTGAGTCAACTCTCACATTTTGCCCTATCATCTGTCTGCCCCTCCTGAGAGTCTCACTATGGATGACCTCTGCTGGTAAACCAACAGCCCTATCACTCCTGTTCCCATCCCTGTGTCAATTTAGTTTAAATGCCCCCAAACAGCTCTAGCAAATCTGCCTGCAAGGACATAGGTCCTCAAGGTTCATGTGTAATCCGACCTTTTTGTATAGTTCATACCTTCCCCAGAAGAGAACCTAATGATCTACAAATCTGAAACCACGGCCCCTGCACCAACTCTTCAGCCATGCATCTATTGCCAAATCAGCCTATTCTTCTTACTCACTGGCAAGGGCAGCAATCCAGAGATTAATACCCTGAAGGTCCTTTTCAGCATTCTACCTAACTCCATATATTCTCCCTTCAGGACCTCCTCTCTTTTTCTAACCATGTCACTGATGCCAATAAGTACTGTGACATCAGGCTGTTTGTTCACCATCCAACTTTTGTGGACTCAATCCAAGACATACTGAACCTGGCACCTGGGAGGCAACATACCATCCAGGTGTCTCTTTCACATCTACAGAATCCGACCTCTGCTCTGCTAGTTATGGAATTCCCTACCACTACTGCTCTCCTCGTCTCCCCCCTTCCCTTCTGAGCCACAGAGGCAGACTCAGTGCCAAAGACCTAGTTGCTGTGGCTTCCCCTGGTAGGGTGCACCTCCCACCCACCAACAGTATCAAGAGCAGTATACTTGTTTGAGGGGGAACAGTCACAGAAATACTCTGCACTGGCTGCCTAGTGTCTTTTCCTCTCCTGCCTGTCACCTACCCCTTGCAACTTAGGGGTGACTACCTTCCTCCAGCTCCTCCTTTCCCTGTCTGAGCTGAAGATCATCGAGCTGCAGCTCCAGTTCCTTACGTAGTCCCAGGGGAGCTGCATGTACCCCAAATTATTTGAACCCAAGAAGTGAAAATGATGAACAATCATACAAGGTTCTATAATATTTAGAAATGGCAGGTGGTACATACAACTTTATTGTGAAGTCGCAGTTCTAAACAGAATCAATCCATCATGAACAGTTAGTCAATTATGTAAGTGAAATTTTAAACCATTACATGTTCCAGCTGATGTTAAAGCAAATGGCAGTAAATACTTCCACATACAGTTATGGAATATCAATTCAGCATTTTTACACCTTTCCATTTTACAGTAAAGAATGCATCCAAATGTAGTCACTACTTTGCCCTCAGCAACCCTTCTCCAAAACCTTTGATCAGAATAAGAGACACAAGCAAATTGCCATCTTTTTGAATAGCACCCCTTAGATATCAGCAAAATTTACACATGATGCCAAAGACAAATGATGGGGTTACCATCTACAATCAGTGCAATACTTGTCAGGATCTTGAAGATGCAATTTAAAATTAAGCAGCCCCCACATTACAAACTTTGCCTGCAGACCTCCTCGACACCAGTTGATCATCAGGTTTAGTTTGATTCTTTCTGCTCATCTTCTCCAAAGATGTCATTCTGCTTGCGCTTCATTTCTTCAAAATCAAAATTAACCCCCGTCATCCTCCTGTAAATATCTTTGATATCATCACAGGTGGTCTCAAAGTGGGTGGTTGCATCATATGTTCTCGAAATGAAGATCTATTAAAAACCAAAGGTAACCATTAGAAGAATCAATAATGCCTCGGCACTTTAATGACAGATTAGCAGAAAAGAATCTACTTCCCCCTAACTAGTGAGCTCCTGTGGTTCAGTGTACTTCCAGTTATAATGATCAGCACCAGAGCAACAGTTCATTCTGTACCATTATCTGAAATCCACCTCCCAAGAGCCCCCATCCTGATCATCAGCCCAACAGCTTGTAGAATGACTGACTATTAGTCTACCTGTTCAGACCATTCCTACATATCAGCTACTCATGATATTTGACCATCATTGGCAAATCTAACATTTGTCATTCATCAAACCATACAAAATGCTGGAGGAACTGAGTACGTCAGGCAGCACCCATGGAAATGAACAGTCAATATTTCAGGCCAAGATCCTCCATCAGGATGGAAAGGAAGGGGGGGGGGGGGGGGGAGAAGATGCCAGAATTTTAAAAAAAGGGAGGAGGAGGAAGACAGCTAGAAGATGTTAGATGAAGCCATCCTCCTCCCCTTTTTATTCTGGTGTTTGAACTGTGGGAGAAAACCGGACCAGCCAGAGAAAACCCCACATTCCATGGGGAAAAAATACATACTCCTTACAGAAGGATTACAGGGATTGAACTTGAAACTCTTAACACCCCAAGCTACAAGTGTCACAATAACCACTATGCTATCATGGCACCCAATTGTTACAGTTCAAATGACAGCTTCATTGATAGAATTTTCATGAATGATCAGTAATTTACAGCAACACCCTCTCACCTGTGTTTCAGCACCCAAATCAACTGGAACATACATATCACTGATGCAAACAAATCTGAAAGATTAAAAATTTTGTTTTATATGAATGATCCCAGAAAGAATACATAGACCAGAGCAATTCAGTTTAAAGGCTCAAGGATATTATTTTAAAAAGAGACAAGGCTACATTGTGGGGCATCTAATAATAAAAACCATCAAAAATGCCTAAATTATTTTGCAATTTTAACATTTTCCCTTTGGACACAAAGCGTACAAACAACTTGCATGTTATCAGACATTGCCCCTAATTCTCCTCCTCACCCTTTTCACAAAATAAAGGAAATGGCTTGGAGCAAAGAGGCAACACAACTACAAGACCGGCCTCATCTGTCTTTTCAAAGGTTCAATAAAAACATTTAGGTTCAACAACTGAATATCAGGCCAAGGTACTGTAGATGCACCATTCAACTTCAGTGCCTGATAAACGTAATTATGTACCATGAAATCAGTGATACTGATCTGATGGGTGGAAGAAACCACCTCATGGGCACGTGCTCTTTGCAATTTAAAGTGTAGATTCCACAATTTGACAGAATTTCAATTCAAATGTTTGAATGACTGTGCTGATTTAGTGATTTAATGCTAATTATCTCTGAATTTTATCATAGTAAAGTCTTTATTTTTTGTGCCCTAATCATGACAGCTCAAGCCAGTTTTTGACATTATGTAACAGCCTAATAGTTAAGACATGCATATGTAAATAAATTAACTCTACACATCCCACAGTAGATGTTCTACACTGCTTTCTGCATAATTTGAGTCTGATTATATTAAGAACAACGCAGCAAAATAAACTCGAGGTTATGAAAATAATTTGTGCCATATTTAGAGTTGGTCTTTTATCTTAATTAGATCATTAAAAGTGAATGGAAGATCCTTCCTTCAAACAACTTGCCATATATTTTTAATCAATAAACATTTTCCCCAGGTTTAAAAGCAAAATATTAAAAACTTACTTCTGATCCACAGGCTCCAAAAGATCCAATGCTGGTTGAATTTCATTTTCAGGATCACTGGTCTCCACTGTTGTGCTAATGATGGCAATGAACTTTCCTTGAGCAGCCACATTGTGTGCATGGGATATCATGCAGATGTAGATGTCTAGGGAACGTTTGAAAGATTCAGAACAAACAAATTAATGTAACTTGTTACATCTCAAACTGTTCAATTGATTACAAAGTATTACTGCTCTAGAAATCTCAGTCTTTACATTTCCTAGTCCTGATATTTAATGGCCATTAACACTGCAAAAATCTTCTGCAGGTAATGAGAACCCCAACAATACTGTAAACCAGGGAAAAGGGCATAAATGTATTAGAATTCCAAGACCAAGAAAAAAAAACCTTTTTAATCAGCTTGTTCGGTAAACTACAGCAGCTGTGAAGTGTTGGCACAGACTTTCCTTGGGAGGACAAATACACAAACAAAAATTGTCCACTGCAGGCCTTTGCACTCACTTCCAGAACTTCAGATTGAAATGCAGATTTGTGCAAGCTACTCACCAGATTTTCTGTTGACCTGATTTTGTGGAATGATGATCTGACAGGAATTCACATCTGCTATGGCCTTAATGGGGTGGCTCAAGATACAGATGATTCGAATCACCTGGCCAATTTTCTTCACACGGTCAGGCACATAACTTGGGTCACAGATCAGTTGCTTACAGCGTGCAATCTGCAAACAGAATCTATTTTAATTAAGTCTGTTTTACAGAAAAGAGTCTCAGCCAACATGCAGTGGTTTATGGGCAATTTTTAAAAGAGGGATTTCTTGTAGAAAAGCACTAATTTCTCAAAATGCGCTAAAAAAAGTCCCTTAATGTTCAAGCGATTTCATGCAGTCTAGATGGAGGACTGATCTTTAACTTATTGGTAACCAATCACAGCATCTCAAGTAAAATTAAGTTACTGTTGGTTGGTTAAGGTGTGCACTTTATTCAAATTGGCTTTGTTGGAATTCAAAGTTTTTAAACACCTTTGAGAGGCAATGTCAAATGCCAACGAAGGTGAAGCTTCAAAATTAAAACATCAGATTTTTTAAAAAACTCATCTGAACAGCTCAGCTATGATTGGAATGATGAAAGTCATTTCTTCTGAAGTCAACACTAACTTCTGAGACATGCACATGCTTGGTTAAAAGTAGAAATTCAGATGTTGCTCTGAAGAACAGGTGATTCTTTGGTAAAAAAAGGTTGGAGTGAAGATTATGATGTGTGGCACGTTTGCTTTTATAGGTGAAGACTTAGGCTATAAAAATTAGGACATTATGCTAAAACCACAAGTTGGAAAAAAGTTTATAGAATTTGGCTTTGGAGGAGGGAGTTCATGGGAATGCGGAGAGAATGGAATTGTTCTGTGAGGTAGTAGAAGTGACCATTTCAGCCTATTAAACATACAGCAAATCAAAAATTTAGCCAGTCAGCACTGGACTTTGAGGTAAGTAGTCCTGAGTTGGAATCCAGTCAGCTCCTTACACACTTTCCATCTGTGCTGGGTTGAGTGTCCAGCTAGCAACTCTGCCTCATTTAAAAAAAACACAAACACTACAAAAAAAAAGGCAAAAATGCTGCTTGATGCATGCAAGGAACAAACATCTCAAAATTGTGCTAAAACAAATATTCAAACTAGTTGAACTCAAGTTTCAGTACTTGGGAGTCTTGATTAAACCGAATTTAAGTTGGCAAAGCACTAAGTTCTCACCTCTCCTTCAGACTTCACTCCAACCACACGCCCATTTTCCATTACTATCTCTTCAATAGGCTTGTTTAACATATAGGTCCCACCGTAAATGGCACTCAACCTAGGAAAGGAAAACCTTGCTTTCAACAAGTTTTCTCAATACACTTCTCCAGAGGCAGTATCAAGCTCTTAATAGCAATCCTTAAGTGATCACTGTTCTACCTCAGCAAACAACATTGAGAAATAATGTCGACTTGAACATTTTAATCCAAGTATTAAAATTAAATTAATTTCATTATGATTAATTAACTTCATATGTCATCATTTCCTGGCACCCAGCTTGGGCCTACATAGACAAAACCACGAGTGTTTCTCTCTTATGCTCATTGTGTATTTAGATACTTAAGAGAAATGTTTCCTCCATTCTTAAAAATAACTAAGCATGGAATTCAAAACTTGCAGAGGAATCTATAAGCAGGATAAGTACTGAAAAAAGGCAGTTCTGCAGATGCTGGAAATCCAGAGCAACATTAACTTTAATTCCAATCCCCATTCATAGTCTGACATGTCAGTCCATGGCGTTCTCACACCGCCATGATGAGGCCACTCTCAGGTTGGAGGGAAAGCACCTTATAATCCGTCTAGGTAGCCTCCATCCTAATGGCATGAACATCAATTTCTCTTTCTGGTAATTTTTCTTTTTTGCCCCTCCCCCTTCTATTTCCCACGTTGGCCTCATATCTCTTCTCCTCACCTATCTATCACCTCCCCCAGTGCCCCTCCTCCTTCTCTTTCTCCCATGGTCCACTCTCCCCTCCTATCAGATTCCTCCTTCGCTAGCCCTTTACCATCCATCACTTCTCACCTTCTTAGTGCATTCCCTGCCCCCACACATCTGGCTTCATCCATCACCTTCTAGCGGGTACTTACCCCACCTTCTTATTCTGGCTTCTTCCTCCTTCCTTTCTCATCCTGAACAAAAGGTCTTGGCCCAAAACATTGACTGTTTATTCATTTTCATAGATGCTACCTGACCTGCTGAGTTCCCCTAGCATTTTGTGTGTTACTCTGGTAAATATTGAAATTTCATTACAGTTGGCCCTCCTTATCCGTGAGTTCTGCGTGCGCGAATTCAACCATCTGCGAATCGAGAAAACCCGGAAGCGTTCTTCCAGCACTTGTTGTTCAAGCATGTATAGACCTCTTTGTCATTATTCCCCAAATAATGCAGTATAACAACTATTTACATAGCATTCACATTGTATTAGGTACTGTAAGTAATCTACAGATGATTTGAAGTGTACAGGAGGATGTGCGTAGGGAAGTTCTCTTACTAAATAAGTCGGAATAGGTACATCCAGTATTATTTAGCGTCAGTCAAGCGTTTGTCTTAGTATATAGTATATATTTTACCTTTCTATGCATAGAAAACACTGAAGAAACATGTATTTCAATAATTAAACCACTGTGCTGCTTTGTGATAATTGTAGCTTTCATCGGGGCAAGGCCTTTCTCACTTTATCCTTTAAAATTGTTCCGATCGTTGAGCAACTGTAGCCTAATGCTTTTCCAATGACCGATGACGTTTCACCACATTCTGATCACTTTATTATTTCCACTTTATTTTCAATCGTGATTATTTTCATGAACGTAAACACTATGGATTCAGATCTCCACCGGGTCCTAAAGACCACTGCACTGAGACAGGTTAAATAAGGGACTTCAGCATCCACTTTTTTTGGTATCTGCAAGGGGTCCCGGAACCAATCTCTCGCAGATAAGGAGGGCCAACTGTATATGTAATTTCACTACTGAAAGCTTCATAGAAACATAGAAAATAGGTGCAGGAGTAGGCCATTTGGCCCTTTGAGCCTGCACCGCCATTCAGAATGATCATGGCTGATCATCCAACTCAGAACCCTGTACCTGTTTTCTCTCCATACCCACTGATCCCTTTAGCCACAAGGGCCATATCTAACTTCCTCTTAAATATAGCCAATGAACTGGCCTCAACTGTTTCCTGTGGCAGAGAATTCCACAGATTCACCACTATCTGTGTGAAGAAGTTTTTCCTCATCTTGGTCCTAAAAGGCTTCCCCTTTATCCTTAAACTGTGACCCCTCATTCTGGACTTCCCCAACATCGGGAACAATCTTCCTGTATCTAGCCTGTCCAATCCCTTTAGAATTTTATATGTTTCAATAAGATCCCCCCTCAATCTTCTAAATTCCAGTGAGTATAAGCCTAGTCGATCCAGTCTTTCTTCAAATGAAAGTCCTGCCATCCCAGGAATCAATCTGGTGAACCTTCTCTGTACTCCCTCTATGGCAAGAATGTCTTTCCTCAGATTAGGGGACCAAAACTGCACACAATACTCTAGGTGCGGTCTCACCAAGGCCTTGTACAACTGCAGTAGAACCTCCTTGCTCCTGTACTCAAATCCTTTTGCTATGAATGCCAACATACCATTTGCCTTTTTCACCGCCTGCTGTACCTGCATGCACACCTTCAATGACTGGTGTACAATGACACCCAGGTCTCGTTGCATCTCCCCTTTTCCTAATCGGCCACCATTCAGATAATAATCTGTTTTCCTGTTTTGCAACCAAAGTGGATAACCTCACATTTATCCACATTCAATTGCATCTGCCGTGAATTTGCCCACTCACCTAACCTATGCAAGTCACCCTGCATTTTCTTAGCATCCTCCTCACAGCTAACACTGCCACCCAGCTTTGTGTCATCCGCAAACTTGGAGATGCTGCATTTAATTCCATCGTCTAAATCATTAATATATATTGTAAACAACTGGGGTCCCAGCATTGAGCCTTGTGGTACCCCACTAGTCACTGCCTGCCATTCTGAAAGATCCCGTTTACTCCCACTCTTTGCTTCCTGTCTGCCAACCAATTCTCTATCCACATCAATACCATACCCCAAGTTTGCACACTAATCTCCTTTGTGGGACCTTGTCAAAAGCCTTTTGAAAATCTAAATATACCACATCCACTGGCTCTCCCCTATCCACTCTACTAGTTAAATCTTCAAAAAATTCTATAAGATTCGTCAGACAGATTTTTCTTTCACAAATCCATGCTGACTTTGTCCGATGATTTCACCTCTTTCCAAATGTGCTGTTATCACATCTTTGATAACCGACTCTAGCATTTTCCCCACCACCGATGTCAGACTCACCGGTCTATGATTCGCCAGTTTTTCCTCTCCCTCCTTTTTTAAAAAGTGGGGTTATATTAGCCACCTTCCAATCCTCAGGAACTAAAACAGAATCTAAGGATTTTTGAAAAATTATCACTAATGCATCCACTATTTCTTGGGCTACTTCCTTAAGCACTCTGGGATGCAGACCACCTGGCCCTGGGGATTTATCTGCCTTTAATCCCTTCAATTTACCTAACACCACTTCCCTACTAACATGTATTTCCCTCAGTTCCTCCATCTCACTAGACCCTCGGTCCCTTACTATTTCCGGAAGATTATTTATGTCCTCCTTAGTGAAGACAGAACCAAAGTAGTTATTCAATTGGTCTGCCACGTCTTTGTTCCCTATGATAAATTCACCTGTTTCTGACTGTAACGGACCTACATTTGTCTTGACCAATCTTTTTCTTTTCACATATCTATAAAAGCTTCGAGTCAGTTTTTATGTTCCCTGCCAGCTTTCTCTCAATCTTTTTTTCCTTTCCTAATTAAGCCCTTTGTCCTCCTCTGCTGGTTTCTGAATTTCTCCCAGTCCTCAGGTGTGCCGCTTTTTCTGGCTAATTTATATGTTTCTTCTTTGGACTTGATACTATCCCTAATTTCCCTTGTCAGCCACGGGTGCACTACCTTCCCTGGTTTATTCTTTTGCCAAACTGGGATGAACAATTGTAGTTCATCCATGTGATCTTTAAATGCTTGCCATTGCATATCCACCGTCAACCCTTTAAGTATCATTTGCCAGTCTATCTTAGCTAATTCACGTCTCATACCTTCAAAGTTACCCTTCTTTAAGTTCAGAACCTTTGTTTCTGAATTTACTATGTCACTCTCCATCTTAATGATGAATTCCACCATATTATGGTCACTCTTACCCAAGGGACCTCGCATGACAAGATTGCTAACTAACCCTTCTTCATTGCTCAATACCCAATCTAGAATGGCCTGCTCTCTAGTTGGTTCCTCGACATGTTGATTCAGAAAACCATCCTGCATACATTCCAAGAAATCCTCTTCCTCAGCACCCTTACCAATTTGGTTCACCTAATCTATATGTAGATTGAAGTCACCTATTATAACTACTGTTCCTTTATTGCACGTATTTCTAATTTATTTTACACTATTGGGATGTAATCAAAATGTGACATAGCTTTCATATGCAAAGCAAAATTTAAAATACTACTGTAAGTATAATATGAACCAAAGGTACAATTATTGTGCAATTAGTACAATACCACCAGACTCATGTCACATATTTCATTTAACCAAAGTCCTGGAGAAATTTTCCTCAATTCCATGAAGAAACTTTTAATATTAATATTGCTATGATGATAGACTATTCATGCTTTGCTATCAATATTGTGGTCCTAAAAATCATCTAATCATATAGCATTTGAAAACAACTAATCTTTCCATTTATTGGTTTCTGGGACGTAGGTATTGTTGGTAAAGCCAGCCTTTATTGTTCATTCCTGGTTCTCCGCTCCAGAGTTGGATGCAAAACTATTTCATAAGGCAGTGCTACATTTAAAAGGATGGCAGATGGTCTCTCTAAAGAAGGTCACGTGGCCTGTTTTTCGAACATTTGCTTTACGACAGCTCACTGTTACGAAAGACCTACATTAGTACATGTTTTCACAAACCAAAGAGGATTTTTGCTTTTATGAAAAAAAGACACCCGCTTTATACATATGTTACCCCAAGAAAGACTTGAGAAAGACTGTGAAGCCTTGTGCAGGCAGTTGTGTGCGCATGCATGTACTCGCTGATTTTTTTTTTCTCCAAATCAATTTTGGCTCGCTGTCTTCCCGATTGTGATAAGTGAAACTACACCGTACATACAATATTTCTACTTTACATAGGCCCTATATTTATCATATCATTCTTACTTACTATATGTTCGTGTTATTTTAGGTTTTGTGTTATTTGGCAGGTTATTTTTTGGGTCTGAGAATGCTCAAAATTTTTTTTATATTACCTTACAAATTAATGGTAATTGCTTCTTCACTTTACAACACTTTGGCTTACAAACGGTTTCATAAGAACGCTCTACCTTCGGCTTGTGGGGGAACATACATACGTGTGTGTATATGTATGTATATGTATATACACACACACACATATAGCATTTTCATTTGTGAGGCAATTTTGCAAATGTTGTGCGAAGATCAAGGAATACAACCAATAAGCAAAACTAGCTGGAAGACATGGATAAAACATTTGAAAGGAACAAAGATCCATACACTGGGCACCAGGATGCAGTGGCAAAACTATTAACCAAAATACTGGAAGTAGCCAGAGACACAGACCCCAAAAGACACTTGAGTACTTGCCTAACAATGTTAGAATTCTTCAAAGAAGTAACAAGCAGGGTGGACAAAGGAGAGATAGTTGATGTCATTTACTTGGATTTTCAGAAGGCATTTGATAAGGTGCCACACATGAGGCTGCTTAACAAGGTAAAGCCCTATGGTGTTTCAGGAAAGATATCGGTGTAAATAGAGGAATGGCTGACAACCAGAAAACAACGAGTGGGAATAAAGGGAGCCCTTTCTGGATGGCTGCCAGTGACTAGTGCTGTTCCTCAGGAATCAGTATTGGGACCACTACTTTACACATTGATTGTCTATGATTTGGATAATTAAATTGATGGCTTTGTGGCAAAGTTTACAGATGATATGAAGATAGGTGGAAGGTAAGTAGTGCTGAGGAAGTAATGTGACTGAAGCAGGACTTAAGACAAATTGGAAGAATGGGCAAAAAGATGGCAGATGGAATACAGTGCTGGGAAATGCACGATAATGCACTTTGGTAAAATTACTAAAATTACAGACTATTATCTAAACAAGAAGGTGGTTCAAACATCAGGTGCAGAGGGAATTAAGAGTCCTCATGCAAGATTCCCAGAAGGTTAATTTACAGGTTAAGTCTGTGGTAAAGAAGGCAAATGCAATGTTGGCATTTATTTTAAGGGGAATAGAACATAAAAGGAATTAGTGCTGAGCCTTTATAAGACAATAGTCCAGCCGAATTTGCAGTATTGTCAAAAGTTTTGGAACACATATCTCAGAAATTATGCTTTGTCATCGGAGAGAGTCCAGAGGAGGCTCATGAGGATGATTCTGGGAATGAAAGAGTTGACATACAAGGAGCATTTGGTAACTTTGGGCCTGTACTCATTGGAATTTAGAAGAATGAGGGGGGGATCTCATTGAAACCTATGGAATGTTGAAAGGACTAGATAGGGTGGATATGAAAAGGATGTTTCCTATGGTGAAGGTATCCAGAACTAGAGGGCATAGCCTCAAAATTGAGAAGGCAGGTGTATGGGGTGGAGTGGGATCCAGGATCAGCCATGATGGAATAGCCCAATACTGCTCCTATGTTTTATGGTCTCCAATCCAGTAAAAAAATGTGTAAGTATTCTCTGAAGTGGATTTTTTTTTTGTTTTGGGATACAGGAACAAGAGAAAAATATTAAGATGGTATAAGCTACTTAGATACCTCTTCAAAGAGGTGGTGTTTATATTTCTCAAACAGGAATGGGCTAGCAGGCCATACAAAAAAAATAAGTACCAAAATTTGCAACCCTCAAGTATATCTATTGAAGCAAAACCTTTAGAAGTCACTTCAGCCTAGTATGGACTTAGCGTTGTACATAAGTCTCTAGAAGATGCTTAGTATCTTCCAAGTGACAAAGAAAAATGCCTCACAGCAGCTTCTACATATGTTTGAAATTGGGCTACAATTCATTATTACAGTACAAAGACAATACTCAAATTACCTATAAATGCATTTACTGTGGCCTTTCTAGAGTACTTCACAGAATGTTCCACTTTGCTAAGCACTTAATAGTTCATTTATTAATTTCATAGACAAACAGCTCAGTTAGAATTCTCACCTGGCAAAACCTTGAGGCAACTCTCCAAGGCCATAAAGTGGATAAAGATATGGACTTTTCCCATAGCGAGCTAGCGATTCACTATAAAGTTTAATCCTGTTTATTGTCTCAAGGCAAGGCTGGTCAAGGTAACTGAAAATGGGATGAAAATTATTTTCAGAAAACATTAAAAAATAATCACAGGGTCAGACTGTAACAAGTGTCAGTCAACACCAGCAGGTTTACAACCTCACTCACAGAAAGTGGCAGCAGCATTGAAACCTGCTTCTCCCAAAGGGTAGAGATTAAAATAAATATTCCTAATATGGCAGATGTCTCAAAGTAGTTAAGTAAATGACGCACAGAGTCAAAACCACAGAACTGTAGCTTTGGTAGGCATTGGTAAATGAAAAAAATCTCAAACCACCAGATCAAGTCACAGAGATGGACATTGTTCAATAAAGAGAAATTGAATAGATGTAGAAAAAGAGCAAAGACATCAAATACAAATCAGAAACTAGCAATGAATACAATCAAATGGGGGAGGAAAGGAAAAGCACAAAGCTTCAAAACCTACTGCATTCAGGGTTTGCCCTGGCCAGGACTTTAGTAATGTTCAGGACTGAGACATCTTACCCCAGCATGAAATTTAACCAATCTGGGAATATAATCCTGCAAATTCAAAACTGACCAAATTTAATGAAAACACTTTGGTAGTCAAGTAGAAGACATAATCCCAAGCCTGGAAAGCAATGTCACCCCTTCTTGGCACTTTGTGCTGCCTTTAACAAGTCCAATTACTGGGATGGTGGGTCTATTATACGCAAACTGGTCATCTAGGTTTGTTTTCATAATAAAAAAAGAGACAATATTTAAATAAAATTCTGACAGCTTTAAAAGCCAGATGCCATGACGAAGTTTCTTTTGGCAAGAGGGTAGTTAAAACTAGAGTCAGAGTCTCAAGATACAGGGCAAAACATTTAGGGCAGAAGGTGGTGAACTTGTGGAATTCGCTTGTCAAGCCACAATATTCAATTTAACTAGAGGCACAGATTTCAAAATACAACATACATCAGTATTTATGGGAAGGGAGCAGGTACTTGGTATACAAGCGGATGTTCAACCACAATCAAAGAAATGTGTACCAGCTTTTTTTGCTACTACTAGCTGCTAAAATAATAAAGCACAGACTAAATTAGATCAATTAGGAATGACATACAGTGCCTATAAAAAGTTCACCCCCCCCATATCGTTCGCCTATCCATACAGACTCAAGGCTATAATTGTTGCCAAAGGCGCATCTACTAAATACTGACTTGAAGGGAATGAGTAATTATGCAGTTATTTTGTATTTAACAATTGTAGTAAATTTAGACCAATTTGCAATCTGTTTTCACTTTGACACAAGAATATTTTCTGTTGATCAGTGTTAAAAAGCCAAATTAAATCCACTGTGATCCAATGTTGTAAAACAATAAAACAAGAAAACTTCTGAGGGTGAATACTTTTGATAGGCATTGCAGTAGTTAAATCATTCAGAAGTAACTAGATAGACAGAATCATTCCTGTTTAACACTTACTCATCAGTCCTATATAAAGCCAGGGCATGGCCTGTGAAATCCATGACATCATTCCCCAAGTTACATTTCTCAAATACGCTTCTCATGGTTGTCTCTTTGGGGTGGTAACCATCCCAAGTTGCGGGGTCATTTTCATCGTAAAGAAAAACACGCTGTAAAAACTTCCTATATCTATTCTTGTCCAAAAGGCCAAGCATACCTACAGAACAAAAAGTTCACATTTCAGCCAAATATATTGTGCAAACAATTCTACAGCTCAGAAGCGCTAAACAATGGTAATACCCTTCACCACCAAAAGGATTAAAAAGCAAATATCAACTCAACTGTTATTGTTGCTGCACTATAAATTTTGCTGAGCCAATAGGAAAATTATTAGTGGAATAGAGAGGGAGCAGCAGTATATTAATACATATTAAGCATTAATACCTAGGTTACTGAGACTCAGAATTATTGCTTTAGTGGAGTTTCATTAAAGTTGTTAATTCACTGGTTAAAAAGTAAAAGTCATTCACTGAATTTAAAAACTTTGATTAGAATTCTAACAATTGAAAATTTTTTTCAGCTTGTCATATATTAGAATCAGTATATCTGCAATCAAGTGTGGCTCATTTTAAAAGATGCAGACCTACAAACAACTCTATCCAAAAACAGAAAATGAGCTACCTTTTAAGATTAATACACACAAAAGGCTGAAGGGAACTCAGCATCATTCCATAGATGCGGCCTGACCTGCTATCTTTACTAATATTAAGGTTAACTGATTAATAACTTTAAGGTTAACTTTTTGCAGGACACATTTTAGTCTATGTTGGCTCTCAAAGCACCCCAATCAGCTCATTCCCACATCCGGTTCGCTTACCATCAACAACCACATACAGATTCTCCTGCATCAACATTAGGGTTATTTTACAGTAACCAATTAACCCAAGGCACATTCAGTCAGCACAAGGCCTGGATGGAACTTGCATCACTAGAGCTGCAGAGCAGCAGCTCCAACTCCTCTGCTGATTTACTGACTTAAGACACAACTGGTATTTCCCTTGCCACAGATACCAATTGACATGCTCTGAGCTTTTCATTTCAGGTTTCAAGTTTTCATTTGTCATTTACAAAATGATGTAATTTATCCATAATTATGGACAATAGTCCCAAAGCTGATTTGCAAAACAAAAGCATTCATTCATTCTCTGATAACACCAAGATTCCACACTCCATCCCATAGAGAAGTTTCTGAACAAAACATGGTTTTCAATTGGGTCAAATGTTCTACAGAAACTAACTTTCTGAATTATATTGACAACATACACCAATTAATTATCCCCCATGTTCTAACAATTTTTTTTTACTCACTGGAAGCCACAGCTTCTTTCTCAGTGGATGGGACTTTGTAGATTTTGCCTTTTTTGTAAACATAGCTGCCTTCAACAACCTTAAAATCAAGGTAACGGGTGACCTCTGTATACAGTAGCATCTTCACAAGTTGACCTGCAAAGAGATTATACATTTTGAATCCATGTCAGATTTCAGTTAAAAAAGAGGAAAAAAAAGAAATGGAGAAAATTGAGCACTCTGCTTTTCCTTTAGAGAGGGTTGAACCCAGGATTATAGAACACCTAGTCATGGTTAATATGCCGGTCATTCAGCTTCTTGTGTATTATTAGTGGTGTAACAATCTGCACCCAAGTTGCAATCTGCCCTACAAAGATTTAAAGATTAGCTTTGTCACATGTAAATCAAAACATACAGCAAGTTGTTTCCGTCAAATCAAATCAGCCAAGATTGTGCAGAGTAGCATGCATGCGTCGACAAATATCAACATCAACACAATTTATCCGCTACTCACTAACCTAAATGTACATCTTTAGAATGTGGGAGAAGCTGAAGCACCCAGGGGAAATGTACACGGTCATGGAGAGAATGTACAAACTCCTTACAAATAGCAGTGGCAATCAGTGATTACTGTGACAAGATTGTGCTAAGTGCTAGGTTACCATGCTGCCCTATGCAACTTGGCAATTTACAGAGGTCAAGAATAATTTGCACCCATACTAGTTCTATGGTTTCAGAAGAGGCCGTACAAGACCTGCCCCCAAGAGACACTTTTCAGGGCAAAGTGTTAATTAGGAATACCGAATGCCAAGCTTGCACGTGGTCTTCATGTGCTTTAGTCATGTAGACAGAATCATGATCTTAAGTGCTTTATTGAAGTCAAGGACCTGGGATGTCAATGAATCCGTGAGGAAGTTGTATTTCTCTGCCCCACCCCCACCATCCAACACTCCTCATTCCTAAAGAGACTGAACATCTTATGAAAAAAATTTTGTTAAATCAGTACTAATTTCACAATTAATATCAGGTATTTAGTATGCCAATAAAACAGACCATTCACTGCTTCGAGTTGTGTTATCAGAACCCTCAAGATGCAGATGCAGTACAGAGAGGAAGGACAATGATATTAGTCAATGTTCTGCCATTCCGTTGAAGATTCTGGCAGATCATGAATGCCTCTGTCCACGTCGCCAATGTACATGAAAGCTAATCAATACACAGGCTGGTGGAAGTTTGAGGGCCTGGTCTTGGAATACTTTTTAGTAAGAAAAAATGGTTATAAATTTTATCAATGATGTCTGTATTCACTACAAGTAGCTGCTGAGATTACAGGAGTGATCCTTGTTTCTACCATTTTGCAACAGATTTTCATTGTTTTATCCTGTGAGGGGAGGGATAGTTGAAGGCTGTATAATGAGACTGACTGGTATACAATCTGTGTTTTGGGGCTGTTTATTTGCGAGATATATCCTTATAGTCATTTCACTGAACTTAAGTGGTTACGTGGAGTTGGATGCCAAACACACACATCTGCAAGTGGTATATCCATATTGCTGGTCAAAGGCAGAGACTGGGACCATGTTGACCCTCAACTGAAGAACTTTAGTAACAGTTTGGCTTTTAACCTGTTGATCGACTCCAGTCCAGTGTAAACCATGGGGGAATTACAATATTACAATCAGCAAGATGAGACGTTAATGAAACTTGTTCAGCTTGAGCCTGCAATGGGATTGGGGGCTGTTACAAGCCCACTGGCCTAGATCACAATTTGCACACTTTGCAGCAAGATTTAAAAGTAAAAAAAGCTCTGTTGTTGTTGGGTGTCATCAAGTCATCGTCGACTCATAGTGACTCTACAGAGAGCGTAGTTGTTTGTAGGGTTTTTGTAGCAAGATATGGAAGCAAATTGCCAGGCCTTTCTTTTGTGCAGAGACGGCTGGGATCAGGCTAAATTCAAACTTAGGACCATTCGCCTCAAAGTCCAGTGCTGATGACACTACACCACTGGCCAGCCCAATCAAATTCTAAAGCAATCTAAATACGAGACGCCCTTCTAAGCTGTGTTTTGAGTCAAAAATCTTAACCACATTGGAGAAGGCTAGGTACAGACATTGATGTTCTTGGATCAGCCAATGCACCTTGATGTACCAAAAAAACTTAATAGCAATAGGAGACAAAATATAAATGCACTTGTGCACTCCTCAGGAAACTCCTGCAAATTACTGAGCTTGGGACTAATGCAATTCTTAACAACTTAGTGGCACCACCTTCCATTGTAATTAGAACACAGACTTCCATCCAAACTCAATGTCAATATGACCTGCAGAACAACGCCAGATGTCAAATGTATATGGCCATGAGCTAGCACAAAATTACAGCTCTGCCTTACTGGTTTCTCCACCAGTTAGATGGAGCTATAATTTTGTTTAAAACTGTTTTCAGTTAAAACAATTTCAAATCATTCATCCTACCATTTGCCATAAGAAACTTTGGGATCAGGTCCACATTCCAGTCTCTTCCCCTACCCATGGATTCTGGTGGCGAACCAGGGATGTTAAATCTTTTATATAGCTGAGGAAGACAGTACAAATTTAGAACAGTTAAACAGAAAGCGTGGGCGATAAAGCAATTTCTTTCAATTGCATATGCAGACAAATAAACATTCAAACCTTTGCAATCATGAGTAGCTAATTTTTTTCACCCAAGGACCAAAATTTTAAATCTTAATGTTTCCTTCATGAATGATTAAGGCAATTCTGACTAATGTTACAAAACAAAGCAATTGTTTTTTTTGTGTGGATACAACCCCCACAGAAAAACCACGTTAAGATGTTATTGATTCAAAACTATTCTGGCTCAGGTAGAGAGAAAATCCTCAACACCACTAGGAGCAAATCTTTAAAACCTGATGCAATATCTTATTCTGAACAAAGTTCAAAATTTCCATATGGATGCTTCAATGAGCCATCTGAAACAATTAGAATAGTGGCCTGATGCAGAGACCTAACCAAAAGAAAATCTTCTACTACTTATTAAGAGCAAAATTCAAGAACTTGTTCCAAATTCAACCCAGTGCCGAGAAATGGTATTTCATATACACCAAATTTGCTTTTTAACCATGAACCATAGGAAGGCAAATCCCAGATACTCCCAACTGTGGAAAATTTCTGACCCAAAATTTTCTTCATTCCAAGCCAGAAACTGAAATTACAGATAAAAGCATTTGTTCTGAATACTTGCTTGCAAAGATTCACAAGAGTAAAGTATGCATTATAAAACATTTCAATTCATTCCATTCAAAAATCAAACATTCCAGCTTAGTTTAGTGTGGGCAACGGAATAAACCAATTAAGCCATAAAGCTTTTTGATCAAGAAATCAGGCCTAGGATCAAAAAGCTCATAATAAAGCAGTATCTTAAGAATTAGGAAAACTTCCATTACTTTTATTTTGAATACAGAAAGTTAAAATTGTATCAAGACCTGGAAAACATTCAAGTATGGGCTGATGTGGCAAGCATAACAATTCCTGGCTTTACAAATCTGCCAGTGATTCAACAGGGTTTGTGTCTGACCGAGAGCTATTCATCATATAATGAATAGTGCACTACATTCTGTACATAGATCAAAATGCCTTACAAAATTTCATTTAAACCTCTTCCAAAAATGTATTTTTTTTTCAATCTAGGAATGGCTGTAGCACTCACACCATATGGTACTATATGAAATCCAGACACTTAAGAGCAAGTCGAACCACATCTCAATATTTAATGACGTTAATATTACAAAGTCCCATCATCAATCAGAAACAGAAACAACCACAAAATACTGCAAAGACATAGCAGGAGCTGGACACCCTGCAATGAACAACTCAGGCAGATATTAGCAATATGTCATTATATCCTTTATTTCAGTTGTGAGGAGAGCCTCCAACAACACTAACAGCTTGAAGTTTATGCAGCAGTAAGCAGCCATCTTAATTTGCACACCATCCATCACCAGCAATGTATTGTGTATAAATTCCACTTCAGTTGCTTGTAAAGACTACATCAGCAGTACTTCCCAAACACATAGCCTTTATTAATTGGAATACAGGCAGCATACACTTGCCTTCCCTTCAAAGTTGCTTGTCATTTCACTGTAATAACCACCCGTTCATCTTTTGACAAACTTTACACTACAGTAGGAATTCCATCATCTTAAAGACTCCAGCAGTTCACTGCTGCCTTCTGAAGGGCAATTAGGAATTCACACCATCCTTGCCAGTAACAGCCATAATCCTGAAAAAAAAACAGGTTTTGAATGCAGGGGAAGCAAGCAAACAATTTATACTTACATCTTCCAAAGGAGTTATAGATGCACTTTCACCCCCATAATAGGAGTTGCGATCCATGTGAAGGACTTTCTTGCCTTTTACTGACATTATTCCAGAAAGGATACATTCCTACGAAAAAGTAAATTAAAGTAAGGGACTGGACTGCTGGATCAAATTTTTAAAAAAATCATTTACTGAATCAATAGACACATATAACTGAATTGTGTAATGCCCCCTTGCCCATCTTTTCCCAACATTTTCTGATCAAAAATCTGTGTTACATTGCATGATCCTGTGAATGGAACACTGCACTTTCTTCCAGTTTGAGAACATTGATCAGACCTAAACAAGTATGAACGGTAATCCAGATTTAATGTTTAAACAGCATTCAGGATAAGTTTTAGTGCAATAAATACACAGAATGCATTAAGCCAAACCACATTCTCAAAACTCTACGATGAAAAAGTTACAATCCAAAGTTTTAAATATTTAAACAACAGTTCTTTACATGGCTACTATGCAAGGGAGAAATTGGTGGCACAGAAGCTAAATTTCCACTTGCAACCCATTGAACTGGATTAGCAATCCTAATATTTAAATTTAGATCCCATCATGCAGTTGTGGGATTTATAGTCAAAGTAACAAAAACTACTGGACTATTGAAAAAGTCTCTTCTGGTTCACCAGTATCATTTAGGGGAGAATGTCTGGTCTGACCCATGCAAGATCTAAAAGTCTCAAGCTCACACACAACAGATCAACACATATACTGTAGTTATGACAGCAAAAAAAATATAGCCCAGGCCCTTGAGTGTCATGGCCTGTATATTGATGGTGCATGGGATGTTGTCCTGAAGCCATGTTTTTGTAAGAACAAGTACACAGTTCTCATGTGCTACTACAGCTACAGATAAGCGCAATCCAGCTCGTCTTCCATCGAGTGGACTCTGGAGGCCAGCACCACAACGGTGTCTGGTTCACGCAACAACCGAGGCCAAACAGCTCCCGTTATTGGTCTTGACAATGAACCAGGTTAACTGGACTCGCAGAATTCTACATTACCATGCACAACAGGGGCTTGCAATTACAAGACAATCATTTGCACAATTTGTTAAGACTGCACACTGCCTCTGACACCTTCCTCCTTGGGTGGCTGTAGTTGCCAGCAACATGGTGCACAACTAGTCCAGCTCTACTCCAATCAACCAATTTGCCAGAGGCACAGACCTGCAGCACTTAAATGTTCTGAATATTCAGCAATGTCTTACAATCACACAAAAGATATAAAAGACAAATAATTTCACCTTTGTTTGGTCCTAAAGAAACCACTGCAACCGAGGATGTCACCATCTGACCAAAAGAAGATAAATCTTACACCCATCCCACAATGTGGGAGAGCGAAAACCTTTGTGTGATGACTCTGTCACAATGTATCAAGACCTGTGAATTAAATGTGAATTTAAAAATCTAATGGCTTGTGGAAAGAAGCTATCCCGTAGCCTGTTGGTCCTGGCCTTAATGGTGAGGTATCGTTTGCCAGATGGAAACAGTTGTTAATAGTTTATGGTTGGAGTGAATGGCGTCCCCAATGATCTTCCAGGCCCTCTTTCTACACCCGCTAGTATAAATGTCCTCAACGGAGGGAGGTTCACATCCACAGATGCACTGGGCTTCACCACCCTCTGCAGTGGCCAACGATCAAGGTTGGTGCAGTTCCTGTACAAGGTGGCAATAGAGTCAGTCAGTATGTTCACAATGGTGCCCCTGTAGAAAGCCTTGAGGATTTTTTTTGGGGGGGGGGGGGGTCCCTACTGAAGTTCTTCAGTCATCTGAGGTGGAAGTGAGGCTGTTTTGCCACAAAGCCGGTGTGTACAGTCCAGGTGAGATCTCAAATAGCCTCAAATTAGTCATCAAATGCAGACACCCAGATCACCAAAATAAACAAACTAGTTTCATTGCTCAACAGTGAAATGTTACACTTCACCATAATATCATACCTTGTGAACTATCTGCATTGCATTTGATGGAAAGTTTGACATTTGATTGGGTCAGGACGTTTCATCAGGCTATTATCATTTTTTTTTAAATCACTTTTTTTTTAAAATCGCAACGCCAACAAATTACATTCAATACAACCAGTTGTCAATTACGCTTTGACTGTTTAACCCAGCCACCCCCAATCCTCAACCCCATCCCGCTCTCCCCTCTACCAACCAATTGTATAGTAGTGCATACACAAAGCATTCCTATTTTAACAGAAGATCTTTTAAGTTAGAAATCAAATTTGTCCACATTAAGATTGTGTTTGGTCATACTCTTGCTGATAATTCCAGATAAATGTCCAAGAAGCTCCAAAGCCAGTGAGTACTTGAAATATCATGAGGACGCTTCCAACGCTGGCCTGCCAGCCAGATTTTGCATGTTTGTTCCGTAAGGGAAAGGTGTACCGCGGGGTCCATTGGTAATTGTACCCCCGTTAGTTCTGTTAAGAGTACTGATAACCTCCCCCCACAAGCCAAAACCCCTGGACATTCCCATACAACATGTATAAAAGAGCCAACAGTTCTGCAAGGGCAAAATGGGTTAGGAACCAGTCCCATTTGATGTCTAATTCTCGATGTTACATATACTTCATGACAAAATTTCAAGTGCATATACCAATGATTTGGGTTTTTCAAAGCACCAGCAGCATTATCCCAAGTCACATCCCAGTCTAAGTCTTGTCTCAATTCAGATATGTCCCTGTCCCAGGTTTTCATTCCTGATGTGGGCATATATTTCTGAGAGTTTAATTTGTCATAGATATATGACACTATCTGCCTTAGAGCACTGTATCCAACTTAAAATGGGATGGTCCTTTAAATCTGACACCCAGGGAACCCCGTAGGCTTTATAAGCTGATCTTATTCTAAAGTAGAAGAGAGTGTTTATCAATATTATATCGAGATACCAGTTCTTGGAAGTTAAAGATAGTACTTGCCCCATTAATATCTTGAAGAGTAGTAATACCTTTATCCTCCCAAGTTCTGTTAATGAATGGCTTCCCCCCAGATAGAAAATGATTATTGTTGCATGATGGAGATGCACTTTTAAGTTTCAGGAATTTTTCTGCTGCTCTAAACACTTGTAGCATATGGGTTAAAATTGGACCGTAATACAAATCACATTTTTTGGTAGACGTACCTATAAGGAGAAAGTCCTTCAACTTTACTGGTGCAATTAGCTCTTGTTCTATATTTTTCCATGACGAAACTTTATCCTCCTCCATCCAATAGCTAAGACTTTAATACAAATGCTCAGTGATACAGTTTAAAATTTGGACATGCCAATTCCCTAATCCAACTTTTTGAATTGTACAGCTGACCACTTTATATTGGGTTGTTTACCGTTCCAAACATAGCATCGTAGTAAGGAGTCTAGTTTTTGCCAATATCCTGCCGGAGACGCAAGTGAGATCATTGAGCTGATAAAATTAATGCAGGGTAAGATGTTTATTTTAATGACCAATATACGGGCTGGGACTGATGATGGCAGGTGTCTCTATTAACATCATCTTCTATTTTTTTCAAAATTAAAGAGTAATTTGTTTTAGCCACAGACGATAGAGAAGTATTAACTTTAATACCCAAGTAGAGGACCTCTTTTGTAACCTTAATCTGGGGAGGGAGAGACACCTTACTTTTATCTGTATTAATCAGCATCACTGCTATTATTTTAGTTTCTACATAGAATACAGAGTTCAAGTAAGTGCATATAAAAGGTCTGAAAAGATGAAAAAAACATCAGTTACATTATATCTGTTCATAATAACAATATTACCCTGCATTCATACAAGTTCATCAACAGTAATATTAAACTATACTAATTTATTCCAAAAGAAAAATAAATCTAATCCCTACCAAGACCGAAGCTGTTCATTAAGGAAAAAAGATAAAACATAGGGGAGAGGTTGTTGAATATTTGCCATATTAACTAGTGTGTCATCCACGTAAAGTGACATCAAGGGTGATGTTGTACCTATTGTAACAGGGGAGATCTGAGAGGAGTTTCTAATTAAATGTGCAAGTGGTTCAATAGATATAGTAAATATTAAAGGAGAGAGGCACCCATCCTTGTTGTGTGCCCCATTCTATGTAGGCCATGCCATTATTGATAAATCAGCATGACCTACATACAGTTACATACTACAGATCCTAGAACAAGTTTTCCCAGGTTACATCGGGGTTTGATCCTGAGTACTGATCATAAGCTTAACTGATCAAAGTTGGAAATGAAGCCATCCAGCAATATTTCAATAAAAACATAACCCTACCAAGGGCAATAAGTGGTTTAACCAGGGTATTTTAACTCAACCACTCAAATATTGCCACGTACCGAGTTCCCACACAGCAGAAGATGCTTTCAGCAGATGGCAAATTTATCTCACCAGTCATCCAAACACTTCTTGTCTGCACCAACTTGCATCACAAATCAGCTGCTTGTAATCTGGGAAAGATCTGCATGGGTTTTCACCAGGAGGGTAAAATATGGTTATTCCGATGATACTTAAAGCTAACTTTAAGAATTATTTTTAAATTTATCTAGAAAATCCTCAAAATGAAACAGCAAATTTAGATACCAAATAGAAATTTTAAATTAAACTGTGAAACAAGTTGGTTAATAAAGCTGTATAATGTTTCAAGCGATCCAGACCAATTTAGGGCAAAACAATTTTGCAAAACACTTAATTTATTTCTGAAAATTCTGATCTATAAATGTAAATGTTGTAATGCCACTGGGAGATCCTGCTTTGTGGCAGATGGTGCCAAGATGCTCAGAGAAGCGGTTTCCCAATCTATGTCAGGTCTCACAGATTTACAGCAGGCAACACCAGGATCATCAGACACAGTAGATGACCTAGCAGTCGCAGGTGAAATGTCACCACACTTGTAACGACTGTTTGGGGCCCAGAATGGTAGAGAGGGAGGTAGTCTAGGGGCAGGTGTGGTAATTGTTCTGCTTGCAAGGATAAGTATGAGGAGGGAGGACTGAGAGGACAAGGGGATCGCATAGAGAGCGATCCCTGCAGAAAGTGGGTGGTGGGGGAAAGATGGTGGATGGCTTGATGGAATTAATCCAAAACTTTTCTGCACAGATGCTGCTTCACATCTTTTCCCACCATTTTCCAATCCCTAAGCTACCCACATTACATTGCATGCATTGTGCGAATAAAACACTGCACTTTTTTCCAGTTAGAAAGACTAATTAGAGCTGAGCATGAACAAGAATACTGTTATGCACCAAGAATAGGACCATAGTGTCCATTAACTGTGCAAGGCATGCAAAATGCAAGTCATAGTGGCCACAGGCTGCAAAATACAAAAATTAAAAATTAGGATCAAGCAGAAACCAAATCCCATTTATAAGATAACTCCACAAAGAGCAAAAAGCATGCCCTCTTCTCAGTGGTACAGGAATCTGAAGGTGCACACTCAATGATTCAGGGACAGCTTCTTCCTCTCTACCATCAGATTTCAGAATGGACTTTGGACCCATGAGCACTACCTCACTACTTTTTTTTTGCACTACTTATTTAATATACACACACACAAACACAGAGTAATCAATTTTTTATTTTGTATCGCAATGTACTGCTGGAGCCTAACAACAAATTTCATGACCTATGCTGGTTATATTAAACCTGATTCTGAAATGAGCCCAAGAGTTTAAAGAGTTCATTTCTTGCAGTATTCACCATTTAGTGTACAAGTGGTTACCCACTCAAGCCTGACCTACTTTTTAAACTGTAATCAGTGACACCAAAGGAAATAGATAGACTCAGAAGTGGACTCTATTTCCTTAACAGAGATGAGCTGAAGTCAACTTTTACTTCAATTCTGCATCCACTTAAGAGTTTGAAAACATTTTTCCCTTATTAATGCTTGGTACATTGGTTTTTATTACAATACTTTGCAGCTTAAATCAATTTCCACATCCTCCTTTTAGAGTAAAATAAAAATCAAAATTTCAGAGTCAACAGTACAGCACGGGTAAAGGCCCTTTTGGCCCATAATGTGCTGAATCAATTGGCCAAATAAATTTCTCTTGTGCCTACACAATGTCCATATAGTTCCACTTTGCTCATTCTTATGCCTATCTAAATGACTATGTGTTTGCCTCTAATACCACCCCAGCAGTGCATTCCAGGCACCCACCACTGTAAAAAAAAACTGCCCCTCATCTCTTTTGAAATTACCCCCTCTAACCTTAAAAGCATGCCCTCTGGTACAAGATAGCTATCTTTTCTCTTTATCCAGACAATTCAGCAATAGGACCTTATAGTAATGTCATCTTGAAGGCAAGATTCTCAAGGTGACAAACCTTCTATACAATGATTATTAGTAACATTAGCCAACTTTCAGTGATTTGAGAAATTCTTCCCATTAGCTGCAAAACAAGCAATTAAACCTGAGCATCAGTCAGTCTGTGTAGACCTTGTTCTATACTGCAGTAGATATCTTACCTATAAAATACTAATTGCCCTGAGTCTCTAAACACTTATTAGTAACTGATAAGCATTTTTTTAAAAATTATCATATATCCCATGACAAATTGGCTCAGCCCAAAGATGTAGGGGAGAAGAAAGAAAAGGATAATAAATTTGAATGCATTGTTAGGGATGGAAAGAGAGGAGGAGATGGAGAGAATCTTAAATGTATCTATTTTAATGCTAGGAGCATTGTAAGAAAGGTGGATGAGAAAGCGTGGATTGATACCTGGAATTATGATGTTGTAGCTATTAGTGAAACATGGTTGCAGGAAGGATGTGATTGGCAACTAAATATTCCTGGATTTAGTTGCTTCAGGTGTGATACAGTAGGAGGGGCCAGAGGAGGTGGTGTTGCATTGCTTGTCCGAGAAAATCTTATGGCGGTGCTTTGGAAGGATAGATTAGAGAGCTCCTCTAGGGAGGCCATTTGGGTGGAATTGAAGAATGGGAAAGGTGCAGTAACACTGATAGGAGTGTATTATAGGCCACCTAATGGGGCGCGTGAGTTGGAAGAGCAAATGTGTAAGGAGATACCAGATATTTGTAGTAAACACAAGGTGGTGATTGTGGGAGATTTTAATTTTCCACACGTAGACTGGGAAGCTCATTCTGTAAAAGGGCTGGATGGTTTAGAGTTTGTGAAATGTGTGCAGGATAGTTTTTTGCAACAATACATAGAAGTACCGACTAGAGATGGGGCAGTATTGGATCTCCTGTTAGGGAATGCGATAGGTCAGCTGACAGATGTATGTGTTGGGGAGCACTTCGGGTCCAGTGATCACAATAGCATTAGCTTCAATATAATTATGGAGAAGGACAGTACTGGACCTAGAGTTGAGATTTTTGATTGGAGAAAGGCTAACTTTGAGGGGATGCGAAGGGATTTAGAGAGAGTGGATTGGGTCAAGTTGTTTTATGGGAAGGATGTAATAGAGAAATGGAGGTCATTTAAGGGTGAAATTATGAGGGTACAGAATCTTTATGTTCCTGTTAGGGTGAAAGGAAAGGTTAAAGGTTTGAGAGCACCATGGTTTTCAAGGGATATTAGAAATTTGGTTCAGAAAAAGAGGGATGTCTACAATAGATATAGGCAGCATGGAGTAAAGGAATTGCTCGAGGAATATAAAGAATGTAAAAGGAATCTTAGAAAGAGATTAGAAAAGCAAAAAGAAGATACGAGGTTGGTTTGGCAAATAAGGTGTAAGTAAATCCGAAAGGTTTCTACAGTTATATTAAAAGCAAGAGGATAGTGAGGGATAAAATTGGCCCCTTAGAGAATCAGAGTGGTCAGCTATGTGTGGAACCGAAGGAGATGGGAGAGATTTTGAATGATTTCTTCTCTTCGGTATTCACTAAGGAGAAGGATATTGAATTGTCTAAGGTGTGGGAAACAAGTAAGGAAGTTATGGAACCTATGACAATTAAAGAGGTGGAGGTACTGGCACTTTTAAGAAATTTAAAAGTGGATAAATCTCCGGGTCCTGACAGGATATTTCCCAGGACCTTGAGAGAAGTTTGTGTAGAAATAGCAGGAGCTCTGATGGAGATCTTTAATATGTCATTAGAAACGGGGATTGTGCCAGAGGATTGGCATATTGCTCATGTGGTTCCATTGTTTAAAAAGGGTTCTAGAAGGAATCCTAGCAATTATAGACCTGTCAGTTTGACATCAATGGTGGGTAAATTAATGGAAAGTATTCTTAGAGATAGTATTTATAATTATCTGGATAGACGGGATCTGATTAGAAGTAGCCAGCATGGATTTGTGCGTGGAAGGTCATGTTTGACAAACCTTATTGAATTTTTTGAAGAAGTTACGAGGAATGTTGACGAGGGTAAGGCAGTGGATGTAGTCTATATGGACTTCTGCAAAGCCTTTGACAAAGTTCCACATGGAAGGTTAGTTAAGAAGGTTCAGTCGGTAGGTATTAATGCTGGAGTAATAAAATGGATTCAACAGTGGCTAGATGGGAGATGCCAGAGAGTAGTGGTGGATAATTGTTTATCGGGATGGAGGCCAGTGACTAGCGGGGTGCCTCAGGGATCTGTTTTGGGCCCAATGTTGTTTGTAATATACATAAATGATCTGGATGATGGGGTGGTAAATTGGATTAGTAAGTATGCCGATGATACTAAGGTAGGAGGTGTTGTGGATAATGAGGTGGATTTTCAAAGCTTGCAGGGAGATTTATGCCGGTTAGAAGAATGGGCTGAACGTTGGCAGATGGAGTTTAATGCTGAGAAGTGTGAGGTTCTACATTTTGGCAGGAATAATCCAAATAGAACATACAGAGTAAATGGTAGGGCATTGAGGAATGCAGAGGAACAGAGAGATCTAGGAATAACTGTGCATAGTTCCCTGAAAGTGGAGTCTCATGTAGATAGGGTGGTGAAGAGGGCTTTTGGAACGCTGGCCTTTATAAATCAAAGCATTGAGTACAGAAGTTGGGATGTAATGCTAAAGTTGTACAAGGCATTGGTAAGGCCAAATTTGGAATATTGTGTGCAGCTCTGGTCACCGAATTATAGGAAAGATATCAATAAATTAGAGAGAGTGCAGAGACAATTTACTCGGATGTTACCTGGGTTTCAGCAATTAAGTTACAGAGAAAGGTTGAACAAGTTAGGTCTCTATTCATTGGAGCGTAGAAGGTTGAGGGGGGATTTGATCAAGGTATTTAAAATTTTGAGAGGGATAGATAGAGTTGACGTGAACAGGCTGTTTCCATTGAGAGTAGGGGAGATTCAAACTAGAGGACATGATTTGAGAGTTAGGGGGCAGAAGTTTAAGGGAAACACGAGGGGGTATTTCTTTACTCAAAGAGTGATAGCTGTGTGGAATGAGCTTCCTGTAGAAGTAGTAGAGGCCAATTCAGTTGTGTCATTTAAGGTAAAATTGGATAGGTATATGGACAGGAAAGGAGTGGAGGGTTATGGGCTGAGTGCGGGTAGGTGGGACTAGGTGAGATTAAGGGTTCGGCACGGACTAGGAGGGCCAAGATGGCCCGTTTCCGTGCTGTGATTGTTATATGGTTATAAATGCAGATTTGAAACAATTTCATTAGGAATACATAAATCACAGCCTCAACTCACTAATGATCGAAAAATTTCTAAAGATGCCAGAGGAATTAACTACCAATTAAAAGTGTACATTTCAATCTCAAACATGATATGCAGACAAAACTGGAGAAAGTAAGACCAATTAATTTGGTTATTTGACGGGTATCAGTGATCAAAATTTCAATGACATTCCCTCCCACCTCATGCTTGCACGCTGATCTACCTTAATCTCCCTAGTCCAAGATATCTCACTATATTCCTTACATAATCCAGATACACTGGCTTTTTAAGTCCAAATCTGAATGCAATTGCCAATATTTGATCTAGTAACAAAGGGGCGTTACAGGTTTAGTCCCAGTCCTTTGACTAAAATTCTGTCTGCAGTGTAAACAACCTATAACAGAAAAATGCCCTCCAGCCCATCTAGTCCACATTAAACTATTATTCTGCCTAGTTCCCCCATACCCCTTTCATCCATGTATCTGTTCAAACTTCCTTTGAATGCTGAAATCAAACTCATTCATTTCTACTGGCAGCTCATTTCACACTCAACGGTTTATTTTATTGACTCTCATCAATTGAGTAAAGCTCCCCTTAAATAATTCGCCACTCACCCTTACTCATAACCTCAAGTTGTAGTCCCGCCCATCTTACTGGAAAAAGACTGCTTGCATTTACCCTTTCTATACCCCTCAATTTTGCATACCTCTATCATATTACCCCTCAATTTGACACTACAGGGAATAAAGTCCTAACCTATTCAACCTTTCCCTTTAACTCAGGTCCTCGAAACCCAAGCAATGTCCTTGTAAATTTTCTCTACTCTTCAACCTTATTGATATTTTTTGGTAGGTATGTGACCAGAACTGCACATAATACTCCAAATTAGGGCTCACCGATGTTTTATACAACTTCATCATTACTTCCCAACTCCTGTATTCAATTTCATCCTCTCAAACTCCTAAATAACCTTAAATTCCCTGAACCTGACTACCTCATTTTCAACACGGATGTTCAGTCGCTATATACTCCTGTCCCCCATCAAAACGAACTCAAAGCTCCCCACTTCTTCCTTAACAAAAGAACCTACCAATTCTCCTCCACCCCCTCCTCCAACAGGCAGAACTGGCCCTCACCCACAACAACTTTTCCTTCAGCGCCTCTCACTTCCTCCAGACTTGAGAGGAGTAGCCATGGGCACCTGCAAGGGGCCCAGCTATGCCTGCCTCTTTGTTGGCTATGTAGTATATCATCCATATGCAACGCCTTCCCAGATAATACTCTCCAAATCTTCCTCCGCTATGTTGACGACTGCATTGGAGCCATGCTAAGCTCGTCAATCTCATTAACAATCCCTCCAACTTTCACCCTGCCCTTAAATTCACTTGGTCTATTTCGGACACCTCCTTCCCCTTTCTTGATCCCTCTCACCTTCTCTGGAGACAAACTGTCAACTGACATTTATTACAAACCTACCAATTCCTACAGTTATGTTGACTATACCTCTTCCCACCCTTCTCCCATAAAATTACTATTTGATTTTCACAGTTCCTTTGCCTCTGCTTCATCTGTTCCCAGGATAGGGCTTTCCTTTCCACAACATCAGGGATGTTTTCCTCTTTCAAAGAAAAGAGTTTTCCCTTTCTACACTACTGATTTTGTCCTCACCCATATATTTTCCATATCCCGAATACCTGTGCTCACCCCATCTTCTCACCTTAAAAGTGATAGATTTCCTCTTGACTTTACCACCCATGAGCCCTGGCATCCAACACATCATCTTACACAACTTCCCCCAACTTTAAAGAGACCCTACCACTAAATCACAGCTTAACCTAGAAAGAGGTAGCAGTAGAGATTGTGGAGAAATTAGTAATGATCCTTCAAAAATCATTAGTCTCTGGCATGGTGCCAGAGGACTAGAAAATTGCAAATGTCACTCTACTCTAAGAAAGGAGGAAGGCAACAGAGAGAAAATTATAGGCAGTTAACATGACCTCGGTGGTCGGGAAGATGTTGGAGTCAATTGTAAAGGATGAGATTATGGAGTACTTGGTGACACAGGACATGATAGGACAAAGACAGCATAGTTTCCATGAGGGAAAATCTTGCCTGCACACACCTGTTGGAGCTCTTTGAGGAGGTTACATGTTAGATAAGGGGGATCCAGTGAATGCAGTATATTTGGACTTTCAGAAGGCCTTTGATACGGTATCACTTAAGGCTGCTTACCAAGTTAAGAGCCCATGGTATTACAAGAAAGTTACTGGCATAATTAGAGCATTGGCTGATTGGTAGGAGGCAGCAAGTGGGAATAAAAGGATCCTTTTCTGGTTGGCTGCCAGTGACTAGTGGTGTTCTGCAGGGTTCAGTGTTGGGACCGCATCTTTTTATATCAATTATTTAGATGATGGAATAGATGGCTTTGTTGCCAAATTTAAAGATGATACAAAGATTGGTGGAGGGACAGGTAGTATTGAAGAAACAGATAGGCTGCAGAAGGACAGACAAGATTAGGAGAATGGGCAAGAAAGTGACAAATAAAGTACAATGCTGGAAAATGCATGGTCATGCACTTTGGTAAAGAAATAAATGTGCAGACTATTTTCTAAATGGGGAGAAAATCCAAAAATCTGAGAGGACTTGGGAGCCCTTGCGCAGAAAACCCTAAAGGTTAACTTGCTGGTAGAGTCGGTGGTGAGTAAGGTAAATGCAATGTCTAGAATGTGAGGCCTCACCTTGAGTATTGTGAAAAGATGTGCTGGCATTGGAGAAGGTTCAGAAGAGGATCACGGGGATGGTTCTGGGAAAGAAAAGGTTATCAAATGTTCCTCGTATGATAGCTCTGGATCTGTGCTCACAGAAATTTAGAAGGATGAAAAGGGATCTTATTGAAACCTTTCAAATGTTAAAAGGCCTAGACAGTAGGTGTGGAAAGGATGTTTCCCATGGTGGGGGAGTCCAGGACAAGACTCAGGATAGAGGGGCTTCCATTTAAAACAGATGTGAAGAATTTCTTTAGCCAGAGGGTGGTGAATTTGTGGTCATCTGTTGTTGCCTCCTCTGCACTGGCAAGACCCAGCATAAATTGGGGGACCACTTCATCGAGCACCTCCTCCACTCCATCCACCAAAAGTGGAACTTCCCAGTGGCCAAACTTTTCAATTCCCCTTCCCACTCCAACATGTTAGTCCATGGGCTCCTCCTGTGCCAAGATGAGGCCACACTCAAGTTGGAGGAGCAACACCTATATTCCACCTGGGTAGCCTCTAACCTGGTAGCATGAATCTCAATTTCTTCTGGTAAAAAAAATAAATTTCCCTGCCCATCCCCTCTTCAAATCCTAATAAACGACCACTGGGTGTACAAACAAATGCTATGCTATACTTTCAGCTTATATTCTAAGTCATATGCTCAAGAATAATCACCAAAGAACTAAAACAAAATACTGAATTTAAAATTAAGGCCCACTGTTTGCGGGGCAAACCACAGATGTCACATGCCAACTGTCTACATGATATGCAAACCAGGGCAGTACAATATGGAGAGCAAGCTGTTGCCCATATAGCAAGCTCCCCCTCTCCACACAACTGATGAATCCAAAGGAAAGGGAGAGACATCAGCAGCATCTCAGGGGTTGAACTCAATGTAAGACACCCTTTGGTACTCCAGCTCCATATTTTTCTCAGGGTTTACTTCCAAAGCATTCTCTATGAATGGGTACAGCCACAAGGCAACAGAGATTTGAGATCAATTTTCCTTCTCCTAGCTGAACTGACAACAATGGCTGACAAGCCCCATCTACCTAAAGGACCGATTTTAAGGTGTCAGTAACCCACCTTTGTCTCTTCTCTTGTCAGTAGAAACTGTTCCGCTGGGCTCAGGAACCAAGCCACATGTGAAGGTCAGGAGCTGGACTTAACTGTCAGAGGTCATCTGAGATGCACGACACTGGGAGTATTTAATAGATAATAGGCCCTACACTATCCCTACTGGCTGTAACAACTTTAAGGAACTGAATTTAAAATTAAAACATGTGATTTTACTACCATAATTTGGTTTCTTTTCTATAAATGTACATACTGTCAACTAGCAACATATATCCATGTCCCACTAACATGCATTTCTTCCTCTCACGTTTCAAACCATTCATCTCCCTCAGGTCTTCCTCTTTACAAATGCCATGTCTTTAATCCTATTCACCTAGCTGTCACTTGATTTCTGTAAAGGAGACTAGGTAATTCAATATACCTCGATAATAGCTTGCCCCTTAAAGTAAGCAGCACAAGTCCCCTGATAAGGAAAGAATTTAAATAAATAACTGTCATGTTCCTGTTGAATCACTTCATCCCTCATTAATTTCAGAAAAACAACTTCCACCTGATATAGATGGTTACTAAAATTTTCATTTCAAAGCAGAACTGAGAAACTGGGGTCACACACTTCCACATTAAACAGTGTACCTACCATCTGTGACTATTTTTGCTCCTATCCAATGCTATGAATTGCCTCTCACTTCTGCTTACTGCAGATCCTCTGGTTCCCATCAGCAACACCAACAGAAAATTACTAACATACTGAAAGACTACAATGAAAATTTAGAACAAACATAATATTTAGCTGTACAAGCTGCTCACTTAAACTCAGTGGTCACGGATCAGACCTCCATCTCGAAGTCAGTACAGCTGAAAGTTGAAAATAGGCAACATATGGAGACACAAAATTTTTCCCGATGACAAACTTCCATCAAAAAATCTAGCCTGACAACTGTATATGGACAGATTTCTATGCGGACATTTCACTTAAACATCCACATAAGAGACCACAAAATAAATGAGCAGAATTAGGCCACTGGCCCATTGAGTCTGTTCCATCTCTCTTCATGCCCTAACTAATCAAGAATCTATCAACCTTTGCCTTAAGTAATCCCAAAGACTTGGCCTCCATAGCTGCCTGTGGCAACAAATACCACAGATTCACCACAGTCTACAGAGTGTCTTCCTCATCTCCATTCTAAACGAACATCCCTCTATTCTGAGGCTATGTCCGCTGGTCTTACACTCCCCCACCATAGGAAATATCCTCTCCACATCCACTCTATTGAAGCCTTTCAACATGCTTCACTGAGATCCCTCTCATTATTTTGAATTCCAGTGAGTAAAGGCCCAGAGCCATCAAAACCTTCTCATACCATAAGCCTTTCAATCCGTAATATTTGTGAACCTCCTTTGAACCCTCTCCAATGTTAGCACATCCTTTTTTAGACAGGTGGACCAAAACAGCTCACACTTCTTCAACTGCTTTATAAAGGCTCAATAATTCATCTTGTTTTTATATTCTAGTCCTCTCAAAATGAATGCTAACGTTGCATTTGCCTTCCTGACCATTGATTCAACCTGCAAACTAACCTTTAGGGTAGCCTGCATGAGAACTCCCAAGTCCCTTTGCACCTCAGATTTTTACATTTTCTTTCCATTTAGAAAATAGTCTACTTCTAAGTGCACGACCTTACACTTCCCAATGCTGCATTCCACCTGCCACATTTTTGCCCATTCTTCTATCTGTCCAATTCCTTCTGTTGCATCTCTGCTTCGTCAAAACTACCTTCCCCTCAACCTATTCTTCGTTTCAACGGCAAACTTGGCAATATAACCATCAACTCCATTATCCAAATCATTGACATGTAACGTAAAAAGAAGTCCCAACACAGACCCCTATGGAACACCACTAGTCACCAGCAGCCAACCAGAAGAGGCTCCCTTTATTCCCACTCTTTGCCTTTTGCCAATGCTCTATCCATGCTCGTAATTTTTCCTATAACATCATAGGCACTTAACTTATTAAACAGCCTTGTGTGGCACCTTGTCAAAGGCTCTCTGAAAATCCAAGTACGCAACATCTACCAATTCTCCTTTGTTTATCCTGCTTGCTATTTCTTCAAAGAATTCCAACAGAATTGTCAGGCAAATTTTTCCCTTAAAAAAATAAACATGCCAACTACAGCCTAATTTATCGTGTGCCTCCAAGTACCCCAAAACCACATCCTTAACTATCAACTCCAAAATCTTCCCAACCACTGAGGTCAGACTAACTGGTGCATTATTTCCTTTTCTCCCTTCTTGAAGATTGGAGGGACAATTGCAATTTTCCATGACAAAATACATAGAATTGCTTGAAAAATTATTACTAATGCCTCCAATCTTTTCAGCCATCTCTTTCAGAACCCTGGGGTGCAGACCATCTGGTCCAGGTGGCTCATCTACCTCCAGTCCATTCAGTTTACTAAGCACCTTTTCTCTAATAATGGCAACTTCACTCACTTCTGTCCCCAAACTGCTAGTGTCTTCCACAGTAAAGACTGATACTAAATACCTATTCAGTTCATCCGCCATTTCCTTGTCTCCCATCACTACCTCTCCAGCATCATTTTCCAGCTACTCTTGCCTCTCTTTTACACTTTACATATCTGAAGAAACTTTTTGTATCCTCTATTATTGACTAGCTTACCTTCATATTCCACCTTTGACTTATGACTTTTTTCAGTTCCCTTCAGCTGGTTTTTAAAAGCTTCCCAAACCTCTAACTTCCCTCTAATTTCCGCTATATTATCTGCCCTCTCCTTGGCTTTGACTTCTCACCAGCCACAAATGCATCATCCTGCCTTCAGAACACTACTTCTTTAAGGAGAATCTGTCCTGCATCTTCCAAATTGTTTCCAGAAACTCCAGCCATTTTTGCCCTGTTGTCCTCCCTCCTAATATTCCCTTCCAATCAATTTTCGCCAGCTCCTCTCTCATGCCTGGAATTCCTTTTACTGCACTCTAATACTGATACATCTGAGGTTAGCTTCTTCTGAAAATGCAGGGTGAATTCTACACTATTGTGATCACTGACCCTAAGAGTTCCTTTACCTTAAACTCACTATTCAATTCATCATGTGGGCAAAGGCTCCATATCAATATTTCCAAAGGAATACGGGTATTTTCTTGGATGCCTTGGTCAATATTTAGCCATCAACTAACAAATGAACAAATTGCTATTTAGAAAGCTTCTGTTATACAAACTGTAACATTAAAGTAGTAATGGCATTGAAATTAATTGTCTTTAATGTGTTTTCAGAAACAGGATTCATGAAAGCCATTTTACAAAACTGGTATTCTCCATTATGAATTTTCTCCATCAAATTTTACTTAAAGCAAAGCAGAACTTCTACATCTAAAGAAAGGGGAAAGGGTGTAGTACAAGTATTTACTGAGAGAACACGGTAAATGAAGTGAAGTAACATTCCTGTATAGAAAATGTTGCATCCATCTGAGATACAGAAGGGCACAAGAACCAAGGCATGAGTAAATTTGTAATTATATTTTAATCTTTTTACTAACTTGAATAAACTCCTCAAATAGATATATTTCTACTGCAAGATGGTAATGACCCAACAGCTGCTCCTGACGTATGAACAACTTGCCACAACTGAACTACTGTACCTAATGCAACAACTTACACTTCTTTGTGAAACCAAAAAAGTACAATAAAACCAAGACTCAGTTCAGAACAGTGCCATATATTCAACTCAAGATCCGGACCTAAAAGGGATCGGTTTTGAGAATTTAATCATCTTAAAATCGACCATTCCGTCAGTTGTATCCACCTACAGGAATATACGTGGGGTGGGAGGCGGAATTGGAAGGATGATGCGAATTACCGTGATTGTAACTCTTCTACATATAACTAAGATTCACGATGCTGTGTAGAGTGCCGCTTCGCCTCATGACGTGACGGGATGGCATTAAAATGCAGGGAGTGAAAGGAATCGCCATTGTATTGCTGCATAATGCACTCATTTGAGGTCGACACGGTTGAATACACAACCATTCTCCTTCACCAGCCAGACCAGCAGGAAAACACTGCACCGAGGTAAGTTCTACTTCTAGCACTTCACCATAGTCCAGGTCGCTGGTGATAAAGGTAAAACACCCAAGAATATGAAACAGAAACCCACGGGTGGGGGAAGCAAAACGGGGCTGCGCCGAACACGACGGAGAAATGCAGAAGCAAGACAAAAGGAGCGGGATGGAAATCACACCGGCCGTTTTCGTGTGACTTTGAACGGTTACAGCCGCCGAGCCGCAGGCTGACTCAGCTCGCAGGCCAGATGCTCGGACAGAGGCCTCAACCAAGCGGGTGGGCGGTGGCTGCGGCGGCAACACCCATCCTCATCCCCATCCCCATCCCGACCGTCAGCCCTGACCCACCGTGAGTCCGGTGCCCAGCACGATCACGTCATACTCCTCATCCATGATGATTATTGTTCTCGGTGCTCAGCGGCGAACTCAACCCGTTACTTCTAAACCCCCTACCGGGACTGCGCACGCGCGC
Organism: Hypanus sabinus; assembly: GCF_030144855.1. NCBI lineage: Eukaryota > Metazoa > Chordata > Chondrichthyes > Myliobatiformes > Dasyatidae > Hypanus > Hypanus sabinus. The sequence continues at coordinate 28,018,770 of NC_082718.1, forward strand.
CACACCCCTCCGCTCTTTTTGCTCGTTTGTTTCAAAAAAATTTCCTCCGCGGCCAGTACGCATGCGCCGGAAACCTCACCTCCTCCCCCTCCCCCCGCCGTCGCCACTCCTCCTCTCGCACATGCGCACTGGCTCGCACGCCAAGAAGCGCGCGTGCGCAGATGGGCACCGGCAAGGGAGCTTCTAACGCATGCGTAGGTTTTTTTTCAATGATTGCTGCGCAGCAGCATTCCTCAGGAGGGACGTGCTGCGCATGAGCATTAAAGGCAAGCATTCCGCCGGCAGTTTAGCAAATTAAAGCTATCGAGGTTGGATTTCAGCTCTCAATATTAATAGGATCATATTCATTATTATCTGTTATGAATGGGGAAAATGTTCGTAATTTATTAAACACTTTCGTCTATGATTTTTTTGGATTATCACATTCTCAAAACATGACGGCTCAATCCAGATTTTTTTCAAATGGCCTGCAAACTCTACACCTAGTTATGCAGGGTGTTGGTATGCCAAATGGGCAACCGCAGTTGACGCCAACATCAGTGTCAGTGTGGTGGCATCTCAGGGAGATACGAAAGAGGCTCAGGAACTGGGAAGCTCAAAATCAGATTTATTGTCCCTGACATTAGTGGTAAAATTTGTTGTTTGTGTGCAAGGCGGAAGTTACGGTAAGGCAAAGGTAACAGACAACGCCCAGCCAAAAATAACCTGCGCTGGAGTCGACCTTGCCTACTGCAGACAGATTCAGAGTCAGGTTTAATATCACTGGCACCATGTCGTGAAATTTGTCAACTTTATGGCAGCTGTACAATGAAATGCATGATAAATATAGAGGAAAAAACTGTTACATTGTAAATATTACACACAAAATGCTGGTAGAACACAGCAGGCCAGGCAGCATCTATTAGGGGAAGCACTGTCGACGTTTCGGGCGGAGACCCAATTATTGCAAGTTTGAGAAATTCATGTTCTTGCCAGCAGATTGGAGGCTACCCAGATAGAATGTAAGGTGTTGCTCCTCCAACCTGAGTGTGGCCTCATCACGGAAGTAGAGGAGGCCATGGACTGCTGCTTCGGAATGGGAATGGGAAGTAGAATTAAAATGTGTGGCCACTGGGAGATCCCTCTTTTTGGGGCGGTTGGAGTGAGGGTGCTCAGCAAAGTAGTCTCCTAATCTTTGTCAGGTCTTAACTATATACAGGAGGCCTTACAGGGATGCACCAGATACAGTAGATGACCCCAACAGTCTCACAGGTGAAGGTTGCCTCTCCTGGGAGTACTGTTTGTGGCCCTGAATGGTAGTGAGGGAGGAGGTGTAAGCGCAGGTGTAGCACTTGCTCCACTTGCAAGGGTAAGTACCAGGAGGGAGATCAGTCGGGAGGGCTGAGAAGACAGGGGAATCGTGTAGGAGGCGATCCCTGCAGAACGTGGAGGGGGGGTAGGGAAAGATGTGCTTGGTGGTCGGATTCCGTTGGAGATGATGGAAGTTATGGAGAATTATGTGCTGGACGCGGAGACTGATGGGGTGATAGGTGAGGACAAGAGGTACCCTATCCCTGGTGTGGCGGCAGGAGGGTGGGGTGAGGGCAGATGTGCAAAATGGTAGAGATGTGGGCGAGGGCAGCATGGGTGTTGGAGGAAGGGAAGCCCCTTTCTTTGAAGATGGTGGACATCTCCTTAGTTCTGCAATGAAAAGCCTCATCCTGGGAGCAAATGCGGTGGAGATGGAGAACTGAGAGAAGGGGATGGCATTTTTACAAGTGGTAGTTTGGGGAGATTTATAACCCAGACAGCTGTGAGAGTCAGTGTGGTTTATAAGAGATATCAGTAGACAAACTGTCTCCAGAGATGGAGACAAGAGAGATCGAGAAAGGGGAGGGAGGTGTCAGAAATGGACCAGGTGAAAAGCCCTCGGGCAAGGTGGGCTAGTTGAGAGAGAGATTGCATCATAACAACCTGATTGACACCTGCGACCCCGTGAGGAAGTATAAAGGAGGGTCTCGGGGACAGCCCCCTCGGACGCACCAAGAAGACACGAGAGTGATCCCGCAGCAGCGGGAAGCCATTCTGAAGGAAGCCACGTGCGTTAGATTCACAGAATCACGGAAAACCGCTTTTAACTAACATCGGGGAGAGGAAACCAATGCTCCACCGATTTCACGGAAGATTCATCAAGACTCGGCAAGTTCTTTCTCTTCTCCCCCAATCTCTCTCTGTCGGTTCCCCCACGTAAAACCCAGCGATTTTCAAAGGGCTGAGGCCAGCAGACTTTCTGAGTGACTTTTATATTTCCAACGGACAATCTGTTAACCCCTAGACACAGCAGAGCTCACTTCTTAATGATGATTATTACTATACCCATGCTTTAGATTGAGTGTTGACGATGCGCATTATCTGAATGTATGTATTAACCCTACTTTTGTGTCCCTTTATAAATAAAACGTTTGAAAATAGTGACATCAGACTTCAACGGACCTCTCTATCTTTGCTGGTAAGTTCTCCAGTTGCGGGATTCATAACAAAGGAAAGGGTGCATTTTGTCCTGCTTAATCAGTGTACTTGGCATTTTTCCAGTAATGCATCTGCTGGTCTGTAGTTTGTCAAGGACTCAGGTTCAATGGCATAATGTGCACTAACACTATTAGCAAAGCACTCTGGTACAATACAATTTTGTTACAGAGAAAAATGCCATTTTGTTACTACAAGTACATTTCCACAATGGATTATAGAGGATTCATTTAAAAATGGGGATCTAACAGGATAGATCTGTTGTGTTCAAGCCTTGAATGGTGCAAGAACTTCAAAGGATTATCCTTTGCTTATGTTTCTGTAATGTCCTTAGTCTTGCAATGGGCACTTACCCTTCAATTTTACAAAAATAAACTGACCATGATGTCCTTGAATAAACAGAGACTCACACTTAGAATAGTCATTGCACAGTATCTATCATATGGGCTTAACATGTGTTAATTAATCCTCAACAAAATGGAATCACTAACCTAAAACAAGATACTGGAATTAGGAGATATTGCTTGATTTTCCATTCTACGAGTGTCAGAGAATATAAACACCAGCACATCTTGTGTTTATTAACACAAGGAAATCCAAGCAACACACTCAAAATGCTGGAGGAACTCAGCAGGCCTGCCAAATCCCTCCAGCATTTTGTCTGAGAAAATGTAAGATTGTGAGAAGGGCCTAATCACCATTTCTCCTCACAATAAAGAAACTGGTACCTACCACCACTATACTGGCTGTGACAATATAGCGGTCTTGTTCACCACAATCAATACTATCAACTACATAGAGCTTTTAACTTTTGACTGGCTAAGGTTTACATAAACAACAAAAGGAAAAGTGAAACTTTCTTTACCATACTACAGTGCTGTGGGGATTGGTTATCAATATGTGTGAGTTAGGAGCCAAGCTCACACTCATGAAAGCCTTTGCTAATTTGGCCTTTATTTCTCCTCTGAATGAAAATATGGATTTAGCTAGATTTCCCTTGTAAAGTCCTATTTTACATTTGTGATTGTTACTTTATTGTGCACAGTTATCCCATTTTAGAATGATCCTGTTTCACTTGGGCATACATTGCATCACTGTAAAATGCATTGTTTCTCCAGTGTCAATGATCACTTTTAACCTCTAGACCACTGCTCCGCCCTTGTTTACTATTGTCAGGTGCACCAAAACATACAGCGAAAAGCTTTGCCTGCATGCCATCCAGGCAGATCACACCACTCAAAAGTGCATAAAAGTAATAGAATGAAAATGGTGCAGAGCAGATTGTTGTAGCTACAAAGCAAGTGCGGTCCAGGTAAACAAATATACTGCAAAGACTGCAACAAGGTAGAGAGGGAGATCAAGAATTCATCTTTAGTGTGTGAGAGTTCAAGAACATGGAACAGTAACCACAATACAGGTCCTTTGGTCCACAGTGTTCTGTCTTGAACTAAGTTCAATCTAACTTTTTCCTCCCCTATAGCCCACCATTTTTCTTTCGTCCATGTGCCTAAGAGTCTCTTAAATGTCCCTGATGTACCACCATCCTTGAATTGATAACAGTGGGATAGAAACTATCCTCAAGTCTGGTGGAACACACAGTACAGGGTGGAGGCACTCAGCAAGTGAGGCAGCATCTCTTGAAAAGACACTTCAGGCCGTGATCGTTCGTCAGAACGCTGACAGTTTATTCTTTCCCAATAGGTGCTGCCCGACCTGCTGAGCTCCTCTAGCATTTTGAATGTGCCTCTTTGGATTTCCAGCATCTGCTGTCACAAGCACGGACTCTGCCTCAGAGTCTGCATGCTCTCACTGGCAGGGCTGCAGAATCGGCTGGGCAATCATGCTCATGAGTATGCACGTTCTCCGGCCAATTAATGCTTCATTGCGGATAACTCTCTTCCACTTGTTTTAGTCTTGTTGAACCTTGACCAAAAGCAGAGCAACATCAATGTTTCCTGCTTACCATTGTACTGTTCCAAGAAAGAAGACCACCTTTTAGACTGACACTGTTAAAGAGTGGTACTTATTTACTATCAACTACTGCCGAGCCACCGTATCAATGTTAGCTTTAGTTTGAAAGTTCCAGTTAACAGCCTCATTGGCCTCAAGTTTATTGTTTTTCCTTTATTTCTGCACAGTCCCTAACAAAAGTCATTGAACTGTTGATTGGTTTCAGTGTCTCTCTTTCAGCATTTGGGCCAAAACCGCACACCCCTGTCAGAAACTCTCGATCGAAAAAGAAATGGACCCAACAGACGAGAACAGCTGACCTCAGCCCTGACTTTCATTGAGCAAATAGGAGTGAAATTACAGTCAGTTGAAGCTGCGTTCGGAGAAGTGACTCAAGCAGTGAAAGAGACACTCTCAGAATGACAAGCCCAATCCAGATTGAAGTTTGTCAAGGAGAAACAAAAATCAGTAGAACCTGTGTTAGTTGATGTATCTCACACAGTGAGACAGCACCTTTTAGAGTGGCAAGCTCAGTCTCAGCTGGAAGGACAGGTGCCAGCCCTCATAGCAAGAGTTCTGCAAATCGCCGCAGGCAGGTCAGAATCAGGTTGCAGTGATTACCACTCTTATGTCTGTGGTTCCGCAGCTTACTGCCAACGGACAGAATCATGTGACAGCCACTACTGCTTTCTCTGCTGCAATTCAGCAGCCTTTAGTTGTTTCAGTCCATTTCCCAGACTCTTCTCTTAAACACGCTCAGCATCCCTGGCCATTAACTCCTGTAACCATGTCTGGACCAGAACCAAGTATACCTCCACCAGGCGCATTAACTAGGTTACAGGGTGAATCCCCTAAATGGACCGCCACAGTCTGTTCAGTGCTCTATGGGAGCAAGGTTCCCCCACAGCTCAGTCTTTTCAGCAATTTGTTGTTGATTTCAAGAGGGTTTTTGATCTTCCAGTACAGGGTCAGGAGCTGCCCACCGAATGCTGGACCTCCGCCAAGGCAGAGGAAGAGTGAGCGACTATGCGTAAAGATCCGCACGCTTGTAGTGGAGACGGGGTGGAATGAGAAATCCCTCATCACTGATTTCCAGCCCAAACTGAGCGCAGAGCGGGTCTGGCATAAGATCGCAGTGTGTGACAAGCAGCATAGCCCAGATGACTTGAGTAACCTGGCAATTCGCACTGAAAATCAGGTAGCTTTGTGGCACAGAGAAAGGATGTCCTGAGCTTCCTATTCCTTTGATCACCATTTGTCTGTACCCTCTCCTGCAGCACCCAATATGCAGTCGACGGAAGAGCTATGCGGGTGGGGTGCATGCACCTAACTCGAGAAGAACGAGATCGGCACAGGAGAACAGGTTCCTGCCTCTAATGTGGCAATCCAGGATTGTTCTGGGATTCATGTCCCAATGCTCTGTAAAAGTGGATATCTGTCAGTAGGATGGGGAGTTCTGACGGGTTGGTTCTCCCTGTAACTGTCTTCCCTTAATTGTGTGATGCTCCCAGCTTCCTTGATATGGGATCTCAGACCCACAAGCTTCATGCATTTATTGACCCTGGGGCAGCCGGGAACCTCATGGATATCTCTCAGGCTCAAACAAGGAAAGTTCTGACTCAGCAATTGAGAGAAAATATCAACATCAATGCCTGGGTGGTTAGACTGTGGGCACTGGCAAGATTCCCCTTTCCACTGAACCCCTCCAACGTGAGCTAGAATGCAAACACAGGGAACAGCTCTCCTCCTATCTTGTTGATTCACCTGGACTGCCACTGATGCTTGGCCTTTCCTGGTTATCTCGACACAACCCACGGGTTGATTGGTCCCAGACTGGTGACCGCCACAATTGCCTCACTGGCTGGGTCCAGTTCACGCCCTTGTTTGTGAATCCACTCTGGTGTTAAGTGCAAGTGTGAACCTGTCTGGCACTTACAGCTGAATATGCTGACCTTCTTGATAACCTCGGTCAAAAGAAGACAATCTCTCTGTCTCCACACCATCCGTATGACTGTGCCATTGACCACTTGCCCAGTACTAGTTCTCCCCAAGGCCAACTGTTTTCCCTTTCTCGTCTTGAAGCGGTGGTCATGGATGGGTACATCAAGGAGGCATTGGCCTTAGTATTCATCCATCTATCAACCTCGTCAGCAGGGGCGGCTTCTTTTTCGTGAGCAGGAACCATCCCTGCATTGATTATCTGCCTCTCAATAACATCATAGTGAAGAACCATACCCTCTTCCCCTGCTTGCCTCCATGTTTGAACATCTCCAAGGAGCAACTATATTTTCCAAGATTGATCTGCGCAGTGCTTACAACCTGGTTCATATCTGAGAAGGTTATGAGTGGAAGACAGACTTCAATGCCTTCCCTGGGCACTAGGACCCTCACAACACCCTTTAGTCTGGCCAAAGTCCCTGCTGCTTTGCGGGCCCTAGTAAAACGATGTACTCAGGGATATGTTGAATCTTTTTTTCTCGTGTATTTGGATGACTTTCTGATCTATTCCCACTTTTGCCAGGAACACATCTAGCATGCCCGGAGTGTTCCTAGACAACTCCTCAAGCCAGAGAAGTGTGAGTTCCATAACAAACAGGTGTGACTTTTGAGCTATAGCCTCACCCCTTCCATTGTTAAAATGGGCCTCTGTAAAGTTCAGGCAATAACATATGGCCCAAACCATCTAGGGTCAAACTGGTGCAGCGCTTCATGGGGTTTGCAATCTTTATCACCGCTTCTTCAGAACCCTCTGTTCCATCGTGACCCATTTAGATGCACTCACCAAGAAGACCTCTTTGGGATTGGTCAAGTGATGGAGACCAAATATTCTCTGAACTAAAGAGATACTTCACTACTGCCCCAGTGCTGCAACATCCAAACACATCCCATCCACTTGTTGTTGAGGCATCAGACATCAGCATTGGAGCCGTACTCTCCCAAGGCTCTACTGGGCTGCACCCCAGTGTCTTTCTTTCCTGTTGCTTGGCTCCCCCCAAGTGTAACTACGATGTTGAGAGCCGAGAACTTTTGGCTGTACAGGAGGCCCTGGAGGCATGGGAACACTGGTTGGAGGGAGCAGGGCACCCTTTTTGATATGGACAGATAATAAACCTTTTCTACATTCAGGACACCAAGAGACTCAACTTCCATCAAGTCTATTGGACTCCCTCATTCACCTGATTTAGTTTCACCCTTGTTTACCATTCTGGCAGCAAGAATACCAAGGCCAATATTCTCTCCCAGCAGTTCAATGTGTCTGAGGACAACAGCAATTCCTTACTTGAGCATTGCTGCTGCGGTGATTTGGGGAATAGTGGCGTAGATGAGGGCTGGCCAGATCCAGGCCCAGTTGGGGTCCTTTCAACCAGCTGTTTTGCCCCTGCCATGCTGCGCCCTAGGGTGTTGGAATGGAGTCATTCCTCCCATCCTGGAATTTATCAAGAGACGATTTTGGAGGGTCAACTATGTCCCAAGACCACCACGACTTTGTCTCTGCTTGACTAATTTGTAGAATCACAGAGTCATAGAAAACTATAGCCAAGAAAAAGGTCCCTTCAGCCCATCCAGTCCATGCCAAACCATTTAAACAGTCTAGTCCCATCAACCTACATCCGGACAATTGCCCTCCATACCCTGCCCATCCATGTGCCTATCAAAACTTGTCATGAATGTTGAAATCAAAATCGCATCTACCACTTGCGCTGGCAGAATGTTCCCCAAACTCTCACCAATCTCTGAGTGAAGAAGTTTCCCCTCATGTTCCCCTTAACCATTTTAACCCATGAGATTTTAACCCTTAACCCATGACCTCTAGTTGTAGTCTCTCCCAACCCCAGAGGAAAAAGACTCCTTGCATTTACCCTATCTAACTTTGAATATGTCAAATCTTCCCCTCAATCTTCTACGTACTGGGGAATGAAGTTCTAACCTATTCAATTTTTCCTTAAAACTCAGGTACTCCAGTCCTGACAACATCCTTGTAAATTTTCTCTGTACTCTTTCAATCTTATTTACATCTTTTCTGTAGGTAAGTGACCAAATCTGCATATAATACTCCAAATTAGGCCTCACCAACATCTTTTACGACTTCAAAATAACATCCCATCTCCTGTACTCACTACTTTGATTTATGAAGGCTAATTTGCCAAAAGCTTTCTTTACAACCCTTTCTACCAGTGACACCACTTTCAAAGAATTATGGATCTGTCTTCCAGATCCCTTTATTGTACTGCATTCCTCAGTGCTCACTGTAAGACCTACCCTGGTTGGTCCTCTCAAAGTGCAATACCTCACACTTGTTTGCATTAAGTTTCATCTGTCATTTTTCCAGCTGGTCCAGATCCCACTGCAAGCTTTGAATGTCTTCCTCATTGTCCATTACACCGCCCAATCTTGGTGTCATCTGCAGATTTGCTGATTCATTAAACCACATTATCAATCCAGATCATTGATATAGATGAGAAACAATAATGGACTTAACACCAATCCCTGCAGCACTCCACTAGTCACAGGCCTCCAGTCAGAGAGGCAACCATCTACTGCCACTTTCTGGCTTCTCTTGCAAAGCCAATGTCTATTGTGACTTACTACCTCATCTTGAACGCCAAGCGACTGAACCATTTTGCCAATGTCCCATGTGGAACCTCGTTAAATACCTTGCTGAAGTCCATGTAGATAACAAAAGGCTCTATAAGATTAGTTAGATACGTCCTACAATGCCCAAAAGCCATGCTTACTATCCCTAATCAATCTCTATCTATTCAAATACTCATATATCCACTCTCTTAGAATACCTTCCAATAGCTTTCCCACAACTGATGTCAGGCTCACCGACCTATAATTTCCTGGTTTATTCTTAAAGCCTTGCTTAAACAGCGGAACATCATCAGCTATTTTCAAATCCGACGCTATCTCATCTGTTGCTGAGGATGATTTAAATATATCTGCTACGTCCTTTGCAAGTATAGCACTTTCCTCTCACATCTTGTCAGGCCTTGGGGATTTGTCCACCCTGATTTGCCTCAAGACAACAATTGCCTCCTCCTCTGTAATCTCTATAGGGTCAATGACCTCACTGCTGCTTTGCCTCACTTCTAAAGACTCTGTGTCCATCTCCCAAGTAAATACAGATGCAAGAGATCCATTTATGATCTCCCATCTCTTTTGGCTTCACACATGGATTACCATTCTGATCTTCCAGAGGACCAATTTTGTTCCATGCAATCCTTTTGCTCTTAACATGTCTGTAGAAGCCCTGAGGATTCTCCTTCACCTTGTCTGCTAGAACAAACTCATGCCTTCTTTTAGTCCTCCTAATTTCTTTCTTAAGTGTTCCCTTGGATTTCATATACTCCTCAAATACCTCATTTATTCCTTCCTGCCTTTACCTACTGTGCCCCTCCTTTTTTTCTTAACCAGGGTCTCAATAGCTCTCTCTAACATCCAAGGTTCCATAAACCTGTTATCATTTCCTTTTATTCTGACAGGCACTTACAAACTTTGTATTCTCAATATTTCACTTTTGAAGGCCTCCCACTTATCAAGTACATCTTTGTCATAAAACAGACTGTCCCAATCCACCCTTGCCAGGTCCATTCTGATACCATCAAAATTGGCTTTTCTCCAATTTAGAATCTCAACCCAAGGCCAGACCTATCATTTTCAATAATTACCTTGAAGCCAATGGCATTATGATCACTGGATGCGAAGTGTTCCCCCACACAAACTTCCATCACCTGCCCTATCTCATTCCCCAAAAGGAGATCAAATATTGCACATACTCCTATTGAGACTTCTATGTGCTGATTAAGGACACTTTCTTGAAGACATTTGACAAATTCTATCCCATCTAATCCTTTACAGTATGGGGATCCCAGTCAATATGTAGAAAGTTAAAATCGCCTACTGTCACTACCTTATGTTTCTTGGAGCAGTCTGCAATCTCTCCACAAATCTACAAATCCCATGGATGTTGGGTGGTTTATAATATAGCTCCATTAACGTGGTCATACTTTTCTTATTCCTAAGTTCCATTCATAAAGCCTCACTAGACAAACTCTTCAGTTTGGCCTGACTGTGAACGGCCATTTCATTTTCCCTGGCTAGTAATGCCACCCCTCCCTCTTTAATCCTTGCCACTCTATCATGTCTAATACAACAGAACCCGTGATATTGAGCTCCAGTCCTGTCCCTCCTGCAACCGTCTCACTAATGTAATACAATATCATAATTCCATGTGTTAATCCATGCCCTGAGCTCATCTGCCTTTCCTACAATACTTCTTGCATTGAAATATACTTAACTCAAAATATTAGCCGCAGCATGCTTAACCTTTGCTTCCTGACTTTGTCTGAGATCTTAACAACATGTGTACACAACCAGTCTACCATCTGTTCTGGCATTCTGGTTCCCATCTCCCTGCAACCCTAGTTTAACACCCCTCCCCCATCGCCATGCAGTACTAGTTAACCTTCCCACTAGGATATTCGCTCCCCCCCCCCTCTAATTTAGGTGCAAGTTGTCTCTTCTGTACAGGTCCCACCTTTCCTGGGAGAGAGCCCGATGATCCAAAAATCTTATGCCCCCTCTAGTACACCAACTCTTTAGCCATGTGTTAAACTGTATGATCATCCTATTTCTGACCTCAGTAGCATGTGGTACAGGTAGTCATCCTGAGATCACAACCCTGCAGATCCTGCCCTTTAATTTAGCACCTAACTCCCTGAACTCACTTTGCAGAACCTACCCTCTTCCTACCTATGTAATGGACCATGACCTCCGGTTGCTCACCCTTACACTTAAGAATTCTGAAGATTTGATCCAAGACATCCTGGACATTTGCACCCTGGAGGCAACTTACCATCCAGGAGTGTCATTCTCGTTCACAGAACCTCCCTAACTAAAAAATCCCCTATCTCTTCAACTCCTCTCTTCTCCTCCCTTCCCTTCTGAGCCACAGAGCCACACTCAACCCCAGAAACCTGACCACTGTGACTTTACTCTGCTAGATTTCAGCGCACGACATCCTAGACAAGCCTCTCATCCAAGACTTCCAGCAGGCACAGGAGCCCTGTCACAACCATGGACTCCGCCACAGTGTCTGTGTGCCTTCACAGGAGAGCTGCAGAACAGGTTCAGCAATCAAACTCATGAATACGCACATTCCAGCTAATCAGTGTTTCATTGTGGTGCTATTTAACTCCCTTCAGTCTTCTCCTTTTGTTCCAGTCTTGACAAGGCTTGCCCAAAGGCAGAGTAACATCAGTATTGTTCTCTTCCAGGAAAGAAGATTACCATTAAGACTGATGCTGTTAAAGGAGCGGCATTTATGTTTTGGGCCAAGTACCATCGACAGGACCAAGCGTTCCTGTAGCATTTTGTGCGTGTTGCAGATGTTTTGGGTTGAGACCCTGCATCGGGATCTTTTGTAAGGACATCTGAAATGAGAGCAGCAGTAGATAATTTGGTCCCTCAGGTATATTCCATCATCCAACAAGATCAATACTCATCTTGTACCTCAAGTCCATTTCCCTGCCCTACTCCCACACCCATTAATTATTTTAATATCTAGACTTAACAACAAATTTGGACTTAAAGCGATGTGATCATAAGATCGGGGTTCGTTTCCTGCCACTGTAATGAGTTATTATGTTCTCCCCAAGATGGCGTAGGTTTCCTTTAGGTGCTCCAGTTTCCTTCCACGTTCAAAAGAATATATGGGTTAGAGTTGTGGGCATGCTAAATTGGCACCAGAAGCATTCTAGACATGAGCAGGCTGCCCCAGTACAACCTCGGATTGGTTTGGTCGTTGATGCAAACCATGCACTTCACTGTATGTGTCAATGTTTCAGTGAATGTGTGATAAATAAAGCAAACTTCTAGAACTTTTCCTAAAATTTCTAATTTCCTTCCTCTCTTCCCACCCTCATTGGTGGCATTGGCTTCATCTGTCAAAGTCCTTAGCTCTGAAATGCCTTCCCGAAATCTCTCCACTTTTCTTTCTTTGACACTGCTCTACACCCGTTTCGTTGACCAAGCTTATGCTTTTCTATTTAACATTCTTTATAAAGACTAGCACCAATATTTTGTTTGATAATTTTCTCTGAAATACTTTTTTACTATCGATTATCTATCTCATCATTGTCTTATGCTGAGATGGTTCTTCCCCTCAATCAGTAAGAGTGATCCAGAAAAGAAAAGTTTCAGTTATTAAGACTAGCGTCAATATTTTGTTTGATAATTCTATGGTCAGGGTATGAAGGGATACAGGGGAAAGGTAGGAAATTGGGGCTGAGAGAAAAAGTGGATCAGCCATGATGAAATTTGATGGGCCAAATGGCCTAATTCTGCTCCTTTATCTTATGGTCTAAATATTGTCCTGCTACCTTCACCTATGGCGATAGGTTGAGAAAGTTAGGGCTTTTCTCTCTGGGGTGAAGATGGATGAGAGGTGATTTGATAGAGGTGCACAAGATGATAACAGGCATTGATCGAGTGGACAGCCAGAAACATTTCTCCTAGGGCAGAAATGGCTAATATGAGGGTGCATAATTTTAAGCTGATCGGAGGAAAATGTAGGAGGGATGTTAGAGGTAGGCTTTTTTTACACAGAGGTTAGTGGATGCCTGGAACGTACTTCTGGACATGGTGGTAGAAGCAGAGACATGAGAGGCATTTAAGTGGCTCTTAGGTAGGTACACGGATGACAGAAAAATGGAGGGCTATGTAGGAGAGAAGGGTTAGATTGATCATAGAGTAGGTTAAAAGATCGGCACAACATTATGGGTTGATGAGCCTGTACTATGCTGTAGTTTTCTATGTTCTGTGTTTTTATTAACAGTTCTATGTCAACAGAAATGATTTTATTAATAGCCTGCCCTCTCTGCCTTTTTCTGAAGGTTGGCCTTTAGGTGGGTCCCCTATGTAGTGACTGATCCTGACCTCTAGGCAAGAGCTCCACACAAATGTCTGAAGGTTGATCTATAAACACCATAATTGTTTTATCTGTCTGATCTCTTTTGCGGAAGGTGTGGAGGGGAATACCTGAGATGTTTCTTCCCCTCAATCAGTAAGTCAAATGTTGCGGTCCAGTCGCTTTGTTTGTCTCATAACCACACAGGGCAACGCACTTACCAACAGGAAAGCAGACAGAACTTCCTTCTGTCTATTTCCACTGACGACATGGTGCGCCTTGCTGTAGATAGAAACTTACAGGCTCTGCACACACTTGCTCATGCAGTAGGTTGCCTGTTTCCTCTTCTAAGAACAGGACCCCTCCCATCCATCTCACAATCTCTTTGACCTACCCTCAGGTAGAATGTACCACTGTGGAAGGAGAAGCACCGTTAGGTTGCGTAACAACTTCTTCCCCCAGGCTGTGACACTGCTGAACATCCAGCACACTTTATTTCTGACAGTGTGAATAGCAGTATATACTGTTGTATACTTCACTATATGTCATCTATGCACTTCATGTCAACTTGTCAATACATCAATGGAATTTTTAAAATATCTGTAGATATTATTGTGTTAACATTATTTTATGTGCTGGATGTGATATAAGTACTGTGTTTTGCATCTTGGTCCAAGATTGTTTGATGTCATTTCTGTCATGGTCTGGTCCGTGAAATCCGCATTTCGGTTCACGGTCTGGTCCACGCTCCTTATTCCAGGTTTTCCGGGTTTCCCCAGTTTCTGTTGAGGCAGCTGATTCTTGTTTGGGCTGGCCTCATAAATAGCTTCAGGATTCAGCCTTGGGCTGCTGAATTGTTCCTGTCCAAACCCCCTGTCTATAATCCCTTTCTGCCTCGGCCTGGAGCCTTGCCCTGTTTGGAACTGTCTGTCTGTGTCCACGCCTTTGCTAGGTGGGTCTGGCCATTTTGCTGCTACCTAGTGTTGGGAACTGCTTCTCCATGTTCATGCCTTTGCTGGGTAGGTCTGGCTGTTTTGGCGCTACCTAGCATTGGGAACTGCCTCTCTATGTCCATGCCTTTGCTACGTAGGTCCAGCCATTTTGCCACTACCTAGCGTTGGGAACTGTCTCGTTGTGTTCTGTGTAATGAGTCCCGGCCCTATGTCCTGTATCCAAGGAGGGGTCCTGGCTCTGTGTTCCATGTCCCTGTCTCTCTGTTGGCTCTGTGTTCTGCATTCCTGTCCTTCCTCGACCAAGGCTCTGTTTCTGTCATGTTTATGTGCCTCGCCCAGCACAAGAGTACCTTGCCTAGCTCGGTGCGGGGATTCCCTCGTCCTGTGCTGGGGTTCCCTTGTTCTGTCCAGGAGTCTCTCATCCTCATCCTGTAACCTCGTCATGTCCTCGCCTGGTTCTGGACTTCGAGCCTGAGTCAAGACCCAGATTCTGTGTCCTTGTCCAGTCTCTGACTTGGAGACCAAGCCCAGGCTCCTAGTTCCCAGTTCGATGTCCTGGTTCCGCTGTCCTTGTCAAGTCCTAGTGCAGGCCCAGAATCCTTGTCTCATCTGGGGGCCTGTATCATGTCCAGTGTCCTTTCTTCCCCATTTTCCTTGCTTCTTCTCATGCCTAGTCCAGTTCCTGGTACTTCAGTGTCTGTGTCTTGCATTTGGGTCCACTCCCATCGCCCCCATTATGACAATTTCCAGTACTCAAGTGTAAAGGAGAATGAAATAATTGTTACTCCAGATCCAATACAGCCCAAAAAATACAAGATAAAAACACAATAAATATAAGTACATGAGATAGCTTATATATCTAGTGATTGTATGTCCGTGAAGTGTTGCTATGCACAGGAGTGTCTGTACAGGTGACTGACAGGAAGTGATAAGGTAGTGGTAGTTGGGGGAGTAGGTGTGGAGGGGTGGGTTATTGGGCTGAGTTGTTGATCAGCCTTATGGTTTGGGGACACTTTTTGAGTCTGACCGTCCTGGTGTGAATGCTATGTATCTTCCTCGCTGATGAGAGTTGGACAAACAGTCCATGAGCAAGTTGGATGGGATCCTTTTTGGCCCTTTTCTGGCATCTTTCTTTATACAAACAATGGCAGAGGAACATTGCTTCATTGAACTCTATACATATACGGCTGAATGACAATAAACTGGAACTTGAATTTAAATCACAGCAGCCTCAACTACATGCCATCATTTATGGGGATAAGAAGGTTTTGCCTCTTTCTCTTCACAATATTTCTCACTGAGCAGTGCACCTCCCGTAGCCATATCTTTCCAATTGATTCATATATGCATTGTAATCAGGCAAGCTTGATCTGCCCAGGTTATGAATAAAAAATGTTCTATTTGTGCCTTTTGTAGGGTCTGAGAGCAGGAACTTGGCAGGTCAAGCAGCATCCGTGAGGGGCAGGGGAGAGGAGTTACACAGTACAGGACTTTTAACCCCGATATTGTGCAAGCATTTAACCTACTCCAAGATCCATCCAGTTCGTCGTCCATTTTTCTTTCGTACGCATGCCAATTATCGAAGCTTCAGTTGAAAGTCTGCATGAGGACAACAGTGGAGTGGGGGCATAGCTAGTATAAAGAAGTTAGGGGAATGGGTGAAGGATGAGAGGCAGATCGAGCCAGATAATGGGTAGGAGTGGACTGGAGCTAAGAGAAAGAGGCAAGAAGATGACTGAAGGAGGGAATCAACAATTCCTTCCCCCTGCTCCCCCATAGATTCTGCCCGAGACAAGAAGTTCCTCCAGTAGATTGTTTGTCACTGTAGATTCCAGTGTCTGCAGTCCCTTTGCCTCCACTGCATTTTGCATGCCTGAAACCAAACCTGTGAAGCAGACACTCTACTCTGAGCTCTGTTTCAGCAAGAGGTTACCAACTAGATAGATAAACAATTAGAGAATGCCAAATTAAGATTGAGATAGAATATGGAACATAAAGCCCAGGAACAGGCCCTTTGACCCACAATGTCTATACTAACTTTGAATTTAAGTTGCATATTGGCCTGACTACTTACAGGAGGCATCTCAAAGCCCAGGAAAAATAGCCCCATTGAAGCCAGCATCCCCCCTATCGACTCTGTCTACTTAACGCTACCTCAGTAAAACAGCCAGCATCATTTAAGACCACAAGAACATTTTCTCTTCTCCCCTCTCCCATCAGGCAGAAGATTCAAAAGCCTGAAAGCACGTGCCATCAGGCTCAAGGACAGCTCCTACTCTGCTGTAATATGACTATTAAGTGGTTCCCTACTTGGATAAGATGGACTTTTGACCTTGTGCAATCTAATCTTGCGCTTTACTTTTGCCCTCACTGCACTTTCGCTGTGCATTTTACGCTTTAATCTGCATTGTTATTGTTTTATCTTGTTCTGCCTTAACGCACTGTGTAACGACTTGATCTTTGCGAACAGTATGTGAGACGGTACTAAAATCCTCCAAAGGACAAGCAAGTAAATATTAGTGTCCTCTCGGAGTCCAGCGTCAGTAACCCCGAGACCAAGGTTACTCCCAGTCATCCACATTGAGATAGCAATACCACGCTCGTGCCCAACCCGAGACTCCCAAAACTAAACTGACAATGTATATTGTCAACAGTTTTGGACCCCTTAGCTCAGAAAGGATTTATTGTCATTGGAGAGAGTCTAGAGGATGATTCCAGGAATGAAGGGGTTAACATATGAGGAGCGTTTGGCAGCTTTGGGTCTGTATTCACTGGAATTTTGAAGAATGCGGGGGGATCTCACTGAAATCTGCCAAATGTTGAAAGGACTAGATAGGGTGGATGTGAAGGGGATGTTTTCTCTGGTGGGGGTATCCAGAACTGGAGGGCACAAGCCCAAAATTGAGGGGTGACCTTTTAAAACAGAAGTAAGGAGGAATTTTTTTTTTGCCTAAGAGTGGTGAATCTGCATAATGCTCTGCCAGAGCCTGCGACTGAAGCCAAGTCTGTGGGTATATTTAGAGCAGCAGTTCCTGATTGGTCGGGACATCAAGGGTTATGGTGAGAGGGCAGATGTATGGGGGTTGAGTGGGATCCAGCATCAGCCATGATGGAATGGCAGAGTGGACTCAATGGGCTGAATGGCCCAATTCTGCTCCTATGTCTTATGGTCTTAGATCTGAGTTCTGCTGGGAGAGCATGTTTTTGGGTGTGGAGAGAAAATTAAGTGCTCACAGCTTCCTTAAAGAAGCACAGCATCCCTACTGACTACTGAAAACCTCAAGGTCATGCACTGGGGCCACAAAGAAGACTTCTGTAACCAGCAGAATAGGCAAACTGCCCTCCTGGCCACCTGTGGAAGAGACTGCCTCCTCATTAGCCATTTCAGAATGGAGTGGCAGCGAGCCACTATCAATCATTAGACTATAAGACAAGGGAGCAGAATTAGGCCATCAAGTCCATTCATCCCCCCTGGCACTTATCTCTGCAAGCAGCCAAACCTGCTCATTCACCTCCTCCCTCACCTCCATTCAGGGCCCCAAACAGTCCTTCCAGGAGAGGCATCACCTCAATGGCAAAATCTGCTGGGGTCATCAGTTGTGTCCAGTGCACATGATGCGGCCACCTCTACATCTGTGAGACTTCTAAATTGTGGTACCCGCTTCCTTGAGCACCTCTGCGCCATCCGCCAAAAGCAAAGCTTCCCAGAGGCCAAACATTTTAATTCCAATTCCCATGCCCGTTCCTCTTGGGCCAAGATGAGGCTAGCTTCAGAATGGAGGAGCAACACCTTAAATTGTGTCTGAGATCCTCCAACGTGATGGTATAGCACAGTGCACATTGGTTGTTTGTTAGTCTTTATTTGAACACAGATTTTCATTGACTCTATTGTATTTCTTCTACTGCTAGAAAATTAATCTCAGGGTAGTAAATGGTGACATATATGTACATTGATAAAATATTTACTTCGAACTTTGAACAAACAATCAACTTGCAACAAAGACAATCTATGCAAATACAAAGTAAATGCAACCCTCTCACCGAGGCTCGTATACAAACTTGCTTGTTAGCTAACTCTGCTAACAGCCACATGACTCTGCGGCGAGAAGGCCACCTTTCATAAGCAATATATGTTTAGGGTCAGCATGATCTAGGGTTCAACCAAACAAGAAAGTTGGGATATTCCGGGGAGGAACCGATTGTAGCGAATGCTGTGTAAATATTGCCCCATATACTGTACAGTTATCATTCACCAGAAAATGACAGATCGTACACCAACATAAAATTATAAATAAAGCATATTTACCAATATTTCAACTTCAACAAACGATTAACAGGAAAAAGAAAAGGAAAAAAATAAAAGTGCCAATTACAGTTAAAGCAGACCAAGGTGTGCATGAATGTTGGAGCTCATTTCTGGAGTAGTCGGGTGTATCGCTTTACTCACATACTGAACCCATGTTCTGCATGAAGGACACCAGCCACAGTTCTACCTTCCCTCGAAGACCATCTCGAGTGACCTGGTTAACTCAGGAGTATTGAAACTTCCTCCTTTGAACCCTTCATCTGCACAAAGCACTTCTTACAATGGGGTCTCTCCTTTGAGTGGCATTCTGCACCATCTTCCCTTGTGCCCTGCTCCGCAGCTCCTACTGAAAGACCCCAGACTACTATCCTTCAGAACTCTGATCCCAACCAGCTCCCTAATCTTCCAAAGCATCCCACTGGCCAGAAAGTTACAACACATACCAAAACAATCCTTATTGGCTGACACAACATTCCTAAATTGGACAACATGGCTCCTTATCTTTGGCTGAAGCCAAAACACTCTAACTAGCAGGACACACTGATTTTGGAGAAAATGGCTAAAATAAGAATACCTCACAGCACAGTAGAAATTTTAACCAGTGCTTTACATCAATAAATAATACTTAATTGTGCAGTCCTTGAATGTGAGTCCATAAGTTGTGGAATGAGTTCAGAATTGAAGTAAATAAAGTTATCCACATTGCTTCAGGAGTCTGATAGTTGTACGGTAATAACTGTTCCTGAACCTGGTGGTATGGGACCTAAAGCTCCTGTACCTCCTTCCTGATGGTGGCAGTGAGAGGAGAGCATTGCACTCATGGTGGGAACCCTTGATAATGAGTTCTGCATTCTAGTGGCAGTGCTCCTTGTAGATATGCTCAGTGGTGGAGAGGTTTTACCTGTGTTGGAAATATTTTTCTCTTCCTTAGAGGAAGACTGCAGGTGGAACAGGAGCAGATGGTGAATAGCAGGGACAGTTCATTTCTCTTTGTTGAAAGTGACTGTGAACTCACTTTTACTGTTCAATAAGTTCTCATCTAGGGGAGGCCACACGCACCATTATGCAGGAGTGTTGATGAGTCAACTGTTGATACTGCTACAGACCTTGCTATTTCTTCACCCAGGAAGGTTGCAAAATAAATGTTGCTGACACTGAATCTATTAGTAGTAATGTGATCACTCAAGTCGAGTATAATGTTCTTCTAAGGAGTTGGTGGGGCTTCAAGTAGAAGACAATCTGGGACCACATCCAGACCTCACAATCCTGCCTCCTTAGCCACTTGCTAATCACCATGGGATTTAATCTGGGATGCTAGGGTGGATTCCTGTAATGGCAAACGCCTCTGCATGACTCTGTTTAACGTGGGAAGGCTGATGCACGGGCAGCCACCACATGGTTTTTGAGTGATTGAGGTCAGGGTCCAGTGGCATGGAACATAAGATGGTTGGACACCTTGTACTGCGCACCCTTCCTCCACCTTCACTGCCATTGTGATGTGTCATCATCTTCCCCCAGCTTCATCATAGACATATTGGTTGGATCAGTCTTTGTCTGGAACTTTTCCCGCTTGACCTTACTGCCAAGAGTGATTCCAGAAGCTTGGGGTCTCAGGAACTCACAAACCTCTCCATCACACAGGGTGACAATCCTGAATGGGAGCATCTGCAACTAAATAGAGGATAAAACATTCCCCGTCACAATTGGCAAAAACTGTGGGTGTTGGAAAATGTCTGAACTGCCCGCAGTGAGAATAATGCTTCCCTCTCTCCTCTCACAATGTCTGCAGAGACTCCCTTTAAGTTATTATCAATGCAACAAACTACCCCTAACAAGGGAAAATCTGCAGATGCTGGAAATCTGAGCAACACACACAAAATGCTGGAGGAACTCAGCATCGATGGAAAGAAGTACAGTTGATGTTTTGGGCCGAAACCCTTCGGTCTACCCTTGTTTGTAGTGAGACTATTCCATGACAATTCTGAGTTGCACCATTGAACTTAAGTTTATATTGTTCAGAGTGGAAAAAAAGGTACTGCATGAAAAGCAACATCATTAGATGTTTGTCAGATGGCAGAGATGTGTCAGGTAGGTACATATACTACCCTAAGATTCATTTTCTTGCAGGCAATCAATGTACAAAATGAGACAACATCCACATAAATCAATCAATAATAATGAGAACATGAGTTGTCATTTGGGATGGAAATACTGGTCCAATTTCATGATGGGTGCAAATTATTAGGAAATATTGCTGGCTGAAACTGCTTTAGGTTAAAGCAATGTTTACCCAATCTGACTTTAATGAGATGGGTGTTAAACAATCCTGGCAAGATTGTGCCTATGAGGTTTGATGCAAGATGCAAGTGATAGGCGGTCAGCTTTCTTCCAGCCAGGCTTTGCTCCGTGCAGCAATTTATTTCTGAAGGAATGCCATTCTTGTAGTGTGTGACCTTGTGCGGGGTGAAGATTCATGACACAGTCAAGCCCCTGTCAGTAGCAGGAAGCATTTTGAGCTGTTCACTGCATGTGCTGGTGAGAGGAGACACAAGCGACTGCAGAGGCTGGAATCATGGGCAACTCAGTGGGTCAAGTGGCATTTGTGAAGGCAAAGGGATGGCTGATGTTTTGGTTGGAAACCAGGAGAGTGAAGAGGGGAAACTCTCAGTATTTAGAAATGAGAGGGGTGAGTGATATTGAGGTTATTTAGAAACATAAGAAATAATTAGGCAGATGGAGCTGGGTGCGGAAGGTGAAGGATACAAGTAGAGACAGAGGTTTGTGGGCGATAGGTGGAACTAGATTAGGGAGGGATGATACACAGATGCAACCAATGGGGGAGCCAGATTGCTATATATAATAATTCCGAGTAGACAGGTGGGAGTGAGAATGGAATACATGAGTTATGGGTTACTTGAAATAGGAAAATTCAACGTTCATTTCACAGGGCTGTAGATTGGTGACAGTTTAAAATTCAGAGTTAAGGAATGCATTTTGCACTGGTGTGCAACACCTGCCTCCAAGTTTTAGTGAGTATATTTTACTCCATCCAATGAAAGCTGGAGATTTGAATTCAAGTAATTAAATATATCTAGGATTATGGCACTATTATTACTTGTGCTAACCACGGAACAATTGGTTTTTCATTTTAATATGAAACAGCTCCCTCATGGAAGGAATCTACTTGGCCCAGCCATTATAGGATTCTAGATCCACTACTGTGCTCAACTTGGCTGACTCCCTAACTCTGAGGAAAGATTGTATAGGCTGAGGTTGTTTTCTTTGGAACAGAGGAGGCTAATGTGAGATTTAATTAAAATTATCAGGTGCTCTGTTAATATCTATAAAAACTTTCACTAGGTTACCACCATAACAGTTACATTTCACATTTATTTTCTCAGAAAGAAATTTTTAGCAGTTGTTCAAGAGATAAATGTTCAGCTTGCTTGGAATTTAGTTCACTGATTATTGGGGAAAATATGGTATTCTTTTCCAATAAAATTCTTCAAAACTGACCTCACTACTGAAACCTTGTTTTGTGGTTCATTGTTATGTGCTGTTTGATAAATGCCTCTTGTTGGTTAGTTTGTGCCAAGATGTTTAATGCATCAATGGAATCAATGTATTTAACAGGTTAAAGCTTGTTAAAATTAAGATTAGCTTTACTTGTCACTTGTACTATGAAACATACTATAAAATGAAATGTTTGCATCAAATCAAATGCCTCCAAGCAACAGTCTTTGCCTGTTAATACAAGTGGACTCCGGCGCAGAGTGGAACTTCTTGGATGAAAACTTAGCCTTCCAAGCCGGAATTCCTTGTGAGCCATTGTGTACCCCCGGGCACTGGACGGTAGACTCCTGGCCCGACTCACGCACTGCATGGAACCCCTGCTTCTCCTTCTCTCCAGAAACCATCGGGAACAGGTACGATTCAATTTAATTTCCTCTCCTCAAGCCCCTATCATTCTCGGCCACCCGTGGTTAAGCCGTCATAACCCCCACATCGACTGGCCCATTGGGACGATAGTCAGCTGGAGTTCATTCTGTCGTTCCACTTGCTTGCAATCAGCCCTTTCCCCAGTGGAGGTACTGCGACTTCGTCCACCTCTGAGCCCCCTGACTTGTCCATGGTTCCTGTAGAGTATCACGATCTGGGAGAAGTGTTTAGCAAGCAATGGGCCCTTTCTCTGCCTCCAAATCACCCTTACAATTGCACAATAGACCTTCTTCCCAGAGCCTCACTACCCACCAGTCAGCTGTACAACCTGTCCCGACCAGAAAGAGAAGCTATGGAGATGTACGTAAATGACTCCCTTGCGGCTGGCATTATCCGACACTCATCTTCCCCTGTAGGCGCCGATTTCTTCTTTGTGGGGAAGAAAGACAGCTCATTGCCCCCATGCATTGACTACTGTGGCCTGAACAGCATCACCATAAAGAATAAGTATTCCCTGCCCCTTATCAACTCTGTATTCGAGTCCCTTCACAGAGCCACAGTTTTCTCTAAGTTGGACTTGTGGAATGCCTATCATCTGGTCAGGTTAAGGGCGGGAGATGAATGGAAGATAGCTTTTAACACCCCCCTTGGTCATTTCGAATACCTGGTAATACCTTTCGGCTTGACCAGTGCTCCCGTGGAGTTCCAGGCTCTGGTCAACGACGTCCTTAGGGACTTTATTAACCATTTAGATTTTGTTTATTTGTACGACATCCTAATCTTCTCCCATAATCTCCAAGAGCACACCCATCATGTCCGCCAAGTTCTTCAGAGGCTTTTGGAGAACAAGCTATTTGTTAAGGCAGAGAAGTGTGAGTTCCATGCACGTTCCATCAGTTTCCTGGGGTACATCATTGAGAGTGAGTAGGCGAGGGTGGATCCAGAAAAGATCTGGGCAGTGGCAGAGTGGCCAAAACCCACGACGCTCAAACAACTCTAGTGATTTCCGGGGTTCGCCAACTTACTCAGCTCACCTCTCCTGTGACCCCCCCCCCTTCCACTGGACCCCCGAAGTGGACTCAGCCTTCTTGGAGCTGAAGAGACATTTCACCTCGCTCCCATCCTGGTCCAACCTGACCCCTCTCGTCAATTCATTGTGGAAGTCGATGCCTCCAACTCTGGGGTGGGAGTGGTCCTCTCCCAATGCTTCATCCCTGACCAAAAGCTCCATCCCTGCGCCTTCTTCTCTCATCGTCTATCCCCCGCCAAATGGAACTACGACATTGGGAATCGGGAGTTGTTGGCCGTCAAACTCGTCTTGGAGGAGTGGAGGCACTGGCTGGAGGGAACAGAACACCCACTCATTGTCTGGACAGACCATAAGAACCTGACATACATCCAAACAGCTAAATGCCTTAACTCCCGCCAAGCCCGTTGGGCACCGTTTTTCGGCAGTTTCAATTTCACCCTCACCTATTGTCCTGGTTCCAAGAACGGGAAGCCAGCTGCTCTCTCTCTCTCATCAATACGTCTCTGAGGAGGACCCTTCCAACCCTGATACCATCCTGTGTTGTGGCTGACCTCACCTGGGAGATCGAATGCATAGTTACAGGCCCAACGGACTCAACCTGACCCAGGCGATTGACCCACCCTTCCCCCCCCCCAATCGCCTCTTCGTGCCTGACTCTGTCCATTCTCAGGTTCTCCAGTGGGGGCATACTTCCCGGTTCACCTACCATCCTGGAATCAGTCAAACTCTGTCCCTTTTGAAGCAACACTTCTGGTGGCCCACCAAGGATGCTGACACTCGCTCCTTTGTCTCTGCCTGTACTGTGTGTGCCCGTGGAAAAGCCTCCCATTGGCTACCTGCTGGGCTGCTTCATCCTCTACCTGTCTCTGGCCACCCTTGGTCCCACATTGTTCTGGATTTCATCACTGGACTATCCCCTTCACATGGGAACACTGCTGTACTCACTGTGGTGGACTGTTTCTCCAAAGCCGTGCACTTCATAGCCCTTCCCAAACTCCCTACAGCCCGTGAAACAGCTGACCTCCTTGTCCATCACGTCTTCTGTCTTCATGGAATTCCCTCTAACATTGTTCCTGACCGGGGCCCCCAATTCATCTCCCAAGTCTGGAAATTCTTTTGTCAAGCCCTTGGAGCTTCAGTAAGTCTGTCTTCTGGTTTCCATCCACAGTCTAATGGTCAAACGGAGCGAGCAAATCAGGATTTGGAAGCAGCACTGCTCTGTATTTCTGCCAGCAACCCGTCATCCTGGAACACCCATCACACTTGGGTTGAGTACGCCCACAACTCCCTGATCAGCGCTGCCACAGTTATGTTTCCATTCGAATGCTCCCTAGGCTATCAACCCCCTCTGTTCC
Source organism: Hypanus sabinus (assembly GCF_030144855.1). Taxonomy (NCBI): domain Eukaryota; kingdom Metazoa; phylum Chordata; class Chondrichthyes; order Myliobatiformes; family Dasyatidae; genus Hypanus; species Hypanus sabinus. The sequence goes on from NC_082718.1 coordinate 28,043,719, forward strand.
TTGCCCACGAAGACGACATCGCTGTGCCTTCAGTTCAGGCCCATCTCCGCCGGTGCCGCAAGGTCTGGAAGGATGCACACGTGGCCCTGCTCTGCTCCACTGACCGCAATTGCCACCGAGAAGGTTTGGCTCTCTTCAAGAGACATCCTCCTCAAAACTGAATCCAAGAAACTCGCCCCTCGTTATATTGGACCATACTAAATCGAGAGCATCATCAACCCCTCGGTGGTCAAACCCAAACTACCCAGATCCATGCGCATTCATCCCATGTTCCACGTCTCCCAACTAAAACCTGTGTCTGTCAGCCTTTTGTGCCCTCCTGCCGAACCCCCTCCACTCACCTGGGTCATCGACGATTACCCAGTTTACACCATCCAGCAAATACTGGATGTGTGCTGCTGAGGCAGGGGTCTCCAGTACCTGGTCGATTGGGAGGGATACGGTCCTGATGAGTACACCTGAATCCCCCACTCCTTCATCTTGGACCCTTTCCTCATCTGAGATTTCCATTGTGACAATCTGGGCAAGCCTGGTGGTTCAGCTGGAGGCTCCTGTTTGGGGTGGGGGGGGGGGCACGGAGATGTACTGTCATGGTCCCGACTGTTAATTCCTCATATTTCCTAATTCCCTTTTCCCTGTGTTCTCCTGGGTAATTTGTGTTCCCAGCCACTTAGGATTGTGTATTCTAAGTTTTACTTCTGTACAGAGGTTTACCTGTGTAACTCTGTCTCTCTGTGTCAAGTTAAATATTGCCAGCCATTTGCCTTTCCGTTTGCTGTTCAGCTCAACAACGTTCCGTGTCAAGATAAGGGTTGCCTGTCGCCTGCCCTTCTGTTTGCCGTTCAGCTCCAGCAACGCTTCGTGACAAGTTCCAGCCACACTCACGCCCTCGTCTGCACCCTAACTCTATCTCCGTGCCAGTGTCCTGTGTTTGGGTTCGCCCCGTTGCTTGCAACACCAGCAGTATGGTGGAAGTTCCAGATGTCAAGGGTCATGAAGTGTGTGAAGTTACCATTACCAGTTGGGAAACTGAAAGGTCTGAAGGTAGATAAGTCACCTGGACCAGATAGTGTACACACCAGGGTTCTGAAAGGGGCGGCTTAAGAGATTGTGGAGGCATCAGTAGTAATCTTTCAAGAATCACCAGATCCTTGATAAAGCACTAGTGAGGCCTCGCTTGGAGTATTGTGAGCTGTTTTGGGTCCCTTGTCTGAGAAAGGATGTGCTGAAACTGGAGAGGATTTGAAGGAGGTTTACAAACATGATTCCAGGATTAAATGGCTTACCACATGAAGATCATTTGATGGCTCTGGGCCTGTATTCACTGGAATTCAGGAGAATGAAGGGTGACATAATTTAAGCCTATCAAATGGTGAAATGCCTTGATAAGAGTGAATGTGGAGAGGATGTTTCCTATGGTGGGGGAGTCTTAAGACCTGAGGATACAGCTTCAGAATTGATTATGTCCTTTTGGAGTGGAGATGAGAAGGAATTTCTTTAGCCAGAGAGTGGTGAATCTGTGGAATCCATTGCTATAGGCAGCTGTGGAGGCCAAGTCTTTATGTATATTTAAGGCAAAGGTTGATAGATTCTTGATTGGTCAGGGCAGGAAGGGTAGGCAGGAGACTGGGGCTGAGAGGAAAAATGTATCAGCTCTAATGAAATGGTGGAGCAGTTTCGATGGATCAAATGGCCTAATTCTTCTGGTCCTATACCTTATGGCCTAATGATGGAACTGTTCAGTTTACAACTTTCTGCATTTTTTTCCGATCAATTCCAATGGCCCCTCCATACCAGTCGGTGATGCAATCAGTCAGAATTGTACAGTTCTACATCTGTAGAAATTGACAAGGTCACAAGTGGCATACCAAGTCTCTTCAAACAGCTAGTGAAATATAGTCACTGTTGTGCTTCCTTTGCAATTGCATCAATATGATGGGGCCAGGATAGATCTTCAGGGCCAGGATAGATCTTCAGAGATATTGACACTAAGAAATTTGAAACTGCTTACCCTTTCCACTTCTGATCCCTTGATGAGGACTGGTGTGTATCCTGTTGACTTCCTCTTCCTGAAATCCACAATCAATCCCTTGGTCTTATTGACATCGTGTTGTTGTTGTGACACCACTCAACCAGCTGGTCTATCTCAGTCCTGTCTGCCTCATCGCCATCTGAAATTCTGCCAACAATAGTTATGTCATTGCCAAACTTAGCTGAGTTTGAGCTGTGCCAGTGTTGAATGTCAGTGAGGAGATGTTATTTCCAATCTGCACCGACTGTGGTCTCCTAGTGAGGAAGCCAAGGATCCAGTTGCAGTGGAAGGAAGAGCTCCAGGTTTTGGAGCTTGTTGGTTAGAACTGAGGGTGTGATTGTGTTGAACGCTGAACTGTAGTCAATAAACAGCAGCCTGACGTAGGTATTCCTATTGTCTAGGTGATGCAAGGACGTGTGGAGCCATTGAGATTGTATCTGCTGTAGGCCTATTGTGGTGATAGGCAAATTGTAGAGGGTCCAGAATCCTCTTTAGGAAGGAGTGGATTCTAGCCATGACCAAACTCTCGAAGCACCTCTTCACAGTAGATGTGAGTGCCACTGGGTGATGGTCATTTAGGCAGCTCATCCTGTTTTGCTTAGGCACTGGTGTGCTTGTCACCCATTTGAAGCAGGTGGTTAACTCCAGCTGTAGCAGTGAAAGATTGAAGTTGTCCTTGAACACTCGCCAGCTGGTTGGCACGGGTTTTCACTACCCCACCAGGTACACCATCAGGGCCTGATGTGTTGCAAGGGTTCACTCTCTTGAAAGATGTTTTGACATCAGCTTCTAAAACCCAGAGATCACAGGGTCACCAGATGCTACAGAGATTTGCACAGGTGTAGTTTTATTCTCTCTTTCAAAGTGTGCATAAAAGGCATTGAGCTCACCTGGGAGTGAAGCATCACTGCCATTCGTGTCAGGTTTTGCTTTCTAGGAAGTAATGGCCTGCAAACTCTGCCAGAGCTGATGTGTGTCCGATTCCACCTCTAACCTCTTAATATAGTCTTCCATAGGTCATACCTGGATTCCTTGTATAGTTCTGGATCACTGGTCGTGAATGCCACACACCTAGCCCATCAGCAGACTACGAAACATCTGATTTATCCATGGCTTTTGGTTTAGGTATGAATGGTACTTTCTCGAAGGCACATACTTATCCATGTAGGTTTTAATAATGTCAATGACAACGGTGGCGTATTCATTCAGATTCAAAGGTGATTCCTAAATATTGTCCAATCCACTGACTCTAAGCAGTCCTGTAAGCGCTTCTCCGCCTCTCTTGACCAAACCTTCTTGGTCCTCACCACTGGTGCTGTGGTCTTTAGTCTCTGCCTATATGCTGGGAGTAGAAGCATAACCAGGTGATTGGGCTTTCTAAAGTGTACGAATGGGATTGATAGGGAAGGCATCAGAGTCTGTAATGTTTCATGCCTGCTGATCATGGAGCTGAGCTCCTCCTGTGCCTGCCTGACGTTGGCCTGAGGTGGAACATACATCGCTACCAGGCTGATGGCGGAAAACTCCCTCGGCAGATAAAATGGACATTTGACCGCTAGATGTTCCAGGTCAGGTGAGCAGAACTGAGATGGAACTACCATGTCTGTGCACCATGATGAGTTAATTGTAAAGTATACTCAACCTCCTCTACCTTTAAAAGACTAGGCCATTCAATATTCGATAGGTTCCAATGAGATTTCCCCTACCCTCCCACCCCATTCTTCTAAACCCCACCAAGTACAGGTCCAGAGCCATCAAATGCTCACATTAACCTGCAAGTTAACCGTTAGGGAATCCTGTATGAGGACTCCAAAGTTCCTATGCACCTCTAATGTCTGAATTTTGCGCCATTTAGAAAATAGTCTATGCCTTTATTTCTTCTACCAAAGTACATGATCATAAACTTACAAACACTGTATTCCATTTGCCACTTCTTTGCCCATTCTCCTAATCTGTCAAATTCCTTCTACAGATTCCCCACTTCTTCAACACTACCTGCTCCTCCACCTATCTTTGTATTGTCCACAAACTTGGCCACAAAGCCATCTGTTCTATCATCCAAATCGTTGACGTTATGAGAAAATAAATGGTCCAACCCCAAACTCCTGTGGAAGACCACTAGCCACCAATGGTCAACCAGAAAAGGTCCCCTTTATACCCACTCTTTACACCCTGCCAGTCAGTCAATCTTCTATTCAGGCTAGTATCTTTCCTGTAATAACATGGGTTCTTATCTTGCTCCGCAGCCTCATGAGAGGCACCCTGTCAAAGGCCTTTGAAAATGCAAGTAAACAACATTCATTGACTCTTTTCATCTCCAAAGGGCTTACCCTTTATTTTATTCACTTCTGAATCTAGAGTCCAGTGAATGCACCCTCTGTTTATCCATCCTGTTGCTTTGTACATTTCAATGAAGGAAACTACCAAAATGAAAGCAGCAGAGAAGCAGGTGAGGAGGGGGAGTTGGAGAGTTAGAATAGTTGGAGGTACCTGTGTTCTCAGGTAAGAGGCTGAACGTGGTTGAAGAGCATGTTTGTAGATACCCGAACCATGGTTGCAGCACTGGTAGAAAGAAATAACTGCAAATGAGGTTGGTTAATTATCTTTCATTTAATGTCAGTCACATCTTCCAGAAGCTTGAGCGCTTCAGGATTCTTGAGCAGTTGGTTTGCTAGCCTTCCTGTGTTATCTGGAGAATCAATCAGCCCGGCATCCACTAGTTGCCTTATACACTTGGTATGCTGGCCTGCACATGCCATATGTAAAGCTGCAAGAGAAAAAAAACTTATAAAAATGTCATTTCTTATCTCAGGATATGTAGTCACTATATACCAATGATTGTGTCTTAAATGATTAGCGTCATATCACTGCCGGACTTAAATGTGTTCAGGACAAAGAAGTGGGGTGAAAAAATGATTGCCGTCATTACACACCCAGCAAAATGCCTTTTTCCAAAAGCTCACTATAGAGCTAATAAAACAAAAGCTTCACACTATTTATGTTTCAGGCCAAGACTATTCATCAGGACTGGAAAAGAAGGGGAAGAAGTCAGAATAAGAAGGTGGGGGATGGGGGGTAGAGGGGAAGGAATCCTGATGAAGTTTTATTCCTCTCTGTTGATTCTGCCTGACTTAATTAGTTTTTTCAGCATTTTGTGAGTGTAAGCATTGCTTTATTTTCTCTTTCCTATTTTTTAAATTCACATTTTATTTTTTCTTTTATATTTCAATTTTTATGTTTTTAACTTGTTATTTTTCCTTGCGCTGACTTTTTAAAAGGAGGCATGGGATCCAAGGGGACCTTGTTTTGTGGATCCATAACTGGCTTGCCCACAGAAGGCAAAGAGTGGTTGCAGACGGGTCATATTCTGCATGGAGGCTGGTGACCAGTGGAGTGCCTCAGGGATCTGTTCTGGGACCCTTACTCTTTGTGATTTTTATAAATGACCTGGATAAGGAAGTGGAGGGATGGGTTAGTAAGTTTGCTGAAGACACAAAGGTTGGAGGTGTTGTGGATAGTGTGGAGGGCTGTCAGAGGTTACAGCAGGACATTGATAGGATGCAAAACTGGACTGAGAAGTGGCAGATGGAGTTCAACTCAGATAAGTGTGAAGTGCTTCATTTTGGTCGGTCAAATATGATGGCAGAATGTAGTATTAATGGTAAGACTCTTGGCAGTGTGAAGGATCAGAGGGATCTTGGGGTCCGAGTCTATAGAATGCTCAAAGCAGCTGCGCAGGTTGACTCTGTGGTTAAGAAGGCGAATGGTGTAATGGCCTTCATCAATCGTGAGATTCAGTTTAGGAGCCGAGAGGTAATGTTGCAGCTATATAGGACACTGGTCAGAACCCACTTGGAGTACTGTGCTCAGTTCTGGTTGCCTCACTACAGGAAGGATGTGGAAGCCATAGAGAGGGTGCAGAGGAGATTTACAAGGATGTTGCCTGGATTGGGGAGCATGCCTTATGAGAATAGGTTGAGTGAACTCGGCCTTTTCTCCTTGGAGCGACAGAGGATGAGAGGTGACCTGATAGAGGTATATAAGATGATGAGAGGTATTGATCATGTGGATAGTCAGAGGTTTTTTCCCAGGGCTAAAATGATTGCCACAAGAGGACACAGGTTTAAGGTGCTGCGGAGTAGGTACAAAGGAGATGTAAGGGGTAAGTTTTTTTACTCGGAGAGTGGTGAGTGTGTGGAATGGGCTGCTGGCAACAGTGGTGGAGGCAGATATGATAGAGTCTTTTAAGAGACTTTTGGATAGGTACATGGTGCTTAGAAAAATAGAGGGCTATAGGTAACCCTAGTAATTTCTAAGGTAGGGACATGTTTGGCACAACTTTGTGGGCCAAAGGGGCTGTATTGTGCTGTAGGTTCTCCATGTTTCTATGTTATTTAATGTGCAGTCACTTCTAGGAGAAAGAGAGACAGCACAGCTCTTCCCATTCCTCACATGCATCACTCCTTGACCTGCTACTGGCCTCCCCACCACCGACAATGTCTTCAATAAGCGATGTCTCAAGAAGGTGGCATTCATCAAGTGGTGGGAGCTGCAACTCGGCCTGAAAGGATGGTGAGACCAGAAACTTAGATTTATTAATCTGATGAGCAAACCTTTGGCTGTGGAATGAGAGGTGGAAAGTTGGAGAAACTTAAAGGGCCCTATTTCTCACAGGCATGGACACGATGGACCACAGGCTTCTCATTTTATGAAAGGAAACTTGGTGAAATCTTTGCTCCCTGCAAAAGAGAGCAGTGCAGTGATACAGATAAAGAGCAGCCTGGGCTCATTTGTGACCTCTGACGCTTCCTGTGTGGAGTTGGCATGTTTCACTATGACTATGTGGGATTTCCCTGGGTGCTCTGATATTTCCTGATTTGGTTGCCCACCAAATGAGATTGTAGATAACAATAAACATACAATTGTCTCTAAAAAAACAATCATTTTAAGCCCTGATTATGAGGGGTATAGACAGGGTAAATTCAAACAGGCTTTTCCCCCTGAGGTTGAGTGGGACTACAACCAGAGGTCATGGCTTAAGGGTGAAAGGTGAGAAGTTTAAGGGGAACATGAGGGGAAACTTCCTCACTCAGAGGGTCTTAACAGTGTGGAACAAGCTGCCAGCTCAAGTGGTTGATTTCAACATTTAAGAGAAGTTTGGATAACGGAGGACTGTGGTCCTGGTGCACGCTGATAGGAGTAGGCAGTTTAAATGGTTTCGGTATAGACTAGATGGGCTGAAAGGTCTGTTTCTATGCTGTACTTTATGACTCCGTTTATCAAAATAAACCATAATCTTATTTTCAGCATTGACTGTTAACTCTAGAGATCTGTTACTTTGAGGTAACAAATGTGAATATTGCAGACATTAGTGTGTTAAAGAGGCAGCTAAATGGAGTATGTTAGTGTGTGAACCTACTGGCAAGCCCTTTTGTAAAAAGAAAATCTCACCAGAACGACCTTTGGAATCCTTTGCATGCACATCAGCTCTTAATGTGAGCAGCGTTTCTATGGTGCCTCCGTGCCCCTCCTTAAAAGACAGAGAAAAAACAAGTTTGGTTTGTCAGCAAGTAAAGTTGCTCAATCTTCTGCTTGAGAGCTGTTCATGATAGATATTTACTTTACAAACCATACAAATGAAGTTTCTAATTTTCAGTAAACGGCATATGTTCACTACTGTGAAACCTTGAGAAAAATTACACAGCTGCATTCTCAATACATTAAATAAGCACTTCAAACAGCTGAACACTAATATCAGTTTCTAGTCCTCTTCATACTTACAGAGAAGCAGTAACCAGAGCTCTTGTTCCTATCCTTCGCCTCATTTCTGCTTTTTCAAAGGATGTGACCGAGACCTAAACTGCTACATACTGACTGGCATGTTGCCATTTCTCTTAATTTCGTTGGCCGACTTCCTCTTCACTGATGGATTTTGCTGAAAGTCTGTGCATCTAATTAACCTTCATGACAACCTCAGGAATCAATTGTGAGTGTGAGGCCTAGAAGTCCTGCCCCAGCACAGGGTATTCCATTAAGGGATTACTCCAACTTTCAAATAATGTGAGAACAGCAACTCGAAATTCAATGTGGACAAAAGAGATGATTGTGGAATTCATGAAGGAGCTGGTCAATCACTCTCCATTGTGCATTAGTGGCTCTGCCATGGAGAGAGTTAAGAGCACGAAGTTACTTGCTGTGCACGTAACGGACAATCTAACCTGGACCCTCAACACTTAATTAGTCAAGAAGGCACAGCAGCATCTACACATTCTGAGAAGACTGAGGCATGCAAGGCTCCCTTGTCCCCATTCTAATAACTTTATGCAGGAGCACAATTGAGAGTGTCCTGTCTGGCTTCATTGCGTGTTATGGAAGCTGCAAGGAAGATCTGTAAGATCCTACAGAGCATAGCAAAAATCTGCCGAGAGGATCACCAGGGTCTCTCCCATCCCCCCCACCTATTTGTAACATTTACTGGAAGCGTTGCAGACGAAGGGCCTGAAGCATTGTTGAGGATCCCTACCACCCATCCCACTAACTCTTTGACCCTCTACCATCAAGAAGGAAGTACAGAAGCATCAGGACTAAGACCCCAGAATGGGTAATAACTTCTTCCCTCACATGAATACCCCAACACCACCAAGGACTTGTCACCAAGACAGCCAGCTGTTTGCTGCTTACCTGTGCTGTGAACTACGTGCATTTTGAATTACATTTTATTACTGTTTTGTGGTAATATTTTGTTTTATGTGCTGTATGTGCTATATGTTTTGTGGGTGTACCGTGCTCTGGAGGAACGCTGTTTTGTTTTTTTGTACAGTATATGTACAGATGACAATAAACTTGAACTTTCAATCTAATTAAAATCTTTAAGCGCAGAACCTTACTAAACTTCCTGAAAATGCAGGTTAGCCACACAAAGGGGAATTGAACTGCTGGTTTGTCAGGCACACATAATTATCCAGAGAGCCACCATCCAACCATATAAAAGATGTTAGATGAATGATTAAATTCAGAACTTCACTGGTAGTTGGTTTATCTGTGCATCAACAATGACCGTGGCCCAGATTTTCTAATTGTTATTCAGTGCTGAATTAAATGCAGAGTCTGCGAGTGTGTGGCTTTTTTTTAATCTTCTGCCCGATGGGAAATCCCCCTTCCACCAAGCAAAAGGTACAAAAGCCTGAAAGCATGTACCAGCAGGCTTAAGGACGGTTTCCATCAGCAGTTATTTGATTGTTGAATCAGAGTCAGGTTTATTATCACTGACGTATGCCATGAAGAATTTGTTGTTTCATTGCAGCATTACAGTGCAAGGCATAAAAAAAATTCCACTGAGTTACAATAAAATAAACAAGAGTACAATAGAGATCTCTTTGTCTGATAAGATGGACGCCTGACCTCATGATCTGACTCATCAACGTCTGCACCTTATTCTCCGCCTGCACTGCATTTTCTTTGTACCCTTGCAAAACAGTTTTTCGCTGTACCTTACTACTTAAGGGTTTTCTCTTTGGAGAGAAGGAGGACGAGGGAGGACTTGATAGAGATGTACAAGGTGATGAGAGGCATGGATAGAGTGGACAGCCACAACTTTTTTCCCTCAGTAGAAATGGCTTACATAAGGAGGCATAATTTTAAGGTGTTGGGAGTAAAGTATAGGGGGGCATGTCAGAGGCATTTTTTTTTTTACACAGAGTTGTGGGTGCGTGGAATGCACTGTTGGATTGGTGGTAGTGGCAGATAAGGGATTAGGGACATTTAAGGGACTCTTAGATAGGCATATGGATGATAGAAAAATGGAGGGCTATGTGGGAGGGAAGGGCTAGATTGATCTTAGAGTAGGTTAAAAGGCTGGCACAACATCATGGGACAAAAGACCTACAGAATACTGTGCTATAATGTTCTTCATTCTGTGACAATAATAAATTAATTTTCTATCAATTTACATGCAGCCTAATGATCCAGCAAAAGGCCTTAACTCCTAACAAAACCAGATTTTTGGACTTCAGAAATGGGAGAACTTCCATTACAAAGTGTTGAGAAGGATCCCCTGGCAACAAGCATTGGGCTGCATCGTAGCAAGCCAGATATCAGTAATGAAATCAGATTCAGGCCTGACAATCATAATGAATAAACTGAAATTGACAAATCCAGGCATCACTGCAGGCAATCTCGATGTCCACTGGTTGCAGGCACAACCTCAGTCCAACACAGAGTTGAGCAAACTCAACAGAGCTGTGAGCAGAACTGGCCAGATTCAGGCCTGACAATCATAATGAATAAACTGATCAACCAGATAGCCACAGTGTTGTACAAAGCTAAAGCATCTTGCAGTCAGTTATATGAACTGGCTAACTACAGAATGGCTGCCACAGGAGGAAATTTCACTAATGCGGCTGTATGAAAAAGCTGAACAATGTCATTCCATTTTAAACTGGCGTTACTTACTGGTTTAAACAACTTGCTGGTAGTCAATGAAATGAAGGAAGCAACTAAATAGTTATTCACACTTTTTCTGTTAAACGATTGCTGCAACCGGTGGCTAGTGGCTTCCCTGTTGGAGTTGAACTGTATCACTTGTGTGATCTGGTGTTTTTGTGGCGTGGCTGGAGCCTCGCTGGGGCAGGACAGCTGCGGCACGACCAAGCTGGACAAATTTGATGCGGGGGAGTCGAGGCGAGGCAAGGAAAGATACGAAGTTTGACCGATTTAAGAGCTGAGCCGAACTGGAATGGCTGGGTACTGGCCGCATCAAAGTGGCAGAGCTCAAGTCTGAGAGCGAGGAATGACCTGAGGTTTGGATGATTTAAGCGCTGAGTCAGATTGAAATGGTCGGAGAGTCATGGTCGCAAGCAAGGATCTGGCCAGTTCTGCTCACAGCTCTGTTGAGTTTGCTCAACTCTGTGTTGGACTGAGGTTGTGCCTGCAACCAGTGGATATCGAGATTGCCTACAGTGATGCCTGGATTTGTCAATTTCAGTTCTGAATGCTGTTTGCTTGCTTTTATTCCTTGTACGATTTGTTTTCCTCTTCCTCTCTCTCTGCACACCGGGTGTTTAGAAACAGAAAATAGGTGCAGGAGGCCATTCAGCCCTTCGAGCCTGCACTGCCATTCAGTATGATCATGGCTGATCATCCAACTCAGAACCCTGTACCTGATTTCTCTCCATACCCCCTGATCCCTTTAGCTACAAGGGCCATATCTAACTTGCTCTTAAATATAGCCAATGTACCGGCCTCAACTGTTTCCTGTGGCAGAGAATTCCACAGATTCACCACTCTCTGTGTGAAGAAGTTTCTCCTCATCTCGGTCCTAAAAGGCTTCCCCTTTACCCTTAAACTGTGACCCCTTGTTCTGGACTTCCCCAACATCAGGAACAATCTTGCTGCATCTAGCCCATCCAATCCCTTTAGCATTTTATACATTTCAATAAGATCCCCCCTCAATCTTCTAAATTCCAGTGAGTATAAGCCTAGTCGATCCAGTCTTTCTTCATATGAAAGTCCTGCCATCCCAGAAACCAATCTGGTGAATCTTCTTTGTACTCCTTCTATGGTAAGAATGTCTTTCCTCAGATTAGGGGACCAAAGCTGCACACAATACTCCAGGTGTGGTCTCACCAAGGCTGTGTACAACTGCTCCTGTACTTGCATCCTCTTGCTATGAATGCTAACATACCATTTGCCTTCTTCACCGCCTGCTGTACCTGCATGCCCACTTTCAATGACTGGTGTACAATGACACCCAGGTCTCGTTGTACCTCCCCTTTTCCTAATTGGCCCACCATTCAGATAATAATCTGTTTTCCTGTTCTTGTCACCAAAGTGGATAACCTCATATTTATTCATATTAAATTGCATCTGCCATGAATTTGCCCACTCACCTAACCTATCCAAGTCACCCTGAATCCTTTTAGCATCCTCCTCACAGCTAACACTGCCGCCCAGCTTCGTGTCATCTGCAAACTTGGAGATGCTGCATTTAATTCCCTCATCTAAATCATTTATATTGGAAAAACCTGGGGTCCCAGCACTGGGCCTTGCAGTACCCCACTAGTCACTGCCTGCCATTCTGAAAAGGTCCCGTTTATTCCCACTCTTTACTTCCTGTCTGCCAACCAATTCTCTATCCACATCAATACCATACCCCCAATACTGTGTGCTTTAAGTTTGCACACTAATCTCCTGTGTGGGACCTTGTCAAAAGCCTTTTGAAAATCCAAATATACCACATCCACTGGTTCTCTCCTATCCACTCTACTAGTTACATCCTCAAAAAATTCTGTAAGATTTGTCAAACATGATTTTCCTTTCACAAATCCATGCTGACTTTGTCCAATGATTTCACTACTTTCCAAATGTGCTGTTATCACATCTTTGATAATTGACTCCAGCATTTTCCCCACCACTCATGTTAGGCTAACCGGTCTATAATTCCCTGGTTTCTTTCTCCCTCGTTTTTTAAAAAGTGGGGTTACATTAGCCACCCTCCAATCCTCAGGAACTAATCCAGAATCTAAAGAGTTTTGAAAAATTATCACTAATGCATCCACTATTTCTTGGGCTACTTCCTTAAGCACTCTGGGATGCAGACCATCTGGCCCTGGGGATTTATCTGCCTTTAATCCCTTCAATTTACCTAACACCACTTCCCTACTAACATGTATTCTCCTCAGTTCCTCCATTTCACTGGACCCTCAGTCCCCTACTATTTCCGGAAGATTATTTATGTCTTCCTTTTGAAGACAGAACCAAAGTAGTTATTCAATTGGTCTGCCATGTCCTTGTTCCCCATCATCAATTTGCCTGTTTCTGACTGAAAGGGACCTACATTTGTCTTAACCAATCTTTTTCTTTTCACATATTTATAAAAGCTTTTGCAGTCAGTTTTTATGTTCCCTGCCAGCTTTCTCTCATAATCTTTTCCCCTTTCCTAATCAAGCCCTTTGTCCTCCTCTGCTGGACTCTGAATTTCTCCCAGTCCTCAGGTGTGCTGCATTTTCTGGCTAATTTGTATGTTTCTTCTTCGGACTTGATACTATCCCTAATTTTCCTTGTCAGCCACGGGTGCAATACCTTCCTTGGTTTATTCTTTTGCCAAACTGGGATGAACAATTGTTGTAGTTCATCCATGCGATCTTTAAATGCTTGCCATTGCATATCCACCGTCAACCCTTTAAGTATCATTTGCCAGTCTATCTTAGCTAATTCATGTCTCATACCTTCAAAGTTACCCTTCTTTAAGTTCAGAACCTTTGCTTCTGAATTAACTATGTCACTCTCCATCTTAATGATGAATTCCACCATATTATGGTCACTCTTACCCAAGGGGCCTCGCACGACAAGATTGCTAACTAACCCTTCCTCATTGCTCAATACCCAATCTAGAATGGCCTGCTCTCTAGTTGGTTCCTCGACATGTTGATTCAGAAAACCATTATTCAAAGAAAACTTAAACCCCTTATTGAATTATGTGAAAAAGACGCTTTCTAAATGGCCCCCTCTTTCTATATCCCTAATTGGCCGAATTAATTCGATTAAAATGAAGATTCTTCCTAAATTTTTATATCTTTTTCAGGCCTTACCTATTTTTATTCCTAAGACGTTCTTTGATTCTTTAGATTCAACTTTAACCTCTTGTATTTGAAATAATAAACAAGCTCGTTTAAGTAAAGTTTACTTACAAAGAAATAAACAGATGGGTGGACTAGCCCTACCCAATTTTAGGTTTTACTATTGGGCTGCCAATATAAGGAATATTACTTTCTGGTCCTATTATATTTATCATAAAGATTGCCCATCATGGGTCTCCTTAGAAGTTAATTCTGTAAAAAATTCCTCTGTTGTCTCTTCCTGGATCATACTCTTCTTTTTCAGCAAATAAAACAACTGATAACATAATTGTTAAGCAAACTTTAAGGATCTGGTCTCAATTTAGAAAAGTTTTTGGTTTAGTGAATTTTTCATTATCATCTCCCATTCTCCTTAATTATTTTTTTATCCCTTCCATGACTGATAAAGTCTTTAAAGATTGGGATGAATTAGGTAGTAAGTGTTTTTGGGACCTGTTTATCTCAGGATCTCTTGCTTCATTTGACCAATTGTCAAATAAATTTGCACTCCCAAAATCACATTTTTACAGATACCTTCAAATTAGAGATTTTCTACATTTCCAATTAGCTACGTTTCCTATAGGTCCTGATAAAAATTTACTGGACGATCTTTTAAATTTAAAACCTTTTGTTAATGGTTCTATTACCGGTATCTATAACTTGTTGATTGATTCTAGACAAGACTTTTTAAAAAAAGCTTGGGAGGATGACCTAAATTGTCAGATTTCTGACGATAGATGAAATAAAATTCTTAAACGGGTTAATAAATCATCTTACTGTGCTCATCATTCTCTTTTACAATTTAAAGTGGTTCATAGAGCTTAATTTCTAAACAGAAGCTCTCCAGTTTTTACCCGAATGTTTCTCCACTTTGTAATAAATGCAACTCTGCTGATGCCTCTTTAATTCATATGTTTTGGTTTTGCCCTACAATTGAAAAGTTTTGGCGGGAAGTATTTCATACCTTCTCTCAACTTTTTAGGGTCCAATTTGACCCAAATCCCCTAACTGCCTTGTTTGGTATTATTGCAAATGATGATATAACTTTAAATATTCCTTACCTACAGGTTTTAGTTTTTACCTCTCTTTTAGCAAGAAGAGCAATCTTGCTTAAATGGAAGGAGTCTACTCCTCCTACACATCTTCAATGTCTATGTGATATTATGTCGTATTTAAATTTAGAAAAGATCCGCTGCTCAGTCTTAAATTCGAAACAATCTTTTTATGATATTTGGAGACCTTTCCTAAATTACTTTTCCAATTTATAAAGTTTAACAGTGCACAGACTTTTATGTATATTTTTATCTTCTCTTCTTAAGTGAATATGTTTTTTTTCCTAAGTATCCATTGTCATCCATCAGCATTTTTCTTTGGTAGTTGGTAGGGGGTTGACTTTTTTATATATAAAAAAATTTATTTTATGATGTATGACCTATCTTTAAATTTTTGATTACAGAGTGGTATGCCTTTATGTGTTATGCTATAACATTTTGATCAATTTTATTACAATATATGAATGTACACAAGTTATGTTGAGATGTGTCTATGTGTTGCACTCTATAAATCTTTTTTTTTCTTCCGAATAAAAATATTGTAAAAAGAAAGAACCTTTGTTTCTGAATTAACTATGTCACTCTCTATCTTAATGAAGAATTCCACCATATTATTGTCACTCTTACCCAAGGGGCCTTGCACAACAAGATTGCGAACTAACCCTTCCTCATTGCTCAATACCCAGTGTAGAATGGCCTGCTCTCTAGCTGGTTCCTCGACATGTTGGTTCAGAAAACCATCCCGCATACATTCCAAGAAATCCTCTTTGCAGCACCCTTACCAATTTGGTTCACCCAATCTATATGTAAATTGAAGTCACCCATTATAACTGCTGATCCTTTATTGCATGCATTTCTAATTTCCTGTTTAATGCCATCCCCAACCTCACTACTACTGTTAGGTGGCCTGTACACAACTCCCACCAGCTTTTTCTGTCCCTTAGTGTTATGCAGCTCTACCCATATCGATTCCACATCCTCCAGGCTAATGTCCTTCCTTTCTATTGTGTTAATCTCCTCTCTAACCAGCAATGCTCCCCCACCTCCTTTTCTTTCCTGTCTATCCCTCCTGAATATTGAAAATCCCTGGATGTTGAGCTCCCATCCTTGGTCACCCGGAGCCATGTCTCTGTGATCCCAACTATATCATATTCATTAATAACTATCTGTACATTCAATTCATCCACTGTTACGAATGCTCCTCGCATTGACACACAAAGCCTTCAGGCTTGATTTTACAACACTCTTAGCCCTTATACAATTATGTTGAAAAGTGGCCCTTTTTGATTTTTGCCCTGGATTTGCCTGCCTGCCACTTCACCTTACTATGTTTTGCTTCTACCCTCATTTTATACCCCTCTGCCTCTCTGAACTTGTTCCCATCCCCCTGCCACATTTGTTTAAATCCTCCTGAACAGCAGTAGCAAACACTCCCCCTAGGACAGGGGTCAGCAACCTTTACCACTGAAAGAGCCACTTGGACCCGTTTCCCACAGAAAAGAAAACACTGGGAGCCGCAAAACCCGTTTGACATTTAAAATGAAATAACACTGCATACAACGTTTTTTTTGCCTTTATGCTATGTATAAACAAACTATAATGTGTTGCATTTATGAAATTGATGAACTCCTGCAGAGAAAACGAAATTACATTTCTGCATGCAACAAAAACATTTTGAACTCCGAAAAAAAGACGTTGGGTTGAAAGTTACTTTTAAGTAAAATACTCAATGTCTATTTGAGTCCTTCTTGTATTTATGAAAAACGCCGAACTTAAATTTTCCGCCAGCAGCAAACCAAAAATAACATCAGCCAGCTGTCAGCCTGAAAAATAAAAGGACTATTTCACTGAACAATGAAAAAATATGAATATACATACAATAATAGGCAATTAAAATATTTATCATACTTGGTTAATGGGATTTCTGCTCCTGGACCTCAGCGCACAGCGTCTGCACATCAGGGCTGTATGACGTCACCTTCATCTTTACACAGGATCGCAAGCTGTCATCTGTGAGGCGTGTGCGATGTTTGTTTTTAATAAAGTTCATGTTGGAGAACACCTGCTCACATACATATGTGGATCCAAAGATCGACAGGACTCCAAGCGCATACTTTTTCATGTTTACATAAATGTCGGGCACAGCATTCCATGTTTCAAACACAAGTTGGTCCGGATTTGGAAGGTTTTCAATATCACTCCATTTGTGATTCTGAGCAAGAACGGCCTTCTGACGGGCAACATCTTCAAGGTCTGCTGTCAAGCGTCTAAACTTGGACACCCATATGTCTTTGTCGGCTATGTCGGCCAGTTCCATCTCAAGATCAGGTTGACTCACACCTGCCAATGCAGTCGTATTCAGTAGGGAAGGATCGATGCTTAAGGGAGTGACCGGGAAGGATAATGTGTTTTTTTCCTCTCTGAACTCACAGAAGCGTTTCCCAAACGATGTTTGCATTGCGATGATTGCAGAATGTAAATACTCCGAAATTATCATGTCGTGACCTTGTTTGAACTCTCTCAAATTGGGGAAGTGAGACAAAGTGCCTTTCTGTAAATCTCTGGCAAGCACTGTCAACTTTCGCTCGAATGCCAAGACATCCTCCAACATGTGCAGGGCTGTGCGTCCTTTCCCCTGAAGAGCTGTGTTCAGCGTGTTCAGGTGCGCTGTCATGTCTACCATGAAGTGTAGCTTTTCCAGCCACTCTGGCTGTTCCAGCTCAGGAAAGTTGAGCCCTTTGCTGCCCAGGAAAGTTTTCACTTCTTCCAGACACGCGACAAAGCGTTTCAGCACCTCCCCTTTGGACAGCCACCGGACTTTGTTGTGCAGCAGGAGATCAGAATATGCGCTTTCCATCTCGTCCAGTAACAAACGGAATTGACGGTGATTTAAACTTTTTGCCATTATTTTATTGACAATCTGAATGACAACATCCATTACTTCTGTGCATTCCGGAGGAAATGTTTGAGCGCACAGTGCCTCTTGGTGCAAGATGCAGTGAAAAGTCAGCAGCTTTCTGTCCAGCGACTTCTGCAGTAAAGCCACAAATCCCTTGTGCGTTCCCGTCATATTCGGAGCCCCATCAGTAGCTACTGACACCAGATGGGTGGTCTTTATTCCTTTGGCTCTTAAACAATTCAAGACAGCCTCACAGATGTCCTCCCCCCGTGTTTGGTCTTTTAGAGGTATCAACTCAATCAGTTCTTCCTGTGGCCCGGCAGAGTTTACATACCGGCAGAACAACGCTATTTGTTCAATATCGCCTTTGTCTTTAGACTCGTCACAGGCAATCGAGTAGGCCACAGCTGAATTGATGTCTTTAATTTGCTGTCTTGTGATGTCTTCTGCCATTTTTATGGTTCTGTCTTTGACAGTCTTTGCAGAGAGGGGCATATCCCTGATTTTCTGCACAATTTCACTCTTGTTTTTAAAGTCCGTGAATAGATGTTCTGAAATCTTAATGAAAGATTCTTTTATATATTCACCATCTGTAAACTGCTTCCCGTGCCTGACTATTTCCTGAGCGGCAATATAACTGGCGTATGTCGTTGATTTTCCTGACTTCATCCATTTCTGGAAATGATTTTTGCTCAGATCAACCTTCCGCATCAGTTCCGAAACGGCTTTTTTTCTCTCATCTCCATCCGGATATTTTTGAGCAAAGGCTGCGTGTTTACTCTGGAAATGCCTTGCGACATTTGACTTTTTGTTGTTTGCTAGTTTCTCATTGCATATTAAGCATACCGGTAAACCAGTCTCGTCAACAGTGAAAGCAAATGAATCTGTCCACGTATCATTAAACGTTCTGTTTTCTTCAGTCACTTTTCTTTTTTTAGAATTCTCCATAGTTGGCTTACCTTGGATCGAAAAATTAAAGAAATCGCGCACTGGCGGGTGTCAGGTATTGGCAGTGGTGACGTATATTAATAGCGATAAAAACACGTTGCAGCGGTGTGTTCAGGCAGTCAGTAAACTGCAGTCGAATAACTTTATTCGAACTAAACAGCCTTGCTTCTAAGCCTCCCTCAACCCAGCCCCCATGGACGCAGATGCTGCAAAAGACACGTACTCACAAACCCCCGTAGGCAATCTCCCTTAGCCGGAATGCTGGCTAATTGAGAGCCGTTTCGGATGTGTCAGAAAATGTGTCGCCACACTTACATTGTACAAGATCACCATAATCTTCAAATTTAGAATTACATTTCAAAAGCTAACAAACTAACATAAAATACATTTTAATTAAATACTGACCAATTATTTCCCAAAGCCACAGGGAGCCGCAGCACAGAGGTGAAAGAGCCACAAATGGCTCGGGAGCCGCAGGTTGCCGACCCCCGCCCTAGGACATTGGTTCCAGTCCAGCCCAGGTGCAGACCGTCTTGTTTATACCGGTCCCACCTCCCCCAGAACTGGTTCCAATGCCCCAGAAATTTGAATCCCTCCTCCTTGCACCATTTTTCAAGCCCCATAATCATCTGAAATATCCTCCTATTTCTACTCTGGCTAGCACGTGGCACTGGTAGTAATGCAGAGATTATTACCTTTGTGGTCCTACTTTTTAGTTTATCTCCTAACTCCCAAAATTCACCTTGTAGGACCTCATCCCATTTTTTACCTATATCGTTGGTACCTATGTGCACCACAACCACTGGCTGTTCACCCTCCCATTCCAGAATGTCCTGCAGCCGCTCAGAGACATCCTTGACCCTTGCACCAGGGAGGCAACATACCCACCTGGAGTCTCGTTTGCGGCCGCAGAAACGCCTATCTATTCCCCTTACAATCAAATCCCCTATCACTATAGCTCTCCCACTCCTTTTCCTTCCCTCCTGTGCCACAGAGCCACCCATGGTGCCATGAACTTGGCTGCAGCTACCTTCTCCTGATGAGACATCTCCCCCAACAGTATCCAAAACAGTATATCTGTTTAGGAGGGAGATGACCTCAGGGAGCTCCTGCACTACCTGCCTACTGCTACACTGTCTAGTGGCCACCCATTCCCTTTCTGCCCGTGTAGCCTTTACCTGCAGTGTGGCCAACTCACTGAACGTGCTATTCATGACTTTCTCAGCATCGCGGATGCTCAAGTATGAATCCAATTGCTGCTCCAGCCGCTCAATGCGGTCTGCCAGAAGCTGCAGCTGGACACACTTCCTGCACACATAGTCGTCAGGGACACTGAGAGTATCCCTGATTTCCCACATGCTGCAGGATGAATAAACCACGGGGCCGATTTCAGCTGTCATGACCTACCAATTAGTTGCCTCAACTTTTGAAACATTCTCCTTTTAAAGGAACTTACCTGGCCTTACCTCACTTGGAGTGAAGCTCATCCTCAGCCTCTGGAGACAAAGCCTTCCTACTCTGTCTCCCTCTATTCCGTCGCCCGCTCTGTCAAACTGCTCTCTTTTAAATACTCCCGCTGCCTTACGGTCCGACTTGCATGTACTTGTGCAGTTGTGCCCCGTTAAACTGCTGAAGAAAATGACCGACTTCCACAAACTGCTCTCTTTTAAATACCGTAGATTCCGGACTACAGAGCGCACCTGATTAAAAGCCGCACGCTCTAATTTTAGAAAGAAAATCAATTTTGTACTTGTACAGGCCGCACCGGATTTTAAGCCGCAGGTGACCCACGTTGTAATATGAGATATTTACACAGAAAGATATTACACGTGAGGATTTTTGAACTTTTAATTAAATCCGTATGGTAACAAAAACAAATATATATTGCAAATGCTTTTTTTCGAACAGTGCCTGTAACACAGCTACTTTTAAATATACATACGTATCGGTAACACACAAATTACGTTGCGTATACTTTTTTACTGAACAGTGCACGAACAACATTCCAATATCTCCTAACGACTAGTAAAAAAAAATATATATACTGCAGCCTACCAGGAAAAGTTATTGATCGCCTTCTTCATCTTCCTCCTGCGCACTAAAACCATCAAAGTCTTCTTCTTCAGTGTCTGAATTGAATAAAACCTCAGGATCTCGTCATTCACTTCAGTCTCTTCGTTGTCGCTCTCACTTGAGCGCACGCGGTCCTCTTCATCACGCAGCAGTCCAGCCTTTCGAAACCCGCTGGTGATGGTGGACGTTGTGACACGGCTCCACGCATTTAGGATCCACTGGCAGACTTGAGTTAAAGATGCTCTTCGCATGCGTCCTGTTCTGGTAAAGGATTTCTCGCCGCTCGTCATCCAAGCCTCCCACTCAACGCACAGCGCCACTTTAAATGCCCGGTTCACGCTGATGTCCAGTGGCTGCAAATACTTCGTGGTGCTCCCAGGAATCACAGCTGGAATTGAGTTTGTACTCTTGATGGCAGCTTTCACTGAACTTTCATTGTCAGCCGCTTAAAAAATCACCATCGGTGGAAGCTTTAGTCCGGATGCTGTGCAGCTCAGAACACAAGTAAAATGGGTTCTCTCATGGCCACTTATTTTCAGTGTGATGGACGAGTCACCTTTTTTATTAACAGTCCGAGTGAGAGGCAGGTCAAACGTCAAAGGTACTTCATCCATATTTATGATATCATCTGGCCTGATGGAATTCTCCGCTATCTTTGTTTGAGTGAATGTGCGGAAGTTAGCAAGCTTTTCCTCGTGGTCGGGAGGGAGCAGCTGACACAGAGTCGTGCGTACCCTGACGGACAGGCCTTTTCGTCTCATAAATCTAAAACACCACGACGGCCCACCTCTAAAATCTTCGATTTTCATTTTGGTGGCGATTGCTTTAGCCTTCAGTCTGATCTGCACGGTGGAAACACCGCGGCCGCCTGCTCTCTGTGTGTTAACCCAGTCTTCAAGAAAGTTTTCAAGTTCAGCCCATCTGCTATGATTACCTCTGAAAGCTTTTGTCGTCTTTTTGCATTGACTCAGTTCTTCACGCTGGCGTCTCCACCGTCTCAACATCGATTCATTTATGCCAAGATTATGTGCAGCAGCTCGATTTCCTTCTTCAACCGCCAGATTGATCGCCTTTAACTTAAAAGCTGCATCATATGCTTTTCTTCGAGTGTTTTCCATGTTGATGAGGGTGAGTACAAATGACTGATTTACAATAATTTAATTGTGAAAGTGCGCTTGATTTATTGTACAATTTCATTGGACCTCTGTGAACTACTCATCAATTTTATTGGTCTACTGTTACGAGGCAAAATGTTTTTGGCGGCATGAAAAAAAAACATGCATTAGCCGCACCGTAGTATAGGCCGCAGTGTTCAAAGCGTGGGAAAAAAGTTGCGGCTTATAGTCCGGAATTTACGGTACTCCTGCTACCTCACGGTCCGACTTACACGCGCTTGCGCAGTTGTGCCCTGTTAAACTGCCGAAGAAAATGATGGTTTTCTTTTGTTTTTAATGTGTTCTATTGGGGTTTTTAGTTTTGTAGCTGCCTGTAAGACGACGAATTTCAAGCTTGTATAAAGGTACTTACTTTGATAATAAAATGTATTTTGAACTTTAAGGCCTTAAAGTTCTTAGACATAGACAACTTAGAACTTAGACAAGTTCTAAGACATAGCAACAAAATTAGGCCATTCACACCATTGACTCTGCTCCACTATACCATCATGGCCAGTTTATTACCCCTCTCAACCCCATTCTCCTGCCTTCTCTCTGTAACCTTCGACACCCTTACTAATTAAGAACCTCTCAACCTCCAGTTTAAATACACCCATTGACTTGGCCTCCGCAGCCATCTGTGGCAATAAATTCCACAGAGTCACTACCCTTTGGCCAAAGAAATTCCCTTCTGTTATAAAGGGAATCCTTCTATTTTGAGGCTGTGACCTCTGGTCTCCCACTATCGGAATCATCCTCTCCACATCCGCTCTGTCTAGGCCTTTCAAAATTGCTGGGTGTTCTTTTGGGAAAAAAATACCCTGTTCTTACTGGGGAAAAGATGCTGATAAATCTATTTCCTTTCTGAGTTAAGTGACTTTGTTTATTCCCACAACTGAAACTTTTTCTCTACATGTCCACTAACTAATCCTTTCAATATTCAGTAAGTAAACAGATTCACCCTAAGTTATAAACACAAGAGATTCTGCAGATATTGGAAACCCAGAGCAGTGTACACAAAATGCAGAACTCAGCAGACCAGGAGGCATTCATGGAGAGGAATAAAGAGCCAACGTTTCCGGCCGAGAACCTTCATCATAAAGAGAACTTGCACTTTATTAGTTGTAATTGCACAACAGCAAAGCAGGAAATCCCATTTGAGTCAAATTTAATGCTGTAGTCCTTGTTTATTACATAATAGTCTTGCAAAAATTTAACCAAAATGACAATTCAGGGAGTATTGTCATTTCTGAGTATTATAGAGGATCGTCCAGTTAGAATTAAATTTTCTGTGTGTTTCTGCTCTGTAAACCAGTAAATCAATACAGCAGTTCTCCTGCAACTGACCTTGGCTGCGTAATGCAGGGCTGTTAGGTTAAGATCCGTAGCTCTCTCGTTTACGTTCACACCAAGCTCCATGACCAGGAACTGAATGGCTTTGTCCTGTGCTGTTACTGCAGCTCGATGCAGCGACTGGGCTCCTAATGCATCCTTGGCTGAGATATTGGCCTGAAAAATGTAGACAATGGGTTTGCGGATCACCGCAATAATAACGACACAGAAACTTTAACGGTGCAGTCTTTCTTGTCCACCAGATTAGACGACACCAGAGTGTGCTCAGAAAGTTGGCCGATGTGACAGAACAGGTTGGCAATGCTAATTCTCCCGCTAATCTTGCCCTTTTGCCAGGTTAGTCACTCCTCCTCATTCTGTCCCTGGTCTATTTTCCCCAGTAGTTCACACACTTCGTCCTCCTGTTCTGTAGTCCTTGGAAGTTCCAGAGTGTCAGGGGTCAGAGCTGTGTGAAGTTGCCATCACTAGGGAGAAGGTTCTTGGGAAACTGAAAGATTTGAAGGCAGATAAGTCACCCGGACCAGATGGTGTACACCCCAGGGATCTGAAAGAAGCGTGGAGGTTGGAATTGACAGTTGGTGAATAGTTATATTTTAAAGTTAAAGACAGACTGTGTCGTGGAGAAAGCCTCTGTATATTTGTAAGTACTTTTTTACTATATAACTTTTGGGCAGCTTTTGCATTTTTTTCACCTGGCACTAAATAAATCCCCTCGCACTAACATCCTGTTGGGGCTTACCTTCTATTTTTTTTCAACTGGTGACCCTTGTCGGGCACACTTACCCACACCTGACATGAGGTGTGACAGGAGCAGCTAAGGAGAACAGGCAAAGATACACTTAGTGGCTACTTTACTAGGTACGTCTACTTATTAATGCAAATAGCTGATCAGCCAACCATGTAACAGCAACTCAGTGCATAAAAGCATGGAGACATGATCAAGTTGGTCAGTTGTCGTTAAGACCAAACATCGGAATGGTAAATACATTACTTTGACTGGAATGGTTGTTGGTGCCAGATGGGGTGGTTTGAGTATCTCAGGAACAGGTGACCTCCTGGTGTTTCCACACACAACAGTCTCTAGAGTTTACAGAGAGTGGTGCAATAAACAAAAACATCCTGTGAGCAATGAAGGAAGTCAGGGGAGACTGGTTCAAGCTGACAGGAAGGCAACAGTAACTCAAATAACCACACGTTATAACAATGGAGTGCAGAAGAGCATCTCTGCGCACACAACAGCCCATTTTATTAAGTCAATTCTTGAAGTGGATGGGCTACAGCAGCAGACCACTTCAAGTTCCGCTCCTGTATGTAATAAAGTGGCCCGAGTGTATATTTCAGGGGAAGCTGGATTACCTCCTCACTTATTAACACGGACAAGGAGGATATTTAGCCCATTGCATAATCTATTCAACCAAAATGCACCTTGTAGCATTCAGTCTGGAGTCAAATACCAAGCCATCAGGAAAGTCAGTGCCTAACGCTTGTGAGCCCGAGACCATGGAGGCTGGAGGCCAGAGGCTGCAGAAGGCAGCCTGTCCTGGGGTTAGATGGCTGCGTAGGTGCCTGGGTGGAAGTGGTGTTGCTTGTGTTCTCCGTTCTTCGGCTGAGGATTGTGGGCATGCAAACTACGTTAGTGCAGGAATGTGTGCTGACACTTGCCGGCTGCCCCCAGCACACCCTCAGGTGTGTTGGTTGTTCACGTAAAAGACACATGAATCTTGAGTCTGGATTTCCAAATAGTTAACCAGCAAATTAAAAGAGTTCTGCTGTATATATTTACAATCAATCTACAGGCAATCTTCATGCCATGACACTCAGGGACTGAGTTATTAATTATTGTGACTGTACATTTTACGCTTTGTATAAAGTGTTGGTGATCTTGTACATGGTGTTGGTGAGGCCTGATTTGGAGTATTGTGTGCAGTTTTGGTCACCTATCTACAGGAAAGATGTAAGTAAGTTTGAAAGAGTACAGAGAAAAGGATGTTTGTCAAGGATGTTGTCAGGTCTGGAGGACCTGAGGCGTAAGGAAAGATTGAATAGGTTAGGATTGTATTCTTTAGAACACAGAAGATTGAGAGATTTGATAGAGTTAAACAAGATTATTAGAGGTATAGACAGGTTAAATGCAAGCAGGCTTTTTCCACTGAGTTTGGGTGGGACTATAACCAGAGGTCACAGCTTAAGGGCAAAAGGTGAGGTTTAAGTGGAACATGAGGGAAAACTTCTTCACAGAGGGTCGTGAGAGTGTGGAATAAGCTTCCAGCACAAGTGGTCCATGTGAGCTCGATTTCAATGTATAAGAGAAGTTTGGATAGGTACGTAGTAGTAGGAATATGGAGGGCGATGGTGCCAGTGCAGGTTGATAGGAGCAGGCAGTATAAATGGTTTTGGCAAGGACTCGATAGGCTGAAGAGCCTGTTTCTGTACTGTACTTCTTTATGCCTTTTCTATGCTTTCATAATCATACGTCCTATATGTGCCTTGTGCTATGGGTGACTGTCGGTACTGTTTTGCACCTTGACCCCAAAGGACTACTGCTTCATTTTGCTGTACTCATGGGTAGGGCTGAATAACAATGAAACTTGTACTTAAATTTGAACTTGAACTTCCTTGCTTCTATACTTAATGCTTAAGAGAGCATCTGCATATCTTTTTAATCAGTCAACCAGTCCTGCCACATTTACCACAAACGGGAGTACAAGTTTGTACATGGCAGAGTCCTCCACACCTCTCAGTATCCTCCCTATGCCTGAGGGAAAATTGAGGGGGTCAACAGAAGTTCAAAGTAAATGTATTATCAATATATGTCACCATTGACTACCCTGAGGTTTACCTTCTTGCAGGTATTCACAGCAGAACAAAGAAATACAAAGGAATCAATGAAAAATTACACACAAAGACTGAAAGTCCTAGAAGTTGTTATGATTATACAGCAACTTGATGGAGTAAAGAGAGCTTCTACCATCAGGAAGGAGGTACAAGAGCAAGTAGGTCCCGTACTGCCAGGTTCAGGAACAGTTATTACTCTTCAACCATCAGGCTCCTGAACCAGCATGGACACCTTCATTTACTACAACTCTGAATTGATATCTGAACAAAACCTTTGGACTCGGTTTCAAGGACTCAACACTATGTTCTGTTTTCTTTCACTTGAAGATCAATCTAACCCTTCCCTCTGACAAAGCCCCCCATCTTTGTTTTTTATCATCCATGTGCTTATCCAAAATTTCCTAAATGCCCTTAATGTATCTGCCTCTACCACCATCCCTGGCAGGGTGTTCCACACACTCACCACTCAGAGTAAGTAAAAAACTTAATACTTTCCTCCCTCCAATTATCTTACAATTATTTCCCCTCATATTAGCCATTCCTGCCTGGAAAACAGTACAGAAGAGGACTTTACGCAAATAAATCCATCTAGACCATCATGAACATATTTATGCAGATCCCGTTCACTCCCGACATTCCTATCATTGGCAGTTAGCGTGCCGGTGACCTGGGTTAAGATTCTGCCTCTGTCTGTGAGGGTTAGGATCAGGGTTTGTGCTCATGTGGGCTTCCACTGGGTGTTTTGGTTCCTTCCCATGTTCCAGGGACATACAGATTAGTAGTTAATTAGGCAGCGCAGGCTCATTGGGCCGGAAGATCCTGTTACCGTGCTGTATCTCTAAATAAAATAAAAAGACCCTAGCTATCTGATTGATCTATACCCTGATGCCTTCATCAAGACACCTCTTATCCTATGACTATCTTCAGCTCTATTCCATAGGCTAGAGTGATGACCTGTACTGATTTTCGAGATGCAGGCTTTACAACACATCCCAGCCCTGTAACCCAATAGGCTCTACATAGCAGTTGGTTGTAGTCAGGTCACAACTCACCTTGTGTTTCTTTAGCAACAGTTTTGCAATCCCAATGTGGCCGTTCTGCACAGCGTCCATGAATGGTGTAACACCACAGCTGTCTTTGGCGTCTGATCTGTATCCACATCTACAAACAATTGAGAACAGCATTTCAAAGCAGCAGTAAGAAGCCATTCATATGGTACAAAGCAGGGTCAAAGTCGATGCAGTAACCTGTTCAGACTGGGCGAATCGAAAATAACAACTGAGCTCAAACCAGATTTCAGGATATTAATGGAAATGGGAAAATGGAAAGAAACCATTTATCCTGTTGTTGAGTATAGGGTTA
The DNA here is from genome assembly GCF_030144855.1 of Hypanus sabinus. Lineage (NCBI taxonomy): Eukaryota > Metazoa > Chordata > Chondrichthyes > Myliobatiformes > Dasyatidae > Hypanus > Hypanus sabinus. The sequence goes on from NC_082718.1 coordinate 28,071,042, forward strand.
GAGGCAGAACCTAAAAATTAGAGCCATTCAGAAGTGAACTTTTACATGCTGTGATTTGCGGAAATTGACATTGATCCTAGGTTATTTGTTATTTTAAAATTTGAGCAAAAGATTTTTGATTATTCAGCATTAGAGGATATGAGTGAAAGGCAGGCGGCTGGAATTAAATCACAGATCAACCACAAATGGGGAAATGGCCTCAAATGATGTGGCGGATACAGACCATCACATCACAGGCAAAGCCCCCACCCCCCCACCCCACCACTGAGCACATTTATAAGGATCATTGTCACAAGAAAGCAGCATCCATCATCAAGGACATCCACCATCCAGGCCATGCTCTTCTCTCACTGCAACGCATCACTGGCATCAACCTATTCCCCATCCTGGGCAGATATACAGAAAGGTGCTGGAAAAAGGCCAGCAACATCATGAAGGATCTCACCCACCCTACCCAATCCCGTCGGGCAGGAGGCTGCGTAGCATCCACACCAGGACCACTGAACTCAGAAAGACTTACTTTCCCCAAGCCATCAAGTTGATTCACAACTCCACCCACAAACTCTACCACTATTATTTGCAATCAGTCACCTTACGTACAGCCTAGCGTCATTCCATAGCGTCAATCAATCCATATATATAAGCTAACTTATGCATTTATATTTATTGTGTTTTTAAGAATTATTATTTGCGTCCTTTATCTTTGTGATTTTTTTTGGTGCTGCATTAGATCCAGAGTAACAATTGTAACACGCTGTAAGGTTTCACTGCTAAGGTAATGGTTTTTCTGTAGCAGCAATGTTTGGGTTATGGCTAGAGATAACGGGGCTTTGGAATGTTTGTTATCCAATGGGAGAAATGTTGTTCTTCCTTGTGAGCCTGGAAGAGAGATTTTCGTGGTCTTTCGTCGAGGAGTGATGGAGAGAGAGGATGCGAATGGAGAGAGTCAGAAGACCACCAGATGGAGTGGACTGAGGAGTGAGGGTCCGAGGGCCGGCTACACTTGGAAGTCGACGGGAACAAATGAACGAACAGTGAGTTCCGAAGATGCGCAACAGACTGTTCCCTTAAAATGGGCCCTTTTACTTTTTATTTTCTTTACTAACCTTCTATCCAGATTAAGATTCGTAAAGTTTAATCATTTAATTGCATAAGGTGTACTGCGGGGCAGATTTGTAACTGGGCAACACATCACGCAGCATCCACACAAATGAGATCTCTCAGTCTGGCAGGGCCAGAAGTTATTTTCCCCTCGACGAACATGTGCTGGCCAAGCTTGAGGGTTACACAATTATTTCATTCTCCTTTACACTTGTGGACAGGAAATTACATTAAGCAATCTTGAATCAGGCAGGAGGTACAGGAAGCCTTAGGTCCCATGCCACCAAGTTCAGGAAGTTACTGCCATACAACCATCCGGCTTCTGAACTAGAGTGGATAACTTCACTCACTTCAACTCTGAACTGATTGCACAACCTACAGACTCACTTTCAAAGATTCTACAATTCAAGTTCTCAGTTTGATTTTTTAAAAAATTTGCATGGTTTGTCTTTTTTCTTTTCTAGGGGATGACTTAATGGGGAGAGTGGCAGTGACCGTGTATCTGACACTGAGGTTCAAAAGGGAAGTGGAGACAGGAGGGCTGCAGTGATAGGGGAATCCATAGTTAGAGAAGTGGACATGAAATTCAGTGGACGTGAAGGAGACACCTGGATGGTATGTTGCCTCCCATGTGCCAGGGTCAGGACGTCTCCGATTGGGACCACTGTATTCTAAAGGTGACGGTGAACAGCCAGATTTCTTGGTACATATTGGCACCAATGACATAGGCAGGAAAACGGAGGAGATCTGAATAGAAAATTTAGAAAGATAGGTAGAAAGCTGAAAAGTGGGACCTCCAGGGTAGTAATCTCTGGATTGCTGCCTGTGCCATGTACCTGTGAAGGTAAGAGTAGGATGATTTGGCAGATGAATGTGTGGCCGAGGAATTGGAGCAGGGAGCAGGGTTACAGATTTCTGTATCATCAGTATTTCTTATAGGGAAGGTCTGACCAGTACAAAAGAGACGGGTTCCACCTGAACCCAACGGGAATTAATATCCTTGAGGGCATGTTTGCTAGAGCTGTTGGGGTAGATTTAAACTAATTCAGCAGGGGGATGGGAACCAGAGTGATACAGCTGAGGATGGGGCAGTTGGTATATAAGCAGAGGCAGTGTGTAGTGAGACTGTTCAGGAAGGACAGGCAGACAATAGGGTAAAATTGCAGACAATGGGATATGAGTTGAAGTGAAACATGGGGACAAAATGGAAAGGGACTGATCCAGGTCTGTTGGTGTTATATTTGAATGCATGCTATAGGGAATAAGGTAGATTTTTTGTAAGTAATAGAGATTCACTGTCTTTGCCCAGGACATGGAAAATGCAGTGCTACTCCATTCAGTGTGAAACAGCATGCTGACAGTTCAAGTACTAAAACACGATGATTAAATTTAAAATGATCCTGTAGTGCAGTAAGAGGTTGCCAGGTATGGTGTTGTGGGCATCACTGAGTCATGGCTGAAAGACAATTATAGTTGGGAGGTTAACGTTGTATCGAAAGGAGAGGTAGGTAGGCAGAGGGGGTGCCAAGCGCTGTTGGTAAAAAATGATACCAAGTTCTTAGAAGGAAGTGACATAGGATGGGAAGATGTAGAATCCTTGTGGGTAGAGCTAAGAAACAGCAAGGATAAGAAGACCCTGATGGGAGTTATATACAGGCCTCCAAACAGTTGCTAGGATGTGGGGTACAAGTTACAATGGGAGGCAGAAAAGGCATGTTGAAAGGGCAATGATATGAAAATCATATACCCAGGTAGAATGGGAAAATTTGGTTGGTGCTGAATCCCATGGGAGAGAATTTGTAGAATGTCTACCAGATGGCTTTTTAGAGCATCTCATGGTTGAGCCCACTGGGGGGAAAGGCTATTCTGGATTGGATGTTGATTAATGAACTGGATTTGATTAGGGAGCTTAAGATAAAGGACCCTTTTGGAGGCAAAGATCATAATTTGATAATCTTCACCCTGCAACTTGAGAGGGAGAAGCTAAAGTCAGATATATCAGTAGTACAGTGGAGTAAAGGAAATTATTGAGGCATGAGAGAGGAGCTGACCAAAGTTGATTGGAAGGGGATACTAGGAGGGATAACAGCAGAACAGCAAAGGCTGGGGTTTGTGGGAGTAAATCGGAAGGCAAAGAATAGATACATCCCGAAGAAGTATTCTAAAAGCAAGGTGATCAACCGTGTCTGACAAGTCAAAGACAACATAAAAGCAAAAGGGAGAACAAAAACAGAGCAAAGATTAGTGGGAAGTTAGAGGATTTTGAAACTTTATAAAACCAACAGAAGACAACTAAAACAACCATAAGGAGAGAAAAGATGAAATATGAAGGCAAGCTTGTCAATAATACCAAAGAGGATACCAGAAGTTTTTTTCAGATATATAAAAAGGGAGGTGAGAGTGGCACGAGTGTCATGGGCAAGAAGTGAGTGCAGTTGCTATTACGAGGGAGAAGATGCTTGGGAAGCTGAAAGATTTTAAGGTAAGTAAGTCACTGGACCAAACTCTGAAAGAGGTAGCTGAAGAGCTTATGGAGGCATTAGTTATGATCTTTCAAGAATCACTAGATTCTGGTAGGATTCTAGAGGACTGAAAAATTGCAAATGTCACTCCACTCCTCAAGAAGGGTGGGATGCAGAAGAAAGGAAATTATAGGCCAGTTAGCCTGACCAGTAGTTGGGAAGATGTTGGAGTCGATTGTTAAGGATGAGGTCTCAGGATACTTGGCTGCACATGATAAAATAGGTCAGAGTCAGGATTGTTTCCTTAAGGGAAAATCTTGCCTGACAGATCTGTTGGAATTCTTTTGAGAAAACAACAAACAGGACAGACAAAGGAGAATTGATGGATATTGTGTACTTAGATTTTCAGAAGGCCTTTACAATGTGCTACACATGAGGCCGCTTAACAAGTTAGATACCAGCATGATTAGAAGATTGGCTGACTAGCAGGGGGCAAAGAGTGGGAATAAAGGGAGCCTTTCTGGTCGGCTGCCGGTGACTAGTGGTGTTCCACAGGGGTCAGAGTTGGGACTACTTCTTTTTACATTATATGTCAATGATTTGGATGATGGAATTGATGGCTTTGTGGCCAAGTTTGTGGCTAATGTGAAGATAGATGGTGGGGCAGGCTGTGCTGAGGAAAGAAAGCAGGGAGGTAGCTACAGGACTTGGATTAGGAAAGTGGGCAAAGAAATGGCAAATGGAATACAGTGTTGGGAAGTGCATGGTATGCCCTTTGGTAGAAGGAACGGAAGAGTAGACTATTTTCTAAATGGGGAGAAATTTCAAAGATAAGAGGTGCAAAAGAATTTGGGAGTTTCATGCAGGATTCCTTAAAGGTTAACTTGCAGTTTGAATCTGTGGTAAATAATAAATTGAATCTGATTTTGATTTTGATAGATATCTCCCCTTTCTTTGCCTTAAATGAAAATACTACAAGATGCTGAAAACATGAAATATGACTGAAAGCACTGGATATGTCAGGCAGGCCAGGCAGCATCTACAGAGAGGGCAATGGAACAAGCGCTTCAGGTCAATGACCTTTTATTGTAACTACATTCAAATTCTTTGATGAATTAACCCGGTTTCTTCATCTATTGCTGCTGTCTGACTTGCTGAGTACTTTCTGCCTGATTCACGTTCCTACATCCCATCTTCTCAAATGCTAAGAACACCGACCCACTTGTTGATGCCCTCAGCCTTCCCAGGGCACTGTAGAGCTCTCTATCATCCATGCTCAGTTTTTATTAAATATATCAAAAGAAACTTGATTTGTAATTAGAAATATCTACAAGAATAAATCGTACAATGCCTTTTCATTCATACAATGAATTAAATAGTGTTCTATTACATTCCTTGAAACCAAAAGACTGTTGCCACTCATGTGCCCCCTCCCCTTCTGGGGTGGTACACTACTACAATAATTCAGGGGCTTTTACACTCAACCCAGTCCCTCCCTGTCCAGTTGCAGAAGAACCCTACACTGTGGTCCCTCACCACCGAGTCCTTGCGGTGGCTGCACCAAGCTTCACCATGTCTCTCAGCACGTACTCCTGCAGTGTGGAACGTGCCAGTCGGCAGCATTCCTCCACGGACGTCTTGCTGTGCTGGCAGACCAACTGGTTTTGGGAAGAACAAAGGGCGACTTTCACCAAGTTGATGATCTGCCAGCTGTGTTTGATGTCCATCTCTGTGTGTACCCTGGGAACGGCATGTCGATCAGAAAGTCTTCTGTCACACAGCTGCTTAGGATGAATCATGACACAGACCCTTGCATTTTTATCCACAGCCTGTTCGCATTGTGGAAAACTATTGTGTTTATAACTCTGATAGTGAAGCAGGTTGCACCATGAAGAGTAGTACACTTTGGACTGCTGGACTAAACACCTTTAAGAAAAGGAGTCCCTATTAACCATGAGTCCCATGTCTCTCGAAGAGGATTGAGGAGTGAGTGCACTGTAACAAGTAGCTCATATCCAAATCCAAAGTCTTATTATTATCTTCAAAGCTCCAAGAGTAGAACAGTAGATGGCAGCATGGTAGAGTACGGCTTGTGTAATATTATTATAGGGCCAGCAACCCAGGGTCATTTCCACTGCTGTGTGTAAGAAGCTTCTATGTTCTCCCCATGACTGTATTGGTTTCCTCCAGATGCTCCTGATGCTAATGTAATGGGAGGAATCACATGCATAATTCACAACCACCGACATTGAATGAGGCTGGTCTGCCATAATGACGTGAACATTTTTACTGCGCTTTATGTTCTGCATTGGGTTGACAATAAAGGAGCTATTACGGTTTCCCTTTGATGTAAAACACCTCTGCCGTTTTATTTATGAAACCTACAGTGGTGACTCTGATGCTCTACGATGATTCCACAGTTATTCAACATGTCATCCGATGCAGTTGATTTGAAATTGCCAGAGTTTTGGGAGTAAGAGACCGTCATATGCTTTTTTACAAGCTGAGGTGTAATTTGTGCTGCAAGAAAACTCCACAGATGACACGAGACAATGCTATGTAGTAGTGCTGCTCAGTAATCCAATGGCAGAGAGAGTGGTGAGCCTGCTTGAATACCGGCCTAACCGTGAAAAATATTACACACTGAAAACTCATACATTACAGACTTTTGAACTATTGGAGTCTGAACACGCTAAACGGTTTCTCACCTTGCCTGGCCTGGGGATTGTTAGGCCTTTGGAGCTAGTGGACCACATGTCGCCTCTCCTAGGAAATCATCCTTGTTTTATTTTTAAAGAACTCTTCATGCAGCAAATGCCTGAGCAAGTTCACATAACCCTCGTTAATACACCCGTGAGTGAGTAACCATAGGGAGCTTGCTAAAATGGCTGATAGTCTGTAATCAGCCAGGGAGAACTGCATAATTCTTCTCCCTTTCCCTGCCTCAATAAGCTCGGTCAGCAGGGTCTCCAACACATGCACACCTGCAGCTGCGAAGCAGACAACGCTGGGCCTGTGCTTTTAACATGCTCGCTTTGGTTCGAATGCTCGGACGTCCCGACTATCTGCAGCTTCGACAGTGCTGGCACATCGGGACATCAGAGGTCTGTGAACACCATGGGTTCCAGCTTCCAGGGCCGACTACTGTTCATTACGGACACCCTTCCAGGGCGATGCCTCTTATGTGACTTGTGCTCAGGTGAATGAGCTGCTGGCATCGCAGGGAGTGACGAAACCTCGCTGGGGGCCGCCAACAGCAGCAGGATCAAGACTTATGGGACACAACAGGTGATGCTCTGCATCACTGAGCTCATCCTGGCTAAAGTGGCTAGACCTCTGCTCGATGCAGGCTTCCTGTATGCCCAAGGACTCACAGAAACTGGTTGTACTAAAGTTTCTGTGGATTAGCCTTTGAAAGGACGTGGATGATTGGACTGCAGTCTGTGTTAAGTATCAGCAGGCAAAACTTAACCGTTATGTTTGGGTGCCATCGGCACCTTTAGAGATCCTTGAGCGTTGATCTGATCATGTCAATGTGGACCTGATTGGTCCTCTTCCTTACTCCGGCACTTCCATGCACCTCCTCACCATGGTGGAGTATACCACCAGGTGGCCAGAGGTTGGCCCTTCAACCTCTGACAGCAATAGACATGCCTTGGGTGATCATCAGCACCTAGGTTGCACGGTTTGGCAGCCCATCTGATATTTCCTCTGAATGCGGTCCCTAATTCCTTTCAGACGCATGGGCTGCAATGGCCCAGAACATTGTCGTTAGACTACATCACACCACAGCATATCACCTGCATATCAATAGCCTAAGTGAGCAGTTTCACTGTTCCCTAAAGGCTGTTCTGAGGGCTTCCCTGACCAATGAGTGTTGGCATGACTGTCTCCTGTGGGTCCTGCTGGGATTTAGAACGGTTCCAAAAGATGACCTGCAGAAGTCCGCGGCTCGGTTGGTACAAGGGCAGTCATTACAAGTGTCAGGTGATTTTATTCCTGATGTCATGACTGCCTGTTCGTATCTCAAAAGTGTTCTGCCCTCCTCAGTAAGTTCAATTCCTTTGCACCTATTCCTACCTCCCATCATGGCGTACAGCACTTTCGGGTTCCTGTGGACCTACGTTCTGTCTCTTCCATTTTCATCTGTCATGATGCACACCAACATCCCCTTAGGCCCCCATTTCACACTTTGGAACAGTAACAAAAGACTTTTATCATAGAGAGGAGGGATAAACCTGAATGTATTTCGGTAGACTGCCTTAAACTGGCCCACCAAGACTTGAAGGATTCTGCTACCATGCCCCTGCCATTACAACATGACCATGAGTGTGTCAACACATCCCTGGATAAGCCAGATGCACCTACTGTTCCTCCACCCATGGAACAAAGGACACAAGCCTAGTGGCTTGCCCAAGCCCCAGGCAGGCGCACAACGATGGTTTTGGTGAATTCTGAACAGGCGGTGGTGCCTGTGTAGGGTAACATAATGGGTGAAATCATATGCATAATTCATAATCACCAACATTGAGTGTGGGTTCACTTTAGAGGCTGGTCTGACCTGATGACATGAAGATTTTTTATCACGCTTTATGTTCTGTGTTTGGTTGACACTAGAGTTACATTTTCCCATAAACGTAAAGCACCTTTGCCATTTTATTTACGAAAGCCTACACTCCGGTTTCCTCCCACAACCCAAAGACTTACGGGTTAGTAGATTAATTGGTCACGTGTGTAATAGGGCGACACAGGCTCGTTAGGGTGGAAGGGCCCTTTGTACTATAGCTTTAGTGTAGAGATACCGTTCTGTAGCTCTAAACTAAAACTACAGTACATAAAGTCATCACCCTCTTGGGTGGCTGTAGATTGAAAAACCCTCAACTCCATCCAGAGAAGAGCAGCCTTGATAGTTGCCAGATAACATCCAATCCCTCTTTTATCAGTACGGTGGTTTAAGTACACATGATACCGTGTACTACAAGGCAGTAATGGACAAAGACTATCTCTCTATATTACGATGTTGTGGGACATCACCAGCTCCAGGTTTCTCACTAAGAAAACATCACCATACATTGTTGCCTTTTCGTCACGTTCAGATCAATATTGGAAACCCCTACCCAACTTTAAATGGACATTACTACTACAGGAATTGTAGTTGTTCAGACACGCTGTGCATAACAGTCCAAATGAAATATTAACTGTCCATATCCTTCCACAGATGTGGAATTCCTCACCCATTTTGTTTTTGATTTTTCTCGAGATTCCAGCATCTGCAGTCTCTTATGTCTTGTGTATAAATTTTCTTTGATTCTATTGTTATCTAGACTCACCGCAGTTCTGCCAACCAAGGAGAGGTGATAAATGGGCTGAGCCTTTGACAACCAATTCCTTAAGACATATGAGCAGAATTAGATAATTTGGCCCATCCAATCTGCTCCTCCATTCGATCATGGCTATTTTACTTTCTCTCTCAATCCCATTCTCCTGTCTTCTTCCCGTAACTATTGATGTCCTTACAATTTAACAAGCTATCAATCTCCACTTTAAATACACCAAGTGACTTGGCCTCTACAATCATCTGTGGTAATGAATTCCATAGATTCACCACTCTCAGGCTGAAGAAATTCCTCCTTATCTTTGTCCTAAGGGACATCCTTGTATTTTGAGATTGTGCCCTCTGGCCCTAGACTCCCCCAGCAATGGGAACATCCTCACATTCACTCTATGCAGAACTTACAATGTTCAGTAGGCTTCAATAAGATCCACAACCCCCCCCCCCGCCTGCCCCCAAGTCTTCGAAGCTCTGGTGAGTACAGGCCCAGAGCTGTCAAATGGTCCTCATATGTTAACCCTTTCATTCTTAGGATCATTCTCCTGAACCTCCCCTGAACCCTCTCCAATGCCAATACATCCACTCTTAGTTATGGGGCCTAAGTCGTAAGTATGAGGATTAAGAGCCCCTGGAAATCATCAGATTACATTCAGGTTTAAACCTGACAAACAAAACAAACCTTTTCAAAAGTGTTAACAAGCGTTCGGTATTTGAGGCATTTCCCATTGTTTTCAACACACAATGGTCTTGTCAGCTCAGGAGATAAAGACAATTCTGCCACAGAATCATACCTAGCCATGGTGACAAAGGGAACCTGCTCCTATACACCTTCCGAAGAACAGTGTTGAGAAAGGGTATGGAATCTAATGAACTCTAGGCAGAAATAGCACTCAAGTCACTTCACACGTGCAGTGACACAAATCTCAACACGCGTAAAAACCAGGCCCTCATACCACGGCTTTGCCTGTTACAGACACCCGGGGGAGGATGTGATGGTAATGCAGTGACAGACAGTGCTGGAATCTGTGCTAGGTTAAAAGGGTGACCCCTGCAGGCCAGCTTGGGCGCCAGTACTGCTCTCCAATCTTCGTTCCCTGGAAAACATACTAGATTACCTTCCTCTGCAATTGTCTCAGTGCAAAATGTGGAGTGCTTTTTCTAACAGAAATGTGGCTCCAGTACAACATCTCATGCACCATTAATCTTCAGGCCATGTCAGTCAGGGACTTGCACTAATGTTTTTTATTTATTGAGCTACAGCGTGGATTAGGCCCTTTTGTCCGTGCTACCCAGCAGTCCCTGATTTTAATCCAAGCCTAATCATGGGACAATTTACCCTGACCAATTAACCTACCAACTGCTATGTCTTTGGACTGTGGGAGGAAACCCGAGCACCTGGAAGAAACTCAAGCGGTTACAGAGAGAACATACAAACTCCTTTCTGGCAGTGATAGGAAAGGGGTGTGCTAACTATTATGCCACAGTGCTGCCCCATTTTGTGACTGTATTAAGCTTCTTGATAACTATATGTGCCATATTATAACTTGTGTACAGTGATTTGCACATTGGCCACAGAGGAATGATGTTTTGTTTAGCTGTATACATGTGTATGGTTGAATGACAATACACTTGAACTAGAAATGATGCTTTGCGATTAAGTTGGACTAAAATGAAACATGGGGCCACAGATCAGGAACCAAAGTGCAACAAGTAGATCTTGCAGGACCACCCCCATCCCAACTCCGAGATCAACATCTACAACTTCACCACCATGGCAGGCAACACTGCAGCAAAAATAGTCCGCATGGCTCATGGTAGCAGGCTGCATTGTGCACAGACCGAGACTCAAAATCTTAGTATTGCAGAGCCTGGCACACTTTTTTAATGACAGGCTTAAGATAGAATGCTGTGATTAGCACCCCTGTTATTGAACATTATTCTCCAATGAAAGATTTCACTTGGGGGGGGGGGGGGGGAGGCGCGGGATCTCACTAAAACGTACCAAATATTGAAAAACCTAGATACAGTGAACATGGCAAGGATGTTTCCATAGTGGGTGAGTCTAAGACCAGACTCAGAATTGAAGGATGTCTTTTAGAACAGAGATGATGAAGAATTTCTTTAGACAGAGGGTGGTAAATGTGTGGAATTCATTGCCACAGGTGGCTCTGGAGGTCAAGTCATTGGGTAAAGCGGAGGTTGATAGGATCTTGATTAGTCAGGGTGTCAGGGAGAGAAGGCAGGAAAATGGGATTGAGAGGGATAATGATGGAATATCAGATCAGACTCAATGGGCCAAATGGTCTAATTCTGCTCCTATGTCTTGTAGTTATGTTTCTTCCGGTTTAAAGTCGAGCTTACCTTTCCAGAAGTATGTCCACAACCTCAGAGCACCCATGCATGGCTGAATAACAGAAACAAAAAAGCAGACTGGATCAATTCACATTGTTCTTGCAATAATGTCCACAAACAAACATATCTCAAAGGGACACTGTGCCTGCGGGAAGATTACTTAACAGGCTTTTTAAACTGGATTTGTCAAGTATACAATACAACCTGTGTTTAAATGATTTGCTGCTTGTGGCTAGAATTAGCCCCTGCCTGGACAAGGACCTGCAGTTCGCCTACTGCAGCAACAGGGCAACAGCACATGCAATCTAAATGGCTCTCCATTTGTTTTGGAGTGCCTGGACAATCACAAGGCCCAGTCAGGCTACTCTTTATCGATAACGGATTGGCATTCAATGCGTTCGCTCTCTCGGTGCACATAACCAAGCTTCAGAACTTGTGCCTCTGCAATTGGGTCCTTGACTTCCTTACTGGAAAACCATTCGGTGTGGACTGGTAATAACACCTCCTCCTTGCTGACTGTCAACACAGGCGCACTCAAGGATGCACTGCATAGCCACTGCTCTGCTCCCTCTATGCTCAGCAAAGTGTGGCTAAGGACAGACCAAATGCATTCTACAAATTCACTGATGACACCACCTTTGTTTGTAGAATATTACATGGACTACAGGAATGAGATAGATTGGCTGGCTGTCAAAGATTCTTACAATTTTTTTACAGTTGTACAGTGGAGACCACTGCACAGGTTCACAGTAGAATGTTGTAGACTCAGCCATCTCCATCACAGGCACAATCCTCCCCATAATCGAGGACATCTTCAGGAGGTGGTGCCTCAATGAGGCAGCATCCATCACTAACGACCCCACAATCTACAAATGTACAATGTGCCCATTAATACCACATGGAAAAAGGTACAGGACGCCGAAGACCCCCTGTCAATAATTTAGGAACAGCTTTTTCCCCTCTGTCATAAGATTTCTGAATTGTCCACCAACACTACCAATTCCTTTTGCTGCACTGGTTACTTATTTTGAAAATTTAATGTAATTTTACATCTTTGCACGGTACTGCTGCGGCAAAACAAATTTCACATCACGTACAAAATGCTGGAGAAACTCAGCAGGTCAGGTAGCATCCTTGGAAAGGAATAAACCATCGACATTTTCCCCCCTAGGCCCTTGATGAGATCCTGAAACACTGACAGTTTATTCCTTTCATTGGATGCTGCCTGACCTGCTGAGTTCCTCCAGCATTTTGTATGTTACTCTGGATTTCTAGCAGCTTCAGAACCTCTTGTGTTTAAAAATTTCACATCGTATTTCAGTTACGATAAATCTGACTGACATCATTGCATAAGGACAACACAGTATATTGTGGCCCACTTGGTAGTCTCTGGATCCCAATCTCATTCAACATTTGTGACCTGATCATGAACAGTACATTGAGTGCTGTACTGAAGGGGCTCAGATCTGTCAAAGGTATTGTCATCAGGATGAATTATTAAACTGAAGCCTTGTCTGCTCTCTCAGGCATTCCTAAAATATTAACAGGCAGCAATAATTTTCCCTGAATTAGTACCACCCGTGACAGAGTATGTGGTTATTTTTTACACTGATTTTTACAACATCCTATATAAAGCCTTTCCTACATTTCAGCAAATCATAAACACAAGAGATTCTGCAGATGCTGGGAATTCAGAGAAATGCACACAACATGCTGGAGGAACTCAGCAGGTCAGGCAGCATTCATGGAGTGAATAAAGAGCCGACCTTTTGGGCCAAAACCCTCACAGTCCTAATGAAGTGTCTTCTTGCCTTCTGAGTAGGGAACCAAACAGCAGGAGTTTGGGAAAAGCAACGTGTAGTCAGGGGTTCGTCACTGATCTTCCTTCTTTGTAAAATAATTTGTGATCTTTTTGCCTCAGAATATGCTTTCTAGAGTTCCTCTTGGGTGCAAAGATTGAGAATGGATTTTTTTCAATTCTAATGGAATCCGTCACACTCAAAATTGCAATAATGTAATGTTGCTATTGGTAGGGAGCAGTGCTTGCGGTATGAGAGTAAAACTTTGGCAGAGGTTATTGAATCACTGCTTCCTTCAGCTTGGCTTTCTCGCTGTTCACTTTTAAAAAGAAAGACAGGAGTCCATTAACCAGCATTTGTTTTACCTCATCTCATCCTTGATGTCTCGGCTTCTATCATGGCAATCTATCACTAAAATTAAACTGTGATAATGGTAGTGTCTCTCACTTCTCTCATCTCCCCTCTTCCATTGGGCAGAAGATTCGGAAGCCTGAAAGTTCATAGCGCCAGGCTCAAGGACACGTTCTATCAACAGGGTAGCAGTAGCATAGCAGTTAGAGCAATAAATTACAGGGCCAGCGAAAAGTGATCAGGGTTCAATTCCCACCAGTCTGTAAGGGATGTGTCCGTGTGGGTTTCCTTCCATACTCCAAAGACTTATGGGCTTGTAAGGGTTTGTAAGTTGTGGGCATGTTATGTTGGTGCCAGAAGCATGGTGATACCCTTAAACTATTGAAGTATAAAAATATCATGGAGTATAAAACTTGTATTATTTGCTGTGTAACCAAAACTATGTAGTCAGTTTGCTATGCATGTACCCAAGATGAAATCCTAGGAATGTAGAAGACAATGGTGTGTTAATATATGTTAATGAGAGGTAGCTAAGAGATGTAGTCAGCTTTGAAACTTGCTATTTGCTATGCATGTACCCAATTTAGCAAGAGAATGAAATCTTAGGAATGTAAAAGACAATGGTGTGTTAATGGAAGGTAGCTAGAGAGATGTAGATTAGAACTGTACGGTGGTACGTGTGAAACTAGACCAGGATTTTGCTATAAAAAATGCTATGTCCATAGATCGTGGGCAATCAGCGACTAGCTCAATGACTGTCTCAGCTTTGATTTGCAAATTAAAGTTTAACCCTTCTTGAAGAATCTTCTGCGTCTCCTGGTCATTTGTGAGGCACGAAAAACCACGACAAAACTCATGCTTAACCATGTTCGTTCTTAATGTAAATTACATACTTCATAGTACGTCTCGATTTTATGCCGTACATATAACAAATAAAACCAATCCTTCTATCCTACAAAGTAATGGAGGAACTCAGCAGATCAAGCAGCGTCTATGGAGAGGAATAAAGCATCGACATTTCAGACTGAGACCCTTACACCGACTCTTTATTCCTCCATGTGTTACTCTGGATTTACAGCATCTGCAGAATCCCTTGTGTTTATAATCTTTCCATCCTACTATTTCCAGACTACTCTTGACCACGATTTGGTTTGCCTCATCTCATCCTTGTAGTCTCAGCCTTTATCTTGGTAATGCAACCATTTAAAAGAAATGATAGTAATTATAATATGCAATATTGTTGAGAGAAAAAAGCAAAGAACGACCATTTCATCTGGTGGGGGAGTTCAAAAAAAGGCAAAAATTTAAGATTAGGAGGTTCAGTGGTAACATCAGGAACTGCTTTCTCCATACAAAGTGCAGTGGATACCTGCAACACTCTTTAAAACATTGGCGACATGAGAAGTTCAAATCTTATTGACAGGGTCAGCTAGAATACCAATCTATGGAACCAGACAGGTACATTAAATTAGGTAAGGGATTGGAAGAATAGCCTGAGATGAGCTGAATGTCCTACTTCTGTATTAAATTAGGGACAGGGTAATTAGGCCATTCAGCCCCTCAAGTCTATTCTGCCAGTTTCTGACCTTATATTGAGTGGGAAGACTGATTAAATGGACTAAGATGGTTGGGCAAAAAAGGTCAGCCTGGTATGGTGGTGGAGGCAAATACATTAGAGGCTTTTAAGAGATGTTTGAATAGGCACATGGATGTAAGGAAGATGGAGGGATATGGACATGATGCAGGTAGGAGAGATTATAGTGTTTTGGTATTTTTGATTTGCTCTTTAGTTGGGTCGGCACAACATTGTGGGCTGAATGGCCTGTTCCTGTGCTGTACAGTTCTATGAATTCTATGGCAAATGCCTTCTTCACCACCCTCTCTACTTTATCGAGATGAACCTGGCCAGCCAAAGGACTTGCTTCTGTGCTGTACTACTCCATGAATACTTGTGAGAATCTACCTTAATATGACACAATCTCACAAAACCCCCACAAAGACCCAAGCTCACATCACCTGCAGTGTGTAGGGGAGTCCTCTTCACCTTGCTCTCCACATCCCAGATGCCTGGGCTGACTTGGAGAAGATACTGGATAATTTCTGGATTGCCCTCACGGCAGGCGATCTGGAAACAATTCCAACCATCCTTGTTTTTCAAGGTCATGTTTGCTCCAGAATCAATCAGATCCTTAATCACCTCCAGGTTCCTTCTTGTGCAAGCCATCATCAGTGGTGTCCTACAGAGCAGAAAGATAAATGGCCTCCTTGGGCATTTGAGAGACTTCTCTCTTTCAACTAATTCAGATCTGTGGGTAAACGTAGCACTTGATACAAGTTCAAGTTTGTGTTTATTGTTATTCAACCATATACATGCATAATGCCAAACAAAATTGCGTTCCTCCAGACCAAGGTGCAAAACACAGCACATCTATGTAACATGCTAACTCTGGCTAACGACAACATGACTCAGCATCGCATGGGTAACAGTGAGGAGGGAACCTTCAATAAGTAGCACACATCTAGGGTCGGTATGATTCGGGTTCAATCAAACAGGAAAGTTGGAATGTTCCGGTGAGGGAATGCGAATTGTGGTGAATGCTGTGCAAATACTGTCCATTCACCAGGAAATAACAGCTCGTACACTAGAATTAAAACCACCGGCCCATTATAGTTACACCAGTCTAAATATGCACATAAACATTGCAGCTCGTCCTGTATTGGTTAGGTGTACAGTATTGCATTACTCACAGTGCTGAGTTCACATCACCAGCCACAGGCCAAACTTCCCGAACATAATGGCTAACTCAGAACTATTGGAACTTCCCTCCTTGAAACCATTTGTCTGCACAAATCACTCATTGCAATAGGGTCTTCCATTCAGCTGGGATCCTCCAAGTGTCTTCCCTTGTGCTCCTTTCCTCACCTCCCATCAAAGGACCCCAAACCAGACTACTGTCCTGCAGAATCTGACCTTGACCAGCTCTCTCAAATCTTCCACAGCATCCCACTGGGCAGAATGTTACAGCACGCTACTAAAACAAACCTGATTGGCTGACACAACATTCCTAATTTGGACAAATGGCTCCTCATCTTTAGTCAAAGTCAAAACTCTGGTCTATAAAGCTTAACCTACAGGACACACTGTGGTTGCAAAAAAACTGCTAAAATAACAATACTTCACAACATAGCTGTAGAAATACAATAAAACATGTTCTTAACTCGCACATTACCAATATCTGATGCACAACACATAAAGTAATATTTCCAGAAATTAATTAACAAAATATATTCCTAAAGAATAACATTTAGCATTAGATGCGTTTACAACACAAGTGAAAAAGTAAACAATATAATGCTACTGGGCTTCATACACTAAGTGATGAGATCTGGAATGTGGCATGGAGTTCAGTAGTCTCACAGCTTGGGAGACGAAGATGTTTCCCTTCCTAAAAGTCCTTGTGCTAATGCTGAGGCCCTCCTACTTGATCAATTCATGGCAGTTTGGTGTTGGAACAGCGGCCAGTCGGCGATTGAGATTGATTGGCAAGAACAAACAAAAAGGTTGGAGCAAGTGCACTGGCCATTGTTAGAGTGGATTTTTGAGGCTTTAGCTTTTCGAGCTAAATATTGAAAGCCATTAATGAGACTTGGTTGTAGGAGGGGTAGGGTTGGCAGCTCAGGATTCTAGAGTTCTGTTGGTTTAGAGGCAACATAGCAGGAAAGATTAAAGGGGAAGGGGTAGAGTTACTTGTCAGGGAAAACATCTCAGCAGTGCTCAGTCAGGACAGACTGGAGAACTCATCTAGTGTGGCGTTATGGGTAGAACTGAGGAATGAGAAAGATCTGACCATGTTAATTGGTCTATATTACAGACTACCCAACAATCCATGGGATTTAGAGGAACAAGTTTGTAGAGAGATCGCAGACTGTTGCAAGGAGCACAAGATTGTTTTATTAGGTGATTTTAACCATCCACAAATTGACTGGAACTCCCATACAGTAGATGGGATAGAGTTTGTCAAATGTGTTCAGGAAAGTTTCCTTAATCAGCACAGAGAAGTCCCAAAGAGAGAATGTGCAATTAGGGAATGAGACAGGGCAGGTGATAGGGGAACACTTTCCATCTAGTGATCATAATGCCATTAGTTTCAAAGTAAATACAGAAAAAGATAGGTATGGTCCATGGATTGACATTCTAAATTGGAGAAAGGCCAATTCTGATGTTTTCAGCAGGGATCTGGCAAGTGTGGGCTGGGATAGGCTGTTTCCTGGCAAATGTGTATTTGGTAAGTTGGAGGCCTTTAAAAGTAGTGTTTAGAGTACAAAGCTTGGGTAACAATAACAGGTTGAGGAAACCTTGAATTTCAATAGATATTGAGGCCTTGGTTAAGAAAAAAAGAGGTACATAGCAAATAGGAACAAAATGGTGCTTAGGGAATATAATTAAGGGAAGAAAATAGCTAAGAGAGAAATCAGAACGGCTATAAAAATGTACAAGGTTGCCCTAGCAAACAAGGTGAAGGAAAATCCCAAGGGATTCTAGAAATATGTTTAAAGTAAAAGGATTGCAAGGGACAAAACTGTTCCTCTGGAAGATCAAAATGGTAATCTATATGTGGAACTAAAAGAGAATGAGGAGATATTAACTGTTTTTTTTTCTATCTGTATTTGCTCAGGAGATGGACACAGGATCTACAGCAGTAAGGCAAAGCAGCAGCGAGGTGATGGATCCTATACAGTTTACAGAGGTGTTCGCTGTCCTGAGGCAGATTAGGGTGGACAGCAAAGATGTTCCCTTGGACCCTCTGTGAGGCAAGATCAAAAATTGCCAGGGCCCGAGCAGAGATATTTAAATCATCCTTAGTGATGGGGGAGATACTGGAGTGTTGGAGGATAGTTAATGCTGTTTAAGAAAGGCTCTAAAAATAAACCAGGAAATTTTAGGCCGGTGAGCCTGACATCAGTAATAGAAAAGTTATTGGAAGGCAATCTAAGGGCCCATGTATATACTGTAAGTATTAGAATAGCCATGGACTGATTATCAGGAGCTTTGTGCATTGTAGGTCGTGTCTAACCAATCTTAGAGTTTTTCAGGGAAGTTACCAGGAAAGCTGATGAAGGCAAGGCAGTATATGTTGTCTACATGGACTTCAGCAAGGTATTTGACAAGGTCCTGCATCGAAGGTTGGTTGCTAGGCTTTCAAGATGAGGTAGTAAACTGGATTAGACACTGGCTTTGTGGGATAAGCCAGAGAGCAGTAGTAGAGGGCTGCCTCTCTGATTGGAGGTCTGTGACTAGTGGAGTGCCTCAGGGACTGGTGCTGGGTCCACTGTTTTTTGTCATCTATATCAATGACTTGGATAATAATGTGGTTAACTTGACAAGCAGATTTGCAGATGACACCAATACTGTGGATATAGTGGACAACAAGAAAGCCTGTCAGAGCTTGCAGTAGAAATGGACTGAAAAATAGCAGATGGAATTTAATGCAGACAAATGTGAGTTGTTGCACTTTGGTAGGTCCGACCAGGGTAGGTCTTATACAGTGTACGGTAGGGCACTGAGGAGTGAGGTAGGACAAGGATCTGGAGTGTGGGTCCACAAGTCATTGAAACTGGCCGCACAGGTAGATAGAGTTGTAAAGAAAGTTTTTGGCACATTAGCCTTCATAAATCAAAGTACTAAGTACAGGAAATGGGATGTTATGTTAACGTTGTAAAAAACATTGGTGAGGCCTAATTTCAAGTGTGGTGTACAGTTTTGGTTACCTACCTACAGGAAAAATATAAATAAGGTTGAAAGAATACAGAGAAAATCTACAAAGATATTGCCAGGACTGGAGGACCTGAGTCATGAGGAATGATTGAATAGGTTAGGACTATATTCTTTGGAACATAGAAGAATGAGGGGAGATTTGATAGAGGTAAGCAAAATTATGAGGAGGCTTTTTCCACTGAGGTTAGGTGGGACTACAACTAGAGGTCATGGGTTAAGGGTGAATGGTGAAAAGTTTAAGGGGAACATGAGGGAAACTTTTTTACTCAGAGGGTTGTGAGAGCGTGGAACAAGCTGACAGTACCAGTCGTGTTCTCAAACTCAATTTGAATGCTCAAGAGGGTAGAGTATCAAAGGGATTGTGGGATTGAAGGGCTCCTTGACAATGCTAAGTGCCCTGCGTATGCAGTGCTCCTGATAAAATATCTTAGATAGATGGAAGAAAGGCCTGGATGATCCCCTACGCAGTCCTCACAACCTCTTGTAGGGAATTGCAGTCAAATGCCTTGCAACTCCTATACTAGCTGGCCAGGATTCTCTCAATGGTGTTCCTGTAAAAAATGGTTAGAATAGACTGCGGGGGGGGGGGGGGGGTGTCTTTGCTCGCCTCAATCTCCTCAAGAAGTGGTGAAGCTGCTGTGCTTCCTTGACTAAAGAGGTGGTGTTGGTGTGAATACGACAACAACTTTGATCATGTAGCCTTGTGTCCTTTAGCTCCATTCCAATGCGCTCTGCAAACTTTACTCTCCAACTTTTTGTAAATACTGATGACAAAGGAACATATAAGTTGCAGGAATCTAGAAAAAAACAGAATTTCGTGGAACTCAGTGAGTCAAGCATCATCTTTGGAGGCAAATGGGTAAGTTGACATTTTGGAGTAGAGACCCTGCATCAGGACCTACTAAAATTTTGATCCAAAATATTACCGTGCATCTTTTGTCTCCATAGATGCTGCTTGACCATTCTTACAGCATCATGGTTTTCTTTTGCAGGAACTTTTGCATGTGGCAGATGTTTAACCCAGATAAGGTGGCAGATGGAGTTCAACCCAGATAAGTGTGAGGTGGTTCATTTTGGTAAGTCAAATATGATGGCAGAATATGACATTAATGGTAAGACTCTTGGCAGTGTGGAGGATCAGAGAGATCTTGGAGTCCGAGTCCTTAGGGCACTCAAAGCTGCTACGCAGGTTGACTCTGTGGTTAAGAAAGCACACAGTGCATTGGCCTTCATCAACCATGGGATTAAGTTTAAGAGCCAAGAGGTGATGCTGAATCTATATAGGACCCTGGTCAGACTCCACTTGGAGTACTGTGCTCAATTCTGGTCACCTCACTACAGGAAAGAAGTGGAAACCATAGAAAGGGTGCAGAGGAGATTGGGATGTTGCCTAGACTGGGGGGCATGCCTTATGAGAACTGGTTGAGTGAACTTAGCTTTTTCTCCTTGGAGCAGTGGAGGATGAGGGGTGACCTGGTAGAGGTGTACAAGATAATGAGAGGCATTAACTGTGCGGATAGTCAGACACTTTTTCCCAGGGCTGACATGGCTAGCACAAGAGGGCATAGTTTTAAGGTGCTTGGAAGTAGGTACAGAGGAAGTACAGGGATAAGTTTTTTTTACGCAGAAAGTGGTGAGTCCGTGGAATGGGCTGCCAGTGGCGGTGGTGGAAGCGGGTATAATAGGGTCTTTTAAGAGACTCCTGGACAGGTACATGGAGCTTAGAAAAATAGAGGGCTATAGGTAAGTCTAGGTAGTTCTAAGGTAGGGACATGTTCGGCACAGCTTTGTGGGCCGAAGGGCCTGTATTGAGTTGTAAGTTTGCTATGTTTCTAACTATTGATGCTTGATTGTTCTCAGGGTAGGTCTGCACCACTGAGGCATAGACGCAGCATGGAAACATGCCTTATTTGGATCCTAGTGCTTTTGTAACCCAAAGGTTCTTCGGAAGAATGAGGCATGTTTCAGCCATTTTATTAAATGTTACAAGAACAAAAAATTAGCAAAGAGAGAGTGGAGAGAACAAACAGACAAAGGGAGACTGCAGCTGTGGTCATCTTGTACTGAAACTAGGGATACCAAAAATTCCAGTGATAACAATTAACCTATAAAATATCCAGTATGACACCTGCTCCTGAAAACAAGGATGATAAATACAGAAGCAACTGTACCGTAATTACTGGAAAATTCACTGAACAATTGTACGTATATAGGTGGCTATATAAAAATACAAGCAAGCCTTGTAAGGTTTAACAATATGTAAATAACAATTCCACAGCTCATTCCGACCAGCCAACTGAACCCACACTATCGAACATCCATTTGCACTAATCTTACATGAATCTCATCTTTTATTCTCCCCATTTTCCCCTCAACTCCCCCCAAATTCTACCACCCAGTTAAGGACTGTTGGTAGAATATGCAGTGGCCAATTAACGCACCAACCTGCTTGTCTTTGAGATGCCTGAAGAACCCAGTGCATCTGGGTAGAATCCTGGAGGTCACACAAATTCTACATAATTGTCAAATTGAACCAAAGTCAGAATTGAACCTAGCAGTGGCTCTAATTGTAAAACCAACATCCCTGACCATATGTTCCGAAGAAGTATTCCAAAAAAAGCCTTCTGTCAGCTGAATGTCTCCAGCTCTCTCTAGCTGCAGTGTGTTGAACTTCGTCAGAACTACCCTTGAGCACAGCACCACCTAGTGGTCTCTGATTCTACTCACACGGAACAAAACCCATGGCTGATGGACCTGGATCCAAAATGAATTACTCAGAAAAAGACAGATGTACATTTATAATCAAACCTTTCCCACAACCCCAAAGCAACCTTAAAATACAAGTGACATTTTTGGAATGGAATGGCTGATGATCAAAATCTTGGTGACTGATACATACATAGAAAGTGCCCAAAAACAACGAAAAAATATTTTTATTTGTTCCTTTTTCAGGATGTGTTGGCGGTGTTGGCAAGATTAGCATTTATGGTCCTCAAACTGAAGTGGCAGGTGAGAATCAATCCTATTGGTGGATCTGGATATGCAGTAATATGTATATATACACATAGCTAGAGTGCCTAAGACTTTTGCACAGCACTGTAGTTATTCTATATATTGCTCTGTACTGCCACCTCACAAAAAAACACAAATTTCATGTCATATGTGAGTGATGATAAACCTGATTCTGATGTGGGTGTCTATTGTGGACTGAGAGTGGGAAGGCGGCAGGGAGAGGGAAATCATGGTTGGGAAAAGGGGATGGGAGAGCGGAGGGAGTGGGAAGCACCAGAGAGACATTCTGTAACGATCAATAAACCGATTGCTTGGAATCAAATGGCCTTGCCTGGTGTCTCAGGGCTGGGTGTGCCTGCACCTGCACCACCTCCCTGCCACTGGGACTCCTTCTCTGCCACCTGTCCACACCCCTCCCGCGGTGCTCCCACAGCTTTCGCTCCCACCGATTTACAAACTTGCTCTCCACTTCACATTGATAAATCCAGTACTGTACAAAAGTCTTAGACACCCTAGACATATACATGCCCAAGAGCTTTGCATATGTACAGTCCAATTAAAGAAGGTTGATTCTTTTTGCTAATCAAATGGTTTTTTAAACCAACATGGTTAATTATAATTGATATTGCATATTTTTAATTGCAGCTATATTTATTTATGTAAAGTTAATATGCCCAGTTACTATCGAGAGGTGTAGAAAGGAGTGTGTTACATCCACATTAGGAGGGAAAACAGCTGACGATACAGGAAAAGCATGAGGCAGAGATAAGGCACAAAATAGGAGCACTAGGCCCCTTGGCCCTTCGAGCCTGCCCCAACTGTGAAGCCAGAGGGGATAACTTCACTCATTTTCACTTGCCCCCATCACCGGACTGTTCCACAACCTATGGACTCACTTTCAAGGACTCTTCATCTCACGTTCTTGTTATTTATTGCTTATTTATTATTATTATTATTTTTGTCTTTGCTCAGTTTATTGACTTTTGGCATACATCCAGATGGTGCAGACTTTCATTGATTCTATCATGGTAATTAAATTTATTGAGTATGCCCGAAAGAACATGAATCTCAGGGTTGTATATGGTGACATATATGTACCTAGATAATAAATTTACTTTGAAGTTTGATCACAGCTGATCTGCTCCAGACTTCATCTTCACTTCTTCGTCACTTCCCCAGTCCTCAATTTCCTGATCTTTCAAATATTTACCTATATCCATCTTAGACATAACTCCCTGTTACTATTGGCAGTGAGGATATGGGCGTGGTGAGAACCTGCAAGTACCTGGGGGTGAACCTGGATGACAGACTTGAGTGGAGCACCAACACAGAGGCTATGTACAGGAAGGGCTAGAGTCGCCTCTACTTCCTGAGGAAACTGGAGTCCTTTGGAGTATGCAGGCCTCCCAATCACACGTTTTACCAGTCTGTTATCACTAGTACAATCCTCTATGCAGTGGTGTGCTGGGTCAATGGTATCAACATGAGTGATGCCAAAAGGCTCAATAAACAGATTAGAAGGGCTGGCTCTGTTACAGGAGTCAAATTGGACACTGGAGGCTGTGGTAGAACAAAGGACTCTAGAGAAAATTCTGGCAATTCTGGACAATGTTTCTCACCCTCTGCATGCCTCCTTGGTTGAACGGAGGAGCACTTTTAGTAATAGACTAACGCAACTGCGCTGCTCCAAAGAGCGCTGTGTGAGGTCATTCTTACCCTCGGCCATTAGGCTCAATAATGAGTCAACCCACAGTCGGGGAAGTAATGACCCCCTCCTGTTAGACTGTTTGAGGTAACTTATTTTTCATTCTTCTACTTCTCTTCTAATATTTATATCTGCACACTTGTAATGCCACTATAACACTGTAACTTCCTTTGGGATCAATAAAGGATCCCATCTAATAATTGAGCCTCTTCCACCCTCAAAAGCATGAAACCGAAAGATTCACTGCCCCGAGATGAAACTCATACATACTTCAGTTTTGAATGACCAAATCTTTTATCGTGCTTGTCCCTCATTAGGGAAACACTTCAACATCGGTCTAGATATAGTGTCTCATTCGGAAGCACTGCCTGTCCACTTCCCTGCACAGACGATGCCTGACCCACCGAGTTCCTCCAGCATTTTGTTTGTTGCTCCAGATTCCAACATTGCTGCTGCCTTTTGGGTCTCAGCATATGTTCTGCTCTCCTAGGATCTTAGGTTTGTAGAAGGTCGCCCCTCGTTCTTCTCGATTCCAAGGAATACTGACCCAACCACTTGGTAGGCCGGAATGGACACCTACTAATGGAGTGGTTGAGTTCAGAGCTGTGATGTAATGTCGCAGCTCTATAAACCCAGATTAGACAACATTTGAAGTACCAGTATCCTGTTCAGTTCTGGTCACCTCTTTACAGGGAGGATATGGAAAGCTTTAGAGAGATTTATCTGGACGCTGCCTGGACTAAATAGGTTGAGCAAGCCAAGCTTTTCTCTTTGGAGTGAAGGAGGAGACTTGATAGAGGTGTACAAGCCGATAAGAGGCATTGATTGAATAGATAGCCAGAGACTTTTCCCAGGGTGGAAACGGTTAATCCAAAGGGGCATAATTTTAAGGTGATTGGAAGAAAGTACAGTGGCGTACCAGGAGTAAATTCTTTACACAGAGAGTGCTAAGTGTGCAGTACATTCTGTCAGGGGTGTTGGTAGAGGCAGATAAACAAGGGGCATTTAAGAAACTCTTAGATAAGCCCATGGACATTAGAAAAGAATGGAGGGCTATGTGGGAGGGCAGAGTTAGATTGATAGGTTAAAAGGCTGGCACAACATATGGGTCGAAAGCCTGCATTGTTCTATACTCTATAGGTGCCCTATAAGCAAAGGGGAGGGGGGAATTATTAATTGAACAGTGCTGCGCTTACCAATCAGCCTTCTTCAAACAGTCGATCTTGGCACCTCTTAGAATCAGGTACCTCAGACACTCTCTGTGACCCATGGACGCTGCTTCATGCAAGGCTCGCTTATAATCGCCGTTGACGAGTTCCACGTCAGCTCCAAGATCCTCTATCAGGTATTTCAGAACCGGCAGGTGCCCATGCCTGGCTGCATAATGTACCGCCGTGTCACCGGAGCGCCCGAAGTGTCCCTGAACTAAAGCAGCCCTGGCACTCTCACACTTGCACACCTCTTCCTCAAGGAGCCCGCGGTTCCCTTCTTGGGTCAGTCTGAGGAGGCGCTTAACCTTGTCCTGGTCGGCCATCCCGACGAGCGGTTTTAATACAAGCCCAGATCAGCAAGGAACAGTAATCAACGTCTCCTTTTCTCTTGCAACGGCAGTAAACCGAAACACTTGCTGCTGCAACACACGCAAACTGTTGCAGGCTCAGCAAGCCAGGCAGCGTCTATGAAGGAAAGGGCCGAGACCCTTCATCAGATTTCCAGCATCTGCAGACCCCCCCCCCCCCCCCGGGTTAATCATCTACGGACTCTCAGCCTGATTGGAGCAGGGACCCCCCCCCAACGGGGCTTATAATCAACCCGGAGGGCACTACTCGTCCCTCAGCACTCGGCCCAGGCGGAGCCACCACATCCAACCTCCTCATAACCGCTCCGGTCCGACGGCCCCCAGGCTCCCGCTGACCGACCACAAGCTTGTCCTGGGTCACCCCGCACCGAGCAAAGCCAAAGACAGTTTGATGTTTCAGTGATCAGGACGCACTTTGCTCTTCCGGTATCTCAAACATTGCGGGGAAACACATAGGAAGTTCTCCTATTCAGAAGCCAGCTGAACAGAGGAAAAAGTCCAACAACAATTTCGAGGCATAAACCCAAGAGATTCTGGAAATCCAGAGTAACACACACTTAATACTGGAGTAACCTAGCGAATCAGGCAGCATCAGTGAAAAGGAATAAAGCCGAGGCCCTTCGACTCCGAAACATCAATTCTTTGTTCCTTTTCACGGGGTAGGTGCTGGGTTCCTCCAGCATTTTGTCTCTGCTCTTTTGAGTCACAAGGATCAACATCTGCAGATGATCCCCCTGGGAATGTGTTAATGTTTGCAAGGGATTCCCTCGGAGTGTGGGCCAATGTTATATGTGATTCTCCGGTAGTGAGTCATGGAATGCTATTAGGACTACTGTACATCAGTATTTGCAAGGACAGGCAAATTGCAATTTACAGACAAGTGTTGCCTTTACGAAACCCGTGAAAAGCCTGCAGTCGTCCCAGATTGAGACTGAGCAAGATCCCGCCTCTTCCCTCTGCCTGATTGGCAAAGCAGATCAATGAGCCTTCTGAATGGCCACCAGAGCCGTCAATCAGAGTCTTGTGCCCGTGAATAGATTGGTGAGGCGGAGTTTAGTGAGTCTGTTAAATATAACCGGCCGTGCGAAATTGATAATGCTATTGGACATATAGGTTGAGTAATTCCTTGTTCAGAATTAATATGCATGATACGGGCACTTGTCAATAAAGGGGCAGCATATATTTTTGCATGCAGTTCCTATGAAGTGCGAAGGAAGCATAATTGCTATATTGAGATCTTTGGGACAGTTTAATTAGGACATCACTGCCATCGTAATGTATAGTGTATAAGTGGGGTTGTCTCCACACTCCACCACAGTAGGTGGCGGGAAAAAAATCTGCAGATGCTGGAAATCCAAGCAACATGTAACACACACACACACACACGCGCGCGTACTCACACACACACACACCACATACATATACACGCGTGCTCACACACACCACATACATACACATACACACACCACATACACATGCGCGCTCACACACACACCACATACACACGCGTGCTCACACACACCACATACATACACATATACACACACCACATACACACGCGCGCTCACACACGCACTCACACACACACATACACACACGTGCTCACACACACACATACATACACATGCGTGCTCACCCACACACACACACACACATATACATACACACACGCACTCCCACACACACACCACGTACACAGGCATGCTCACACATACATACACATGCATGCTCACACACACACCACATACACACGCGTGCTCACACACACACACCACATACATACACACGTGCGCGCACACACACACACACAAACACACCTGGAGAAACTCAGCAGGCAGGCAGCAGCTATAGGAAAGAGTAAACAGTTGATGTTTCAGGGCCAGAGGTGCTGTAGCCTTCAGTCTCTGCCTATACTCAGGGAGTAGAAGTACAGCCAGGTGATCAGACAGTGGGCGTGGGATAGCGCAGTTACCACTCTTGATGGCGGATATTGGTGTAACAGTGGTCCAGTGTGTTGGTTCATCAGGAACTACAAGTAATGATTCTTTAGAGATTTTTTCAAGCTGGTCTGGTTACTACCCCTCCCCCCCACAATGATGGGGAAGGCGTCAGGTTGTGCTGTTTCGTACCTGTTGATCACATCACTCAGTTCATCTAGAAACCGGTTGGCATGTTGACATTGGCCTGTGGTGGGTTGTCGAATGATCACTAATAGCTCCAGCGGCAGGTAAAATGGATAGCGCTTGATCACGCGGTGTTCCAGGACTGGGACAGCACCACCATATATGTACAAGATGAGCAGTTGGCCATGAAGCATACTCCACCTCCCCTACCCTTGAAAGACTCAGCAGTCCTATCTTGGCGGTGTATCGTCAATCCATCAATTGGAATTGCTGCGTCTGGAATGGATGGGGTTAACCAAGATTCTGTAAAACAAAAGACGCAAGTGGTCCTAATGATTCTCTGATACTACACCTTAGCTCTGAGATCATCAAGTTTAGGATTAGGCCGAGCCAGCATGGATTTACCAAGGGCAAATCATGCTTGACTAATCTGTTGGAGTTTTTTGAGGGTTTAACAAGGATGTTAGACGAGGGTAAGCCAGTGGATGTTGTGTACCTAGATTTTCAGAAGGCATTCGATAAGGTGCCACATAGGAGATTGGTGAGTAAAATCAGAGCTCATGGCATTGGGGGCAGGGTTTCAACATGGGTAGAAAACTGGTTGGCAGATAGAAAGCAAAGGGTAGCAGTGAATGGGTGTTTCTCGGACTGGCTGGAGGTGACTAGTGGGGTACCACAGGGCTCTGTATTGGGACCACAGCTCTTTACGATTTATGTCAACGATTTAGATGAGGGCATTGAAAACTATATCAGCAAGTTTGCTGATGATACTAAACTGGATGGCAGTGTGACATGTGAAGAGGACGTTAGGAGAATACAGGGAGACTTGGATAGGCTGGGTGAGTGGGCAGATACTTGGCAGATGTCATTCAATGTGAATAAATGTGAAGTTATCCACTTTGGAAGCAGGAACAAGAGGGCAGAGTATTGTCTGAATGGTGTAGAGTTAGGTAAGGGAGAAATGCAAAGAGACCTAGGAGTCCTAGTTCATCAGTCAATGAAGGTGAATGAGCAAGTGCAACAGGCAGTGAAGAGGGCAAATGGAATGTTGGCCTTTATTACAAGGGGAATTGAGTACAAGAGCAAGGATGTCCTTTTGCATTTGTACAGGGCCCTGGTGAGACCACACCTGGAATATTGTGTACAGTTTTGGTCTCCAGGTTTAAGGAAGAACATTCTGGCAATTGAGGAAGTGCAGCGTAGATTCACTAGGTTGATTCCTGGGATGGCAGGGCTGTCTTACGCAGAGAGATTGGAGAGATTGGGCTTGTACACACTGGAATTGAGGAGATTGAGAGGGGATCTGATTGAAACGTTTAAGATAATTAAAGGATTTGATAGGATTGAGGCAGGAAATATGTTCCAGATGTTGGGAGAGTCCAGTACCAGAGGGCATGGATTGAGAATAAGAGGTCAGTTATTTAAAACAGAGTTGAGGAAGAACTTCTTCTCTCAGAGAGTTGTGGAGGTGTGGAATGCACTGCCTCGGAAGATGGTGGAGGCCAATTCTCTGGATGCTTTCAAGAAGGAGCTAGATAGATATCTGATGGATAGGGGAATCAAGGGATATGGGGACAAGGCCGGGACTGGGTATTGATAGTGAATGATCAGCCATGATCTCAGAATGGCGGTGCAGACTCGAGGGGCCGAATGGTCTACTTCTGCACCTATTGTCTATTGAAATTGTGTCAGTAGCAGTGAGGTGTGGAGTTCGCGGGAAGGAATAGGAGGTGTGGTGCTTGAGGGCTGGGGTTGCAGGTGTGGGTTGGTGTAGGTGTTCAGGTAATTGATGAAGGCAGAGCTGTAGATATTGGCTACAGGGATTTTAGTAAAGCATTTAAAAAGTACCCTCATGGGATGCTCACTCAGAAGATTAAGGTGAATGGGATCCGCGGTGGATTCAGAACTGGCTTGCCCGTAGAAGATGGATGGTAGTGGATGAAGGGACTTATTCTTGCCGGTGTTCTGCAGGGATCTGTACTCGGATCTCTGCTGTTTGTGATGCGTAGTATATAAACAGCCTGATTGCAATTGTAGATGGGTCTGTTTGTAGGTGATATGAAGATTGCTGGTGATAGTGTAGAAGGCTGGCACAGAACATCGTAGGATATAGATCAGTTTCAGATATGGACAGAGAAGTGGCAGATGGAGTTTAACCCAGCCAAATTTGAAGTGTTCCTCCTTAATTGGTCAAAAGTAAAGAGGCAGCACAATGTTAAGGGCAAGAACCTAACAATGTTGATGAGCAGAAGGATCGTGGGGTCGAAGTTCATAGTTCCCTGATAGGGTTGATAGGGTGATTAAGAAGGCATGTGGCATACTTGCCTCTATTAGTCGAGGTATTGAGTTCAAAATTCAGGAAGTTACGTTGCAGCTTTATAAAATGCAAGTTAGTCTGCATCTGGAGTATTGCATCCAGCTCTGGTTACCCCATTATAGGAAGGCTGCCAAGGCTTTGCAGGACAGGTCTACCAGGAGCAATGAATAGCGTGAGTATGCATGTACTATAATGAGAGATTGCAGAAACTTGGAAAACAGGGTTGTTTTCTCTGGAGCAGCGAAGGCAGAGGGCAGATCTGATAGAAGTTTATAAGATTATGAGGCATAGATAGAGAGACAGTAACTTTTTCCCAGCGTTGAAATGTCATATACTAGAGGGCATGCCTTTTGGGGGGGGTTATGTCAAAGGAGATGAGAGGGGCAAGTTTTTTTACACAGACAGTGGGTGGATGCTTTGCATGTACTACCTGGGGTGGTGGTAGAGGCAGATACATTAGAGACTTCTAAGAGATGTTTAGAGATCTGTGTATGTATGTGTGCATGGGTGGCGGGAGGAGGGTGGTGAGGCTGGGTGGATGGGTGGAAATGGATAACCAGGATAAGGGGGAGGGTAAGTGATCAATCCCATCTGTACCATTCATTTCAGAACTCACAGACCCAACATCAGCATGAAAACCAGTTACTCCTTTCACCCTCATCATGTCATTGTTACCCAGCCAAAGATCAAGGCTTTTACTAGTTGACTCGGTCCATTTCTGACATCTGCCTCGCCTTTCTCAATCTCTCTGTCTTCACCTCTGGAGACAAACTCTCAACCAACATATTTTCTAAACCTGCCGATTCCCTCGGTTATCTTGACTATACCTCATCCCGCCCTGTCTCCTGAAAAAATGCTATTCCTTTTCTCAGTTTCCTCGCCTCTACCGCATCTGTTTCCAGGTTGTGGCTCTCCTTTCCAGAACATCAGAGATGTTCTCCGTCTTCAAAGTACAGGGTTTCCCTGTCTCCTCTATTGAGGCTGCTCTAACTCGCATCTCCTCCATTTACCAAACTTCTGCACTCACTCATCTTCTCATCGCCTTAAGTGACAGAGTTCTTCATGTTCTTGCCTACCACCCCATGAGCCTCCTCATCCAACACATCATCCTCAGTAATTTCTGCCATTTCCAAAGGGATTTTACCACTAAATATATCTTTACCTTCCTCCCCCATGATGCTTTCTGCAGGGATTTCTCCTTCAGTGATTCCTTTGTCCTTTCATGCCTCCTCACCATTCTCCCTCCTGGCACTTATCCCTGCAAGTGGCCTTTTCACCTCCGCCCTCATCTCTATTCAGGGTCCCAAACTGCTTGTCCAGGTGAGGCAACATGTTACTTGCAAATCTGCTGGAGTCTGCTAGGCAAATCATGCCTAGTGCTCCTGACGTGGTCTCCTCCACGTTGGTGAGACCTGTCGTAAATAGTGGGACCGCTTTGTCGAGCATTTCCACTCTGTTGTGTTTGTTAACGAGGGAGGGTGCAATGACCATGTCAGCATGGCAGTATGCAGGCTGTTCAACAATAGATTGACCCCAGCAGTCTGAGATCGTGCATACTCTTCTTTTTTCATGCGGTGTTGTCTCAAAATTTCTCAATTTGTCTTAAGTCTGGTAAGTGAGGTTAGAGAAGAGAAGGAAGAATGGTCAGGCTTGTTCTCAGTCTTTGGCCCATTGACAGCTCTGTTTGACTGTAGCCATTCGCAAGAGGTGTGGAGTGATAAGGTCGCAGTGCCTTGTAGGGGTCTTTTGTCTTCAGTAGGAGACTCTTAAGAGCTTGCACTTCTCTTTCCACATCTCTATTTGCCCGTGGGTACTGTGGACTGTTTGTCTGGCTTTTGAACTCATAGTCCCTAGCAAAGGCTTTGGATTCTGAGCAGCTGAATTGTGGACCGTTGTCTGACACAAGTG
Source organism: Hypanus sabinus (assembly GCF_030144855.1). NCBI lineage: Eukaryota > Metazoa > Chordata > Chondrichthyes > Myliobatiformes > Dasyatidae > Hypanus > Hypanus sabinus. Next base: position 28,102,859 of record NC_082718.1, read on the forward strand.
TCTCTGGTATTCCATGCTGAGTAAACACAGCTTTCAGGTGCTGTATGACAGCTGAGAATGTAGAGGACAGCTTGGACACCTCACCATACCATGAGTAGTAATCCACAGTGAGAAGGTATTTATCTGTTTTCAGTTCAAATGTCTGTGCCTGCAATTTGCCGTGGAAAATCTGGGAATTGGAGAGTTCAGCATGATTTTTGTGTGGTTTTCTACATGCTTGGCATTGCTTTATGTAATCTCCCAGTTGTGAGCACAGGCCAGACCACCACACAGATTGCCTTGCTCTTAGGTGACATTTTTCGATACCTTGGTGACCGTGGTGGATTTAACTGATCATTTTGGTGTGCATAGAAGCAGGAATGCTGAGTCTGAAGTCCTTTAGCAGCAAACCGTCACTAATGGTGAGTGTGTCTTTCAAGCTAGTAAGGTCTGATTTTGTGAACTCCTTTAGAAACAGCTGGCCATCCATGCTCACTGTATTGCATGACTTTGCAGCAGATTTGTTACAACTGTTACAACTCAGCACAAATTTTGTTCAGTTTTCTCTGTGATTCAGGAAGGCTTTCATGTACCTGAGCTAAGTAGATGTTGGTATCTTTCATGAAGGCAGATTCCACTAGTTTTGTATGTTATCCTCGACAGAGTGTCTGGTGTTGTAAAAGATTTGCTGGAGGTGTATTCAATGACAAAACAGTATTGCATAATCCTCATTCTGAATCTTTGCAGACATGGAGATAAGTCATCTGAGTGGTTTGAGCTGAGGAGGCTGACAAGTGGTCAGTTTCAAATAGGAATTTAGTGCCTATAAGTAGCAGCTGAAATGTTCACAAACCCCTGCAAGAGCCAGTATCTCCTTTTTGATTTGGATGTAATGCTGTTCAGTAGGAATCAGTACACTTGATGGCTAACAAGAGAGGTCAAAGGCAAAGAGAGGGCAGATAATAGAGCAAAGATTAGTGGGAAGTTAGAGGATTGGGAAGCTTTTAAACACCAACAGAGGGCAACTAAAAAGTAATTTAAGAAGGTAAAGATGGAATACAAAGGTAAGCTAGCCAATAATATTGAAGAGGAAACCAAAAGTTTCTTCAGATACATAGCATAAAAGAGAGGTGAAAGTGGATATTGAGCCACTGGAAAACGATGCTGAAGAGGTAGTAATGGGGGGCAATGAAATGGCCGATGAACTGTGTTGTTGTGTGAATGAAATCACTGGAGAGAGTTACTGATAGATACAAAGCAGCTTCTTTTGACAAAACAAGGTTCAACAGGCATCATACGGAGATGCTTTTGGTGGAAAAGGTCTGCTGGTCCAACGTGGGGCTCAATATTTACTCTAAACACAAAGGACAATCCCATATTTACAAAGTATAGACAATGCTTTCTTTTGAAACTACCTGCAAACTTCACACCTTCTGAGTCATATCCATCCAATATGATTTGTGGACTGCTTTTAGGAATGCATTGTTACAAATTAAATCCACAATACATTGTCAAGAAACAGAAGACTGGTAGCCAAAGCCATTTACTAAATGTAAATGACCTAAACCCAAAAATCATTTTAACAAACTGATTAAGTGCATAACTCTTCACTGTGGAAGACAGTAACAGTATGGTGGAAATTTCAGGTGTCAGGGGACATGAAGTGTGTGAAGTTACCATAACTAGAGTGAAGGTTCTTGGGAAACTGAAAGGTCTGAAGGTATACACCCCACAGAGCTAAAAAGATTGTGGAAACATTAGTATTGATCTTTCAAGAATCACTAGATTCTGGAATGGTTCCAGAAGACTGGAAAATTGCAAATGTCACTTCACTCTTCAAGAAAGGAAAGAGGCAGAAGAAAGGAAACTATAGGCCAGTTAGTCTGACCTCAGTAGTTGGGAAAATGTTGGAGTTGATCGTTATGGATGAGGTCTCAGGGTACTTGGAGGCTCATGATAAAATAGACCACAGTCAGCATGGTTTCCTCAAGGGGAAACCTTGCCTGACAAATCTGTTGGAATTCTTTGAAGAAATAACAAGCAGGACAGACAAAGGAGAATAGGTTGATGTTGTGTACTTGGATTTTCAGAAGGCCTTTGACAAGGTGCCACACATGAGGCTGCTTAACAAGCTACAAGCCTGTGATAGCATAGGGATGATTCTAGTATGGATAAAGCAGTGGCTGATTGGCAGGAGGCAGAGTGGGAATGAAGGGAGCCTTTTCTGGTTGGCTGCTGGTGATGTTCCACAGGGGTCTGTAATGGGACTGATTCTTTTTATGTTATATGTGAATGATTTGGATGATAGAATTGATGGCTTTGTTGCAAGGTTTGTAGACGATATGAAGATAGGTGGAGGGGCAGGTAGTTTTGAGCAGGTAGAGAGGCTACAGAAGGATTTAGATTTGGAGAACGGGGAAAGAAGTGGTAGATGGAATACAGTGTCAGAAAGTGTATGCATTTTGGTAGAAGAAATGAAAGAGTTGACTATTTTCTAGATGGAATGAAAATACAAAAAAAACTGAGGCGCAAAGGGGCTTGGGAGTCTTGTGTAGGATTCCCTAAAGGTTAATTTGCATGTTGGGTCTGTGATGAGGAGGATTAGAATATAAAAGGAAGGATGTAATGTTAAAACTTATAAAGCACTGGTGATGCCTCACGGAGAATTGTGAACAGGTTTGATCCCCTCATCTTAGAAAGGATGTGCTGAAACTGGAGGAGTTTCAAAGGAGGTTCACAAAAACGATTCAGGATTGAATGACTTGCCATATGAAAAGCTCTTAATGGCTCTGGGTCTGTATTCACTAGATTTCAGAAGAATGAGGGGTGACCTCATTGACACCTATCGAATGATGAAATGCCTTAATAGTATGGGTGTGGAGAGGATCTTTTCTATAACGGGAGAGTCTAAGACCAGAGGGCACAGTTTCAGAATAGAGAGGTGTCCTTTTAGAATGGAGATGAGGAGGAATTTCAGGAGGAATGAGCCAGAGAGAGGGAATCTGTGGAATTCTTTGCCACAGGCAGCTATGGAGGCCAAGCAGAGGTTGATAGATTCCTGACTGGTCAGGACATGAAGGGATATGGGAGCAGGCAGGAGACTGATGCTGAGAGAAAAATTAGATCAGCCATGTTGAAATGACGGTGTAGACTTGATGGGCCAAATGGCCTAATTCTGCTTGTATATCTATTAGTTTTATGGTCTTATAACTGGGATCTTAACATCCAAGGATTCATCAGGGAATAGGATGTGGAAGGAGATTGCCATGACACTAACTGATGTTCCTATATTTTCATTAACAATGGCTGATACACCAGAAGACTGGGGAGAGTTCATGTGCGACCTTGTTCAAAAAGGGCCGTATGGATGAGTCTGGGAACTGCAGATCAGTGGTAAAGAATTTTGTCGGAGAAGATTCTGAATGGCAGGATTTATGTATGTTCATTGGAACAGTAGTATTCCTCAGGGGTCAGTGTTGGGACCGCTTCTTTTCATGTTATATGTCAATGATTTGAATGATGGAATAGATGGCTTTGTGGCCAAGGTTGTGGATGAATCAAAGATAAATAGAAGGAAAGGGAAGCTGCAGAAGGACTTAGATAGATTAGGAAAATGGGTGAAGTAGCACAAGATGGAATACAGAGCAGAGAAACATTTTGGTAGAAAGAATAGAAGTATAGACTATTTTCAAAATGGGGAGAAAATTAAAAAACCAGAGGTACAAAGGGACATGGGAGTCCTTCTGGGCAAATGCAATGTTAACATCCATTTTGAGAGGATTAGAATACAAAACCAAGGATGTAATGTTGAAGCTTTATAGGGCATTGGTTAGACTGCACTTGGAGTATTGTGAGCAGTTTTAGGACCCTAAAGAAAATCTAAGAAAAAGAGTTGAAGATTTGTTGACATTGGAGAGGGTCTAGAGAAGGTTGATGAGAATGATTCGAGGAATAAAAGAGTTAACATATAAGGTGTGTTTGATGGCTCTGGGCCTGTACTCACTGGAGTTCAGAAGAATGGGGGATGGTGGGGGAAAGGAATATCATTGAAACCTATCAATTTTGAAAAGCCTAAATATGGAGTGGAGGGGGAGAGAATGTTTTCTACAGTGAGGAGGTCCAGGACCAGAGGACCCAGCCTCAGAATAGAGGGACATCCATATGGTTCAGAAATAAGGAAGATGAATCAGAGGGTGGTGAATTTGTGGAATCCATTGCCACAAACAGCTGTGGAGGCCAAGTCATCGAGTATATTTAAAGCAGAAGTTAATAGGTTTGATTAATCAAGAGGTCAAAGGTTACAGGGAGAAAGCAAGAGAATGGAATTGAGAAAGATAATAGATCAACCATGATGGAATGATGGACCAAATGGCCTAATGCCTCTCTTATGTCATGGTCTTTTGAAAAGTCAGGGACTGATCAGGAGGAGCCACCATTGTTTTGTGTAGGGGAGATCACAAATCTGATAAACTCAAGAGATTCTGCAGAAGCTGGAAATCCAGAGAATCACACACAAAATGCTGGAGGAACTCAGAAGGTTCGGCAGCATTTATGGAAAGGAATAAAGAGTCTATGTTTCAGGCTATTAGATATTTGAGTCAGTAATAATGATGTAAGTAAATAAGAAAAGCTAGAATGGTAGATGAGGTTTATCTGGCTGTTAGTAAGGTTTGTAACAAGGTCCCACATGTAGGCCAACCCAAAAAGTTAAGGCACACAAGGGATCCAAGGCATGTTGGCAAAATGGATCCACATCTGACTGAGTGAGTGGGGCAGAGGGTAGTGGTGAATGGGTAGTAATCTGACTAGAAGTGCAACAAGTAGTGAGCCACAAGAATCAGTATTGGGACCATTGTTGCTTTCCAGCAAGCATGTAGGTGGTCTGACTACTATGTTCGATGTTCGATGTCTAAGGAATAACAGCTGGGAAGTTGGGTTGAATGTTCGCAGATGGAATTTAATTCAGACAAGTGTTAAGTAATACAATTCAGGAAGTCCAATTCTGGTAGGATATAGCGAGTAAATGGCGATTGCCTTAAGAATGATGATATACTGTACAGAGAAAACTTGGGGTGCAAGTCCGTAGCTCCCCAAGAGTGGCAACATAGGTGGATAGAGTAATGAAGAAGAACTAGGGTGTGTAAAACATTAGTTAAATTGCATTTGGTGTACAGCACTGGTCGCTACACTCCAGGAAAGATGTTGAAGCATAAAGAGAGTGCACAGGATGTTGTATAGTGATAGTTATAACGAGAGTTTGGATAGTGTGGATTTATTCTCATTGCAATGTAGGATAAGGATTAACTTTGAAGAAATTTATAAAATTATGGAGGTGACAGATGGGGAACATTGAACCTTTTTCTTTTACGTAAGGCAGGTGATTCATGAACCAGAGGATACAGTTTTAAGGTGAGAAATTTACATTAGAATGCTTTTCCTGGATTTAATTTTGGCATTCAGCAATATTGTTCCACAGACACTGGAGAACAATCTCTTACTCCTTAGTCTAAGTATATCATTGAGTGCTGGACTTCCTAATCAATAGATCTCAGACAGTCAGGATGCACAACTGCTTCCCTTCTCCCCGTCATCCTCAACACAGGCTCCCCCCAGGGCTGTGTGCTGAGCCCACTGCTGTACACTCTGCTCACGCATGACTGCACGGCCGAACACCCGAGTAATCACATTGTCAAGCTCAGCAATGACATGACAGTGGTGGGGCTCATCACCAACAACGATGAGACAGCTGTAATACAGAGAGAAGGTGGAAGAGCTCGAGTCCTGATGCCAGGCAAACAACCTCTTCCATAATGTCAACGAGACAGAGGAGATGGTTAGCGACTTCAGGAGAATGTGCACCACTCACACACCCCCCGCTTTACATTGGCGGCACAGCAGTGAAATTGTGAGCAGTTTCAAACTCTTGGGAGTGCACATCACACGTAACCTCTCATGATCCCAGAACACATCCTGAACAGTCAAGGAAGCTCACCAATGCTGAGGAGGGTGAAGACAGCTGGACTTGGCACATTTTACACTCATGTCATTTCACTGATGTGTAATAGAGAGCTTCCTAATGAGCTGCCTCACTACTCGGGACTGCATCATATTGGAAGGCTCTACAGCAGGTAGCCGAAACTGCCCGACACAGCACTGGCACCAGCTTATCAGTCATCAAGTAAATATATGTAGAAAGGTGCTGGGAAAGGGCCAAAAACCCACACACCCTGCTCATGGACTGTTGGTCCTGCTCCCATCAGGGAGGAGGCTATGTAGCATCCACACCAGGACCACTAGACTCTTACTTTCCCCAAGCAGTAAGGCTGATCAACACCTCCACCCATTAACTCCACCAGTGCTCCCTATTTCCACATATGGTTAGTTACCTTATGTAGAGCCTAGTGAACCTTTATGGACATGCTGTCAATCTATGTATATAAGCTATCTTATTATTTATATTTGTCTGTTAATTATTATTATTATTATTATTATTGTCTTATTTATCTTATTTTTCTTTGTGCTGAATCAGATCCGGAGTAACAATTGTTTCATTTTCCCTACAATTGCGTAGTGGTAATGACATTAAACAATCTTGAATCCTTGAAATTTAATATAATCTAGAGGTTAAGATTTTACACACAGAGGGTGATGGTTATCTGGCACAAACTATCAGAGCGGCTGGTGTTGGCAGATATAATTCTATTTAAATTGCATTTGGACAGGTAACTGGATAAGTCAGAGATGGATATGTGCCTCATGCAAACCAAAACCATTCATGGAGATAGGCATCAGAGTTGGCATTCTATTTTTATTTTTTAAATTTAGAGATACAGTGCAGAACAGGCCTTTCCCGCTGTGCCACCCAGCAATCCACCGACTTAATCCTAGCCTAATCACAGGACAATTCATAGTTACCAATTAGCCTACTAACCGAGACGTCTTTGGACTGTGGGAGGAAACCGGAGCACCTGGAGGAAACTCACACGCACACCTGAACAATGTACAAACTTTCTTACGGACAACGGCAGAATGAACTCTGAATCCGACGCACTGAGCTGTGATAGCATTGTGCTAACTGCTTCACTACTGCGGCACAGATGAGGTGAGTTGAAAAGACACGTTACTGTGCTATATGTTTCTATCATTCTGGCATTGTGCCTGCAGATTACATGTGAATCTGGAGTCACCCAGAATTGAAGAAGCTGGAGTATGGAGCAAAGAGAAACAAACTGCTGGAGGAGCTCGGAAGGCCAAGCAGCATCTGTCGTAGGGAAAAGAATAGTCAATATTTTGGCTTGAGATCCTGAATTAGGACTGAATCTGTCTTTGTGTGTCCTAAAGTCCTACTTGGTCCTCTCCCACCATTGCACTTTTGTAAGTGCTGACCATAAAAACTATTTTAAAAATGAACACAGTTCATGAAAAACTCTCAGGTAACAGAGCAGGGGCTGACACTTATTTATTTCCAATGTTTATTAGCAAGGATAGGGTAACAGCCTTTATATACCACAGTTTGCATCCAGTGTCCCTAGAAACACTCTGTGTACAACCACACAATCAGCACACTGTGATCTTTACATAGAATGTGATTTACAAGCATTATTTATACCGGGATTACGTGGTATAATTTTCTCTGTTTATACATCCTCCATATTGATTTTACTTTGTAGAGAATCTAGAAGCAACAAAAAGTAACAAGAACAAACCATAAAACATGCGACATCTACCAATGTAACAGAAATTTTGCAACACTTGTCGGAAATCAAGGACAAAAGTGATTTATTTTCAGAAAGGAAGCAATGGGCTTGGTGTACAAGTACTGAAAGGTTGACAGCACATCTGCAATTCAGCCATCACCAAGTACTTCAGCACTTCACCCCACACCTGGAACAGTTACACAGAACAGCTTTTTTGTGGATTGTTCAATTTTTTTGGTCTTTTTTTAAAAAAGGTTTTTCTAAACAACGAACATTTCACATTCACATGCTGAATGTCAGACAAATAAAACTGTTCAAAATCTGCAGTAGAAAAGAAGTTATATTTACATGGTACAAAGGGAACACTTTATCTGCACCAGACAAACATTTTATTCATACTTAGACAACTAAGACACTCACCCATCAGGGAAAGTTCAAAGATATAGTGTTCACTGAAACAGACATCAAATAGCATTAATACAACTATATGGAATGAAAGAAACAGTGCCTTTTCTGCTGGTCTACATAGGCTCTATTTCAAGGTATTTAATTACAGTCTCTACAGTTTTCTTACTGACATCACTAATAATTCTTTCAAGATAGATTCTTGTCTTTAATGTAATAAAATTGAAAACTATTTTCAAAAATCAAAAAAAAAACAAGAGGATAGTAAACACACATTCCAGTTTCTTGTATCAGACCAGCATCTTTAAGTAAAGGTGAACAAAGTTATATTTAAATCAATCTCCATCTTCCTCCAACTTGCATCAAAACTTGGAATGTAACCATGCTGTTAATCTTATATTTTCATCGTTTGGTTTCTCATTTTGAAATAAAGGAATCCTTTGAAAGGAAGTATAATCTCATGTGTTTACACCTAGAAATAAAGACAGCTGCCATTCACAATGGGTGTCATTACTGTGATTAGCCATTTATGACATAACACATGCTATGAAATTGCCGTCAATTTTCTCAATATTTTATAAAGGATTGAAAACTTTTAGCAAGCAAAATAAATCACAGGGAATATATTATGGAGTCAGGTGTAAAAAGTACCAGCAATAAAATGTTACCCATGACACAATGTCATTTTCATTATCTCTTACAGATATAACAAAGGCTGCTGAGGAATGTTAAAGCCAGGCAGTGACAAGTTGGAGAATATTATCTGCTTTTTACTGCTGCAGTATTTAGTTTTACTTTGACATAAAGCCTGTGTAAGCAAGCAAAAGGAATGACCACTTTTGAGGAAAATTTGGTGCTGTACAATATTTGCCAGTAACTGGTTAATTGATGATCCACTTTTTTTTTACAGTGAGCGTTATGTGTAATATCAGCACAACTTTAATGTAAATGCTGCATGTAACTGTATTAGAGTGCAATGTAAGAAAACATTTACAATGTGCTTTTACTCGTGTTTAGTTGCAAACTCCCTTCATTTTTTTGTTTAATTGTTGCATCCAAAATTTGTAGAGTCCATGTTGCATAGAGGGCCTCCAATCACACTTAGTAAATCTCATTTTAATATATAGATAGATATATATTTATATCTATATGCATTTATATGTAGAACAGACTATACAGACTTTGGAAGCATATTTTAAACTTCATAATGCACAATTAGCCTTCAAGATTGACTCTTTACTCTCCACCCCTACACACTCAATATATTTACATAATTGAAAATATGTATATGAAATGCAGCAATAATGGAATTCAATTAAATGTTAAACATTTTAAAATCTGTACAACTAGTTGAATTGTGCCAAGTCTACAACCAGTAAGGAACCAACAGCAAATCAGGGTTAAAAATAATCGAGTAAAAGAATATTGTGAAAACGGTGTTGCTAACTGTTTAGGATTAAAGATCTTTCTGCATCTTCCAGGCCAGATCTGGCCTTGTCGTGGCAGGCTTACACTCTATATGAATGTCTCAGAATTATAAGGCCAGGCACTTAATCACTCTTCTCAAAACACCCCATGCTTTTATAAGTTTAGCAAAGTTAGCAGATTTACCATTAAAATGTTGAAATAAAGGCTTAAAATCTTGATGAAAAAAAGTTAGGAGAATTTCACAAACTACGTAGAAAATATCAAAATTAAGAATGTTGTGTGATTACCTCAAAGTTCCCATTAAGCAATTATACTGAAAACTTAAGTTAAAACCATCCAGTCTTCTTTTTAATCATATACCAGTTCCTATTTAATTTTTTTTTTTGCTTGTGATTCATATCTACAGTCCTTCACCTGAGTATGTCAGAGAATTACAGTAATCCACTAAAAGACCAGTGTTCAGCACTTCAAGACCACATTCAACCCCAACAGAACGAGGCTTTGAAATTTCAGGATATGTCCTATGTATAAACTCTGAATCATACAGCCATTACCTTGCTCCATCAACAACCATATTATCGAAAGGTAACAAAAACCTGAATACTTCAATTTCAGAGATAATTTTTGGAACAATAGAAATTTTATTACACTATCAAAAATACTGCAAGTTTGAGACTGGACATCAGGACAACAGTGATATTGTCAGTGTAAAAGGGAGTTTTTGCACAGTAGGTGGCATGGTTATATTAATTTTCTGTGCCTGTTGAGGCTGATCTTCACAATCCTCGCCTTTATACATAGATCTGTTCCAGTACTTCCTTTGCCTGGAATGGATTCTATACATCAATACCTGCTCACTCTATGCGTTGGTTCTTTCAGCATTTTCTTGTCTGTATATTTTTGCATTTTAAAGGTGTTATGTATTTTGTAACCTGGTCTCTTACTTGTAAGTGCTGTCACTTTGAACCATCTAAGACAGGACTAAACTTGACTTTGGGGAGTCATGATGGTCACAGCATAAATAAACTGGGACACAATCTCTTTGCTCTTTTAGGACTTCCAAAGTGCACAACAATTCAGGTCAAAGGGCTGTACTTCAGCAATCTGTTTGGTGAGCAGGTCAGTTTTGCACGTTAAACCCAGATGTCGTTCCTCGTTGACTCTCGGTTGAGCTGACAAGCAGTTTGTGCCAGTTAACAACTCTCTTCCTCAGATCCACTTTGTCAAGCCAGATATATGCCTCACCAATCAGTGTCTTCCTCATGAACTTCCCACCATTAGAGACAAGTAAAATCTAAAATAGAGAAAGCAAATGTAAAACCCTATCATAGCAGAGGAGACCAAGCACAGTTTAAAAGCAGAATAAGGTAAGAAAAATCAGCAGAGAGCCGTGTAACCCCTCAAATATGCTTCAGTATATGATAAGTCTATTGCTGATCTGATCATTGGTCCTGACCTCACCTTGTTTCTCGTTGGCTGCCAGTGACCAGTGGTGTTCCTCAAGGGTCTGTGTTGGGACTGATTCTTTTAACATTATATGTCAATGATTTGGATGATGGAATTGATGGCTTTGTTGAAAAGTTTGCAGATGATACCAGGATAGGTAGTGGAGAGGGTAGTTTTGAGGAAGTAGAGAGGTTACGGAAGGACTAAGACAGATTAGGAGAATGGGCAAAGAAGAAGCAGATGGAAAACAGTGTTGGGAAGCGTATGGTCATGCTCTTTGGTAGAAGGAATGACTATTTTGCATTAATGGAGAGAAAATACAAAAATCTGTGGTGCAAAAGGATTTAGGAGTCCTTGTGCTAGATTCCCTAAAATTCAATTTGCAGGTTGAGTCTGCTGCGAGGAAGGCAAATGCAATGCTAGCATTCATTTCAAGAATATAAAAGCAAGGATTTAATGTTGAGACTTTATAAAGCACTGTGAGGCCTCACTTGGAGTATTGTGAGCTGGTTTGGGCCCTTTTATCATAGAAAGCATGTGCTCAAACTGGAGAGGCTTCAAAGGAGGTTCATGAAAATGATTCCAGAATTGAATGGGTTGTCAAATGAAGAGTGTTTGTTGGCTCTGGGCCTGTATTCACTGGGATTCAGAAGAATGGGGGGGTGGTGCGGGGGGTGACCTAATTGAAACCTATCAAATAGTGAAAGGCCTAGGTAGAATGGATGTGGAAAGGATGTTTCCTATGGTGAAAGAGTCTAAAACCAGAGGACACAGCCTCAAAATAGAGGGGCATCCTTTTAGAATGGAGATGAGGAGGAATTTCTTTGGCCTGAGAGTGGTAAATCTGTGGAACTTCAGGCAAGTGTGAAATGTTTCACTTTCATTATCATTAATATATGCTGCGTTATATGACATGGGCTATCATGACCCCAGCCATTATCAATACTCTTCAGGGATTGTCAATGGTCACACAAACAGGACTTGTGATATGACCATCCACTGCCTGCTCCCATGTCACCCTGATATTGAGAGGGAGGGGGTGCTAAGCAGGTGCTACATCTTGCTCAAGGGTGACTTGCAGGCTATCAGAGGGAAGGAGCTCCTTTGGTAGAGACATACAGTATCTCCACCCCACAGTCAAATTAGGAGGGCTGTACACAGTAAATGGCAGTATTTACATACAGAGGATTCTACCAGAAGCTCATCACTCCCTGAAATTGGTAACACTTAGGGAGGTAAAGAAAGCGTTTGGCAAGATTGCCTTCTTGGTTAGAACATAGAATATCAAGTCAAGTCACTTTTATTGTCATTTCAACCATAACTGCTGGTACAGTACACAGTAAAAATGAAACAACATTCCTCCAGGACCATGGTGCTACATGAAACAACACAAAACTATACTAGACTACCTGAAACAACACAAAATTACATTAGACTTCAGACCTACATGGGACTACATAAAGTGCACAAAACAGTGCAAGAGAGTGCAGTAATTAATAAACAAGACAACAGGCACAGTAAAGGGCAAATTATAATAAAAATGATGTAAATGTAAACAATGTTTTAGCAGGAGTTAAAGAAATGAACAAAAATTGCAAAGGGAGTGGAGTGGTGTTGTGCGTGCGTGTGCGCGCATGTGTAGGTTGGTCAGGAAAAGTCGGAGCTGTTTTGCAAATGTATAAATTTTTGATTAGGGTGCATTTGGATTACTGTGCAAAGTTCTAGTTGCCACATTACAGGAAGGCTGTAAAGGATTTGGAGGGAGTGAAGAAGAGGTTCACCTGGATGTTGCCTGGATTGGAGGATATTAAATGTAAGCAGAGAGTGGACAACCTTGGATTGTGTTTTTCTGAAGCATCAGAGGCAGTTGGGAGACCTGAGAGAAGTTTACAAAGTTATGACAGGGAAGATAGTCAAAACCTTTTTCCCAGCAAGAGGAATAGCATTTGGAGGAGAGGTGCAAAGCAAGTTCTATTTTTACACATTATGTGGTGGGTACCCACAATGTGCTGCAATGAGAGGTCCTGGAGTAATTGTGTTATGCAGCATGAAAACAGGTCTTTTAGCCCAACTCATCCATAAGATTTAGGAACAGAATTAGGCTATTCAACACATTGAGTCTGATCCATCAGTCAACCATGGCTAATAATTTTTTCAAACCCATTCTTTTACCTTCTCCCCATAATTTGAACGCTTTGCCTCTAAATTGACAAATAGCTAGTTCTACTTGCTTGCACTTGGTCCATATCCCTCTGAACCTTTCCTTTACATGAACTTGTCCAAGTATCTTTTATCGTTGTAATTATACCTGCCTTCTTCTCCTCATTTGTCAGCTTGTTCGATATACCACCCAAACTTGCTTTTCAGGTCTCCTCTAATCTTTCCCCTCTCCCCTTAATCCCTTGTCGGTAGCTTTAGACTCTCCTGTCCTGGGAGAAAGAGGGTGACCAATCATCTTATTTAAGCCATCTGAGAATTTATCTATAATTCACATCCTCCTGTCAATAACTCTTAAACAGATAGGATCTCACCCCTGATGCCCATGCTGATTCACGGGTGGCAAACCTGAAAATGCTAGCCTTATCTCTACTCATTGCTTCCTGTTTGTTAGCCAACCTGCCCTGTCTATGGCTGTATGTTACCCTCATTGCCATGAGTTCATACCTTATGTGAGGGACTTTGCTGAGTGCTTTCTGGAAATGCAACTACAAACGTTTGTACAATAAATCTATCAGTTCTGGTCTATCCACTCTGGTCTGAAATGAGTGTGAAGATTGGGTGAAAGAATCAGAATCCCATTTAATATCACTGGCACATGTCATAAAAAGACTGACGTCATTTACCAGTCCATGGACTGCCATGGTTGCCTGGATGTTACATCCTCTTACCCTGCCTCCTGTAAAACTGCTTTTCCTTTTTCTTAGATCTTTCATCTCCAAAACATTTGCTCTGATGTTGAAGCCTTTCACTCTGGTGAACCCAAAATGTACCTCTTTATCCTGAACACGGCCTTCCTTCGACCACATTTCCTCTATTTCCTGCATCTTTTAATTAACTGTGATTATACTGGCCACTGGATTAAACCTCATCCAGTGGTTTGTTTCATATACCCATAAAACTCTGTAAGAACAAGCTGTCCCACACATCTCCTTTAAGTACTTCCCCTCTCACTTTAAGTCTATGCCCTCTATTTCTAGACTGCTATACCCTAGGAAGAGAAAAAAAAGTGATCCTCCACCTTACCCATGTCCTCATGAATATTAGATACTTCTGTGAGGTCACCTCTTAGCCTTTTGATCTCAGGGAGAAGTACCTCAGCATATCTAGCCTTCCAGTCCTGCTACTATCCTTCTGAGTCCTTTCAGCAACTTTTTCATCTTAATGACATCATTCCCAATCAATTCTGAATCCTTTAATGACATCATCCCTATAGCCCAGCGAACTGAACTGCATATCATTCTCCAAGTATGGCCTCACTTTACTCTATACTGTTGTAACATTACGTCCCAACTCTTGGCACATACAAGGGAAAATCTGCAGATGCTGGAAGTCCCAGCAACACACACAAAGTGCTGGAGGAACTCAGCAGGCCAGGCAGCATCAATGGAAAAAAGTACAGTCGATGTTTCGGACTGAGACCCTTTGTTAGGAAGGGTCTTACCATCTTGTACAACTCTATGAAATCACCTCTGATCTTCATTCCATCCAAAGAGGAAAGTCCAAGGTCACTCAATATATCTTAATTAGACATGGTCTCTAATCTAGTCAGTAAGTCTAGTACACAGTGCCCTGACTAGTGAAGGCAAGTATAGCAAATGCTATCTTCACCACCTTGTCTGCTTGTGTGCCCTCTTTCATGGAACTATCTACTTGAACACCAGGTATCTCCACTCTGTAGCACTCTCCAGAGCCCTGCCATTTGTTGTGCATGTTCTTCCCTGGTTTAACTTCACAAAATGCAACCCTTTGCACTTAAATTCCATCTCCCAAATTTTACTCCACGATGTTGCACCAACCCTTTAACCTACTCCAAGATCAATCTAACCCTTTTTTAAATGCCATGGACCCCTGCCATTAACTTGGGGGTCCAGTTCCCCTGGTTGGGAACCCCTGATCTAACCCTTCCCTTCCACATAGTCCTTCATTTTCCTTTCATCCATGTGCATATATAAGAGTCTCTTAAATGTCCATAATATATGAGCACCTAGCACTCTCCGTGTAAAAGAACTACTTCTGACATTCCCCCTGTACTTTCTTCCTTTTCAAATCTTTTTATTATTATTATTATTCAAAAATAGCACAAGTACATCGAAGTAACAACACTTACAATGCCTCAAAAAGAAGAAATTATCTTAAGGATTGAAAATTTTTGTGAATTAAAAAAACCCTACTAAGCAAGAAAAGTGAGGGAAAAAAAGAAACCCATTGGAGGTACAACCCCGGAGCCATGCGTCATACACAAAGCCTCCAAAAATAAACATCAAACTGCCAACAAGAAAAAAAGATATATTTAAAAAAAATTACATTTAGATCGTGGAGGAAATCTATCAGTTAACTGAAACGATAATATCGAGCAAATATAGCTCCATCTCTTCTCAAAATCAAATAAACGTTCAAAGGTTCGACTTCTAATTTTCTCCAAGCTAAGACACAGCATCACTTGAGAGAATCATTGTGACAAAGTAGGAGCTGACATATCCTTCCATTTCAACAAAATGGCCCTCCTAGCTATCAATGTAACAAACGCAATAACATGTTGGTCAGACACAGAAATACCATGGATATTTTGAGGAATTATTCCAAAAAGCACAGTCAATTTATTAGGTTGTAAATTGATTCTGAGTGCTTTAGAAATTGCTGAAAAGACTGATTTCCAAAACTGTTTTACTATAGAACATGACCAGAACATGTGTGTCAGTGTAGCTATCTCAGTTTTACATCTATCACAATACTTGTCAACATTTGGAAATATTTTAGAAAGTCTCTCCTTCGTCAAATGGTAATGACTGTACTTTCTTCCAAACAACTTGAGGTTATGCCCCTTCACATTAGGCATTTAAGCCCTGAAAAAAGGTCCCTAGCTCTCCACTCTGTCTGTGTCTCTTATTATCTTGTACACCTCTATGAAGTCACCTCTCTTCATTCTCTCCAAAGGGGAAAGTCCAAGGTCACTCAATGTATCCTAATTAGACATGTTCTCTAATCCAGTCAGCATCTTGGTAAAACTCCTCTGCACCCACTCTAAAGCTCCCATATCCTTCCTATAGTGAGGTGACCAGATCTGAATACAATGCTTCAGGTGTGGTCTAACCAGAGATTGAAAGAGCCGCAAAATTACCTAATTGCTCTTGAACCTAATCCCATAACCAATGAAGGCTGGCACACATACACCTTCATAACCATCCTATCAACTTGCACTGCAACTTTGAGAGATCTATGGCTGTGAACCCCAAGATCTCTCTGTTCCTTCACACTGTTAAGAATCTTACCATTTCCCCCTGTACTCTGCCTTCAAAGTGAACTACTTCACACTTTTCTGGATTGAACTCCATCTGCCATTTTTCAGCCTAGTGCTGCATCGTTCCAATTATTCTCTGTAACCCACAGCAAACTTCTGCTTTATCCGCAGCTCCACCAACCTTCGTGTCATCTGCAAAACTTACTAAACCACCATTCCATTTCCTCATAGGTGGATAAATTAACTTGTCCAAATCAGAAGCATTCTCAGTCATTGAGGGAAGTAAAGGAGGAGGTTGCAGAGCCACCCCAAGTATCAGGTGTTGCTCGAGGACTGGATATCTGAAAATGTTCATGTTCAAAAAATGATGAAAGGCTAATCAGTGGTAGGGAAATTTCTATGGATATTAAAAGGAGACAAGATTAGAAATAATTTCAATGTATGAACTGAGTAGAGGAAGTTAGTATGAATATATTGATTGAACAAAAATTATGCCCTATTAGTTCAGTAGTGTTTTTTCAATAAAGAAATAGAGTTGATTAGAGAAATACAATCAATATATGTATGGATTTCCAAAATACATCTGATGGAGTGCTAATGAGAGAAGTGTTGAAGTTTTACAAGATTTCAGAGAGGCTGAATTTAGAATATTGTGAGCAATTCTGAACACCTATCAATAAAGTATATCAATAAGCTTGAAAGAACGCAGAAAAAAGTTGTATGGATGTTGTTGGGGTTTGAGGACCTGAGTTACAGGGAAAGGTTAAATAGATTAGAACTTCATAAACGCAAGAGATTGTACTAATGCTAGAAATTCAGCACAGGAAAATGAAGGGAGATGTTTTGGAAGTATACAAAATTATGAGGAGTATATTTAGGAGGACTGCATATAGGTGTTTTCCCCCCCATGGGTGAGACCAGAACTAGAATTTGTAAGTATAGGGTGAAAGATGAAATATTCAAGGGAAATCTGAATCATTATTCACATTTTTCATTCTCTCCTGATTCTTTGTGTTATATTTATTTCCCTTTTGATTTAGATAATTAGGAACCCAGTATTTCTCATGAAAAAATGTACCATGAACTTTAAAAATAATTGTCAAGCTGAAGAGAATTACCCGGCAAAATCCATTAATGTACAAAACACTCAAATTCTGTGTTGGTGCATAATATTACCTGAAGTGAGTGTCCAGCTGGACTAAGACTAAAACGAAATGTTTCATTGAATGAAGGCTCCCGGTCATGCCTGCAGACACGAGTTTTCTTCTTAAATACTCGCTTTTGTGTTGAAATGTTTATGACATATAATTTCACGTACAGGTCTGTGAAAAGATACAGAACAAGGGTTGAGGATTCCTTTTCAATACTAATGATATCAAGCTGACATCATTAAATGAACACTTGCACTGTTCATCAGGTAAATGAAATCAAGTCTTTAGATAGAGGAGACACAGGATCAGAAGATGTAGAATCTTGTGGGTAGAATTAAGAAACTATGAAGGGACAATGATGGCAGTTATAGACAAGATACTGAACAGTAGCCAGGATGTGGGGTACAAATTACAATGTGAGATAGAAAAGGCATGTAAAAAAAGGCAAAGTTATGATAGCCATGGCATATTTTAATGTACAGGTAGGTTGGGAACATTAGGTTGGTGCTGGATCCTCAGAAAAATAATTTATAGGATGCCCTTTTAGAGCAGCTTGTAGTTGAGTCCAATAGCAAAAAAACAATTCTGGTTTGGTTGTTGTGGAACAGACCAGATTTGATAAAGGAGCTTAAGGCAAAGGAACCCTGAGACAGTGATCATAATATGATAGAATTCATCCTGCAGTTTGAGAAGGAGAAGTCTATATTAGATGGAGTGAAGGCGATTACAGAAGCATGAGAGAGGAGCTGGCCAAAGCTGATTGGTAGAGGATACTAGCAGGAATGATACCAGAACAGCAATGGCTGGAGTTTCTGGGACCAATTCTGAAGGCGTGGAATAGATACATTCTGAAGAAGAATGCATATTCTAAAGGGATTGTGAGATAACAGTGGCTGACAAAGGCATAAAAGCAAAAGTGAAAGCATGCAATACAACAAAATTAGTGGAAAGTTAGAGTATTGGGAAGCTGTTAAAAGCCAATAGAAGGCAACTAAATAAGGAATGAGAAGAGAAAAGATGAAATACGAAAACAAGTTAGCCAATAATATAAAAGAGTTTAGCAAAATTATTTTAGATATATAAAGATTAAAGGAGGCAAGAGAGGATATTGGACCACTTGAGAGGTAATAATGGGGGACAAAGAGATAGCAGGTGAACTCTTTAAATATTTTGCATCAGTCTTCACTGTCGAAAACACCAGCAGTATGCCAGAAATTCAAGAGCGTCAGTGGGCAGAACTGAGTACAGTTCCTCTTATTAAGGGGAAGGTGCTTAGGATGCTGAAAGGTCTGAAGTTAGATAAGTCACATGGATCAGATGGACTACAGCCCAGTATCTGGAAGAGGTAGCTGAAGAAATTGTGGAGGCATTAGTAATGATCTTTCAAGAAAATCTAGATTCTGTAATAGTTCCAAAGGATTGGTAAATTGCAAAAGTCCCTCCACTAATTAAGAAAGTAGAGATACAGAAGAGAGAAAATCATAGAAGATAGATGGAGGGGCAGGTGGTGTTGAAAGAGCAGGTAGTCTGTAGAAGGACTTGGACTAGGTGAATGGGCAAAGAAGTGGCAGATAGAATACAGCGTCAGGAAGTATATGGTCATGCATTTTGGTAGAAGAAATGAAAGGGTTGACAATTTTCTAAGTGGAGAGAAAATACAAAATTCAGAGGTAATGGGACTTGAGTCGTTGTGCTGGATTCCCTAAAGGTTAATTTGCAGTTTGAGTCTGTGGGGAGGAAGGCAAATGTGATGTTAACATTCATTTCAAGAGGAGTAGAATATAAAAGCAAGGATGTAATGTTGAGACTTTTATAAAACACGGGTGAAGCGTCACTTGGAGTATTATGAGCAGTTTTGGGCCCCTTATCTTAGGAAGGATGTAGTGAAACTGGAGAGGATTCAAAGGAAGTTCACGGAAATGATTTCAGGATTAAATAACTTATCATATGAAGATCGTTTGATGGCTCTGGGTCTGTATTTACTGGAATTTAGTACGAGGGGTGAATGTGCTGGCATTGGAGAGTATCTAGAAGAGGTTTTTAAAAATGATTCTGTGAATGAAAGGGCTAACATATGAAGAATATTTCATGACTCTAGGCCTGTAGTTATTGGAGTTCTGTACTCACTGGAGCTTAGAAGAATCAGGGGAGATCTCATTGAAACTTATCGAATATTGAAAGGCCAAATTAGAGTGGACGTGGAAAGGATGTTTCCTAGAGTGGGGGGAGTTTGGGACCGGAGGATACAGCCTCATAATAGAAGGATGTCCTGTTAGAACAGAGTTAAGGTGGAACTTCTTTAGCCAGAGGGAAGTGAATCTGTGGAATTCATTTCTACAGATGGCTGTGAAGGCCAGATAATTGGGTATATGTAAAACAGAGGTTAATATGTTTAAGTCTAATAAGCGTGTCAAAGGTTACAAGGAGAAGCTAGGAGAAAGTGGTTGAGGGGGAATATAAATCAGCCATGATGGAGTGGCAGAGAAAACTTGATGGGCTGAGTGGCCTAATTCCAATCCAATGTCATATGGTTTTATAGTGTCATCAACCCATTTTTTAGCTGGTCCAGATACCACTGCAAGCTTTGATAGTTTCCCTTGCTGTCCATACACCCCAATCTTGATGTCCACTGCAAATTTGCTGATCCAGTTTACCACATTATTATCCAGACCATTGATGTGGATGGTCAAATAAAAATGGACCCAGCACCGATTCCTGCAGTACACCACTAGTTACAGGCCACCATTCAGAGAGGCAACCATCTACTACCACTCTCCAGCTTTTCCCAAGAAGCCAATGTCTAATCTAACTTACTATCTCATCTTGACCTGTATGACTTGACTTGATTTGAGTGCAAGTGATTGAACCTTCTTGATCAACCTTTGTTAAAGGCCTTGCTAAAGTCTGTGTAGACACCATCTATTCTGTTCCTTCAACAATTTTCCTGGTTATCTACTCAAAAAACTCTACAAGATTGGTTTGACATGACCTACCACGCAAAAAGCCATGTTGACTATTCATAAGCAAGGGAAGCATAGTGGGGTTAGCAGTATTAGGGGCAGCACGGTAGTGTATTGGATAGCACAGCGCTTTGCAGTGTCAGACATCTGGGTTCAATTCCCGCCGCTGCTTGTAAAGAGTTTGTAGGTTCTCCCAGAGACTGTGTGGGTTTCCTCCCACAGTCCAAAAATGTGCTGGCTGGTAGATTAATTGGTCATTGTAAATTATCCTGTGATTAGGTTAGGATTAAATTACCTAATTACAATTAGGGCAGCATGGCTGCCTGAAGGGCCTACTCTGCAATGAATTTCAAATAAAAATAATTAGTGACTCTCTATCCAAATATTTATATATCTGCTTCCTCAGAATACCTTTCTATAATTTACCCACCACTACCGATATCAGACTAACTGTTCTATAATTTTCTGGCTTAGAGTCTTTCTAGAACAAGACGGCATTATCAATCTATTGTCCAGTCCACTGGGACCTGTGGCTAAGTATATTTTAAGTACCTCTGCCAGGGCCACAACAATTTCTAAGGAAACTCTGATAAGGTTCCAGGGACACCCTGTCAGGCCTTGGGGATTTATCCACCCTAATTTACCTCAAGACAAAAAGCACCTCTTCTTCTCTAACCTGTATATGGTGCATGACCTCACTGATGTTTTGTCTCAGTTCTGTAGATTCTCTGGCCATCTCCCAATTAAATACAGACGCAAAAAATCAATTTGAGATCTTCTCCCATCTATTTCAGCTCTATACATAGAAGAAACCCCCAACCCCCGAACTTCAAGAGAACCAATTTTGTCCTTTGCTATCCTTTTGCTCTTAATATGTCTGTAGAAGCCCTTGGGATTCTCCTTCTTGTCTGGTAGAGGAACCTTGTTTCTTCTTTTAGCCCTTCTGATTTCCTTCTTAAATCCTCTTACATTTCTTAGACCACATTAGTTGCTGCCTGTATCTGCTGTGCACATCCTTTTATTTAAGCAGCACCTCAATATCGCTTGGTAACCAAGGTTCCCTAAACCTTTTGGCCTTGCCTGTTAGTCTAACAGAGAAATTCTGTACTCTGAAAATTTCACTTGAAACATTGAATCCCCTATCATTACCATTTTGCAGATGGAGCAATCTGAGAGAGCCAAGTTCACCAACATCTCCCACATATTGTAAGCGGAGCACCTCACTACCTTGGGATCCATTCTCACTGTTGTAACAAGGCACTAATTAAAAAAAACAAAGTTGACAGAAACCTGAACCTAACTTCTGCCTCTTGTCACCAAAGCCTCAGTCCTGCACTGTAACTCTGTCGCTCTCTCACAAGGCTTGCTCCACTTAAGCATTTACCTGGTAAATGATCAGGTGACTTAAACTTATAGGTAATGTTTCTGCATTGAAGTATCTCCACTAACAGCTGCTCTCCGTCTGTTTTCATCTCCTTCTTCAGAGCAATTTTAATCTCTCCCATTACTTGAGTTTTACCTGTGATCAAGAAGAACACATATTTCAATAAAAGTTATTTTAATAAAATTTTGTCAGCATTCATTTTAATTCACAAATAAGATGAGGATATTCTGTGGGATATTTATTCTGTTTCCAAGATATTGGATAAGCTTAAAAACAAAATATGTTGGAACCACTTAGCAAGTTAAGGTGACATCTGTGGAAAGAGGAACAGTTAAGACTCTTGTTCTTCCACCACCTAAAATTTTATCTCTCTTTACCTTTGCACAGAGATTGTCTGACTTATTGTTTTCTAGTATTTTCAGTTTCTATTTCCGACTTACAGCATGTGTGTGTGTTTTCATTTACTGCTGGATGGGACTCTGCATTACTGGAGTACCATTTGCATGCACGTGCAAAAAGAGATAAAATTACACAGTTATATTTCAGTATTTTCATTAGCCATGTTAGGGTGGGATACTAAAAAATCTAGGGGCACCATTTTATCCGTTACCTTCAGCAAGCTAATATATAATGGCAAACCCACCTCACCCACTTAACTGAGAGCGCTCTGAAAGAGGGGTAAGAGAAGGGCAAAAATCATCTGTAACTCAGAGGGAAAGAAAACTTGGGCTATGTCAATACAGTTTACTTGTTCTTTAAATATTTGTCCCATAGATATTCATGAGACAGGCAAGGTCCCAGAGGCCTGGAAAATAGCCAACATTTTTCCTTTGTTAAAGAAAGTTGAGACAAACAAGTGAACTACAGGCTGTTAGCAACATCAGTGATAGAAGAATTCTTGGAGATGATCCACAGGGACATGAACTATTCATATCTGGAAAAGTATAGACCTTTTAATGGATAGCTAGCAAACTTCTGTGCAAGGGAGGTCTTGTCTGATTTGCATAAAATGATTTGGAAGAATATGTAGATGAGTTGATTAGCATATCAGCAGACAACATGAAAATTTGCAGAGCTGTGGAGGAAGGTTGTCAAAGGATATAATTAGTTGCAAATGGCAGATAGAGTTTAATCCAGACTAATGTGAGGTGTCACATTTAAGAGGAAAATATACAGTAAATGGCAGGGTCCTTAGAAACAAGTCTTGAATGCAAGTCTATAGTTCCCTGACATGTTTTTCAATGCACCATAGAAAGCATCTTATCTGGATGCATCATGGCTTAGTATGGCCAGTGCTCTGTCCATGACTGCAAGAAGCTACGGAGAGTTGTGGACACAGTTGGGCATATCACAAAAACCGGACTCCCGTCATGGACTCTACCTACAGCTTTTGCCGCCTCAATAAACCAGCCAACAAAATCAAAGACCTCACCCAGCTTGACATTTTATTTCTCCTTTCCAATCAGGCAGAAGATTCAAAGGCCTGAAAAAATGTACCACCAGACTTAAGAGCAGCTTCTACCTGCTGTTATAAGACTATTGAATGATTCCACAGTGTATCAAGATACTCTCCTTACGTCACAATCTACCTCATTAGGATATTGCACCATATTGTCCATCTGCATTGAACTTTCTCTGGGGACGCTGCACTCTGTTATTGTTTTACCTTGTACTATCTTACACAAGGAATAGAGTGGTAAAGAAATCGTCTTGCCTTCATTGCACAGGGTATGGAATATAAAAGTCAGGAAGTAATTTTGCAGCTGGGTAAGACTTATGTTTAACTGCTTTGGAAATATTGTCTGCAGTTCCTGTCACTCCGTTGTAGAAAGGTGTGAAGGTTTTGTGGAGGGTGCAGAAGAGGTTTACCAGGATGTTCCCTGGATTGGAGAGTATTGCCTAAAAAGGAGAGGTTGGACAAACTCAGATCATTTTCTCTGGACCATCAGAGGCCTAACATGACATTATGAACATTATGAGATGCAGAGGCGTTGTTTAGTCAAGCTATCTTTTCTCAGCATGGAAATGTCGACTACTAAAGGGTTGATGAAGCTGTTTCACATCCTAACAAACACGAGAAAATCTGTATATGCTGGAAATCCAGAGCAACACCAGAACAAAATGCTGGAGGAACTCGGCAGGTCAGGCATCATCTATCGAAATGAGTAAAAGATCCTGATGAAGGGTCTCGTCCCAAAACGCTGCCTGTTTATTCTTTTCCATTGATGATCCCTGACCTGCTGAGTTCCTTCAGCATTTTGTGTGTGCTCCCACCCTAACAGTCCTTTTCCTAATGCTACAGTACCTCCTGTCTGATGGTGGGTGGGGGGGGGGGGGGAATCAAAGAGATCAAACCTGATTAGAATGTCAAGCATGATCAAAGTGAGATTTGTTCTGAAAATTATTACCTTGGGTGTTTGTCTGTCCTAAAAGACACACCTAAAAAGGCTGTGGTAGAAGAACTATAAGGTAAAAGATGGTTTTGGTGTCTTCAGAAATGGTTAGAACATTGACATGTACTATCTTAGAGTTGTAGAGTAATACAGTATGAACACAGGTCCATACTGACTACAGCATATTTCCTGCTAGTCCTGCATTTGGTCCATAACCCTCCCATGATCTGGAGCTCCCTGGCTCGTTCTTGTTACCCATTCCAAACAATGGAACATAATTAGACACCCTCGAGTCTTGGTTAATGACCACTCTAGAGCAAATATCTCTACTAGGAACTCTGCAATTTCTTCTCTGGCCTCCCACAAGGGTTGCACTTGATCAGGCTCTGGGAATTTGCCTACCCAAAGGGATTCAAGGCTGTAAGTACCTCCTATGATAGTCTTACGATCCAAGACTTCTCAACTTATTACCTTCATTTCTGTGGCATCCGGAATAATCCCCTTCGTAAACACAGAAGAGAAATAGACACTAAACATCTCAGCCATTTCTTGTGGTTGCAAACATAGGCATCCCTGGTGGTCTTTAAGAGGAGCTAGTCTTTCCATAGTCATAGTCATGCTTATGCTGTTAATATATCTGAAGAACCTCTTGGGATTATCTTTACCTGCCATAAGCTTTTTGTTTAATGAATGTCTTATGCCTGTTTCTTAATTGTACATATGATTTTTTATGTTCTAGCATTGAGCAGCAGTGAACCATCTGACTGGCCTATCAGAGTTCTCTTTGGGAACTAGTTGACTCGATCAGCATTTCTGATCTGGCTATTGTTCACGATTGCACTTAATAAAAAAAAGCTGTTTTTGCACTCCTGATTTCCCTGTTAAGTCTGCTCTGAACTTCTTATATTCATTGAAGGATACATTTTGTCCCTCTGCTGAAAAGCATTGTATACACTCTGTCAATATGGCACTGAGCTGCAGTCTCCTTTGAGGTCACAGCTCAGACTTATTGGTCTTTAGTTGCTTTAAGTTTCCTCTGTGTCTCAGTGGCTATTGGGGAGCTCTGAAGTACAATCCCATCAGTGTTTGCATCCTTCCTATTTCTGAGATCTACCAATACAGACTCAATGGATGAGCCCTCCATTATGGCCCCTCTGAAAGCAGATCAGAATCAGAATCGTTTATTACCATTGGCATGTGTTGTGAAATTTGTTAACTTAGAAAGAAGCAGTTGAATGCTGTGATATTGTTCCTAATTAGTAGTGCAATACCCCTCTCTATAAGACCATAGGGTCCAGGAACAGAATTAGCCCATTTGGCCCATTGAGTCTGCTGTGCCTTTTTGTCATGGCTGATCAATTTTTCCTCTCAGCCCCAATCTCCTGTCTTCTACCTGTATCCCTTCATATCTTGACCAAACAAGAATCTATCTATCTCTGCCTAAAATATACATAAAGACTTGGCCTCCACAACAGCCTGTGGCAACGAATTTCATAAATTCACCACTCTCTGGCTAAAGAAATTCCTTTTCACCTACATTCTAAAAGGTCACCTCTCTATTCTGAGGCTGTGTCCTCTGGTCTTACACACCCCACCAGAGGAAAACATCCTCTCCACATCCACTCTATCGAGGCCTTTAAATATTTGATGGGTTTCAATGTCAACCCTCATTC
The DNA here is from genome assembly GCF_030144855.1 of Hypanus sabinus. NCBI lineage: Eukaryota > Metazoa > Chordata > Chondrichthyes > Myliobatiformes > Dasyatidae > Hypanus > Hypanus sabinus. Next base: position 28,128,833 of record NC_082718.1, read on the forward strand.
TTCTGGATTCTAGTGAATATAGCACCAAAACCATCAAACACTTCATATGACAAGCTGTTTAATCCTGGAATCACTTTGAACCATCTCCATTTTCAGCATATCCTTTCTAAGGGGCCCAAAACTACTCACAATACTCCAAGTGAGGCCTCACCAGTGCTTTATAAAGCCACAACATTACATCCTTGCTTTTATATTCTCATCCTCCTGTAGAGAATGCTAACATCACATTTGCCTTCCTCACCACAGACTCAACTTGCAAATTAATCTTTAGGGAATCCTGCACAAGGACTCCCAAATCCCTTTGCACTTCAGATTGTTGTATTTTCTCTCCATTAAAAAATAGTCTAGCCTTTTACTTCTTCTACCCAAATGCATGACCATACACTTCCCGACACTGTATTCCGTCTGCAACTTCTTTGTCCATTCTTCTGATCTGTCTTTCTGTAGCCTCACTACCTCAAAACTACCTGCCCCTTCACCTATCTTCATATTGTCTGCAAACTTTGCCACAAAACCATCAATTCCATCATCCAAATCATTGACATATAATGTAAAAAGGAGCGGTACCAACACAGACCCCTGTGGAACACCACTACTCACTGCAGGAGCCCTAGCAGAGATACTTAAATCACTCTTAGTGACAGGTGAGGTACCGGAGGATTGGATGTTGCTCCACTGTTTAAGAAAGGCTTTAAAAGTTATAAGCTGGTGAGCTTGACATCAGTACTGGGAAAGGTATCGGAAGGTATTCTAAGGGACTGGATATATGAGTATTTGAGTAAACAAGGATTGTTTAGGGATAGTTAGCATGTCTTTGGGTGTTGTAGGTCATGTCCAACTAATCTTCTTGAGTTTTTCAAGGAATTTACCAGGAAGGTTGATGCAGGCAAGGCAATGGATGTTGTCGACATGGACTTTAGCAAGGCATTTGACAGGGTACCGCATGGGACGTAGGTCAGTAAGGTTCAGTCACTTGGCATTCAGGATGAGGTAGTAAATTGGATGAGACATTGCCCTCATGGGAGAAGCCAGAGAGTGGTAGTAGAGGGTTGCCTCTCTGACTAGAGGCCTGTGACAAATGGTGTGTCACAGGGATTGGTTCTGGGTCCATTGTTGTTTGTCATCTATATCAATGATCTGGATGATAATGTAGTTAACTGGATTGGCAAATTTGCGGATGGCACCAAGTTTGGGGGTGTAGCAGACAGCGAGTAAGACTGTCAGAGCTTGCTGTGGGATCTGGACTAGCTGGAACAATGGGCTGAAAAATGGCAGATGGAATTTAATGCAGTTGAGTGTGAGGTGTTGCACCTTTATGTATCGCACTGTACTGATGCCACAAACAACAACTTTCAAGACCAATGTTAGGGATAATAAACCTGATACTGTCACACATAAATCAGTGGTATGCTAGAACATTGAGTTGCCAGTTTGGTCAGCTATGTTCATGTTATGGCCACAAAATCCCAGTCCTTAGAGCAATCCACACCCTTAGTTCATCTGCCTTACTTGTCAAGCAACGTGCATTAACTAAAGCAAGTTTAAAGCAATGGTCCTGCCTGCCCTTTTTTCCTAAACATGGCTATCCAGATTGCTTGGCTTACAAACTTTGGGTTCAGCGCATGCCTCTGTCTTCTCACTGCTTTCACTCATTCGATTCCCATCCTCTGTCAATCTAGTTTATACTCTCCTATTAAACTATATTGCAAATTTTCTCACTAGGGTATTGGTCCCCCACTGGTTCAAGTACAAACTGTCACTCTTGAACAGGTTACCACTACCCTAGAACTTGGATCCTTACCCACTGCATCACCATTTCAGTCCCTTATTCACCTTTCTGTTCACAAAGTTATTTGCTGGTCTTGTCAGTTAAGATGTACTCCCATTAAAAATACAGCCATTTGTTCACGCCAAAACATTGAAGTAAACTATGTATTATAACAGGTGATTGTATTTAATATGAATCTTTGTACTGAAAAATGTACCAAGAAAATCCACATATTTTGAGTTTAGGAAGATTCTTTTTCCCAGATCTCCCCTCTATGTTTGCATGTGCTATACAAATACTTGTTAAAATCTACAGCTCTCAACTCTGACTGAACTACAACAGTTTCCTTATTAAGACTGTGGTATAAGTTATGCACAAGTCACAAAAGCAGTTATATCACATATGTGTTTTCCGTTTGTTAACAATGTAATGCTAGAGTCATAGAGTTGGGCAGAAGTACAGCATAGAAACAGATGCTTTGGCCCATCTAGTCTGTGCCAAACTATTTAATCTGCCTACTCCCATCGACCTGCACCTGGACCAAAGCCTTCCATACCCCTCCCATCCATGTACCCATCCAAACCTCTCTTAAGCATTCAAATCTAGCTTGTATATATTATCTGCACTGGCAGGTCATTCCACACTGTCACAACACTCCGAGTAAAGACATTTCCCCTCATATTCCCGTTAAACATTTCACCTCTCACCCTTAACCCATGACCTCTAGTTGTAGTCCCACCCAACTTCAATGGAAAAAGCCTGCTTGCATTTACCCATCAATACCTCTCATAATTTTATATACCTCTATATGATCTCCCCTCAGTCTTCTATGTTCCTAGGATTAAATTCCTAAGGTCTCAAGAAGGCTGGTAAAAAGGGTTCAGATAATTGGCATTTCAGGATGAGGTAGCAAATTGGATTCGACATTCACTTCACAGGTGAAGCCAAAGAGTGGCAGTATCTATCTTGCCTATCTGTCATGGAGGCTTGCAACTGTGCCACAGGGATTGGTGCTGGGTCCTTTGTTGTTTCCCATCTATATCAATGACCTAGATGATAATGTGGTAAACTAGATCAGTTACTTTGCGGATAACACCAAGATTGGGGGCTTAGTGGACTGAGAGGAAGGCTATCAGAGCAGATGGAATTAAATGCAGACAAGTGTGAGGTATTACACTTTGGGAGCACAAACCAATGTAGGACTTATACAAAGAATGGTTGAAGACTCTGGTGTGTAGTAGAGTACAGATCCATAACTCCTTGAAAGTGGCACCAGGTAAATAGGGTCATAAAGAGAGCTTTTGGCACATTGGCCTTCATAAATCAAAGTATTGAGTACAGAAATGGAATGTTATCTTAAAGTTGTATAAGATGTTGGTGAGGTCTAATTTTGAGTATTGTTTATAGTTCTGGTCACCTATCTAGAGGAAAGATAGCAATAAAATTGAAAGAGTACAAAGGCAATTTACAAGAATGTTGCTGGGTCTTGAGGAACTGAATTATAGGGAAAGGTTGAATAGGTTAGGACTTCATTCCCTGTAGCATAGGAGAATGTGGGGAGGTTTGATAGAGACATACAAAATTATGAAGGCTATAGATAGCTTTTTTCCCCACTGAGGTTGTATGAAACTAGAACTAGAGGTCATAAGTTAAGAGTCGCTATCGTGTTTTCTTTGTGATGTCACTTATGTGCTGGTCCCAGATCCTCTGATGTGTTAACAGCAAGTAATTTAAAGCTATTGACTCCTCTGCAATCTATCCAATTTAATAACATCTTTCATATACAATTCAATAACAATTTTCCTACAACAGGCTGAACAACGCTAATGCCTCACCTACATCTTGTACAACTGCAACATAACAGCCCATCTTCTATGTTCAATATCCTGACAGATGTAAACCTGCATGCCAAAAGTATTCTTCACTACTCTGCCCGCCTGCATGACCACTTTCAGGGAACTAGGTACTCCTAGACCCCTCTGCCTACCATTCACTGTGAGTAGTCCTGCCATGATTTATCTTCCCAATATGCAACACATTTCATGTACCCAATTTAAACTCTATTGGCCATTCCTTGGCCCACTTACCCAGATGATCAATGTACCCCTGTAATTTTTGATTACTTTCTTTATTGTTCATAATACCTCCTATTTTAGTGTCTTCTTCAAACTTACTAACCATGCCTTGTACATATTTATCCAAATTGTCGATATACCTGTGGATGACAAATATTACTGAGCCTAGCACTGACTCTGGGGAACACCAGTAGTCACATGCCTCTATTCTGAGAAACAACTTTCCACTATCACTGTTTCCTTCCTACTATCATACCAATTTTGTGTCCAATCAACTAGATCTTCCCGGATTCTATGTGATCTAACTTTTCATTCCAGCCTATCATGCAGAACTTTAATAAAGCCCTTAATGAAGTCCACTTCACCTATAACCTTGCCCTCATCCATATTCATCAAAAACTCATTCAATTTCATTAAACACAATCTCCCATGCATAAAACTGTGCTTACTATCTCGTCCCTTCGTCCTGATTAAGGGTCTCGACCCGAAATGTTGACTGCTTCGTTCAACGGATGCTGCCCGACCTGCTGAGTTCATCCAGCTTTTTTGTACGTCTATCTCTAATCAACATCTGTCTTCCTAAATGCACATACTCCTTATCCCTCAGAATCCTCTCTGGTAGCATGCATGCCACAGATATCAAGCACTGGTCTATAGATCCCGGGTTTTTCTTTGTAGCCCTTCTTCATTAAAGCCACAATAGCCATCCTGCAGCATTTCACCCATCAAGGTAAGTGATTCTTGGATTACAAGACAGTTTGTGAATTTAGTCAAGAAGATAAAGGAAACCTTTGTAAGGTACAGGAAGCTAAAAGCAAACAGGGCCTTTAAGGATTATAAAGAAACTAGAAAAGAACTCAAGAAGGAAATAAGTGAGCCAGAGAGGTATGGACCGTCCTTTGCAGAGAATCTCAAGGCATTATATGCATATATTAAGAGCAAGAGGATAACTAGGGAGTGGGTAAGACCACTCATGTTTGAAGGAGGGAACATGTGCTTAGAGGTGGAGGATGTGGAGAGGTTTTAAATGAGTACTTTGCATCAATATTTACCAAGGACGAGGATAGTGAGATCAGCGTAGAACGTGTGCTAATATGCGAGGGCATTTTGTGATTAAGAAAGAGGCAGTGTTGGGGCTCTTGAATAACATTAAGGTTAAGGTGCTAAGTTCCCAGTGTCTGATGGCATGAACTCCTAATTATTGAGAGAGCATGAGAGGAGATAGTGGAGCCTTGACCAGAATCTTCATATTCTCTCTAGTTACAAATGAGGTCCCAGAGGATTGGTGAGTAGCCAATGTTATTTCATTGTTTAAGAAGGGAAATAGGAATAATTTTGGAAATTATTGACCAGTGAGTCTCATATAAATGGTAGTGAAACTATTGAAGAGGTTTCTTAGGGATAGGACTTATCAGCATTTGGAGAATCATGGCTTCCAGTGAGCAGGATTAGAAGAATCTGCACACTGTTGTAGACTCAACCTTTTCCCTCACAGGCACAATTCTGCCCGTTACTGAGGACATTTCCAAGAGATGGTGCCTCAAGAAGACAGCATCTACCTTTAAAGACTCTCACCATTTGGGCCATGCCCCCTTCTTGTTACCGCCATCAGGGAGCAAGTTTTTTAGGAGTTTTACAAGAAGGTGATGAAGATAATTGATGAAGGTAGAACTGCAGAATCTCCTATCTGCCCCCTTAACTATCACTAATTCTGTCTGATTTTCAACTGCAAGCTGAGCCTCAGAGTCAGTCCTGTGCTACAGAAGGGGCTGCTAATTTCTCCTAAAATATCAGCACGCCACCCGTGACTTCTTACAGTTCCCAGCATTCCCATTTTTATTTCAAGATGTTCTTGTTCCCAGAATGCTCTGAATCAGAGTCACATGAACCCCACAACAGTAAGATCTATCTAAACCACAGATGTAGAATTTCCCTGGCTTTTATGCAGAACTAACTGAGGTATGGAAAATCCCACTGGAATCTCAGTCCCATCCCATTCACCATGTCCGTGCTGGGCACATGATAGTGCATTTAATCATTGAGATGGAAATGCAACATGCTTTAACAGGTTCTGTTGTGATACAAAACCCAGAACCATTTCCACTTACATCTGTTCTAATGAAGATGTAATTGTCACCTTTACATTTAATTTCTTATCAATGGTCTGCCAGATCATTAGTCTTCATTTTGCAATTTTATACCTAATGAATTGGTTGCTGTCAAATATCTATGAAATGGTCTTTATGCCAAATATTCCATAGAACCATAGAACATTACAGCACAGAAACAGGCCTTTTGGCCCTTCTTGGCTGTACTGAACCATTTTTCTGCCCAGTCTCACTGACCTGCACCTGGGCCATATCCCTCCATACCCTTCTCATCCATATACTTGTACAAGTTTTTCTTAAATGTCAAAAGTGAGCCTGCATTCACCACTTCATCTGGGAGCTCATTCCACACTCCCACCACTCTCTGTGTGAAGAAGCCCCCCTAATGTTCCCTTTAAACTTTTCCCTCTTCACCCTTAACCCATGACCTCTGGTTTTTTTCTCCCCTAGCCTCAGTGGAAAAAGCCTGCTTGCATTCACTCTATCTATACCCGTCATAATTTTATACACCTCTATCAAATCTCCCCTCATTCTCCTACGATCCAGGGAATAAAGCCCTAACCTATTCAACCTTTCTCTGTAAGTCAGTTTCTCAAGTCCCGGCAACATCCTTGTAAACCTTCTCTGCACTCTTTCAACCTTATTAATATCCTTCCTGTAATTAGGTGACCAAAACTGCACACAATACTCCAAATTCAGTCTCACCAATGTCTTATACAACCTCACCATTACATTCCAACTCTTATACTCAATATTTTGATTTATAAAGGCCAATGTAAGAAAAGCTCTCTTTACGACCTTATCTGCTTGGGATGCCACTTTTGAGGAATTATGTATCTGTACTCCCAGATCCCTCTGTTCTGCTGCATTCCTCAGTGTCCTACCATTTACCTTGTATGTTCTACCTTGATTTGACCTTCTGAAGTGCAATACCTCACACTTGTCCGCATTAAACTCCATCTGCCATTTTTCAGCCCATTCCTCCAACTGGTCCAAATCCCTCTGCAAGCTTTGAAAACCTTCCTCACGGTCCACTATACCTCCAATCTTTGTATCATCAGCAAATTTGCTGATCCAGTTTGCCACATTATCATACAGATCATTGATATAGATGAAAATAACAATGGACCCAGCACTGATCCCTGTGGCACATCACTAGTCACAGGCCTCCACTCAGAGTAGCAATCCTCCACTACAACTCTCTGGCTTCTTCCATTGAGCCAATGTTTAATCCAATATACTACCTCTCCATGTATACCTAGTGACTGAATCTTCCTAACTAACCTCCCAAGTGGGACCTTGTCAATGACCTTACTGAAGTCCAGGTAAACAACATCCACTGCCTTCCCTTCATCCACTTTCCTGGTAAGCTCCTCGAAAAACTCTAATAGATTGGTTAAACATGACCTACCATGCACAAAGCCATGCTGACTTTTTCTACTAAGTCCCTGTCTATCCAAATACTGGTAGTTCCTATCTCTTAGTATTCCTTCCAATAATTTACTTACTACCGATGTCAAACTTACTGGCCTATAATTTCCTGGCTTACTTTTTGAGCCTTTTTTAAACATCGGAACTACATGAGCTATCCTCCAATCCTCCGGCACCTGACCGTGGATATCAACATTTTAAATATTTCTGCCAGGGCCCCTGCAACTTCAACACTAGTCTCCTTCAAGGTCCGAGGGAATTCAAAGTAAAGTTATTATCAAAATACATATATATCACCAGATACAACCCTGAGAATCATTTTCTTGTGGGCAATCACAGTAAATACAAGAATCACAATAGAATCAATGGAAGACCACATCTAAGAGGACAGACAATGACCAATGTGCAAAAAAACCCAAACTGTACAAATATAGAAAGAGAGAAAAAATAATATTAATAATAATAAGTAAATAAGCAATAAATATCGAGAACATGAGATGAAGTCCTTGAAAGTGAGTGCGGTCCATTGCTTATGCCAACTGACCACAAATTCTGCCAATCATCAAAGAGAGAACTCCAGTGGAAATTACAGCCCAAAATGTTTAGTGATACCCACACAAACCATGTTATCCCTCAATATTCTTGTCCATTAAATATTGAATTCTACTGTAATAGGTTGAAATCATATGGAACTATTTTTATTTATCAGAAATATATTGGAAATACACACTTAACAATCTTACGGCCCCTTTGTATCAAGTGTTTGGAAGAGTGCCCAACATCCATGCATTGACCTTGCATCTTACCATTGGTTTCTGCTGGGCCACGGCCTTGTTGTGAAAACTGGTCAGATGCTTTGTGCTTTTCATCTTTCACAATGATTTCAGTGTCCTGGCTCACTTTACTCCTAGTGAAAACAAGGACAAGCTGGTTGCAATTTATCAAGTTTCAAGTAGAACAAGGTGAGAACACAGGGTCAGAATATTTGAAGGTTATTAATCACCAGGACAAAGTGCTAAATGTCCGTACTTTGGATCATTGTATTCATGCACCTGGCTGGCAAAATGTTATAGAAGTTCTACTGCAACTTATGGAAAGGATTATGGAATTAGATAGCTGCTGGGTGATTGGTTATTATGTATTCCTGTGAGCATATTATCATGAATCATGGAGCAATATAGCAGGGGTACAGCCCATTTGGTCTATCCAGTCCATGCTACCCAGTGAATCTATCACTTTATAACTCATAGGTTTTTCGACATATATTAGCAATATTGATAGATTGTTTTTGTGCTTATTATTTTAGATTGGGTATAATGTTTTATATAATCTCTGTACCTCTATCTTTCTCACTATTTAAAACTCTACAGAATTTCATGTTATCTGAACACTTATTAATCATTCCTCCTGTATTCACATCCAAATTGTTAATGTATTGAATGAACATTATGGGTTCCAGTACTGATCATCACAAATTTCCAATCACAAATAAAAACATCCATGTAGTGTATTTAATATTTCAGTAATATTTGAGTAATATTGTAAATATATGGTTTAATTAAACATACTTTATTTCTTTACATAATTAATTACTGGTTATATGTAGAACCACGTGAATGACATACGTTACATGTGAGCACCTCATGAAAGAAAAGGAAAGTAAAACAAAATATATTTTTCTTTTGATAGTATCTAGAGTTTCAAAAAATAACAGTGCTGATGAAGAAGTTTTAAAAGAAACCTGAGATGATTATCTACCTGTTGAAGCAGAGCGAGACGTTCTAGTAAAAAAAATGCATAGCACATTTTTTTTCTCTTCAGAAGGGGGAGAGAGAGAGATATTTGAGATCAAAAATGCAGAAAACTGGTGAAATTCATGGGTTCATAAACATTGAGTACCGGGTGATAATAATAATGTTAAAAAATGCAGACATGGCTGGTTATATCAGAAAGATACACACCTTTGATTGCACCACAGATAACTGGATGATGTATACTGAGTGCAGTTTTTAACATTTATTTATTGAGATACAGTGCAGAATAGGCCCTCCTGGCCCTTCAATCCACACCACTCAGCAAACCCCTGTTTTAAACCTAGCCTAAACACAGGACAATTTACAATGACCCATTAATCTACCATCTTTGGATTGTGGGAGGAAACCAGTGTACACCCAGGCGGTCATTGGGAGAAAATACAAACTCTTTACAGGCAGTGGCAGGAACTGAACCCGGGTTGCCTGTACTGTAAAGAATTGTGCTAGCCACTACGCTACTGTACCACTATTCAGTTTGCTTAGAAATTTAACTGCTCCAGTGAAAGAAGCCAAAATGAGTTTGCTGATATTGTGAATGATAATGCAGCAACATTTAGAACAGAAACCATTGTTGATTGCAGAACACCTTAGGTTTCATAAGTGGAATCAAACGTAAGTCCATTTCTGCTTAAGTGGCTGAATCAACGAAATTGCATGAACATTGTCAGTTCAGTGATGAGCTAATGATGCAGTGAGAGATTGTTTAGTTTGTGGGTTCTTACAAGAAAACATTCTAAAATGGCTTCTAACTGAAGCATAACTCACATTTACAGGAGCAGTTGAAATCACTGTATCAATAGAAACAGCATCCGGAGACACAAGCAAGTTGCAGTCAGGAATGAAAGTGAGAGTGAGCAAAATTGCAACATCTAAGCAGAAAGCTGCACAAATTGTGTTACTATTTTGGCAGGAGCTCACATACACCAGACCAATGCAGGGTTAAAGGCAAAACTCACAGAAAATGCAACAAAGTAGGACACATACAGAGAACATGTTGGGCAGACAAAAATAAATGGACTGCAGAGGGAAGAGAAAAGATAAAACATCAAGTTGCAGCTTGAAAGAGAGCACTAATCTGCGCAGTTGATGGAAGATCTGATGATGAGGAGAGTGGTGACCTTGAGATTTACAATGTGAGAACTATCAAGAGGCAAGCAATATGGTTTATGACAAAAATGAATGAAAAATTAACGAAGATGGAATTGGACACCGGCTCCACTGTTTAAATCATTCCACAAAATGAGTATGAATGGCATTTCAAAGATACTGAACAAAAGCTTGCAGGTAATCAACAAAGAACTTATACTGGAGAAAAGATAACTCCTGTGGGAATGACATTTGTAATAGTGAAATACAACAACCAACAAGCCACATTGGGCTTGTAAGAACAAGAGAGCCAGCACTGTGGGGCCATGATTGGCTGAGACAACTACAATCGATTGGAGAGCAATGCAACATCCCCTGCAATTCAGACAATTGAACGTGAATTAAGAAAGATACTGGATGATGTCACAGCAGTGTTCAAAGATGGCATTGGAGAACTCAAACATATCCAGGGTAAAAGAGTGTTAAATGAAAACGCCACATCCAAGTTTTACAAAACCCATCTGGTTCCTTATACCATCTGTGACAAAGCAGCCAGTGAGCTAGATTGCGTGGAGGCCGAAGGAATTCTTTCTAAGGTTAAGTGGAGCCCTTGTGCAAAGCCAATGGTCCCAGTAGCCAAGAAGAGTGGGTCTGTCAGGATTTGGGGTGAACTTAATGTCAACATCAACCCAGTAAAGTCAATACCCTCTCCCAGGATAGAGGGTATCTTTGCAAACCTTCCTGGAGGGAAACACTTCAGCAAAGTGGACTTAGTTGAGGTCTACCTACAGATGGAGATGGAAGAGGAATCTGAAGTGTTTCTCAACATAAACACTCACAAAGGGCGTTATTACCATAATAGACTAATTTCTGGAGAAGCATCGGCATGTGCTTCCTGGCAGAAAGCTACAGACCAGGTGCCGTAAGGCTGCCCAGGCACTCAGTGTTACCTGGATGACATAGTAATTTCATAGAAACATAGAAAATCTACAGCATAATACAGGCCATTCACAGAACAGGCCACAAAGCTGTTCTGAACATATTCTTATTAGAACTACCTAGGTTTACCCATAGCCCTCTATTTTTCTAAGCTCCATGTAGCCATCCAGGAGTCTCTTAAAAGACCCTATCATTTCTGCCTCCACCACCCCTGCCGGCAGCCCATTCCACGCACTCACCACTCTGTGTAAAATACTTACTCCTGACATCTCCTCTGTACCTACTCCCAAGCACCTTAAAACTGTGCCTTCTCGTGCTAGCCATTTCCAGTGAGGATGACAAGGAACATCCCCAAAACCTCAAGACAATGTTAAAAAATGAGAAGATTCTGGGCTTAGAGCAAGACACAAGAAGTGTGAATTCTTTAAACCAAGCATCACTTACTGTGGTCACACTACTGACACACAAGTGTGCTGAGAAAATTCAGGCAGTGGTGAATACTCCAAGACCAAAGGATGTGTCAACATTGCAGTCCTTTTTCGGATTTATCAATTACTATAAATGGTTCCTGCCAAACCTGGCTACTGTGCTCCACCCTATGAACTCATTACTACGGATTGGGAAGAAATGGCAATGGATAAAGCTGTGTGAGGTGGCTTTCGAAAAGGCAAAGGAATTGGTGATGTCGGACACTGTTCTCACAAATTATGATCCACATCATCCAGTGAAGCTTGCCTGTGTCACCTCACCCTATGGTACAGGGACAGTCTTGTCACATGTTATGATTCCCTTACCACCACAGAGAAAAATTATGCACAGGTTGACAGAGAGGCCTTGAGTTTGGTTTGGGCTGTAAACTGTTTCAATTGTTTTAAGGGAGGGTGTTTACCCTCATTACAGATCATCAACCACTAGTGTCCATTTTCAATCCATAGAAGGGTGTTCCACTAACAGCAGCAGCATGAATGCAGAGATGGGCTCGGTTTCTTGGAGGACACAATTACAAGTTTGAGTTCAAGAGGACAACTAATCATGGAAATACCGATGGATTGTCCAATTTACCCTTGGAAAAGGAAATGCCTGAAAAAGGACGTTCCCTTTGATATATTCTCCCTAATGAAAATTGAAAGTCTCTCTATTACTTCAGAGATGATCCAAAGGGAAACCAGAAAAGACCCCACACAGTTTCAGGTGTATGTGGCAACCCAAAGTGGTAGGCATGTAGAGCAGAAATTCAAGTTCCCCAATTTTTACCGGTGCCGGGCTGAACTTGCTCTTGACAGAGAATGCCTTAAGTGAGAATTGAGAGTTGTCACACCCTCAAGGTGAGAGCTGAAATGCTGGAGGAGCAACATGCTGCACGTGGTCAACATGAAACCATTGGCTCAAAGCTTAGGATAGATCAGCAGATCGAGCAACTTGCCATGCACTGGTCAGGATGCCAACAGACCCGGAAGGTGCCAAGAGCTACACCTCTCCGTCCCTGGGAGTGGCCAGCATTGCCCTGGCAGAGGATTCATGTGGATCTTGTGGACCATTCATGGGCATGAATTTCTTGGTGGTGGTGGATGCAGCTACAAATTGGCCAGAAGTGTTCCCAGTGGCCTCCGCTGCAGCCTTGTGCACAATGTGTTGAGAAGCTTCTTCACAAGTCTGGTGTTCCTGAACACTTAGTCAGTGACAACTGATCAGTTCATTGTGGAACAGTTTCAGTCATTCCTGAAAATGAATGAAACAATTTATATTACTTCTGCACTGCACTACTGCTACAAATGGCTTGGCGGGCAAGTTTGTCCAGAGTCTAAAGAACTCTATCTATCACTTCCCAGCTCAGCTCTGCATCCTGTCAGTGTCTCATTGCAAACTACAACAAGCCCACACACTATCCACAGCTCCACCAACCTATGTGTCATTTGCAAACTTACTAACACACCCTTCCTCATCCAAGTCATTTACAAAAATCACAAAGAGTGGGGGTCCCAGGACAGATCCCCGTCGAACACCACTGGTCACTGATCTCCAGGCCAAATTCGCTCCATTTTCTACCACCCTCTTCCTTCTATGGGTAATTCTGAATCCACACAGCCAGGTTTACCTGGATCCTGACTTTCTGAATCAGCCAACCCTGGAGAGCCTTATCAAATGCATTACTAAAATCCATATAGACACCATCATGCACTGCTCTACCTTCATCATTGTGCTTTGTCACATCCTGAGGCTTGTGAGATGTGATCTGCTCCTCGTCGCTAATCAGACTATGCTTCTTTAAATGCTTTAAAAGTCCTATCTCTAAGAACGTTGTCAATAATTTGAAGTACGACTTGCTGTTCTATAATTCCCAACATTATCCCTACTTCTTTTATTTCCTTTTTGTCTAACTGCCCTTAACAAAGCTATTAAAATCTTGGCTGATCTGATTGGAAATTTAACTCCCCATTCTGCCTCCCAATGACCTTTTACTCTTTGCTGATGGAACATTTATCCACATCTTCCTCAGATTATTCTTAGATCCTGCTTCAACTGTCCTTTGAGGAAGGGTGTTGCAAAGATTTGGAGTTACTGGGGGTTGAACCTGGGACCTCAACCATGCGAAGCATGCACTTTACCACTGAGCTATATACTGACTCTAAGATTGAGAGGGAGATGCTAAAATTGGGTGTATTGATATTACAGTTGAATAAAGGAACTAAAGATGTATGAAAGAGCTGCTGGCCAAGTTGACAGGAAAGGACAATGGCAGAACAGCAATGGAAGGAGTTTCTGGAAGAAATTTGGAAGATGCAGGATTATTTCATCCTAAAGAAGAATCAGCATTTTAAAGGGAGGATAAGGTGACTGAAAATGGAAGTCAAAGATAACATTAAAAACAAAAGAGAGGGCACACAATATTTCAAAAATTAGTGGGAGGCTAGGGGATTGGGAAGTCTTTAAAAACCAATAGAAGGCAACTAAAAAAGTGATGAGGAAAAAACATGAAATATGAAGGTAAGCTAGCCACTAGTATAAAAGAGGAGACCAACAGTTTTTTTTCCAGATATATAAAGAGTAAATGAAAAAGTAGTGGACATTGGATGGCTGGAAAATATCGTTAGAGATGTAGAAATGTTGGATGAACAGATAATTATTTTGCTCCATTATTCACTGTAGAAGACAAGCAACATGCAGGAAATTCAAGAGTTTCAGGCAGCAGTACTGAATGTAGTTTCTATTACTATGGTGCTTGGGAAACAGAAAGGTAAGCAAGTGGTTAAGTCATCTGAATTGAATGGATTGCACTTTGGGTTCCTGAAAGAGGTAGCTGAAGACATTGTAGTGATTAGTTGTGATCTTTGAAGACATTCAGGAACAGTGTTTGCACAACTTCTTTTCACATCATATATCAATGCTTTAAATGACGGATGTGATGGCGTTGTGGGCAAGTTTACCATTGATAAAAAGATGTGGAGGGGCAGGTGGTATTGAGGAAGCAAGGAGTCTGTAGAAGGGCAAAGGCACAGATTAGGAAAATGGGCAAAAACTGGCAGATGGAATACAGTGTTGGGAAGTGTATGGTGATACACTTTGGTAGGTGTAATAAAGGCATAGAGTAGTTTCAAAATAGGGAGCAAATTCCAAAATCAGAGATGCAAGGGGATTCAGGAAGGGTTAACTTAGAGGTTGAGTTAGTGGTAGGGAAGGTAAATGCAATGCTTTCATTCATGTTGAGAGACAGTTAGAATATAAAGGAAAGGATGTAATGCTGAGGCTTTACAAGCCATTGGTCAGGCAGTACTTGTGGTATTGTGACCAGACTTGTACCCCCCCACCTAAGATAGGATGTACTGGCGCTGGAGATGGGTCTATAGGAGGTTCACGAGAATGATCCCAGGAACAAAAGGGTTAACGTATGAGGATATAACATATTATCCGGTAATGTATAATATATTTGATTGCTTGGGACTGTACTTGTTGGAGTTTAGAAGAATGAGGGGGCAATCTCATTGAAACTGATCGAATATTGAAAGGCCTAGATAGAAGATTTTTCCTATAGTGGGGAACCTAGGACCTATGGGTACAGCCTCAGAATACAAGGATGCCCCTTTAGAACAAAGATGGGGAGAAATTTCTCTAGCCAGAGACTGGTGAATCTATGGCAATAAATTCCACATAAGGACGTGGAGGCCAAGTTATTGAGTATATTTAAAGTGGAGGTTGGTATTTTCCTAGTTAGTAAGAGCATGAAAGGTTACAGGGAGAAAGCAGAAGCTTGGGATTGAGAAGGATAATAAATCAGACACGATGGAGTGGCAGAACAGACTCGATGGGCTGCTCCTATGTCTTATGGTTCCAGGGGACTTGAACATCGCAAATGCCACTCCACTCTTTAAGAAGAAGGGAGCGAGGTAAAAGATAGGAAATTATAGACTGTTTAACCTGATTTCAGTAGCTGGTAGGATTATAGAATCCATTAAGAATGCGATTTTTTAGGTACATGGCAGCAAATGATAAAATAGACCAAAGTCAGGATGGTTTCCTTAAGGGGAAATCATGCCTGACAAATTTGTTAGAATTCTTTGAGGATGTAACAAGCAGGATAAACAAAGAAGAATCAGCAGATGTTTATTTAAATTTTCAGAAGGCTTTTGACAAGGTGCTGCTGCACTTAGACCATAAGACGTGGCAGCAGAATTAGTCCATTTGGCCCATTGAGTCTGCTGCACCATTTTCCCATAGCTGATGCATTTTTCCTCTCAGCCCCAATTTCCTGCCTTCTCCCCATATCCCTTCGTGTCCTGACCAATGAAGAATCTAAATATTCATATAGACTTGTCCCCCACATATGCTTGTGGCAAAGAGATTCACCATTCTTTGGCTAAAGAAATTCCTGCTTATCTCAGTTATTCTGAGGCTGTGTCCTCTGGTCTTAGACTCTCCCACCATAGTAAACATCCTATCTGCATCCACTCTATCTAGGCCTTTTACCATTCAATAGGCTTAAATGAGGTCACCCCTCATTCTTTTCAATTCTAGTGAATACAGCCCAGAGTCATCAAACACTCTTCATAGGACAAGCCATTCAATCCTGGAATCATTTTTGTGAACCTCCTTTGAACCTCTCCAGTTTCAGCACATCCTTTCTAAGATAAGCGGCCCAAGACTGCTGACAATACTCTAAATGAAGCCTCACCACTACCTTACAAGGTCTCAACATTACATCCTTGCTTTTATATTTTAGTCCTTTTGAAATAAATGCTAACATTGCATTTGCTTTCCTCACCCTAGTCTCAACCTACAGATTAACCTTTAGAGAATACTATACAAGCACTCCCAAGTCCTTTGCGCCTCAGTTTTTTTTTGTACTTTCTCTCCATTTAAACAATAGTCAACTCTTTAATTTCTTACACAAAGTGCATGACCATACACTTCTCAACACTATATTCCATCTGCCTCTTTTTTGCCCATTCTTCTAATCTGTTTAAGTCCTTCTGTAGCCTCTCTATTTCCTTAAAATTACCTGCCCCTCTGGAGATCTTTGTATTGTCTGCAAACTTTGTAACAAAGTCATTAATTCCATCATCCAAATCATTGACATATAATGTAAAAAGAAACTTTTACTCTGAGGTTGCATGCTCTGGCCCGCTGAGGTTGTGTCCTCTGGTTCTCTGACCTCTAAAAAAAATTCCTCCTCATCTCTGTTCTAAAAGGATGTCTTTTCACTCTGAAACTGTGTAAACTTGAGGCTGCTTAACAAGAGAGAAGACCATGGTAGTACAGGAAAGTTACCAGTATGGATAGAAATTAGGAGGAGTTGTGTTCTCCTTGAAAGCTACTAAATATTGTAAGCCCTGAATAGAGTGGCAATGTAGAAGGTGCTTCCAGCAGTAGGAGAGTCCAGGACCAGAGGACACAACCTCGGAGTAAAAAGACCTCCTTTTAGAACAGAGATGAGGAGGAACATTTTTTTTCAGAGGATAGAGGGCCAGAGATAATAAAATTTACTTTGAACGTTAAAGTAAAATACTTCTGAACCATCTTAACAATCTTTTGAAGAACTCAGTGGGCTTAACTCAGTACGGCACCTTTAAGTGGATGATGGTATATTACCATGGCCAGAAGAGAGGGAGGAGGGGACGACTCCAAGCCAGACTAAAATGGTGGGGTATTAAATTTCCTCTACCCAATATCTTGTTAGAAAATGTAGTTGTTGGAGAACACGATTGAGCACCTAAGAGCAAGTTTGCTGTATTAGACTGAAATGAGGGATGGTTTTGTTTTCTGTTTCATGGAGACATGGCTAACTCGAGAAAAGGCAGATTTGTCAATTAGACCCAGAGGATATGCTGGATGGACCATAATGCTGATTCAGGGAAGGCAAAAAGTCGGGGGGGGGGGGGGGGGTTTGTGTTTTGTGGTAATCCCTTTGTGGTGATTGTACACAATTGTCTTGTTGCACTCTTATTCTCCCAACTTGGAACATCTCATGATTAAATGCCAACTGTTCTACCTGCCAAGAGAGTTCTCCTCCATGATCCTGTCTGCAGTTTATGTACATACAGCAAAAGGCTGATGTAAGCCGGCATTTAAGGTACTGAGAGCCCCCATCAGGAAACAAGAAACAGCCTACCATGACACCTTTGAAACCATTGCCAGGGAATTCAGTCAGGCTTGTTTGAAGAAATTTCTGCCCGTTTATCATCTGCATGTCACCTGTAGCACAAGGGATCCCAACAAACTTGCCCACTGCTATACTACCACAAGGAATGCCTTCCATTCCTCATCTTAACCACAGTTTAGGAAATCTTTTCAATTTCCCCTCCTACCTGCGTACACGCAGAGACTAAAAATTAAGGTTCCAGAGATAACAACATCGAAGAGGTGGTCAGGGGAGGCAGGTGAGGGGCTTTGGGATTGCTTGGAGTCAGTGGACTGGGCTGTGTCGAAGGACTCATCAGAGGATCCGAACGAATACGCCACAGTTGTCAACTAGTAGACAAGTGTGTCCTCATAAAATCATTCAGACTCTTCCGAAACCAGAAACCCTGGATAAACCGTGAGATTCACATTCTGCAGAGGGCCAGATCAGTGGCATTCAGGTCTGGCGACTCAGTAAAATACAAGAGGTTCACATATGATCTCCAGAAAGCCATCTCACATGCAAAATAGCTTGAATGCTATCATCTCCTACAAGCAAAATAGGTGGCAACAAGGTTTTGCTCCCAAATGAGCTGAATGCCGATTTTGCTTGCTTTATCCGTCAGCTGGATCTACTCCAATTTCAATACCGTCACAACAGGTCAACAGCAGATGCCATTTCATTGGAGCATTTGGACAGTGAAGATGCACAAAGCAGGATGCTCTTCATTAACTACAGCTCAGCATTCAATACTATTATCCCTTCTAAACTAATCAAGAAGCTTCAAGACCAAGGCTTTAATACCTCCTTGTACAACTGGATCCTTGATTTCCTCACTTGCAAACTCCCAGTCAGTTTGAATTGGCAACAACGTCTCCTCCATGATCTTCAACACCGCAGGTGTACCACAAGCCTGTATGCTTAGCCCCCGCTCTACTTGCTTTATACTTATGAGTGAGAGGCTAAATACAGCTCCAATGCCACATTTAAGTTTGCTGTTGACATCACTGTCAGTGGCGGAATTAAAGGTGATGATGAATCAGCATATAGGAGGGAGATTGAAAATCTGGCTGAGCGGTGCCAAAAGAACCTCTCACTCAAAGTCAGCAAGACAAAAGAGCTGATGGTTGACTTCGGGAGGGGGAAAACAGAGATCCATGAGCCAGTCCTCATCAGAGGTGGAGAGAGTAAGCAACTTTAAATTCCTCAGTATTGTCATTTCAGAGGATCAGTCCTGGGCCTAGCACATTACTAAGGAAGCAAGGCAGTATCTTACTTGCATAGAAGTTTGCAAAGATTCAGCATATTTTCTATTTTCTTTGCTTCTTGATATCCCAGGTACTTATATGTTTCATATTTATCCATCAGTTGTATTGTAGCCTACTGCTCTGGTTTGTGTTCTATTAACTTTATTGCACCTTTCTTTATGTTTAATGTTCTTCACTTATCTAGTCCAAAGTTTATGCTTATATCTTTCAAAAATAGTTCTACTATATGAATTAAGTACTTAATTAAGTAATGTATAGAAGGTGTGTCAAGGTGCAATTCATTCTCTTTTTTTTGATTTGTTACCTATCTTCATCTGATTCAGCAAATTAGAGAGCGGGTTTGAAGCTAGACAAAACATTGTGGGCTTAGAGACTCACCCTGGACAATGCCTCGGTTTATTTGATAACGGTGGTTGTTCTTTTTTGTTTGTTAATAGATAGGATGATTATACAATGCCAATGGTTCATCAGATGTTGTAGGAATATCACAGGTATTGGGTGCAGTTTATATACATAAAGAACTTCTATTAACCATGAGTGTGGAACAGAAGCAAATGCTTTATGGTAGTCAATATATCAACATGAAAGATGTCTGCTTTTCCACTGGGCTTGATTTAGAATTACAGAATCTATTATCAGTTGTTCTTTACATCCCTTCATACCCTTATGACATCCTTTCTGCTCTTCTGTAAGTAAATTAACTTTACTATTATTAATACTTTATTTTCTTTCTTTTTGTGTTTGTATAGTTTTTTTGTCTTTTGCACTCTGGCTGTTTGTCCTTCCTGTTGGGTGTAGTTTTTCACTGATTCTATTGTGTTTCTTGTATTTACTGTGAACACCCACAAGAAAACTAATCTCAGAGTTGTATCTGGTGTATCTGATTGTACTTTTATTATAAGTTTACTTTGAACTTTGACTCTCTCCACCGGCAATCCACTAGCGTAGACTTGGTCAACTTAAGAGCAAAAGGATTGCAAGGGACAAATTGGTTCTATGAAAGATCAGAATGGTAATCCATGTGAGTATTTGGAAGGTCAAAATGGAGCCAAAAGAGATGGGAGAGATCTTAAATGATTTTTTTGCATCTCTATTCACTCAGCAGACTCTCACAGATTCTAAAGAGTGAGGCAAAGCAGCATTGACTTCATGGACCCAATACAGATTACCGAGAAGGAGGTTGGTCAAGAAGGTTCAGTTGCTCAGCATTCAAGATGAGGTAGTAAACTGGATTAGACATCGGCTTTGTGGGAGAAGCCAGAGAGTGGTAGTACATGGTTGCCTCTCAGACTGGAGGCTCGTGACTAAATGGAAGTATTGGCCTTCATAAAGGAAAGTATTGAGATGTTATTTTGAAATTGTATAAGACATTGCTGAGGCCTAATTTGGAGTATTGTGTGCAATTTTGGTCACCTACCTACAGGAAAGATGTAAATATGGTTGAAAGGGTCCAGAGAAAATTTACACGAAGGTTGCTAGGACTGGAGGAACTGAGTTATAAGGAAAGATTGAATAGGTTAGGACTTTATTCCTTGGAATGTAGAAGACTGAGAGGAGATTTGATAGAGGTATACAAAATTATGAGGGGTATAGATAAGGTAAATGCAAGCAGGCTTTTTCCACTGAGGTTGGGTGGGACTACAACTCAAGGTCATGGGTTAAGGGTGAAAAGTAAAATGTTTAAGGGGAACATGAGGGGAAACACCTTCACTTAGAGGGTTGTGAGAGTGTGGAATGAGCTGCTAGCGCAGGTAGTACATGTGAGCTTGATTTCCATATTAAGCGATCTTTGGAAAGGTACATGGATGGTAGGGGTGTGGAGGTCTATGGTCCCATGTAAGTTGATGGGTGTCAGCAGTCTAAATTGTTTGGCATGGAGTAACTGTGCTGTATTTTTCAATGACTTTATGACTCTAAGTTCACCCTCCTTTCCTTTGTTGAAGTCAATAATCAGTTTTTTAATTTAACTGACATTGAGTGAAAGGTTATTATTATGGTAGATTAGGGATAGCCTGCCTGACTTTGCCTGTTAGAGTTCAGGTCTGACAAATTTGATTGAATTTTGTTTTAAAGATGTACCTAACCAGGACACTTAATGAGAGCTGTAGATGTTGCTTATATGGACTTTAGTAAGGCTTTTGCCAGATGATTGGACATTAACAAATGTGGCAGATGGATTAAAGAAGAGTAGATAATTACTGTAGTTAATTACAAATTATAAACTACCATAGGTAGTTATAAACTTGCATGTCAACTGACAGTGGCAGAGAAGTTACTGGCAAAAATTATGAAGGAAAAAATTAATACAACTAAGAAGAGTGGGGATTGAACAAAGATCATCACCATGGCTTCATAGGGGCATGGGTCACAAAATGCTTTGAGAGAGAGCAGTGCAAATAATATATCTACATGAACTTCAGTAAGGACTTTGATAAAACTCCACTGGAAGGCTACTGGAGCCTGTGTAATTTTGGAAAGTGTGCAAACAAGAGAAAATCTGCAGATACTGGAAATCAAAGCAACACACACGAAATGCTGGAGGAACTCAGCAAACCAGGCTGCATCCACAGAAAAGAGTACTGTCACCATTTCGGACTGAGATCCTCCGGCAGGACTGGAGTTAAAAAGATCAAAAAGGAAAGCGGGCAAATTGTTTCCAAAATTGGTATGCTAATAGAAGGCACAGAATGATGTCTTTCATGATTGGAAACTTATGAGCAGTGGTGTACCACGTGGATTGATGCTGAGACTCTTGGTGATTTTACATACATTGACAATATCGATATTAATGTAGGAGGTACCATAAGCAGTTTTGCAGATGACATGAAAATCACTTGTATTGTTGGTGGTGAGGAGCATAGTCTAAATGACAGGATAATATTGATCATTTGGTAAAATGGCCAAAGCAATAGCAGATGGAATTTAATCCTGTTAAGTGTGAGCTGACACACATTTTTCTTGAGACTTTCCAAAAGTATAATTTGCAATAATTAGTGACATCTCAAGATAACAGAATTACACAAGAAAGTAAGGACATTTTCTATCTTGCTATATTATGATATTAATATAATATATTATGATGATTAAACAATTTACTGATGCAGAGGAGGATTTCACAATTACTTGATTTATACTTCTCTTCCAGACTATGTTTTTCCTTTGACATTTATGACAATCAGTTAAGCAAGCATTTCAAAACAAGTACTTTAAGCATGTTTCCCTGGGAAGGGTTTGATTATCATGTTGCTATATTTTATGATTTAAGATGGTCATGGACATTCCTTATTAAGTACTGATGAACTCATCTGAAAAGTAAATACATCATTATAGAAGAATGGAAATACAGTAAAAACAGAAAATGCTGGAAATGCTCAGCAGGTCAGGTAGCATCTGTGGAGGTGGAGAGAGAAACATTTAATGTTTCATGCCTGAAACCCTTAACTAGAATTGAGCAAAAGGCCCAAAGGTATCAGACGTGGAATGATAACAGTGTCTCCTCCAGTAGATGCTGCCTGACCTGCAGTGTTTCTTCGGCATTTTCTGCTTTTACTTTAGATTCTCGGCATCTGAAGTTTTACTGATTTTCAGAAAAGAGTAAAAATAAATTATCTGAAAAAAATTGTAGAGTTTTAAAGCAACTTACACTTGAGTGTCAGTGAAGACGCTGCCTTCCCCTCCTGTTGTGCTGCCTTCACTGTCTACATTGTAGCCACTTCCAGTACTGCTAACAGATGAGGCAGTGGAAATGGAAGACTCGGTGGGTCTGTGATTAGTAGACTTTGCTACACAGAGATTAAAATAATGTTTTAATTGACTGATCAGAAGCAAATGTTTTTACTGCTTTTGGCTAGACACAAGTTTATCACTTTCTATTTCTAACAAGTCTGAAAATTCTCTAAATTATTGGCAGCAACATTTTCATGAGCAGAACAAAGACGACTGATTTACAATGCAAATACTTATGTTGAATTTGATGATGCTCCATTATATTTGCTAACAAAGTTTCATATCCATTTCCAATAGAAAGGCCTTCCCTGTGAATCCCTAAATACAATCTTAAAAAAACAATATTATACCGTTCTTAAGTTCAGTTTCAATATATCAGTCACAGTGATATATCATATGAGAAAATTCCCATTGCTATTAACAGTTAAACAATATTGTATAAAAGTAGAAATAATGTCATCAAAAGCTCATTTCACTAATCCAGGAGCGTGTTCCTTTTCACTTTGAATAATTATGTACAGAGGCAATTAAGTTAGTTAGTACAATTGATATTAGTTAGAGCAGTAGCCATTGCTTGTCATGTAGCACAGAAACAGTCCCTACTGTTTCGTGTCCTTCAAAGTTAGTGCCATTCGTTCATGTTTGGCCTCTTCCCTTTAAACACTTCCTAACTACAGACCCATCCAATTGTCCTTTGAATATTGTTATTGACCCATCTCAAATACGTCCTCCGGCAGCTCATTCTATACACAAGTTATCCTCTCTGTAAAAATGTTGCTCCTCAAGGTTATATTAAATCTTTACAATCTCACTTTAAACCAGTGCCCTCAGGTTCTTGATTTCCCAACAGTGGAAAGATTCTAAAAGGGTCTTTCTTCTTTCAAAATAGACATTTTAAAATTTTTTAGCTGATTTTTTTCTACTTTATTATTCAGTACTGTGGTAAATATAAAGCTACTTTCTGTAATTTCATCCAAATGTGTATAGCTTCATCCATACGTATGTAGATGTTTGTTTTTGACACCTTGATAAAAATATAGCAGTTTCTGTTACTGATGGACAATGGAAGTTATTAAAATATATATTATATTAATGATGCCTGTTGTAGAGGTAAGATATCAAGACCAATACATAGCTAAGGTCTATGGCACTTCCTAAATTAACTCAAACTGCACCTTCATTGGTTTCCAGCAAAGTTGTCAAAGGTGCAAAGAGCACATCAGAAAACAAAACATTTTGCAGTGCTTTTATTTAAGCAGCTACAGTATTTAAAACAAAAACTAGTGAGTTTCAAAGTGAAGTCACTGTCTTGAATTGCATTGAAAGAGAAAGAGAAAAATCACTGACCATATTTAAATCGGATCCTGATTCTTCTCTTGCTAATGAAATTAGGACTGACACATTCCTGACTTCCATTCACATCACCATGACTGGTGAAGACAAACATTTTGTATGTTTTCTTTACTATCCCCTTCTACTTGTGTTGGCATTTTGAGAGATGTGGATTTGCAACCCAGGATCCCTCTGTACATCAATGTTACTACGGGTCCTGCCATATCCTGTACACTTTCCTTTTATATTTGACCTCATAAATTAAAATATTTAACACATGTCTGAATTAAACTCCATCTGCCTTACAACATAGAACACTGAACATACAGTAGGACACTACAGCATTGTACAAGCACTTCAGCCCATGATGTTGTGCCAACCTTTCAACCTACCCTAAGGTCAATCTAATCCTTCCTTTCTACATACCCCTCTATTTTTCTATCATCCATGTGCCTATCTAAGAGTTTTTTAAATGTCCCCAATCTATCTGCCTTTACCAACACCTCTGGCAGGCTGTTCCATGCACCCACTACTTTTTGTGTAAAAATTTTGTGCTTCTGATATCACCCCGTATTTTCCTCCAATCACCTTAAAATGATGCCCCCTGGTAGCAGCCATTTCCATCCTTGGAGAAAATCTCTGGCTGTCCACTCTACCTATTCCTCTTACCATCTTGTATACTTCTATCAAGTCACAACTCATCTGTCTTCACTCCAAAGCGAATAGCCCTGACTCGCTCAACATATCTTCATAACTCAGGCCCTTCAATCCATGCAGTATCCTGGTAAATCTCTTCTGCACCCTCTTTGAAGCTTCAACATCCTTCACGTAATAGGGCAACCAGAAATGAACAAGTGTGGTCTAACCAGAGTTTACAGAGCAGCAACATTACCTCACAGCTCTTGAACTCAATCCCATTACTAATGAAGGATTAGCACACCCTACACCTTCTTAACAACCCTATCAACGTGTGCAGGAATTTGGTGGGGTCTATTGATGTGGACCCCAACATCCTTCTGTTCCTCCAAACTGAGAAGAATCCTGCCATTAACTGTGTATTCTGTCTTTAATATTCAACCTTCCAAAGTGAATCACATCACATTTTTCTGGGTTGAACTCCATCTGATACTTTTCACCTCAGCTCTGCATCTTGTGAATGTCCCATTGCAATCTACAACAACCCTTCACACTATCCACAGCTCCACAAACTTTTGTGTCATTTGCAAACTTACTAACCCACCCTTCCCCATCCACATCCTTTATATAAATCACAAAGAGTAGGGTCCCAGAAAAGATCCCTGCAGAACACCACTGGTCACTGACCTCCAGGCAGAATATCTCCATGGATTACCACCCACTGCTTCCTATGGGCAGTTCTGTATCCACACAGCCAAGTCTCCCTGGATTCCATGCCTTATGAATGAGCTTACCATGGGGGAAACACCTTACAAAATCCATTTACACCACATCCACTGCTCGACTTTCATCAATGTGCTTTGTCACATCCTCAAAGAATATATGATGACAGAAATATAGTATTAATGGTAAGACTCTTGGCCGTGTGGAGGATCAGAGGGATCTTGGGGTCCAAGTCCATAAGACATTCAAAGCTGCTGCGCCAGTTGACTGTGTGGTTAAGAAAACAAATGGTGCATTGGCCTTCATTAATCATGGGATTGAGTTTAGGAGCCAAGAGATGTTGCAGCTATATAGGACCCTGGTCAGACCCCACTTGGAGAACTGTGCTCATTTCTGGTCGCCTCACTATGGGAAGGATGTGGAAACCATAGAAAGGGTGCAGAGGAGATTTACAAGGATGTTGCCTGGATTGAGGAGCATGCCTAATGAGAATAGGTTGAGTGAATTAGGCCTTTTTTCCTTGGAGCGACAAAGGATGAGAGGTGACCTGATAGAGGTGTATAAGATGATGACAGGCATTGATTGTGTGGATAGTCAGAGGCTTTATCCCAGGGCTGGAGTGGCTAGCATGAGAGGGCACAGTTTTAGGGTGCTTGGAAGTAGGTACAGAGGAGATACCAGGGGTAAGTTTTTTATGCAGAGAGTGTTGAGTGCGTGGAATGGGCTGCTGGCGACGGTGGTGGAGGCAGATACAATCGGGTCTTTTAAGAGACTCCTGGACAGGTACATGGAGCTCAGAAAATAGAGGGCTATCGGTAACCCTAGGTAATTTCTAAGATAAGGACATGTTTGGCATAGCTTTGTGGGCCAAAGGGCCTGTATTGTGCGGTAGGGTTTCTATGTTTCTATGTTCTAATTCAATCAGGCTCATGAGGAATTACCTGACCCTCATAAAACCCATGCTGACAATCTTTAACTAGATCATGCTTCTCCAAATAATCGTAAATCCTGTCTCTAAGAATCTTCGCTAATAATTTGCTCACCACTGAATTAAGACTCACTGGTCCATAATTCCCAGGGTTATTCCTATTTCCTTTCTTTCCTTTTCTGTCTACACTTCCAGTTGGTATATCCTTCTGAATTCTTTGACTATCTTCCTCACTATCCACCGCTCTGCCAATTTTTGTGTCATCTGCAAATTTAGTTATCAACCTACCAAAGTTTTTATCTAATTGATTTATGTCTATCGCACACAAGAGAGACCCCAGCACTGATTCGCATGGAGGGCACTGAGGAGAGCAGTAGAACAAAGAAATCTGGGAATACAGGTTCATAATTTATTGAAAGTGGCATCACAGGTTGATAGGGTCGTAAAGAAAGCTTTTGGCAGATTGCCCTTCATAAATCAAAGTACCAAGTACAGGAGATGAGATGTTTTGTTGAAGTTGTAAAAGACATTGCTGAGGCCTAATTTGGAGTATTGTATGCAGTTTCGGTCACCTATTTATAGGAAAGATAAAAGGTTAAAAGAGTCCAGAGAAAATTTACAAATATGTTGCTAGGTCTGAAGGACCTGAGTTATATGAAAAGAATGGTTTAGGAATTTATTCCTTGGAACATAGAAGATTGAGGTGAGATTTGATGCAGGTATACAAAATTATGAAGGATATAAATAGGATTAATGCAAGAAGACTTTTTCCACTGAGGTTAGGTGGGACTACAACCAGAGGCTAAAGGTGAAAAGTGAGAAGTTTGAGGGGAACATGTGGGGAAACTTCTTCACTCAGGGGGTTGGTAGCGTGTGGAATGACCTCCCAGTACAAGTGGTGCATGCCAGATCGATTTCAATGTTTAAGAGAAGTTTGGATAGGTATACGGATGGTAGGGGTATGGAGGGCTGTGGTCTCAGGGCAGGTCGATAGGAGTAGGCAGTTTAAATGGTTTCGGCATGGAGTAGATGGGCCAAAAGGCCTGTTTCTGTGTTGTACTTTTCTATGACTCTAACATCACTGGCCACAGACCTTCAAACTGAATATTGCAACTCTACAACTATCATGTGTCTTCTATGGAGAAACAATTTTTGAATCCAATCTAGCAAGTCTTCATAGATCCCTCTGGAGCATTAGAGGCTGACAGATGTAGATACAATTAAAAGAGGAGGAGATAAGGTAGATAGTCTGACTCTTTTTCCCAGGGTGCAATTGTCAAACACAGGAGTGCACAGCTTTAACACGAGGGGGGAGTGTTTTAAAGAGATTAATGAGACAATTTTTTTTTCAATATGCAGTCAAAGGAAATGGTGGAAGTAGTATGATAGCAACTTCAAGGAGATACTTAGACAGGCACATGAACAGACAAGGAAAGAATGCAAATTTCTATAGATGCACAGTGGAAATTATCCTGGCTACATCATGACCTGGCATGGAAAAACCAGCAGCCAGGAATGGAAAAGACCACAGAAAGTGGTGGATGCGCCTTGTTCTTCACAGGCAAAGCCCTCCCCACCTTTGAGTACATCTACCTGAAGTGACGCCACAAGAAGACAGCATCTGTTATCAAAGGCTCCACCGTTCAGGCCATGCCCTCTTCTCACAACTACCATCAGGCAGGAGGTAGAGGAACCTTAGGAGCCACTCTTCCAGGTTCAGGACCAGTTACTACTCTACAACCAACAGGCTCCTGAACCGGTATGGATAGTTTCACTCACCACCACTCTGAACAGATTCTATGATCTACTGATTCACTTCCAAGAACTCTTTATGACTCACTTATATTTGCACAGTGTGTCTTCTGTTGCAAAATGGTTGTATGTCAATCTCTGCTGTTATGGTTACTTTATAAAATACTTTTCTATTTTCCTTTCCCTGTAAATGCCTGCAAGAAAATGAATCTCAAGGTGATATATTTTAGCATATATGCACTTTGATAGTAAGTTTACTTTGAACTTTGAAGAAATGGAGAGATGTAAGCAATGTGCATGCAAATGGAATTGGAATTGCTTTATTATAGTCACAAGTACTGATACAGTGAAAAGCTTGTCTTGCATACTATTCATACAGATCAGATCTTTACATAGAACACTGGGACAGAACAACGTAAAACAATAACAATACAGAATAAAGTGTAACAGTTACAGAGATCTGTAACAGCTCTCTGTTAATTGTCTCATAAATCTTTAAACACCCACCCTCTCATGTTAAAACTGTGCTTTCCAGTATCTGTACAGTGCAGATAAAGAATAAAGTGCAAGATTATAACAAGGTACATTGTACTAGAGAAGCATTCAATAGTCTAATGACGTTGGGGCAGAAGCTGTTCTTGAGTCAGGTGGTACGTGCTTTCAGGCTTTTGTATTTCTACCTAAGGGAGGGGGAGAAGAGGGAATGTCCAGGATGGGTGGGGTCTTTGATTATGCTGGCTACTGAGGCAGTGAGAGTCCATGGAGGGGAGGCTGGTTTCCATGATGTGCTGAGCTGTGTCCACAACTCTGTATAGTTGCCATACCAACCTGTGATGCACCCAGTTCTATGGTACATCAATAAAAATTGCTCACAGTCAAGTAGGATATGCCACATTTTTTTAACCTCCTGTTGTTTCTGCCTCTGCCAAGCAACCCAATATTTTCCGTGTAAAAAAACTCTTGCCCTGCACATCTCCTTTGAACTTAACTGCTCTCACTTTAAATCCATGCCCTCTAGTATTAGACAACTTGACCTTGGGAAAAGGTACCAGCCAACTATTCTACTTACACCTCTTACAATTTTATAAACTCCTATCCAGTGTTCCCTCAGCCTCCACTGCTTCAAAGAAAGCGACCTTAGTTTGTCCAACCCCTCCTTATTACACCTACCCTCTAATCTGGGCAGCATACTCCACAATCTTCTATAACAGGGCATCCAGAATTGAATGCTATACTCCAGATAAATTCCAAAATCAAATAAATCCATTTCTAGACAAATGTATTTCTAAATTTTTTTCAACTGTTTTGATTTTACAGAATCTAAAAAATGCCTTGAAATGTTTATTGCTGTAGTCTAATTTTCTTGACTATCATTGTTTTGTTACCAGGTTCGGATATGGCCCAAGTGCAGAGCGAGAGATAGTGAAGCAGGTCGATAGTTTACAAACTTTAATGCGAAGTACTACCCTGGTTTGTCCTCCTAAAGAGCAACACCTCACACTTAACTGCATTAAATACCATCTGCCATTTATCCAGCTGGTCCAGATTCCACTGCAAGCTTTGATAGACCTTCTTGCTGTCCACTATGCTCTTAAGCTTGGTGTCATCTGAACACTTGCTGATTCAGTTTACCACATTATCATCCAGAACGCTGACCACAAATTGTCACAGACCTCTAGTCATAGAGGCAACCATCTGTCACACCCTGGAGATGGACCACTGTCCTTGATATCAAGGCAGAGGTTGATTAAGTGTGGTGGGTAGGATCCCTGGGAAGCATGCAATGAAAGGCACCAAAAGGACATCTCTAATAGTTGGAGTCATACTTGAGCAACTGAAAGGAAATAAAACTGCAGATGCTGGAATCCAAAACAAAAACAGATATGCCAGCATAATATTCTCTTCCATCCCCACCCACCACTTCCCATCCTGCAGAACCTTCCCAAGAAACCAGACAAGATACAACACTTGTCCTCTGACTCTTCCCTCTCCACCATCCGGGAAGGTAAGCAATAATTTTAGACAAAGCAACAAATCACTTGTAATTCTTCCAAATTAATGTATTTGCTTACTACTGAAACAGGAACACAGGGGTACCATTTCCCTGTCCCTACACTTAGCTCTGGAGCATCTGGACAGTAAAGGCAGCTACTGTAGGCTGTTGTTCCTTTATTGATTACTTCTCCACTTTCAATACTATAATTTCAAGCAATCTCATCTTCATACACCTAAGCCTGGGACTCATCATTTGCACTTGATCCCTAACTTCCTGATGAACAGATTATAATCAATAAGGAAAGGTAGCAACACCTCTGCCACAATTATTCTAAACAGTGGTGCACCAAAATGTGGTGTCCTCACCACCCTACTCTACTCCCTATATTATGAGTGGCAAATCTTTTCAAGACTATGTGCCCAAATTGGTGATCGCCTTCTAAAAATTCTCTCACATGCCATAGTAATTCTGAGCTGAGGTTACCATTGATTAATGAGTTAGTAAAAGTAATTATGGACTTCAGGATATAGCATGAGTTCTGTTGCTTATTTATCTGTATTCATCACTTTACTATTAATAGGAGACAGATTGAAATAAATGCATCTATTTTAGAACAACCAGTTCAAAAATTATTAATATTAATCTTTTAAAATACAATAGAAAAATAATATCATTTCTAAATAATATTGTTATTGTATATAAGAAATGAGAATGTGAAATTATAAGCTTTGGTGCATCTTTTCTAAGCATTTTATATCTTGTTATTATTGGTGGGATTTGAAGAATCAGGGGTGGCATTGCATGATGAGTGCCTACAATATTTTTGCATATGTCATCTTGGGCACACATAGCATCGATTCACCACCCCTGCTCTGTATTCTCATGACTGAATGGCCAGATTCCGCTCAAACTCCACATACAACTTTGAGATGACAGCATTGTAGTGGGCCAAATCTCAAACACTGATGTTTAGGAGTACCGAAAGGGGACAGGGAGCCAAGTGACGCGGCATCATGACAACAAACTTTCAATCAAAGTCTACAAAGGAGCTAGTTATTGATTTCAAGAAGGGGGACAGTGTACTCACTCCTGTTTGTATCTCACTGCTGTGGTTGAGGTCAAAAGCTTCAGGTTTCTAGGAGTGAACATCTTAGTTCCGGAGCCAAGAACGTTTTTGCTAACATTCTTCTGTTCTCTAATTTATCCCTCTTTAATTTACTTGTATCATTTTTTTGCTGATTTCTAAAAATGGTTTCCAATCTCCAGATCTACCATTGGTCTTTGTAGTTTTATATGCTCATCAAGAAAAAAACAACTAGAAATGTTGGAAATCTGAAATAAAAACAGGAACTCTCAGTAGAACAGACAGCTTCACTGGAAAGAGAAACATTTTAGACCTGAGACCCCTCATCACTCTCCCTGGTTCTGAACAAGCTTATTTGTGTAGAAAAGGCACAGGTTTTAAGGTGAGAGGGGAAGAACTTAAAAGGGATCTGAGGGGCAATTATTTTTACACAGAGGGAGGGAGGTGGGTATATGGAACAAGCTGCCAAAAGAAGTGTTTCAGGCAGATACAATAACAACATTTAAAAGGCATTTGTATAGATTCATGGATAGGAAAGGTTTAGAGCAGGTGGGCCAAATGCAGGCAACCCTAGCTTAGATAGGCACCTTGGTTAGCGTGGATGAGCTGGTCTGAGGGGACAGTTTCCAAGCTATGCTACTTTGTGACTAATTAGTATGTCACACTGCAATTATACAAAATGTTGATTATGTTGCATTTGTGTGCAGTTCTGTTCTTGATGCTGTGGGAAAGATGAGTTCAAGCTTGAGAAGGTGAAGAAACGATTATTTATAAGTTGCTATTTATTTAGTGATACTGCACCTCTTTTGCACCCTCTCCAAAGCCTTGACATCCAAATGTGGCCTAAGTAGAGTTATATAGAGCTGCAACATAACTTCCTGACTTCTGAACTCAGTGCTTAGACTAATAAAAGCAAGCATGTAAAATGCCTTCAGAGCCACTTTATCAACCTGTGAAGCCACTTTCTATGTATTTGGAGCACAAGTATCTTACCCTGAAAGGTGTACTTTCTCTTTACTTTTGATCTACCAAGGCACAATACTTCATATTTGACCAGATTAATTTCCATCTGCCACTTCTCTACCCATGTCTGCAACTGATCTATATCCCGCTGTATTCTTTGGCAGTCTTCTACACTACCCACACCATTTATATACAAACATCACAAGTAGCAGAGATCCTAGTACAGATCCCTGCAGAACACCACTGATCACAGAACTCCAGCTGGAAAAGTCCCTTCAACCACTCTTTCTAGTCTTCCATGGACAAACCAGATCTGAATCCAAACAGCCACAATTCCCCATGTTCAAGGCAGGAGATAGGTTTATAGAAACTATGTGATGTGTAAGTTTTTCTCACAGAGTATCTGATACCTGCAATCAGCTGCCAGAGGAGGTGGTAGAGACAGGAACAATAACAACACATAAGAGACATCTGTACAGGTGTTTGACTGAGGAGGCACAGAGGGAATGCTATAAAAATGAAAAATGATCAAAAGTATCAGTATCGGGTAGTTGACCTGCCTGCAAGCATGTGGGGGACCAAGATCCTTGCAGGCAGGTTTGCTTGAAGTGTTGGGGAGAGGTTAAGATAGCTTGTCAAGTGGATGGGAACTGGAGCGATAGGGGAGAGGATGGGCAGTTGGTGTACAAGTAGTGAGACTGTGTGGAAGAACAGGCCGTTGACAGGGTAAAATTGCAGTCAGTGGGATAGGTTGAAGTGCATGCTTAAAAAGAGAGGGCATGCATGCTTAAAAAGAGAGGGCATACAATATAAGATAGAAAAACTTAGTACAAAGCTAGAGGATTGGGAATCTTTTAAAAACCAACAGGAGGCAAATAAAGAAGAAATAAGGAGAGGAAAGATAAAATATGAATATAAACCGGCCAACAATATAAAAGAGGTTATCAATGATTTTTTAAAATCAAATATATAAAGAGAAAAGGAGAGGCAAGAGTGGTTATTGGCCTGCTGGAAAATGACTGTGGAGAGGTAGTAATGGAAGAACCAAGAAATGCAGATAAATTTAATAAGTATTTTGCAATTATCTTCACCATAGAAGATACTAACAGTATGCTAAAAAGTTAACAGTGTCAGGAGGCAGAAGTGAGTGCATGTTGCAAGGACGAGGCTGAGGATGAACCCAAATGCAGGACACAGGCACAGAGGCAGAGTCATGAGGCGTTAGCACCGTCACAAATGGGGAACCGGTATCCAGGAGAGTCTTTACACAGAGACAAAGTTTACATAGAGTACCCAGGAAATGATGTGGAGCTTAGAACTTACTATCCTAAGGAATCAGGAAACACAGTTTGCTCATACTAGAGTCAACCAATGAACTGGCACAGCATGGCTGTGACATCTTAGTTTTATCCTATGTTTGCTAATAGGAACCAGGCGTATGGTAATTAATGGGAATAGCAATCATAGGGAATCAGCCAACAGGAATTAAAGCACAATCAATGAGATAATGGCAAGATGAGGAACTGCCATTTGGGACAATGATAGTGCAGTTGCTATTACAAAGGGGGTGATGCTTGGGACGCTGAAAGATTTGAAGATAGGTAAGTCACATGGATCAGATGGACCACACCCCAGGATTCTGAAAGATGTGGCTGAAGAGATTGTGGAAGCTTTGCTAGTGATTGTTCAAGAATCACTAGATTTATGAAGTGGTTCCAGAGGATTGGAAAATTGCAAATGTCACTTCACTCCTTAAGAGGGAAGAAGACAAAAGACAGGAAATTATAGGCCAGTTAGCCTGACTTCAGTGGTTGGGAAGATGTTGGAGTCCATTAGTAAGGATGCGGTGTTGGGGTACTTGGAGGCATATAATAAAATAGGCCAAAGTTAGCATAGTTTCCTTAAGTGGTTTTCCACAGAGGTTGTGATGCACCATCAGTAACTCTCTCTGAGACGTGAAGGCGAGATATTGGCTTTTATTGACTGGAAGAAAGAACAAGCAGTAGTTGACCACCATACTACATATTGGAGACTGAGGGCTGGGCTCAGGCCTCAATCGCCTTTATACCGGGGTCTGTGGGAGGAGCCACAGGAGCAGTCAGCAGGGGGCATGTCCAGACAGGTATATGTAGTTCACCACATTCACCCCCCTCTTTGTTTTAAAAGAGAGTCCCCATGGGGCGAAGTTTCTTACAAGTATATTTACAGGTTAAGTCTATCAGGTGGTGGAATCTGTCGCTGCGATCTACGTAGCACCAGCTGTGATTGCACAGGTGCCAGTGGTGATTGCACCAGAGACGGTAATTGTGCTGGTTCCGGCCTAACTGGAGGTGTCAGCCCACTAGGCGTCAGTGATCCCTCATGCATGTGCGAGGCACCTGGTATATGTGCATACGAGGTGCCCGGTATAGGAGTGTCATGAGGAGTCTGTGTAGGGCTCTGTGTGCGCGGTGTCACCTTGGGTACAGGGTTCATAGTTACCGTGGTGTGTTCGGGGTAGTGATCTGCTGCTCCTGCGGGCGCCAGGTCGCGGACGGAGACCGTGTCCTCCCGCCCATCAGGTAAGACCACGTAGGCATACTGGGGGTTCGCAAGTAGAAGGTGAACCCTCTCGACCAGCGGGGAGTATTTATTGCTCCTCACATGTTTCCGGAGCAGCACTGGCCCCGGGGACGTCAGCCAAGCTGGTAGGGTGGTCCCAGTGGCAGACTTCCTGGGAAAAGAGAATAGGCGCTCGTGAGGGGTGGCATTGGTGGACGTACATAACAGGGAGCGGATGGAGTGGAGTGCCTCGGGGAGGACCTCCTGTCATCGAGAGACCGGCAACCCTTTTGACTTAAGGGCTAAAAGTGTGGCCTTCCACACTGTGGCATTCTCCCTCTCCACCTGTCCATTTCCCCGGGGATTATAACTCGTGGTCCAACTAGTAGCAATGCCCCTAGCCAGCAGGTACTGGCGCAGCTTGTCACTCATAAAGGAGGACCCTCTATCACTGTGGATATAGCAGGGATATCCGAGCAGAGTGAAGAGCTGGTGCAGGGCTTTTATGACGGACGTGGTAGTGGTGTCGGGGCAGGGGATGGCAAAGGGGAACCGCGAGTACTCGTCAATAATATTGAGAAAGTAGACATTGTGGTCGGTGGAGGGAAGGGGGCCCTTAAAGTCAACACTCAGTCGCTCAAAGGGGTGGGTGGCCTTGATAAGTTGCGCCTTTTCAGGACGGTAGAAGTGCGGTTTGCACTCAGTGCAGACTTGGCAGTCCCTGGTCATCGTCCTGATGTCCTCAAGGGAGTACGGCAGGTTCCGGGTTTTCACGAAATGCTAAAATCGGGTGATCCCCGGATGGCAAAGATGTGCATGGAGGGCGTATAGCTGGTTGAGCTGTGCGCTGGCACACGCTCCCCGGGATAGGGCATCAGGGGGCTCATTGAGCCTTCCAGGCCAGTACAGGATATCATAGTTGTAGGTGGAGAGTTCTATTCTCCACTGCAAAATTTTATCATTTTTGATTTTGCCCCGCTGTTGGTTGCTCAACATGAACGCAACCGAGCGCTGGTCAGTCAGCAAGGTGAACCTTTTGCCGGCGAGATAGTGCCTCCAGTGCCTAATAGCTTCCACTATGGCCTGGGCTTCTTTCTCCACCGCGGAGTGCCGAATTTCAGAGCCTTGAAGGGTATGAGAAAAGAATGCTACTGTCCTGCCTGCCTGATTGAGGGTAGCAGCAAGCGCGAAATCGGAGGCGTCACTCTCTACTTGGAAGGGAATGGTCTCGTCCACCGCATGCATCGTTGCTTTGGCAATGTCCCCTTTAATGCAGCTGAAGGCCACGCAGGCCTCGGCAGAGAGGGGAAAAGTGGTAGACTTGACCAGGGGGCGGGCCTTGTCTGCGTAATGGGGGATCCATTGGGCGTAATAGGAAAAGAAGCACAGGCACCGTCTGAGGGCTTTGAGAGTGGTGGGAAGAGGGAGTTCTAACAGTTGGGATCAGGATCAATGACCCCGTTTTCCACGACATACCCAAGGATAGCGAGTCGGGTGGTTTCGAACACACACTTGTCCCTATTATAAGTAAGGTTCAGGGCTTTGGCCACTTGGAAAAATCGTT
Source organism: Hypanus sabinus (assembly GCF_030144855.1). Classification (NCBI taxonomy): domain Eukaryota; kingdom Metazoa; phylum Chordata; class Chondrichthyes; order Myliobatiformes; family Dasyatidae; genus Hypanus; species Hypanus sabinus. The sequence continues at coordinate 28,165,180 of NC_082718.1, forward strand.
GGAGGTTGGTGTTGTGATCTGGCCAGTCGTGACCACAGATGGTGATGTTATCCAGATAGGGAAATGTGGTCTTCAGTTGGCACTGGTCCACCATCTGGTCCATTTCCCTCTGGAAGACAGAGACACCATTTGTGACACCGCAGGGGACGCGCAGGAAGTGATAGAGCCTGCCGTCCGCCTCAAAGGCGGTGTAGGGGCGGTCCTCTGGGCGGATGGGGAGCTGGTGATAAGTGGATTTCAGATCTATTGTCGAGTACACCTTGTACTGAGCTATCTGGTTGACCATATTCACGATGCGGGGTAGGGGGTACGCGTCAAGCTGCGTGAACCTATTGATGGTTTGACTATAGTCCACCATCTGCCCGGTCCGAACAACAACCACCTGAGCCCTCCAAGGGCTTGTGCTTGGCTCAATGATCCCCTCCCTGAGCAGCCGCTGCACCTCTGACTGAATGAAGGCCCTGTCCCCCGCGCTGTACCTCCTGCTTTTAGTTGCCACAGGTTTACAGTCAGGGGTCAGGTTGGCGAACAGCGGTGGGGGAGGGATCTTGAGGGTGGAGAGGCTGCAAGTGGTGTCAGTAGCGCAGCTGTTGGCATGGTGCTGGGGGGGATGTGTGGTTCGGTGTGTGTGTGTGTGTGTGTGTGTGTGTGTGTGTGTGTGTGTGTGTGTGTGTGTGTGGTCGGTAGTGGGGTATATGGCGAAGTCCCACAAAACTGAAGATTCCTGACAGTGAGTGGTGGGAGGGGCCCGTCATATGCCATAGTCACACTTTCGAGGTGGCTCTGGAAGTCCAGCCCCAATAGCACAGGCGTGCACAGTTGAGGCATGACCTACACAACCCACCCGGATGTCTGTGGAATACGACCTGGAAGCCAAGGTGACCCTCTGGCTTACCGGCCGTGTCACGAGTCTGCAGCATTGCACCGTGTCTGGGTGAATAAAACTCTCAGTGCTGCCCGTGTCAAACAGGCAGCTAGTCCTGTGCCCCTCCACCAGGATGTCCATCATTGACCTTGCAAGCTGGTGTGGGGTGCTTTGATCGAGGGTTACGGAAGCCAGAGTTGAACTGCTGTCTTAGTGCCTGGTAAGCATCAGTGGGTAGGGGGTGGGGCATGTTGGCGCCGACAAAGATGGCTGCCCCCATCCGGGCATGCAAGATGGCGGCCCCCATGCCTTGCATGAGGCGGGCAGGCAAGATGGCATTCTTTCTGGATGTAAAATGCTTTCCATGTTTTAAAACTTCCAGTCAATAAAATTGATGCACCATCAATAACTCTCTCTGAGACGTGAAGGCGAGATATCGGCTTTCATTGACTGGAAGAAAGAACAAGCAGTAGTTGACCACCATACTACATCCTGGAGACTGAGGGCCGGGCTCAGGCCTCAATTGCCTTTATACCGGGGTCTGTGGGAGGAGCCACAGTTGCAGTCAGCAGGGGGCATGTCCAGACAGGTATATGTAGTTCACCACAGGTTGGTGTTGCGACTGCTTCTTTTCGTGGTATATGTCAACGATTTGGATGATAGAATTGATGGCTTGCGAGTGATAGGTGGAGATGCAGATGATGTTGAGTAAGCAGGGAGTTTGCAGAATGACTTTGAAAGATTAGAACAAATAGGCAAGTGGCTGATGCTTTTCAGTAGAAGGAATAAAAGTGTAGACTATTTTCTGAACGGGGAACAAATTCAGCAATCAATGGCGCAAAGGGACTTGGGGGTCCTTGTGCAGGATTCCTTAATGGTTAATTTGCAGGTTGAGTTGGTGGTAAAGAATAGTCATGCAATGTTAGCATTCATTTTGAAAGGACTAGAATATAAAAGCAAGAACGTAATGCTAAGACTTCATAAGCTATTGGTCAGACCATACTTGGGAGTATTGTGAGCAGTTTTGGCTTCCTTATCTAAGAATGTATTTGCTGGCATTGGAGAAAGTCCAGAGGAGGTGCATGAGAATGATTCCTGGCAATGAAAGGGTTAATGTAAAAGAAGCATTTGATGGCTCTGGGCCAGTACTCACTGGAGTTTAGAAGAACGAGGGGGTTCTTACTGAAACCTATTGAATATTTAAAGGCCTACATAGAGTGGATGTGGAGAGAATGCTTTCTATAGTGGGAGAGTCTCGGACCAGATGATATACCCTCAGAATACAAGGAACAGAGATGAGGGGGAATTTCTTTAGCCAGAAGGTGGTGAATCTGTGGCAATGAATTCCACATATAGCTATGGAGGCAAAGTCATTGGGTATATTTAAAGTAGAGGTTAATAGGTTCTTAATTAGTCAGGGCATCAAAGGAAATGGGGAGAAGGCAGAAGAATGGTGTTGAAAGGAATGATAAAACAGCCATGATGCAGTGGCCAAGCAGACTTGATGGGCTGAATGGCCTATTTCTGCTCCTACGTCTTATGTTCTTAGGGAATGGAATTATTGCAATCAAGTGGGATTAGTATTCTGATCACAAATTTATGTCTTCTGATTGTAAATTATTTTAGCATTTGCAAATCAATTCATGGCAAATATCAAAGAGCATCTTCTATCAGCTAACTCATTGTTTAACTCATGAGAATAATTGCTTTTATGTTCATCAACAAGTGTTTCACAAGAATAACTACTGAAATTCCATCATTAGAGAAAATGTTCCAGATAGGAATTTGCTATGGCTTTTAAGACATCTAGAATTTCTAACTGTTTACTTATATCCAGAATTAAGAGACATTGTAGTAATAATGTTGATCTACTCACCTCCTTCGGCCTTAGGTGATCCTTCTGACATCACCTTCCTTATGGCGAGTTGACTTTGGTCTTTGTTCTCATTGGCTGGTGAAGGTAGATTGTCAGACTGAGTTCTTTGTATTGGGACGCCTGCAATGCTGTGTCTGTGCTTCCTGGTGTGATTTTGAGCCTGACCGCTTTTATGTGCTGTGGCAAGTGTGGGTGAAATGGAAACCCAGAGTATGTATCCTCAGATGGAACCAGCTTAAGTGTATTTCATGCAAACAGAAGTGTTTCATTTAAATAAGTCGTGTAAACACCAAGGAAACATAACATGCAGAGCATTAAGGAGTCAAAACTGGCCAGTTCCTTTGCCCAGACCTAATGGTTTTATTTGGTTTCATTGCTATGTTGTGGAATGCTCACCAGCAGGATTCTATAACAAGATTCTGAGTGGCAAAAAATAAGAGTCAAATTGCATTAGTAAGAACTCAAGTGGAATGAAATCTTTCTGTAGGCATCTATGCTTGAGTGTAATAAGATAATGATAATTGGTTATGGGATAGTTAGCATTTTGTCTAGTCCCATGAAGTTCTTACTAATGACTGTGTCCTTGTAATGAATTCATTTTCCATTGCAATACTTCAAAGAAAAACAAATATTCTAATATTTCAATTATTAGGATTGCATCTGAGTACAGAGATTCATATTCTGGACAAACAAATTTTATACTGCAATTGGATCCAATAAAAGTCAGCAACAACACAATAGTTCTGCTCTATGTTTTAGAATCTTGAGCAACACACACAATGCTGGAGGAACTCAGCAGGTTAGGTAGTATCTATGGAAATGAATAACTAGTCGACTTTTTGGCCAAGACCCTTCTTCAGGACTGGAAAGGAAGGGGGAAGATGCCAAAATAAAGTGGTGGGAGGAGGTGAGGGAGCATAGTTAGAAGGTGGCAGGTGAAGCCAGGTGGGTAGGAAAGGCAAAGGGCTGGAGGGGAAGGAATCAGACAAGAGTGCAGAGTTGATCATTGAAGAAAGGGAAGAAGAATCTTTCTTGGTATATGCACAAACTCTCCCCTGTTAACAACAGGAAGAAACACCATTTTGAATTCCACATTTTGAACTAACTATTTTGAATTTTGAACACAACTTAGTGTTCAATAGTCTTGAGGTCCACAAAAATCTTCAATGATTAAAGTTATGATTAAAGTTAAACCTTGCATTACCTTGTCTATATGTCACAGCTGAGCAGACTGGCTTGTTAGTCATTAGTTTACTGATAATGCATTTATTGTGAATACTACTTTTATAATCATCATTTCATACATGAACATTCGGCATGAGTCTAACGCGATCTTTTCAAACAAGACTATGTTTAGAGCTGCAAGTTAGTATTCTAGAAACTCATATTTATTCTTGTTTATCATCATTGGCAATTGAAGAATTTAAGTGCATATAATACACAAATGATTCAATAATCCACCTTTAAATTGGTAAAGGAAAAACCTGTATTAAAATTAATAGTTTTGCCTAAAATGAAAAAAATATGCCCTACATTTTTAAAATTAACGGTAGACTAAGATCTCATTGCAATTTAAAAAGCAGGTCTCCTCCACAGACTATTCTACCCAATTGCAGTATTAGCCAATGATGTAACTGTAAGAACTACATTAATTGTTCTGCTGCTTTGACAAGATTTATTATTAAAGTACTGTCAGTCTGTTCACCTTCCACCACAAGTAGAATAAATTCTGCATACCATAAGTAAAATTCAGTTGTGACTTAAAAATGAAATAAATTTAAAATTATTTTAATCATTACCACTTGTGTAATGACATGGAATTGCAGGCTGTGTTTGGATAAGCTGGGTTTGAATCTCATTAGAGAATAGCAGGCTGAGAGATGACCTTACAAAGATTTATCAGTTTATGAGGGGCACAGATAGTTAGTCTTTTCTCAGGATAGCTGAGTCTAAAACTATATTTCACTGACCTGTGGTGAGAGGAGAGAAACTTAAAGGAGATCTGAGTGGCAAGATTTTTCACACAGAGGTGATGGTTATTTAGAGTGAGCTGCCAGAGACGGTGAGAGGGTCAGAAACATTCACAACATTTAAAAGGATTTAGATGAGTACATGAATATGAAAGATGTAGAAGGTACACAGGCAACATTGACAGCAATCATGGTGGGCATGGGCGAGGTGGGCCGAGGGCCCATTCCTATGCTGTACAGCTCAGTGACTCTATGCCAATACATTCCAGCACAAGATTTTCTCTCAGGAAGTGAAAAGATTTCCACACCAGTTCTGTGGCTTGACCAGAGTGTCATGTCCAACAGCTTGGGTGCAGGACATCTGATTATTGAAAGGACTCGAGAACAAGAAGAATTGAACCCATTAACTGTAACAAAGTAACAAATGGATTTCATGCTTTTGCTCAATAAAACTATTCACTTTGTCCAAGTTTGCTATTTTGGTCTAACCCATATGAAAATGATAGATTTGTGTGGTGAAGGGGCTAACAGTACAGAAACAGCCAGTTTCACTGCCTTATTCCAAATTAAATAAAAACAGTCAGGAAAGAAATCTGTGATTTAGAAACACAGCAACACAAACCGATACTACAACATACAGTGAGCAGACTTTGCAGACAATTGCAGATAACTGAAGAAACCAGAACTGAGGCTCAGAAAGTTAAGGGAGCGAAGTAAAAAGGCAACAGATGAATGTTAAGCTGCCATGCTGAGGAAGTTATTTGTGTCGTTTACTTGGCTGCACTCGGAGCTGCTGCACAGCTGCTTCTGCGGCAGCAATGGCGGCTCCAGCATCTTCTAGGTGGGTCTGAGTGACGCTACTTTTGCTCTGACTTCGCGATGGTCCGTGAGAACGCAAATGTCCTTCTGATGATGATTTTGAGCTGGCAGGACTACTCTGAGATTTCTCAATGGTGGGCACGTGCATCTCTGGGGAAACAAAAACATGTTCAGTAGTTGCACTACGATATTCAATATTATCCTCTCCGAGTTATAGAATCGTACAGTATGGAAACAAGTCCCTTGTCCCAACTTGCCCTCAACCAAGATTACCATCTAAACAGGTCCTATTTACTGATGTTTGATCCCTACCTCTCTGAACCTTTCCTGCTCAAACGTTGTTATGATACTTACAGTGTGGGCAGGCTTGCTGGAGCTATTGAGGAGGGTTTAAACTAATTTGGCTGAGGGGCTGGGAACTGAAGTGGTAGGGTAAAGGATGGGCTAGTCGGTTTTCAAACAGAGGTACTGTGTAGTGAGACCGCTAGCAAGGACGGGCTGATCATAGGGCAAAAATTGCAGTCAACGGGATGAGTTGCAATGTAAAAGGGGGACAACATTGAAAAGGGTGATGAATACAGGACTGAATCCACGCAGTATATGGAATAAGGTAGATAAACTTGTAGCACAGTTAGAGATTGGCATGTATGACGTTGTGGGCATCACTGTATCATGGCTGAAAGAAGATTGTAGCTGAGAGCCTAACCACCAAGGTGGGCAGGTCAGCAGAGGGAGTGGGGTGGTTCTGTTAGTAAAAATCGAAATCAAATCTTGAGAAAGAGATGACATAGGATCAGAAGATGTACAATTGTTGTGGGTAGAATTAAGGATCTGCAAGGGTAAAATGACCCTGATGGGAGTTATATACAGCCCTCTGAACAGTAGCAAAGATGTGAGCTAAAAATTACAATGAGAGATAGAAAATGCATGTCAAAAGGGCAATGGTACGATAGTCATTGGGGATTTCAATATGCAAGTTGATTGAGAAAATCAGTTTGGTGTGGGATCCCAAGGGAGATATTGTAGAATGTCTACAAGAATGGCTTTTTTGAAGCAACTCATGGTTGAGCCCCTGAGGGTATCAGCTATTCTGGATTGAGTGTTGTGCAATGAACCAGAATTGATTAGAGCGCTAAAGGTAAAGGGACCCTTTGGGGCCATGATCATAATATGACCGAATTCACCCTTCAATTTGAGAGGGAGAAGCTGAAGTCTGATGTACCAGTACTAAATAGAGTAAAGCAAATTACAGATGCATGAGAGCGGACCTGTTCAAAATTGATTGGAAGGGAACGCTAGCAGGGATGGTGGCAGAACAGCAAAGTCTGGAGTTTCTGTGAACAATTCAGTAGGTGCAGGATAGATACATTTCACAGAAAAAAAGTATTCTAAAGGCAGGATGACGCAACCAGGGCTGACAAGGAAAGTCAAAGTCAACATAAAAGCCCAAAAGAAGGCATAAAATAGAGCAAAAGTTGGTGGGAAGTTAGAGGATTGGAAAGCTTTTAAAAACTATAAGGGGGTAACTAAAAAGTTATAAAGGAAGAAAAGATGGAATATGAAGCTAAGCTAGCCAGTAATATTAAAGAGGATACCAGAAGTTTCTTTAGATATATAAAAAGTAAAAGCAAGGTGAAAGCAGATATCGGGCAGCTGGAAAATGATGCTGGAGACATGGTAATGGGGAACAAGGAAATGGCAGATAAACTGAATAAGTATTTTGCATAAGTCTTCACTGGAGGATACTAGCAGTATGCTGGAAGGTAGAGAGTGTTGGGGGTCAGAACTGAATTAAGTTGCCAAGACTAGGGAAAAGGTTCTTGAATGGTCTGAAGGTAGACAAATCACCTGGACCAGATGGTCTACACCCAGGGTTCTGAAAGACGTGGCTGAGGAGGTTTTGGAGCCATTAGTAATGATCTTTCAGTAATTTCTAGATTCTGGCATTGTTCTGGAGAACTGGGAAATTGTAAATGTAATCCTCAATAAGGGAGAGAGGCAGAAGAAAGGAAATTATAGACCAGTTAGTCTGTCCTCAGTGGTTGGGAAGATGTTGGAATCAAGTGTTAAGGATGAGGTGTGAGGATACTTGGAGACACATGATAAAATAGGCCATAATCAGTATGGTTTCCTGAAGGGAAAATCTTTCCTGAGAAACCTGTTGGAATCCTTTGAGGAAACGGCAAGCAGGATAGATAAAGGAGAATCAGTTGATGTTGTGTACTTGGATTTTCAGAAGGCCTTTGATGAAGTGCCACACATGAGGCTGCTTAACAAGTTAAGAGCCCCTGGTATTACAGGAAAGATACCAGCAAAGATAAAGCAATGGCTGATAGACAGGAGGCAACAAGTGGGAATTTTCTAGTTGGCTGCCAGTGACTAGTGGTGCTCTGTAGAGATCTGTGTTGTGACTGCTTCTTTTTACGTTAAATGTCAATGATTTGGATGAAGGAATTGATGGTTTTATGGACAAGTTTGCGAATGATATGAAGATAGGTGGAGGGCTGATAGTACTTAGGAAGCAGAGTGGCTAAGGAAGGACTTGGACAGATTAGGAGAATGGGCAAAGAAATGGCAGATGGTATACAGTGTCGGGAAGTGTATGGTCATGCACTTTGGTAGAACAGATACAAGTGTAGACTATTTTCAAAATGGAGAGAAAAATCAAAAATCTGAGGTGCAAAGGGACTTTGGAGTCATAATGCAGTATTCCCTCAAGGTTAATTTGCAGACCAATTAGCTGGTGAGGAAGGTAAATGCAATGTTAGCATTCAGTTCAAATGGAATAGAATATAAAAGCAAGGATGAGACTATAAGGCACTGGTGAAGCATCACTTGGAGTACAGGGAGCGCTTTTGGGCCAACTACCTAAGAAAGGGTGTGCTGTCATTGGAGAGGGTTGAAACGGGTTTCATGAAAATGATTCTTGGATTGAAAAGCTTATCATATGAGGAGTGTTCAATGGCTCTGGGCCTGTACTTGCTGGAATTTAGAAGAATGGGGGGGATTTCACTGAAACCAGTCAAATGTTGAAAGGCCTCTATAGAGTGGATGTGGAAAGGACGTTTCCTATGATGTGGGAGTCTAAGACCAGAGGACAGAGGGATGTCCATTTAGAATGGAGATTAGGAGGTATTTCTTTAGCCAGAGACTGATGAATCTGTAGAATTCATTGCCACAAGCAGCTGTGGAGGCCAAGTCATTGAGTATACTTAAAGGCAGAGGTTGTTAAGTTTTTGATTATTCAGGGCGTGAGCAGTTACTGGGAGAAGGCAGGAGATTGGGGCTGAGAGAGAAATGGAGCAGGCATGATGAAATGGCAGATCAGACTCAATGGGCCAAATGGTTAACTCTGCTCCTACGTCTTGTGGTCTGCTGGAGTTTGAACAGCAGCTATGGAAGGAAAGAAAAATGTTGATGTTTCACGTGGAACTCTACATCAGAATTCATTTTGTTTCCTGCCACAGATGCTTCTGGGCCTACTGAGATCCTCCAGCAGATCGTTTATTGCTCTAGATTCCGATATCAGCAGGTCTGTAGAGTGTCCTTTGTAGTTATATCCCCCTCAATCACTTCTTCTGGCAGCTCATTTCATATACCGTATTTATGACAAGTTGATCCTCGGATTCCTATTAAATCTTTCCCATCTCACCTTAAAACTATGTCCAGCTTTTGATTCCCTTTCCCTGGGAAAATCTTTGTTTGCATTCATCCTTTCTGTGTCCCTCATGAGTTTCTACACCTCTATAAGATCACCTCTCAGTCTCCGACACTCTAAGCCAGGGGTTCCCAACCTGGTGTCTGCGGAATCCTTGGTTAATGGCAAGGGTCAATGGCAAAAACAAGTTTGGGAACTCCAACTTCCAAGCAATGAAATCACAGCCTGTCCTGCCTCTAACTCACTCTCTTGAGCCATGACAGCATCATTGTAAATCTTCTTTGCATTCTGTATCTTTCAGCTTGAAGATAACTTTCATAACCAAAACTGCACACAACAATCCAGGTGTGTCCTCACCAAATATCTTGTACTGCAGCAGAGCATCGCCACTTTCATGCTCAGTGCCCTGACTGATGAAGGCCTGTATGCCAAAAGCCTTTTTCATCACCCTGTTTACCTCTGATGCCACTTTCAGGAAAGCATGAACTTGTATTCAAAGTTTCAAAGTGCAAAGTATATATACAATATAAAACCCTGACTCTCATCCTCCCACAGGCAGCCATGAAACAAAGAAACGCTATGGAACCACTTAAAGAAGACATCAAAACTCCAATGTGCGAGAAAAGAACAGATCTTGCAAGCAGCAAAAGGTAAGCAAATAACAGACAGAATATTAAACATCAAACCACAGAGTCCCCAAAACGGTCCAGGAACCACAGGCACCGACTCAGCTCAGTTTAGCGCTGTGTCGATGACTGCAGGCTTCGGCCACAGAGCTAGTTAGCCGAAGCGCCTGGGTAAAATTGCAAAAATAACAAAAAAAAAGGAGTAACAAGAAACACGTGGAAATTGAACCTCAGAGTCCTCCAAAAAATGGGTCCACAACTGCTGAGTGTGTCATTGGTGCCGCCTTCACTTGCATCTCCTCCATTTCCTGGACAGCAGCCTTTGCCCCATCATCCTGCTGCCTTAACAGGGATAGAGTTCCTCTTGTTCTCACCTACCACCCCACTGGCTTTCATATCCAGCACATCATTCTCCACAACTTCTGCCATCTTCAATGAGATCCTACTATTAAGCTCTATTTGCAGCCCTTCCTCCTCCCGTTCTCCCATGGTACACTCTTCTTTCCTATCAGATTCATTCTAAAACAGCCCTTTAACTTTTCCATCACCTCCCAGCATCTCACTTCATCCCCACCCACCCACTTAACTCGTCTATCATCTTCCAGCTTGTGCTCAATCCTCTCTCCCCACCTTCTTATTCTGGCTTCATCCCCCTTCCTTTCCAGTCCCGATGAAGCCTGAAATGTTGACTCTTTATTCCTCTCCCTGCTGCCTCACCTGCTGGGATCATTCAGCATTTTGTGTGTGTAACACTGGATTTCCAGCATCTCTTGTGTGTACTCCTGAACCCCTATTTGGGGAATACAAGTGCACAATTCCTTGAAAGTCGTGACACAGGTAGATAGGGGTCGTAAAGAAAGCTTCTGGCACATTGGCCTTTATGAACATACACGGTGAGTGGTAGGGTACTTAGTGTTATGCTTTGTTAGTTAAAAACATTAATTCCAAGGAAGATATGGGAGTCTGGGGATGTGGGTCTAACTTTGTGTTTACTTTAAGTGAGGCATGTGTGTACTATGTGGTAGCATGCTGACGTATGCAATTCATGTATTTATACTTGTAAGGAATTACTTAAATGAACAAGAATGCTTAATCAAATAATATATTTACAAAATTGCTCTAATATTACTTAAATATTAAATACACAACACTCCTACCTCCTTAGCTATAAACTCCAACTCAATAGGGAATTCATCAACCATATGCACAGTATAATATATCTGCAATATGCAGACATCCACAGCATAGTAAATTTTAAATTGTCCCATTTAGGCCTAAAGTCACTAACTAAGACTTCTTACTCTTGTAGATTAACATCTTCTCTGACAAGGGGATCACTCTGCTTGGCAGGTGAGACTTGTGGCTGTGAAACAATCTCAGGTTCTGGGGCCTCACCTGTGGTATTTGTAGGAGTTGACTTGGAGACTGCAGGAAGTGGTTCTGACAGTGGGAGCCAGCTTTTTTCTTGTTCCTCTTTCTTCTTCTAGTTTGTGCATCTTGATCTTGGGAGGGTGTGTTTTGTTCACTGTATTATTGTGTATTAATCCTTTTATTGTTTCCTTTATGATCTGATCTCAGTCACAACATAAGTCCATAAGATATAGGAATAGAATTAGGCCATTGGCCCATTGACACTGCTCTGCCGTTTCATCATGGCTGATCCATTTTCCCTCTCAGCCCCAATTCCTGTCTTCTCCCTGTATCCATTCATGCCCTAACTAATCAAGAATTTTCAACCTCTGCCTTAAATATACCCAATGACTTAGCCTCCACAGCTACTTGTGGCAATGAATTCCATAGATTCATCACTGACAAAACCTCTGTTTTCGTATCTCCATTGACTCCTTTCTTTTTGGCCTTCCATTCATCCATCTGGGCTTAAGTCTTTGCATCTACTTTTACAAGCAGTTCTTTGTCTCCCACTTGAAGTTCATGCAATAACCTTAATGCACGCAGAGTAGATTCTGGTTCTTTATACTCACAAAAACCAAAAGCTTGCAATTTCCTTGAAGCTCCTTGAACTCTCTTAAAACCAAGCCACATTTTGGAAGTAACTGTCTGATTAACATTTCAGAAACTTTCTCAGATATGTTGCCTACAAAAATTGTTGTAGTCAGATCACTGCTTTTGGCACTTTCATGATTCCTCAAAGCAAGGTCCTTCCTTGGTCCAATATGCTTTCCAACCAGAGGCAGAGAGGTTAGCACAAACACATGTTCGTCCTCTGTTGGGCAACAGATCATGATGTGCAGCATGGAGACAGTTGTGGCATCATCCAGTACCATTCTTAATCCACTTTCAGTTGACTCTTGTAGGGGATGTGTCATGCAAATGGTGGATGGCTCTACAAACAAATTGTAGTTGTTTCAACCAATCACACCTCCACAGTGCTGGTCCTCCTGTTTTCACTACAGGCTTGTTGGTTGTTGTATTTCATTGTTACAAATGTCAGTCCCTCAGGAGTTATATTTTCTTCAGTATAAGTTCTTTGTTAGAAATATGCAGGCTTCAGTTTGGTATCTTTGAAATGCCATTCAAACTTATTTTGTGGAATGACTGAGTCCAATTCCATTTTAATTAATTTGTTGTTCACTTCTGTCATAAGCCATATTGCTTGTCTATTGTTAATTTTCACACTGTAAAACTCAAGGCTACACAGTTCTGTATCACACTCATTGTTATCAGATTTTTCATCAACAGCATGCAGATTAGTACTGTTTTTGAAACTGCAACTTGACTTTTTAGATTCTTCTCTTCCCTGAGCAGTCCATTTATTTTTATCTATCTGTCATGCTCTTTTTATGTGTCCTACTTAAGACCATAAGATATGGGAGCAGACAGTCAATTGTTAAGGCTGTATTTTTGGGGTACTTGGAGGCACATGACTGTTATGGGGAGCAGGTTCACAGGACTGTTAAGTGAGACAGAAGGCAATAATTGCGAAGAAGCACATTAGTCATTTGGCCAACATACACACCACTCTCTTGCTAAAAAAATTCCTCTCATCTCTGTTCTAAACGGACAGCCCTCTATTCTGAAGCTGTGTCCTCTCATCTTAGACTCCCTCACCATAGGAAACAACCTCCACTTATCCACTCAATCGAGGCCTTTTAACATTCAATAGGTTTTGATGAAGTTACTCCGATTCTTCTAAATTCCAGAGAGTACAGGCCCAGAACCATCAGGCAGTCCTCATATTATAAGACTTTCAATTCCAAAATTATTTTTGTGAACTTCTGTTCAATCCTTTCCAACGTCAGCACATCCTTTCTTAGATAAGGGGCCAAAATTGCTCACAATACTCGAAGTGAGGTCTCGTAAGTGCCTTTAAAGTCTCATTATTATATCCTTGCTTTTGCATTCTAATCCTCTCAAAATGAATGCTAACATTGCATTTGCCTTCTTTACCACTGACTCAACCTGCAAATTAACCTTTAGGGAATCCTGCACAATGACTTCCAGTCCCTTTAAACCTCAGATTTTTAAAATTTTCTCTTCACTTTGAAAATAATCTGTGATTATATTTCTTCTACCAAAATGCATGACCATACACTTCCTGACACTGTATTCCATCTGGCACTTCTTGGCCCATTCTCCTAATCTGTGTAAGTCCATCTGTAACCCCTCTGCTTCCTAAGCATTATTGGCTCTTCCACCCACATATCACCAACAAATTTGGCCACAAAGCCATCAATTCCATCATCCAAATCATTGGTATGTAACGTAAACAGAAGTGATCCCAACACAGACAACCAAAAAGTCTCCCTTTATTCACATTCTTTGTTTCCTGCCAATCAGCAATGCTTTATCCATGTTGGTATCTTTCCTGTAATACCATGGGATCTTAACTTCTGAAGCAGCCTCATGTGTGGCACATTGTCAAAGGCTTTCTGAAAATCTAAGTACACAACATCCACCAATTCTCCTTTGTCTATCCTGTTTGTTATTTCTTCAAAGAGTTCCAACTGTTTTATCAGATAAGATTTTCCCTTAAAGGAAACCATGCTGACTTTGTATCTTATTGTAGTGTGAAGGGTTAGTTTACTTGGTTGAAAGTTGCTTCTGCTCTGTTGGTCATCAATTGGTCCATTCGAAAGATGCAGCAGCCCTTTCCCATTGGTGTCTAGTTTCAAGATTTTTCTTTGTCTTCATACTGAGGTTGTGACTGGTGCTGAAGAACCATTGGGAAAGTGTGCTGCAGATATAGAAGGGCCCACATGTACTCTTAGCTAAGTGTTGTGTAACTTGGGGAGAATTAATGAGTTTGAAGTGTAACCAAATGTTTACTATCCTAGTTTTTGTAACAGGGTGACTTTGTTTGATTGAATGTTTTACTGTTTGTAGGTAAATGGTTAATGTGCTTATTCACAATCAGTGTCTTCAGTCTCATTTATCAGACCCATGAACCTGCTTCCTTGTAACAATCATGTGCCTCCAAGTACCCCATAACCACATCTTTAACAAGCAGCTCCAACACCTTCCCAACCACTGATGTCAGGCTAACAGGCTTATAATTTCCTTTCTTCTGCCTCCCTTGCTTCCTGAAGACTGGAGTGACATTTAAAATTTTTCAGTACTCCAGAACAATGCCAGAATTGACTGATTCTTGAAAGATCATTACTTACACATCCACAATCTCTTCAGTCACCTCTTTCAGAACCCTGGGTGTAGACTATCTGGTCCAGGTGTCTTGTGTAACTTCAGACCTTTCAGTTTCTCAAGCATCTTCTCTCTAGTAATGGTAACTTCACACATTCCTGCTTCCTGACACTTCTGAAATTCTGGCATACTGCTAGTGTATTCCACAGTGAAGGCTGTTGCAAAATACTTACAGCATTCAGTTCATCTGCCAGTTCCTTGTGCTCGATTACAACCTCTACAGCATGATTTTCCAGTGGTCTGATATCAGCCTCAGTTGCATCATCCTGCCTTTAGAAGACTTCTTGTTCTTTGGGATGTATCTATCCTTTGTCTTTTGAATTGCTTGCCTTAGCTGTTCTGCCATCATCCCTGCTAGTGTTCCCTTCCAATTAACTTTTGTCAGCTCCTCATGTTTGTAATTCCATTTATCCCACAGTAAAGCTGAATCATTTGAGTTTAGCCTACCCTTCTCAAATTGCAAGGTGAATTCTTTCGTATTATGATCACCTTTACCTTAAGCTCTCTACTTTGTTGCATTTTCTCCAAGTTTCACCTTTAACTCTAAGGGGCTGTTGTACTTGAGCCCCTGCCACAACAGTAACACAATTTGTTTGGCCAGGTTGGTTCTGTCTAGACCTTGCAATTTTGTTCTCACTCACTTTCATTCCTGACTGCAGCTCAGTTGCATCTCTATTTGTAGTTTCCATTGAACCAACAATTTAACTGCTCTTTTAATGTAAGCTGTGCTTCAGTTTGGAGCCAATTTAAATGCTTTCTTCTACAAGCTAAACAAACTCTCAGTGCATCTTTCAGACTATTACTGAACTGATAATGCTCAGTCAACTTCTTCAATTCAGCCATGTACACTGAATTGGACTCTCTTTCTTTTTGATTTCACTTATGAGACCTAAAGCATTCTGTAGTCAACAATGGCTTTGGTTCTCAATGTTCCTGCATTACTTTGACATATCAGCAAAGTGTATTTATGCTGGTTTGGATAAAGCAGTCATACTTCTAAGCGAACGTATCTTGAAACATAATATACTCAGCAAAATTGGTGCTTGTTTCTCATTGGCTGTTTAATTTGCTTAAAATATTGTTCAATTAGCTCAGTATATAAAATCCAGTCATTTGTTATGTAATCAAGTGTGCCAAACTTTCCAATGTAGCTAGCCATTTCTGCTTTTTTGAATGATTATTGTCACATGGTACTCATTGTTTTTGAACCCATGAATTCTTCCTTTTTGTGACTTTTTTTTAACAAAAAAGCTCAATCATGTCTTCCCTTCTGAACACATGGTGCGCTGCTTTTAATAACTCTCTCTCTGGTTTATTTTGAGTTTGAACATCTCCCTGGGCTTCAAAAGGATCATAGCAGTCTCAGGTTTGTTTTAAAAATACTTTGTTACCATGATGTTTTGTAAGTTCAAAAGGAACTTATTTCAAAGGAAGCCACAGAATTTTGCAAATATGGGTCTAACTTCATGTATATTAAGTGAGGTGTGTATGTATCATGTGGTAGTGAGATGAAGTATGCAGTTCAGGTGTTTATACATATAACTCATAATGAATTATTTAAACAAACAAGAATACTTAATCAATATATACAAACGTTTGTATACAAGATTACTTAAATATTAAATACACAATGCTAAGGAGTATGGTCGAACAGAGGAATAAGACCATAAGACATAGGAGTTGAAGTAGGCCATTTGGCCCATCAAGTCTATTCCAACATAACACCATGGCTGATTTATTATCCTCCTCAATCCCATTCTCTTGGCTTCTCCCTGTAATCTTTGCCACCCCAACTGATCTAGAACCTATCAAACTCCACTTCGAATACAATGACCTGGCCCCCACAGCTGTTTGTGGCAATGAATTCCAGATTCACAACCCTCTGGCTAAAGAAATTCCTCCTCATCTCTGGTCTAAATGGATGCCTGTCTCTTCTGGGGCTGTGCCCTATGGTCCTAGACTCAACCACAAAAGGAAACTTCCTCCCCAGGGCCACACTATCTATGACTTTCAATATTTTATAGTTTTCAATGAGAATTTTTGAATTTTCTTCCTATTTAGAAAATAGTCTACTCCTTTATTCATTCTGTCAAAGTGCATGATCATACCCTTCCCTACACTATAGTCCATCTGCCACTTTGCCTATTCTTCAAATCTGTCTAAGTCCTTATGCAGACTCCCTGCTTCCTCAACACTACCTGCCTCCCCACCTACTTTCGTATTGTCTGCAAACTTGGCCAGACAGCCATCAATTTCATCATTCAAATTATTAATGTGAAAAGAATTGGTCCCAACACAGACCCCTATGGAACACCTCTTGTCACCGGCCGCCAACCAGAAAAGGCTCCCTTTATTCCCACTCTTTGCTTCCTGCCAGCCAGCCAACCATCTATGCATGCTAATTTCTTTACTGTAATACCATGGCTCTTACCTTATTAAGCAGGCTCATGTGCAGTAGCTTGTCGAAGGCTTTCTGAAAATCCAAGTAAACAACATCCACTGACTCTCCTTTGTTTATCCTAAAGTGTGGAGTGACATTTGCAATTTTCTGGTCCTCTGGAACAATTCTAGAATCTAGTGATTCTTGAAAGATCATTACTAATGCCTCCACAATCACTTCAGCTACCTCTTTCAGAACCCTGGGGTGTAGACCAAAATACTTATTAAGTTCATCCACCATTATGTTGTCCCCCATTACTACTATTCAGCATCATTTTCCAGTAGTCTGACATCCACTCTCACCTCTCTTTTGCTCTTTATATATCTGAAGAAAACTTTTGATATCCTTTTTTATATTATTGGCTAGGTTACCATCATATTTCATTTATTTTACCTCCTTATGGCTTTTTGGCTGCCTTCTGTTGGTTTTTAAAAGCTTCCCAATTCTGTAACTTCCACTAATTTTTGCTATAGTCTATAGTTTATGCCCCCTCTTTTCCTTTATACTGTCTATGTCAGTCATGGTTGTGTTAGCCTCCCTTTGGAATATTCTTTTATCTTTGGGATCTGGGAATACAGAACCATAATTCCATGAAAGTAGTGTCACAGGTAGAATAGGTCATAAAGAGCTGTTTTGACACATTGGCCTTCTTGAATCAGTGTACTGTGTAGAGGAATTTGGATGTTAGGCTGAAGCTGTTGGTGAGGTGAACTATGGAGTATCGTGTGCAGTTCTGGTCACCTAACTCCAAGAAAGATTTCAATTAGATTGAAAGAATACAGAGAAAATTTACAAGGGTGTTGCCGGGACTTGAAGACCAGAGTTATAGGGAAAGTTTGAATAGGTTAGGATATTTTTCCCTGGAGCGCAGGAGAATGAGGGGAGATTTGACAGAGGTATAAAAAGTTATGAGGGATATAGATAGAGTAAATGCAAGCAGGCTTTTCCCACTGAGGGTGGGTGGGACTGGAACTAGAGGTCATAGGTTAAGGGTGAAAAGTAAAATAGTTCACTCAGAGGGTAGTGTGAGTTTGGAACTGTGGATGGGAATTGGAGAATTTTGGGTAAGTACATGGAATGGAGGGTTATGAAGGGATGTGGTCCAGGTGCAGGTCAATGGAACTAGGCAGAGTAACAGTTCGGCATAGACTAGATGGGGTGGAGGGTCTGATTCTATTCTGTAGCACTCTATGACTCAATTCAAATTAAACTCTGTTTACCAGTTCTCAGCCCACTTACTCACCTGGTCATGATTTCTCTGTAAATCCTGATCACCATCTTTACTGTCTATGATTCCACTGATTTTAGTGTCAACTGCAAACCCTGTTTTGTACAGTCCCATCCAAATCGCTGACAGATAACTTGGATTAGATTACAAATATTAATGGACTTTCTACCTGGCTCTGGGGAACACCACTAGCCACAGGCTTCCAGTCCAAGAAACAGCCTTTCACCATCTTTCTCTGCTTCCTGCCCCAACTCTCCCTAGCTCCGATGTGATCTACTTTTTCACAGCAACTTACCATTTGTAACCTTACCTAAGGCCTTACTGAAATCCATACAGACTATGTCTACTGCCCTGCCTTCATCAACCTTCTCGATCACTTAAAAAAAATCTCCAGATTTCTGGCACCAATTGCCAATGATGATCCGAGGGCTCTTGCAGTGTCTTCTCTAGCAGCTCATAATGTTCACTTATTAAACTGAATCACTCTACAGAGATTCATCAGACTTTTAGCACCTCCCCTGCTATATTGCAGACCATGCCTATTAACTATCTCAAGATCTAAGGGCTTCATGTCTTTCTCCACGGTGAAAACAGAGACCATTGTGGGCTGATGGATCTGTTTCTTAAAACTTATTTACTGTCAGTTTTTGCATCAGTTATGATAAAAATTTATCCACACAATCAATCATGAACAAGACAGACTCCTTCCTCTGAACAATGGGTAAATGAGAAGACAAAAGGGACCAGGGATTAAAAAATTTACACGAGTACTTGGGGGAAACATGGAAAGACTGAGACTTACCCTTTGATGGATCTGGGAAGATGCCATGGCTGCGACTCTTAATTACTGAAGATTTTGGTTGTTGCTGGCTGCTCTGTCCAGAATGTGGCCTAACTTGGTCAATACTCTCAGTTTGTTCCTTCAGCGGATACCATCGCAAAGTATTATCAAAATGTGAGGCATTAGACAAATCAATCAGCACCTTTCAAAGAATAAGGCGACACCAGTTCAGGCAATGGACTTACTTTTTTTTTTACAGAATCAGAATCTCAGAACATTCACTGAACAATAACGTGGTCACCTTTGTGGTATTTACAAATTTACATCCCACAAAAATGATGCCCTCAGTTAGCTGGCTTTTGGAGAAGAGTGTCTGTCATATGATTGTGGATGTTAAAATGATGTTGTTTAATGCATAGCCAAACAAGGGAAACAATGAAGTACAGTGATGTGAAATGGCTGATTGGGAGAAAGTTTTGAAAGGAATCTCAATGGACAGGCAGTGGATAGCATTTAAAAAGTACAGAATTTGCAAAAACAATCTTTCAGGTACAAGGTACCATAGAGTTACAGAGTCATAGAAAAGTACAGCACAGAAACAGGCCCTTTGGTCCATCTAGTCTGTGTTGGAACTATTTAACTTACCTACTTCCATTGACCTGCTCTGGGACCATGACCCTCCATACCCGACACATCCACGTACCTATCCAAACTTCTCTTAAACATTGAAATCAAGCTTATATGTATCACTAGCACCAGCAGGTCATTCCACACTCTCGTGACACTTTGAGTGAAGAAATTTCCTCTCATATTTCCATTAAACCTTTTGCCTTTCACTCTTAACCCATGACCTCTAGTTGTAGTTCCACCTGACCTCAGTAGAAAAAGCCTGCTTGCATTTACCTTGTCTATACCCCTCATAATACCTCTGTCAAATCTCCACTCAATCTTCTATGTTATAAGGAATAAAGTCCTAACCTATTCAATCTTTCCATATAACTCAGGTCCTCCAGTCCTGGCAACATCCTTGTAAATTTTCTCTGTACTCCTTCAAACTTATTTACATCTTTCTTGTAGGTAAATGACCAAAACTGCACTCAATACTCCAAATTAGGCCTTACCAATGTCTTATACAACTTCAACATAACATCCCATCTTCTGCACCTTATACATTGATTAATGAAGGCCAATGTGCCAGGATGTTTCTTTACAACCCTATCTACCTGTGACACCACTTTCAATGAATTATGGCCATGTATTCCCAGATCCCTTTGTTCCAATGCACTCCACAGTGCCCTGTGTAAGACCTACCCTGTTTAGTCCCACTGGCGTGCACTTGTCTGTATTAGATTTCATCTGCCATTTCATCAGCTGGTCCAGACCCTGCCGCAAGATATGATTGTCTTCACTGTCCACTACACCCCGAATCTTGGTGTCATCTACAAATTTGCTGATCCAGTTACCACATTATCATCCAAGATCATTGATATAAATGACAAACAACAATGGACCCAACACCAATCCCTGCAGCATGCTGCTAGTCAGAGGCCTCCAGTCAGTGAGACAACCTTCTACTAACACACTCTGGCTTCTCCCACAAAGCCAATGTCTAATCTAATTTACTACCTCATCTTGAATGCTGAATGACGGAACCTTCTTGACCAACCTCCTGTGCACCCTTGTTAAATGCCCTGCTAAAGTCCAAGTTGACAACATCCATTGTCTTGCCTTCATCCACTTTCCTGGTGACTTCCTCAAAAAATTCTACAAGATTGGTTAGACATGACCTATTACACACAAAGTCATGCTGACTGTCTCTAATCGGTCCTTGTCTTTCCAAATACCCATGTATCTGGCCCCTTAGAATACTTCCAATAACTTTCCATCTTCTGATGTTGGGCTTACTGGCCTTTAATTTCCTAGTTTCTTCTTAGAGCCCTTCTTAAACAACAAAACAACATTAGCTATTCTCCAACCCTCTGGTACCTCACCTGTCGCTAAGGATGATTTAAATATCTCTTCTAGGGCCCCTTGCAAATTCTGTGCTTGCCTCCCACAGTGTCTGAGGGAACACCTTGTCAGGCCCTGTGGATCTATGCACCCTGATTTGCCTCAAGACAGTAAAAACCTTCTCTGTAATCTGTATGTGGTTCACGACCTTGTTGCTGCTTTGCCTCACTTCTATACTCTGTGTCTGTTTCCCAAGTAAATAATGATGCAAAAAATCCATTTAAGATCTCCCTCATCGCTCTTGGCTTCATCTATGGATTACCATTCTGATCTTCCAGAGGACCAATTTTGTCCCTTGCAAACCTTTTACTCTTAACAAATCTATAGAATGCCTTACGATTCTTCTTTACCTTGTCTGCTAGAACAACCTCATGTCTTCTTTTTGCCCTTCAGATTGCTTTCTGAAGTGTTCTCTTGTATTTATTATGCTCCATTTGTTCCTAGCAGCCTATACCTGCTATGTACCTCCTTTTATTTTCTTAACCTTGGCCTTTCTCCAATTCAGAACCTCAACCTGTGGACCAGACCTGTCCTTTTCCATATTTACTTTGAAACTAATGGCATTATGAGCACTTGCTGTGAAATGTTCCCCAACACAAACTTCTGTCACCTGACCTGTCTCATTTCCCACTAGCTGACAATGTATCGCATGCTCTCTCACTGGGACTTCTACATGCTGATTAAGGACAGTTTCCTAAACACATTTGACAAACTCTATCCTATCTAGTCCTTTTGCAGTATTGGTGTCCCAGTCAATAAGTGTAAAGTTAAAATCATCTAGTACAACAGCCTTATGTTTCTTGCAACACCACTGTGATTTCTCTACAAACTTGTTCATCTAAATCCTGCGGACTGTTGGGTGTTCTGTAATATAGCCCCATTAACTTGGTCGTATCTTTCTTATGCCTCAGTTCCACCCATAATGCCTTGCTAGACAAGTTCTCCTGACTGAGCACTGTAACATTGTGACATTTTCCTTAACTGGGAAAGCCAGCCCTCCTCCTTTAATCCCTTCCACTCTGTCACGTCTAAAACAATGGAACCCCGGAATATTGAGCTGCCAGTCCTGTCTCTCCTGCAACCAAGTCTCACTAATGACTATAATAATTCCAGGTGTTGATCCATGCCCTAAGCACATCTGCCTTTCCTATGATACTTCTTGCATTGAAATATATGCAGCTCAGGACACTGGTCACACCATGCTCAAAGTCAGGAATCAGAAAGTTGTCTTCACAGCCTCTCCACTATCTGTTCTGGCACTCTGGTTCCCATCCCACTGCCACTTTAGTTTAACCCCTCCCCCCCCCAACTGCCATGT
Source organism: Hypanus sabinus (assembly GCF_030144855.1). Classification (NCBI taxonomy): domain Eukaryota; kingdom Metazoa; phylum Chordata; class Chondrichthyes; order Myliobatiformes; family Dasyatidae; genus Hypanus; species Hypanus sabinus. Next base: position 28,187,430 of record NC_082718.1, read on the forward strand.
AGCAAAAAAAAAGAGGTTCATCTTTGGCTGACGAGAAATTAAGGATGCAAAATTGGCTTGTTGGTAGGAGTTATACTGGCAGTGGAGGCCTGTTTTTCAATTTGGAGGTCTATAAGCAATACTGTGCTGTAGGGATGGGTGCAGACTCCACTGATGTCTATATGAGTTATTTTGTTGAGAATGTGTGTCTCTGCTGTACTGTGTTCTATGTGATGCATTCTTGGAGTTTTACCCATTGTTACGTACCCGCGACATGTGACAGTGGTGTACTTGTCACGTGACTGGGGTTGAAGCTATACTGGACTTGAGGTACTGGTCTTGTGATGGTGGAGTGATGTCATTTTCCTGCCAGTAGAGGTCATGTGACAGTTTTTTTTTACAGGGTATAAAAGGAGGACACCTCACTGTGAGGAGGGGCAGTTCGTGGCTGGATTTGCCATGTTGACTTCATGCTGCTGCGTGATTTAATGTTATGACACAGTTTAGTTGAAAGATGGAGTTTTATTTAATGCCTAAAGTTTAAAAGGTCATTGCCGGCAGTTTCTTTATAATACTGCTAGTTGAGAATCAGTGGAGAGTGAAGATCGGAATCCGGGAGTTAAAAGATTGAGGAAAGTCAATTTCGACAGTGAAACAGGTTCAACCTTGTTTGATCCTCATTCGGAAGGAATTCATTGACTGTGCCCGTGTTAACCCCTGTGAATAGCAGAAAGGATTGGGAACAGTGTTGTAAAGGAAAGGTCAGTGCCCTTTAAGCTGTTTCATTTTCCATCTTTGTAAATTCTTCGTGGGAAAAGTGTGGTTCGACTGGGAATCGCAACAACACGACGCGAAAGAGAATTTAAATCGTCTTAAAAAGTCTCTCCCTTAAATGGACTGTAAGCGTTTTGAACTTTTGCAACATCGCTTTAAGAACTGTTTAAGCTGCCGCACAGCAGCTGATTTCCGGTTACATTAGTGATTTGTTTACTTTTGGGGGGTTTGTTTTTCAGTGTTTAATAAATGTTTTGTTTGTTATAAAACCTCTGCCTCACTCATATATTTATTGTTGCTGAATCTGTAACATCAATATGGGGGCTGCGTCCAAGATGGATCATTTGAGTTTAAATGCTTGTTAAATTTTGAATCGGTGTTTTGGAAAAGGGGAATACTCGATTCTTTTGTTTGATTGGCTTGTGAGTGGTATTTGGCAACAATGAATATTGATGAGTTTCTGGCTTCGCCAGACGCAGAGTTGTTAGCGAAGGTGAAAAAGACTGAGGTGTCTGAGATAGCTAGGAGATGGCAACTTAAAGGTATTTTGAAATCTACATCAAAGGCTCTAATACAGAGAAAAATCACTTCACACTATGTGGATTCAGGTGATTTTGATGAATCGATTTTAGAGTCATTTCCAATAAGTAACGTAGAGATGCTGTTGCAAATTGAACAAATTAAGTTGGAACAAAGTAAAGCAGAATTGGAGCATTGTAGGTTAGAAGCTGATCAGAAAAAAAGGGAATTTGAATATGCGATGGCGGAATTAAGGTCTGGGAATCAGTCTTCTGGTTCTAGAAAACCATTTGTTGCTAGTCAAGAAATTAAATTGGTTCCACAATTTAGTGAAACAGAAGTGGAAAGATATTTCCAACATTTTGAAACGATTGCTCAGATTTCAGAGTGGCCGAAAGATAAATGGTCAGTGTTGTTACAGAGTGGAATTAAAGGCAAAGCACAACAAGTTTATACAGCTTCAACTGCTGCACAAGCACTTGATTATGATATTGTGAAAAAGCATATTTTAAAAGCATACGAATTGGTCCCAGAAGCATATAGAGAAAGATTCAGAAGTTTGAATAAGCCTGTGGGAAAATCTTATGTGGAATTTGTCTATGATAAAGCTGTGTGTTTTGAGAGATGGGTTTCTTCTAAAAATGTAAATGGGGACTATGATACATTGAAAGAGCTGATTTTAATGGAGGAATTTAAAAGAAGCATCCCTGTTGAAGTAAGGACCTACTTAAATGAGAGGGATACTAATACATTGCAGGACTCTGCTAGATTAGCTGATGAGTATGTTTTAATCCATAAGAATAAATTTCCTCAGGGCAGAATTTTCAAGAGGAAAAATAACACAGAGACTCAAGGTAAATCAGAAGTTAATGAGAAAGGTAAGGAGGAAGGAAAGCCTGTGAAGGAAAGACAGTTTGGTCCTATTTGTAACTATTGTAAGAAACCTGGCCGTGTAATAGCTAACTGTTTCTGATTGAAAAAGAAAGAGAAGGAAGCAGTTCCAGATGCTTGTGTGCAACATACTGAAGCAACTGTAAAATTACAGGGTTTGATAAACACAAATGAGGTTTTGTTAGAGTCTGACCAAGTTAGAAAGGGATATGATTATTTTATAACTGAAGGGTTTGTATCCTTGAAAGAAGGATCTACTCTGGTGCCAATAAAAATCCTTAGGGATACTGTAGCTTCTCAATCACTGATGTTAGACAGTGTATTGAAGTTTAATGAAGAGTCTGATTCTGGTGAGGTAAATTATATAAGAGGTGTTGGGAGTGATTTTATGCCTGTACATTTGCATAAAGTAAATTTAAAGTCAGGGTTAGTTACTGGATTTGTTAAAGTAGGATTACAGCCTAGCTTACCTGTGAAAGATATTTCTTTATTGTTAGGTAATGACTTGGCAGGTGGACAAGTTTTTCCTGAAGTGCATTTGACAATGGAGTCAGAGGAACCAGAGATGAATTCTAACACAGATTCTTCCTGTGTTGGGACTAGAGCTATGGCTAAAAAGATTGATGCACAGAATGAGTTTGTTAATCATGACTGTTCAACTCAGGATTCGAGTTTTGAGGATGTGTCAGAGACTTTCTTACCTTCGTTGTTTGAACAAGATTCTTGGAGTAAGTCTGACTATGAAGATTTATCTCTGTCTCGGAAGGAGATGATAGCAGAGCAGAATAGAGGCCCTGAGATAAAATTAAGAGAACAAGCTCTACTAGATAGTGCAATTGAGAAGGTACCAGTAGGATATTACTTGGAAAAAGGAGTGCTAATGAGGAAGTGGAGATCACCTACAATTCCTGCAAGTGAGGAATGGAATATTGTTTACCAGGTAGTTGTCCCTAAAGTTTATCGAAATGAGATTTTGACTTTAGCTCATAGAGTGCCTTTAGGTGGATATCAAGGGGTAAGGAAAACTGTGGACAAGATTTTAAAACGTTTTTACTGGCCTGGTCTAAGAAAAGATGTGGTGATGTTTTGTAAAACGTGCCATACTTGTCAAATTGTGGGTAAACCAAATCAAGTTACACCAGTGGCTCCATTACAACCTATTCCAGCATTTGGTGAACCGTTTTCTAAAGTTATTATAGATTGTGTTGGTCCATTACCAAAGACAAAAACTGGTTATCAGTACTTGTTGACTATCATGTGTACTTCGTCTAGGTTTCCAGAGGCCGTACCACTGAGGAATATAACAGCTAAAACTGTGACAAAGGCCCTTATAAAATTCTTTACTTATTTTGGATTACCTAAGGAAATACAAACTGATCAAGGCAGTAATTTTATGTCTGGATTGTTTCAACAGATAGTTTATAAATTGGGAGCTAAGCAAACCACTTCGTCTGCATACCATCCAGAATTTCAAGGTGCCTTGGAGAGGTTTCATTCTACCCTCAAGAATATGATTAAGACATATTGTGTGGAAAATGAAAGTGATTGGGATGAGGGTATAAACTTACTTTTATTTGCAGTAAGGGAATCGGTACAAGAATCTTTAGGTTTCAGTCCATTTGAACTTGTATTTGGGCATAGGGTTAGAGGACCTTTAGCTTTATTAAAAGAACAGTGGATTAGTAAGGAAATACACACTAATTTGTTGGCCTATGTTTTGAAATTTAAGGACAGGTTACATAAAGCTTGTAGCTTAGCCAAGGAAAATTTAAAATTGGCTCAGGAGAAAATGAAAATTTGGTATGATAAAGAAGCTAGGATGAGGATGTTTAAGCCTGGAGATAAGGTGTTGTTCTTTTTCCAGTGCAAACGAATCCTTTACAAACTAGATTTCATGGTCCTTATGAGATTGTGTCTAAAATCAATGATGTGGATTACGTGATAAAAACTCCAGATCGTAGAAGGTCAACACAACTTTGCCATATAAATATGATAAAACCATATTTTGAGAAACAATCTGATACTGTGACTGTTGTGGTTAGTGAGAATGAGTTTGATTTAACTAGGAACATGATAGATGATTCATCTGAATTTCATTCTAAATCCAACATTGTTTCTGTTAGGTTACCAAATTCAACCATTCTGGAAAATATTGATGAGAAATTAGCACATTTACAGCTAGAGCAGAAACAGCAGATGAAGGAATTAATTTTTAAATATAAGGATTTGTTTCCAGATGTTCCAAGAAGGACTACTATAGCTTCACATGATGTAGATGTTGGAGATGCCAAACCTATTAAACAACACCCAAATAGGATGAACATAGAAAAATGTGAACTTGCTGAGAAAGAAATTAAATATATGTTAGAGAATAATATTATTAGACCTTCTAACTTGAATTGGAGTTCACCCTGTGTTATGGTGCCAAAACCAGATGGTAGTATTAAGTTTTGTACGGACTATAGGAAGGTGAATGCTGTAACGAAAACAGATGCATATCCAATTCCTAGAGTAGATGATTGTGTAGATAAAGTTGGAAAAGCAAAGTTCCTTACAAAGATTGATTTATTGAAAGGGTATTGGTGTGTTCCATTAACAGACGGAGGTAGAGAGATTTCTGCATTTGTAACTCCATCTGGGCTATATGAATATAATGTTCTTCCATTTGGGATGAAGAATGCCCCAGGTACTTTCCAGAGGATGATTAACTCTGTGATTCAGGAATTGAAAGATACAGATGCTTATATTGATGATTTAGTGACAGGAAATGATACTTGGGAAGCACACATTATTGCGGTAGAGAAATTGTTTAAAAGGCTTTCAAAAGCTAACTTAACTATTAATTTAGCTAAGAGTGAATTTGGACATGCCACTGTGACTTACCTTGGTTATGATGTGGGTCAAGGTAAGGTAGCTCCTGTTCAGGCAAAAGTTCGGGCAATTTTAGAGATTCCCACTCCAATGGGGAAATAAACTCTCAGAAGATTCTTGGGAATGGTAGGATATTATCGAAAATTTTGTAAGAATTCTGCTAAGGTTGCCCTTCCATTAACTAACCTTTTGCAGAAGAATGTGAAGTTTGTGTGGACAGTGCTTTGTCAAGAAGCATTTGAAAAATTGAAAACTATAATATATCAACAACCTGTGCTCAAGGCACCTGATTTTGAAAAACCTTTTTCATTAGCTGTAGATGCTAGTGATGAGGCTGCAGGAGCAGTATTAATGCAAAGGAATGAGGGTGATGAGGTTGATCATCCAGTAGCTTACTTTTCTAAGAAATTTAATAAGCATCAAAGAAACTATTCGACAATAGAGAAGGAATTGTTATCTCTTGTTTTAACTTTAGAATATTTTGAGGTATATGTTGGTACAACTGAAAAACCACTTATTGTTTACACTGATCATAATCCGTTAGTGTTTCTGAGTAAGATGAAAAACAAAAACATAAGATTATTAAATTGGAGTTTGATGTTACAAGAGTACAATATTGTGATAACTCATATTAACGGTAAAGATAATATGGTTGCTGATTGTCTATCTCGATGTTGAATGTACAATGTAATTTTTTTATGGAGTGGTTTTTTACAATTGTAACACTCCTACTGTATTGTGAATTGTAAGATGTTATATGATACTGTATTGTATATTGTTTATGTTATAAAATTTATACATTTGTTTTTTTCCCTTGTAAATAATTGTTAAATTTTTGTTCTTGACAGACCAAAATTTTTTTTTGGAGGGAGGTGTTACGTACCCGTGACATGTGACAGTGGTGTACTTGTCACGTGACAGGTGTTGAAGCTATACTGGACTTGAGGTACTGGTCTTGTGATGGTGGAGTGACGTCATTTTCCTGCCAGTAGAGGTCATGTGACAGGTTTTTTTTAAGAGGGTATAAAAGGAGGATCCCTCCCTGTGAGGAGGGGCAGTTCGTGGCTGGATTTGCCATGTTGACTTCATGACACTGCGTGATTTAATGTTATGATGCAGTTTAGTTGAAAGATGAAGTTTTATTTAATACCTAGTTTAAAAGGTCATTGCCAGCAGTTTCTTTATAATACTGCTAGTTGAGAATCAGTGGAGAGTGAAGATCGGAGTTCAGGAGTTAAAAGATCGAGGAAAGTCAATCTTGACGGTGAAACAGGTTCGACCTTGTTTGATCCTCATTCGGAAGGAATTCGTTGACTGTGCCCGTGTTAACCCCTGTGAATAGCAGAAAGGATTGGGAACAGTGTTGTAAAGGAAAGGTCAGTGCCCTTAAGCTGTTTCATTTTCCATCTTTGTAAATTCTTCGTGGGAAAAGTGTGGTTCGACTGGGAATCGCAACAACACGACGCGAAAGAGAATTTAAATCGTCTTAAAAAATCTCTCCCTTAAATGGACTGTAAGCATTTTGAACTTTTGCAACATCGCTTTAAGAACTGTTTTTGCAACATCGCTTTAAGAACTGTTTAAGCTGCCGCACAGCAGCTGATTTCCGGTTATGTTAGTGATTTGTTTACTTTTGGGGGGTTTGTTTTTCAGTGTTTAATAAACGTTTTGTTTGTTATAAAACCCCTGCCTCACTCATATATTTATTGTTGCTGAATCCATAACACCATATAGACTTCGAGATGAGAGGTAAATAATGTAGCTTCAATACCTACCCTTTTACATCTAAAACAGTGAAACCCTGGAACATTAAGTATTCATTCCTGTCCTTTGTTCAACCAACTCTCCGTAATGGCAACAGGATCATCTTCCATGTAGTGATCCATGCTCTAAGTTTATCAACTGTACCCATAATACTCTGTGCATTGAAGTAAACACACCATCCCATCTAACCAATATGTTTATTATCTCATGAATGAAGTTCCTTCCAGACATACTGGTAATGACATCTACTGTCATCTCAATCCATCCACCTTCTGACCTGATGCTCTGATTTCTAGCTTCCTGCCAGATCTATGTTCCAGCAATGCTTGTTAACTCCACCAAAGGTATGTTTTTTTTTTCCTTTGATGACCATGGCTATCACCTTTATGATGTAGTCATTATTAATGAAACTGGAACAACTATTTCTGGGGTGAATGTTTTAAATATTTTAATTGGGATGTTGCTGAATCAGCAGCTGCACATTTGAAATCAGGTTCAGGCATGTGTTCACAGTGTCCAGCACTGTTTCTTGATAGTACTCATTCAGCCAAAATGATCAGTAGGATGATTTGACACTGGGCCAACTCAGCCTATATACATTTTGAGTTGTTTATACTCTGAATTATTTTGTTTAATATCTTTCTCACATTTGATGGCATCTGCTTTTGAACAATTTTCAATCCTACTGCATTGGTTCCATTCTTTTAACATTTCCCAGGCAAAGTCTCATCAAGCATATTGGCATCGTTCAGAAGATGCAACATCCTTCTAAGTAATTTAATAATAATGGAAGGCATTTAATAACAATGGAAGACATTTGAAAGTAGAAAAAAATATATAAATATTAAAAACATACATATTAATTTCAAAGTAATTAATGGAATTACTTTGAACAGTTGACAAGAGAGAATATCTTGCTGAAAATCAGAAAAACTCACTTCACCAAGAAAGTCATTGGAGGATATTCGATCATAATCCCAAACAGTAACTTCCAGTGTCTTCTTTTTAAGCTGCAGGGAAAATAGAAAATAATCAACTGGAATTCTATCAGAACATCAGATGTTGTTGCAGTTAATTTTTTTCCATCATTATGAGGCATTTTCTTTGTCATTAAGAAGAAATCTGAAATACAATGACAGGTTTGGAGAATGTAATTAATTCATGAAAACATTTTCAAATAGACAAAATAGAATTCAAAACGGAGTCAAGGTTGATCCGAGTAACTACTTTCCTCAACCAATTCAAAATACCAAAAAGGCTGAAGTCAACAATTTCTGCCCTTAAATCTAATATTGTTCAAGGTAGATTCAATAATGTTCATTAATTTATTTAACTAAATTCAAGATTTCCTGTCACAGTATTGCCAATAGGGAGATGCTTGGTATAAATGAGTTAAACCTCTTATTCCATGAGAACTATTCCATGAATTCTTGATTAAGAGTATAGTAAAAACATGTATCTGGAGAAACTGTTGATGAATGTCAGCTACTTTCCATAGAACTCCTGATATTCCTTCACATAAGTGTTTGCAGGTTCAGTGTTCCATTGTTGGAGTCCAATGGCAAAACCAGATCTTACTGATATTTCCTGTCATTACAGAGAGGAGCATGTTCCTGGATCTTGTACCAGCTTACATTTGGGGCATTTATTTGAATGGATATTGGTGTGGTGCAGAAAGAAATGGACGATCAGGTAAATTACTTCATTATTTGTGCTTTCCAGTTTGCTCTAATATTATAGACAGCTGCAATCCAGACTTCAACCATCCTCTACATGAAACAGTACATTTCTCAGATTCCTACTTCTTCTCTTCCTCAATTTAAGCCTTTGCCCTCTGGTCTTAGGCATCTCCTTGGATTAAAAAAGTTCTTCCTCAAACTCTTTCCACTAATCTATACTTTCTGGCTCCAGCCATCTCCCCTTTGGGGAATAGTTCCCCATTATCTAATCCTTTTATGCCACTCCTACTTTGTATACAAAGTATGCGTCTTATTATTCTGTAATAGTCTATGAATAATGCAATTGGAATTAGTATATTGTCACATGTACCGAGATACAGTGAAAACCTTGCCTTGCATATTGTTCATACTGATCAATTCATTACACAATTGAGGTACTGCAAGATAAAACAATAACAGAATGCAGAATAAAGTGTAACAGCTGCAGAGAAAGTACAGTGCAAGTAGACAATGTTATGTAAGATCATAATGAGATAAGTTATGAAGTTAAGAATCTATCTTATTGTACTGAGGAACCATTCAATAGTCTTATAAAAGCAGGGTTGAAACTGTCCTTAATCCTGATGGTACATCCTTTCAGGCTTTTGTATTGTTTCCCTGATGGAAGAGGTGAGAAGAAAGAATGTTCAAATTAAGGTCCTGAATTTGGACAAAACAGCCTGGTGGCAGCTACCTGCAGGTGGTCATATCAGACAAGTGTGAATCACTCAAAAGATTTTGTCCATTTTGAGCAGGTAAACAAGGCTCTACTTGGAGTGACCCCATCCCCCATTGACTCTGTCCCTCACATCTCAGCAACAGATGTTACATCCATTTTCAGCTCTTGGAAAGTGGTTGGCCTAGATGGAATCACTGGTCACTTTCTGAAGTTGTGTGCGATCAACTGGCCACTGACTTCACCATCATCACCATCGGACTCCTGAACCAATCACCTCTTTCACACCCCCATCCTGGAGGAGATTCCATCGTCATTATAGTCTTAACTCATCCTTTCCTGGTTATTTTCACTTGGTCACTTTAGCATTTCTTTTTGTACTGCCTCAGAGTGCACTATAGTCTCTGGACTTCCTGCTGTTTTGCACTCATTGTATTGATTATAGAGTAAAAGTCATATTATTACCATGTATATGGTTTACTCTGTGCGCATCATGAGAATAAGCAATTTCATTGCACCCTCTTATATATGACCATAAATTATTCTTCTGTAACGGAGTTCAGGGCCAGAATGTTCTCATAAAGGTGAAGGGTAAGGACTGCAAGTCCAAGGAACTTGGATGTCAAAGGATACTGGGCGACATACAAAGAAAAAGGAACATGCACAGAAATTACACAAGGAGGTCTTTCAGGAGCTTAGAATATAGGACGTATTGAGAAAAGGAAGAGCAGGGTGGTGAAGATGTATGATTTACTTGCATTCATCAGTGATGGACAGGAGTTGGGATGTCAGGTTGCAATTGAACAAGTTATTGGTGAGACTGCACTCGGAGTAGTTATATGAAGTTGTGCTCACTCAGTATATGAAGTATGTCATTAAGTGAGAAAGGGAACATAAAAGACTCCTGAGGTTGTAACTGGAATTGCAAGGCTTGAGTTATAAGGAAAAGATAGGTAGAATGTAGAACAGTACAGGAACAGGCTCTTCAGTTGATGACGTTCTGCTGAAGTAATTAAACTAGTAAGTAAATGCCTAACTAAATTAATCCTTTCTACCTATACAATGTCTATATCCGTCCAAAGTCTGCCTTTCTAAGAACAGAATAAATATTTACCTCTAGATTCACTCCTGGCAGCACATTCAGGCCCTCATCACACAGAAACACCTCTTCAGCCCACTTAGTCCAGGCTGAACTGGTACTCTGTCTAGTCCCATCAACCTGCACTTGGACCATAACCCTATGTACCACTCCCATCCACGTACATATACAAACTTCCCTTAAATATTGTAACCTAACCCACATCCACCATTTCTGCTGGTAGATCATGCCACAAGTGCACCACTCTCTGAGTGAAGAGGTTCCTCTTAAATATTTCACCTTTCATGCTTAACCTATGACCTCTAGTTCACTCAACCTCAGTGGAAAAAAGCCTGTTTGCATTTACCCTATCCAGAACCCTCATGTTTTTGCCCTATCTATACCTCATAATTTTTGTATGTCTCTGTCAAATCTCTCTTCATTCTTCAATTCTCCAGGGAATGAAGGCCTAAACTGTTCAACATTTCCCTGTAAACTAGATCCTCCAGCACCAGCAACATCTTGTGAAGTTGCTCTGTGCTCTTTCAATCTTATTAAGACAATAAGACACAAGAATGGAATTAGGCCATTTGGCCCATCTAGTCTGCTCTGCCATTCCATCATAACTGATTTATTATCCCATTCTCCTACCTTCTCTCCATAACCTTTGACACCCTTACTAATCAGAAACCTATCAACCCCCACTTTAAATATACCTAATGACGTTGCCTCCACAGCCATCTGTGGAATTCATGGTCATAGATTCACCAACCTCTGGCTGAAGAAATTCCAACTCATCTCTGTTTGAAAGGAACTTCCTTATATTCTGAGGCTGTGCCATCTGGTCTTAAACTCTCCTACTGTAGGGAACATCCTTTTCATGTCTACTCTACCAAGGCCTTTCAATATTCAATAAGTTTCAGTGCAATCCCTTCCTATTCTTCTAAATTCAAGCGAGAACAGGACCAGAGCCATCAAATACTCCTCATACATTAACTCTTTCATTCCTGGGATCATTCTCGTGAACCTTCTCTGGACCCTCTCCAATGCCGGCACATCTTTTCTCAGATAAAGGGTCCAAAACTGCTCACAAGACACCAAGTGTGTCCTGACCAATGCCTTATAAATCCTCAGCATTACATCCTTGCTTTTATATTCTAGTCCTCTCAAAAATGAAAGCTAATGTTGCATTTGCCTTCCTTACCACCGAGCCAACCTGCAAATTAAGCTTTAGGGAATACTGCACCTCTGATTTCTGCATTTTCTTCCCATTTAGAAAATAATCTATGCCTTTATTCCTTTCACCACAATGCATGACCATACATTTCCCTACATGTTATTCTATCTGCCACTTCTTCATCCATTCTCCTTGTCTTTCTGAGTCCTTTTGCAGACTCCTTGTTTCCTCAACACTACCTGCACCTCAACCCATCTGCAAACTTTTCCACAAAGCCATCAATTCTGTAATCCAAGTCATTGACATATAACATGATAAGAGTGGTCACAACATTGACCCCCAGCAGACCACCACTAGTTACTGGCAGCCAACCAGAAAAGTTAATCTTTATTTCCACTCTTTGCCTCCTGCCAGGTCAGCCAATCTTCTATCCATGCTATTATTGATATCATTCCCATAGGTAGATGACCAGAACTGTATGCAATACTCCAAAATTGACCTCACTAATGCCTTATACAAGTTCAATATAACTTCCTAATTTCTGTGCTCAGTACCAAAACCTCTCTTTATAAACCAATCTATTGTGATGCCAGTTGTTTCTTGTTAGCAGACCTGTCAGAGCTGCCTTTTATTCTAACAGGAACATACACATCTGACCCCTCAAATTTCACCTTTGAAGGCATCTCACTTATCAAGCATCTTTTGTCAGAAACAACCTATTTCAATTCACACTTGCCAGATCTTTTCTGATGCCATCAAAACTGGCCTTTCTCCGATTTAGATCTCAAAATGAGGACCAGCCCTATTCTTCTCCATTAAGTATCTTGAAATTAATGGAATTATGATAATCTCCTTTGAATTTACTCCATCTTGCCTTAAATAGTCATGACATAACGTTCTTCGACAAGGCACAAAGAGTCAGAAAGATAAGCCAGTAATACACTTACTTTACCACTTTATCAACTTATGCAGACATTTTCAGGGAACTAGGCTTGGACTCCAAGGTCCCTCTATTCATTAACACTGTTTAGAGTTTTGCCATTAACTGTATATGTCTTTTTATATCTGATCTCCCAAAGTGCAACCCCTCACACATGGTTCCACAGAACTCCACCTGCCATTCCTCCACCCATAATCTGTAACTGATCTACTCTATCTCCCATTATATTCTTTGTCAAACTACTGCACTATCCACAACACCACCAATCTTTGTATCGTCTGCGAACTTTTCATCAATGCTATTTATATAACCTTTCTGGTCAACCCATTATAGAAAGGATGTCGAGGGTTTGGAGAGGGTACAGAAGAGGTTTACCAGGATGCTGCCTCGATAAGAAGGCATCTGCTATAATGCAAGGTTGAACAAACTTGGGTTGTTTTCTCTGGAGAGGCGGAAGCTGAGGGGAGATCTGATAGAAGTTTATAAGATTATGAGAGGCAGAGAATAGGCAGACAATATCTTTTTCTGAGGGTTGAAATGTCTAATACCAGAGGGCGTGCATTTAAGGTGAGAGGGTGTAATTTCAAAGGAGATGTGAGGGACAAGGTTTTTACACACATAGTGGTGGGTGTTTGGAATGGGTGGTGGTAGAGGCAGATACATTAGGGTCCTTTAAGAGATGTTTAGATAGGCACGTGGGTTTGAAGAAAATGGAAGGATATGCCCATTGTGTAGGCTGAAAAGATTAGTTTAGTGGGCCATTACTAATTTAGTTGGTTCAGCATAACATTGTGGGCCGAAGGGCCTTCTCCTGCGCTGTACTGCTTTATGTTCTATATATCACAACAACGAATCCTTGCAGAACACAATTAGTCATGGGCCTCCAGGCAGATCTCATCGACCACTACCCTTTACCTTCTATGGGCAAGTCATTTCTGAATCCAAAGGGCCAATTCACAATAGATCTCATGCACCTTAATCATTTGGGTGTGCCTACCACGAGGGACCTTGTCAAGTGTCTCACTGACATTCTCGTGGACAACATCCACAGTTCCACCTTCAATGGTCACATGTCACTTCTTTGAAACATTCAACCAATTTGCTCTGCACAAAGCCATGCTGACTGTCCCTTGTAAGCATCAATTATTTCTTGATTTACACCCTGTCCTAAAATGTAGCTATTAACATGTTCCCTTTCTAGCTCCGCAACCAGATCTTTGTAATCATGACCAGATCATAGCCATTTAATCTTTATCATGCCTACAATTAATTTATCTTGTAGTGAATGCTACATGTGTACTGACAAAGAACCTTTAATTTTGGCTTTAGTAAAGCATGGAACATAGAAATATAAAGCACTACTGCACTGTACAGGCCCTTTGGTCCATGATATTGTACTGACATTTTAACCTACTCCACAATCAATCTAAACCTTCCCTCTTACATAGTCTTTCAAGGATCCATACTAAGGCATCTACTGTTGCAATATACGGGCATATAAACAACTTTAATGAAAGTGTAGATAGGTGGGTTAATCTCTGGCTATCCAGCTGATGTATGCCTCTTATTATCTTGTCCATCTCGTCAAGTTACCTCTCATTCTCCTTCACTCCAAAGAGAAAAATCCTACCCCACTCAACATATTTTCATAAGACAGGCCTTCTAGTCCAGGCAGCATCCTGGTAAATCTCCTATGCAGCCTCTCCAACGTTTCCAAATCCTTCCTATAATAAGATGACCAGAATTGAACACAATATTCTAAGTGTGGTCTAACCAGGGTTTTACAGAGTTGCAACATTACCTCATGGCTCTTGAACTCAATCTTCCAATGAATGAAGGCAAACACACCATATACCTTCTTCAACCCTATCAACATTCAGAAACTTTGAGGGATATATGGATGTGGACCCCAAGATCTGTCTGTTCCTCGACACTGCCAAGAATTCTGCCATTAAACCTGTATTCTGCCTTTAAATTTGATCTTCCAAGTGAGCCACTTCACACTTTTCTGGGTTGAATTCCAACTGCCACTTCTTAGCCCATCTGTGCATACTGTCAATGTCCCATGGTAACCTATGACAACCTTCTACATGTAACACCCTGGTTTTTACTGCTATGCTGTGGGTATTTCATTTTAGCAGTTCTGTAAGAACAGCCTATTCTACTTTCAACCTGTTAGGATATGAACCGAGATAAGAAGGGGCTTTGTTGTTCAACTTAGGAATGTGGTGTCCACCAGTCAGGACAGTGGAATTGGGAGAAGGTTCTGGAGAACACTAGTGGGAGTTTGGAGAAGACAGAAGGGAAGGTGGCTGAGGATGCTGTCCCTGTTGCACAAGGTGCTTTGTGCACATGAATGGCTTCAAGGAGGAAGAACCAATGCTCCCGGGGGAAACTTGTTTGTTCGAGATGTATTTCAAGTGACATTCGGAAGGTGGTGTGTGTTTTCATGCAGACTGACGGTAATAGACAAGTTCAAGATGAGCTCCAACTATAGATACTGCCTGGCCTGCTGCGTTCCATCAGCATTTTGTGTGTGTTGCTTAAGGGCACATTTGACTGTTTAAGAGTAATGGTGCCTTTTTGTTTGTTTCTTTCTTTCCTTTAATAACTGGTTGATTAAGTTAACATTCTTAGATATAACTGTATGCACTATATGATCTGTTATTTCTTGCTGGGTGCAGTAAAATCACACAGCATTCACGCAAACCAGGGTTTGGGTGAGCAAGATGTTCCGACCTCAAGGATTTGGCGGGACCCAAGTCATATACTCCCTAGATGTACGAAGCCTGAGAAAGGCAGCTTTCTCGCCACGGAGTCCACTGGTTGTTAGTGAGGGGCTAATGAGCCACATTTCCGGAGGCGCTCAGTAAACAGGGGTTTGATACACTATCTAAAGCACCATAACACCATGAGTCATAGGAACAGAAGTAGGCCATTTGGCCCATTGAGTCTGCTCCACCATTTTATCTTGGCTGATCCATTACCCTCTCAGCCCAATCTCTTGCTTTCTCCTCATATCCCCCTTCATGCCGACTAATCAAGGATCTATCAACCTCTGCCTTAAACATACCCAATGACTTGGCCTCCACAGCCACCCGTGGCAATGAATTCCATAGATCTGCTACTCTCTGGTTAAAGAAATTCCTCATCTCCATTCTAAATGGATGTCTCTCTGTTCTGAAGCAGTATGCTCTGGTCCTAGACTCCCCCACCATAGGAAACATCTCTCCACATCCACTCGATTGAGGTTTTTCAGCATTTGATATGCTTCAATGAAATTCAACCTCATTCTTCTGAATTCCAGTGATTACGGGTCCTGAGCCATCAAAACGCTTCTTATATTATAAGCTTTTCAATCCCAGAATCATTTTTGTGAATCTCCTAGGAACCCCGTCCAATGTCAGCATGTCCTTCCTTAGATAAGGGGCCCATATGTGCTCACAATACTTCACATGAGGTCTCACCAGTGCCTTATAAAGCCTCAACATTACATCCTTGCTTTTATATTTGAATTCTCTCTAAATGAATGCTAACATTGCATTTGCCTTCCTCACCACCAACTCAACTTGCAAAATAACCTTCATTGAATCATACACGAGGACTCCCAAGTCCCACTGCACCACTTATTTTTTAATTCTCTTCATTTTGCAAATAGTCCACACTTTTATTCCTTCTACCAAAGTCTATGACCATGCTCACTTAGGCCTATTCTGTCATGTACCTCCAAGTACCCTGAAACCACATCCTTAACAATCGACTCCAACATCTTCCCATCCACTGAGGTCAGACTAACTGGCCTCTAATTTCCTTTCTTCAGCCTCTCTCACTTTTAGAAGAGTTGATTGACATTGGCAAACCATGCCAAAATCCAGTGGTTCTTGAAAGATCATTGCTAATGCCTTTACAATCTCTTCAAACATCTCTTTCAGAACCCTGGGGTGTAGACCATCTGGTCCATGTGATTTATCTACCTTTAGGCCTTTCATTTTCCCAAGCACCTTCTCACTAGTAATGGCAACTTAGCTCATTTCTACCCCGACACTCTTGAACTTCCAGCATATTGCTAGTGTCTTGCACAGTAAGGACTGATGCCATTTCCTTGTCCCTCATTATTACCTCTCCAGCATTATTTTCCAGCGGACCCATATCTACTCTCACCTCTCTTTTACACTTTACATATCCTGAAGAAACATGTGGAGTTTTAGTTTGTGTTTATTAACTGCATGGTGTGATTAGTCAATGACTTTGTGGTTGGTCAAGGCTCCTTCCCTCATCCTTCCCCATCTGTTCTTGCTTGTCAGATAACCATTGCAGAAGCTGTGCTTACATGGCTTTCAATGTATGCAACCAAAAACTTAGAGACATATAGTCATAGAGAACTATAGCATAGAAACAGATCCTTCAGCCCAACTAGTCCATGCTGAGCCATTTAAACTGTCTACTCTGATTGACCTGTACCAGGACCATAATCCTCTATACCCCTTCCATCCAAGTACTTATCCAAATTTCCTTTAAACGTTAATATCAAGGTTGCATGCACTACTTGTGCTGGCAGCTCATTCCACACTCTCACAACCCTCAGAGTGAAGACATTTCCACCTCACGTTCCACTTAAACTTTTCACCTTTCACCTTTAACCCATGACTTCTGGTTGTAGTATCAGCTAACCTCTGTGGAAAAGCTCTGCTTGCATTAACCCTATCTATATCCCTCATAATTTGTATACCTCTATCAAATCTCCTCTTAATCTTCTACTTTCCAAGGAATAAAGTCCTAACCTACTCAATCTTCCCTTATAACTCAGGTCCTCCAGACCCAGCGACATCCTTGTTAATTTTCTCTGTACTCTTTCAACCTTGTTTACTTACATCTTTCCCATAGGTAGGTGAACAAAACTGCGCACAGTACTCCAAATTAGGCCTCATCGTCATCTTCAACATAACATCCCACCTCCTATACCCTATACTTTGATTTATGAAGATAAATGTGTCAAAAGCCTTCCTTATGACCCTATCTACCTGTGATGCCACTTTCAACAAATTATGGCTCTGTATTCCCAGATCCCTTTGTTGTACCACACTCCTCAGTGTCCTGCTGTTCACCGTGTAAGACCTACCCTGGTTAGTCTTGCCAAAGTGCAACACCTCACACTAGTCTGCATTAAATCCTATCTGCCATTTTTCAGCCCATTTTTCCAGCAGGTCCGGATAATGCCGCAAGCATTTAGCTTTCCTTGCTACACCCCCAATCTTCTGTCATCCACAAATTTGCTGAAGAGCAAGACTTACATCACAGAACCCATGAACTCTTTTGCATTTGGCTCTTTCTGGAATGGAATGGTGCACATCGACGATGCTTAGCAGTCTGCAGCATTTTGAGAGCCATCGTCACATCTTGCATGCATGTTTATATGACAATCTAACTGCAACATGGGAGCAAGAAATGGCATGCAGCACCGTGTTCACATTGCCTGAGAATGTGATGGATTCTTTCCTCTTGCCGCACGCCAGCTACAATCTCCTGACCTTGCCAAATTCTACCTATGTTCTACTTCCCGTGGAAAAGTGCTGATGGCTGTCCTGATTTTAACAAGTCTTAGGTAATGGCTCTAGCTATGAACAGGAAATGAAAGTGCTGGAACTCCTCAGCAGTTCAAAAAAAGAATCTGTAGAGAAAGAAAATGAATTAATGTTTCAAATCAATGACCTTACGCTAGAACTGGATATGTTGGATTTATCTTAAATATTTTGCACCTGTAGGTAAAATTAAAAATATTATGGAAGCAAAAGCTCTCCATCAAATAATGGAAATAAAATGTTGTAATTGGCACATTTATTACTCCAGCTGCCAAAAATCATCATGGTGTAGCTGCAAGTATTTACCTTTGTCTCTGTTTGGAGGTTGGCCAGGTTGGCAATCCCTGGGCTACCGCTGAACTACTGATCTTCTGACCTACAGCCCATCGCCGACTTGGAAACTTCACCACACTACTGGGAGCTTAATTGCAAGTATATCCTTTATTAGGTAGGGCAAACAGACCAGTACACAATATTCTAGATGTAATCTTATCTTGCTTTTACATAAGTGGCCCAAAATGTCTCTCCTCTGTGACACCAAGTCCTTCCTGATTGCTCGCTGTGTCTACGTAGTGATCCACTGTGATCCAGGTACAAGTACACCCAAGCTCCACTGAATGCTAACACCTTTCCATCATTCACCCTATTCAAAACATGTGGACTTTCTATTTTTTTTCTACCAATGTGTGTGATTTCAGTAGGGAACATTGAGGAAACAAGAGACTACAGTGTGGTGTTTTGAGGAAAAGAGGGACCACAGTAGGGAGTATTGAGGAACAGAAGGACCATATTAGGGAGTAATGAGGAAATGAGGGACCACAGTATGAAGTATTGAAGAATAGAGGTAGCACATACACCAGGAATGCTAGGGCCATTGAGGGTACCGATGAACAGATCCCTAAAGGAGGTAGCACCAGCAGACAAGGTGGTGAAAATGCATTTGGAAGGTGATGCACATTGAGGGACAATGAGTGGCAGAGACCTGGGAAGTATTGAGAAACCTAAAGAACATTTGTGTACAACTCCAAGGATCCCTGAAAATGGTAGCACTCCTTAATTAGAATGAAGAAGGCTGTGGAATTTTTGCATTCATTAGCAGAGGCATATATTAGCAAAGAACCTGATTGGAGAGGCTGTTTCAGGTAAATGGACAGCTGGCAAGTGGGAGGCTTTTGAAATTGACAGGATTAGAGGACCCTGGTTAACAAGGGATATTGAGTGCCTCTTTCTGCGCTGTATGACTATGCCGCTTTGTAAGTGCTGACACAGGTAGTAGGAGCTGGAATGTATTGCTACAGCTGTTCAAGGCATTGGTGAGACCTTACGTGCAGCATGGCATGCAGTTCTTGTCACCATACAACAAGTAGGATGTGATTATGCTAGAGAAGGTGCAGAAATTATTCACAAGGGTGTTGCCAGGACTACCAGGATTTTGACTCTTTATGGAGAGTCACAAGACATTCTATCAGCACATCAGGAGAAGAGGGTGGGCAGTGTGGGAGTGTGTTCATTGGATCCAAAAGGATTATCTATAAGCTGAACCAGGGAACATGGGTCCTAAATGAATACGTCTGATTTACAGTACATTCAACAAGAATGGAGGGGAAGAGAGTGAAGTATGGAAAGTTATGTGGATAATCTGAAGCAGATCAGTAATTAAGAAAGAGGATCTGTTAGATGTCTTGGGGCATATGAAGTTTGATAAATCCTCCGGACTAGGTAAGATATACCACAGTTTGAAATGGGAAGCAAGGGAGAAATTTTTTGCATCTTTATAGCGATGGGTGAAGGAAAGCTAATGTTGTTAATCTGAGTCGGCAGGCAGTGTAGGGGGTGGCACGGTGGCATAGTGGTTAGCACAATGCTTTACAGAGCCAGCGACCTGGGTTCAATTCCTGCCGCTGCCTGTAAGGAGTTTGTATGTTCTCCTCATAACCATGTGGGTTTCCTCTGGGTGCTCAAGTTTCCTCCCACAGTCCAAAGATGTACCAGTTGGTAGGTTGAGTGGTCATTGTAAATTGCTCTGTGATTAGGCTAGGATTAAATTGGGGGATTGCTGGACAGCATGGCTTTGAAGGGCCAGAAGGGTCTGTTCTGTGCTGTATCTCAATAAATAAATTTCAGAAGGGCAACATGAATAATCATAACAAATTTTACAATATATGGTGGTGATATTAAACTTCATTCTGATAAGTAATTATAGGCTGGTGAGCCTTCTGTGATTAAAGTGGGACTGATGGATGCGAGTATGTTTGTTTCAATGCAATTAATAATATGGTAAGACTGATGAAGTTAGAACCTGGATTAGCACATGGATCTACGATGTTGTAGCCTACATGGCAATTGACAGAGGGGCACACTGGCAGCTTACCATTTAAGGATTTCAAATGTTTCAGGCATGAGACAGATGATAAAAGAAGTGGAGGCGTTGTTCTACTGGTCAGGGAGGATGTCACAGTATTCCTTAAACTCAAGTTTAAGGAGCATCATCTTAATCTAGGCATGTCTCCTCCCCCCCCCACTTCTTGTAACTTGTTTTTCCTTTCTGTCTGGATCAGAATTGGCCATTTTGGCTCACTTTTTGTTTTCTCCCAGTATAATCTGGTCTATGGGGTATGTCCCACAACTGTAATTTAACACATTTCACAGATAAAGCTATAGTCTGATTCTGACCATTACTCTACAGCTATATCAACTCATTTGGTCTCAGTCTATAAGTGATAATCCCTCCTCACTTCTGCTACTGAAAACTAACTTGTTTTCCCTTAACCCGATGCATTAACCGTTTCCCTTTCAACAGATGTCAGACTTGCTCAGCGTTTCCAGTGTTTCAGTGTGTGTGAAAAAGAATTCCCTGTATATTTTCCTTGTTTGTCGGACCCTAGATCTCTGGCTGCCTGCCAACCCACTCTCCCCTCCGCTCCCCTCATCCTGGCCTTAGAGTCTACTGAGGGAAAGTCATTCCCTGAGCTTTTGAAGCTCAGAAATACATTGAATTGTGAAAAGCTGATTAAGTTTTGGTTTCAATGGGATTCAGGTTATTCATGCAAATTATGTAAAATAATTAGTTCTGGACTCGAGTTACATCTGTAACTATTTAATATCAAGGTTTCAGTGACCTAAGATGACTTAAATGAACTTGGTGCTATTTGAATAAGTAAACTAGGGGAGAAGTAACACATTTCAGTATGTACATTTCTCTGACATTGAAAACTATTGATAATTAGCAGCACAAGAATCTGAGAAGTATTTTAAGTTTAATTGTACTTAAATATTCTCAACATTTAAAATGAAGAATATGACTACTAATTTCCAATTTTCAACTTAAAAAATCTGTATTATTAAATAAAGCCTTTCTCTCTCATTCTTTCTGGTTCAAACTTAAACTGAAAGAGATTGATAGGTTGAGTAGCCTCTGTGCAGGGTGTGTGTGGTACGGGTGGGGTTGGGGGAGGGAGGGGGAAGGAATTGTTGATATTTTGATTTAGGTCCTGCATAAGGCCAGGGCTGAGCAGGAAGCTGTTCTCCCCTTTCCACTTTGTCCTAATTCAGAACCTTGACCTGTACACCATTAGTTCTTTTCCTCCCCCACAAATGCTCCTCAACCCAATGAGCTCCTCCAGCAGTTTGTTCTTTCACTCTAGATTCCAGCATCTGTGGTTTCTTGTCTCCTTTGAAAACTGGAAATTGGAAGGCAAGTAGAAATAATTCCCAAATTTAATTTTTTAAGTTTAAAGTCGTAAACTTTGTATGTTTTTCAAATGTTTTACTGGAATATCAAGTTAAGCAATATAATAGTGCAACCTTATGAATTTTGGATTTCATTCCTTCTGTCTAGTTGTTTATTTTTCCTGGTTTCCAAAACTTTAATGACAAACGTATGGTGATGCTAGAAAGTTTGTGAACTCTATAGAATTTTCTCCATTTCTGCATAAGTGTGATCTAAAATGTGACCAGATCTTCATGTAGGTCCTAAAACTAGATAAAGAGAACCCAATTAAATAAATAACAGAAAAAACCATTATACTTATTGAGAAAAACAATCCAATATTACATGTATTTGTTGGAAAAAGTATGTGAGCCTTTGCTTTCAGTAAATGGTGTGACCCCTTTGTACAGCAATAACGTTAACCAAACATTTCCAGCAACTGTTGATCAGTCCTACACATCGGCTTGGAGAAATTTTAGCCCATTCCTCCTTACAAAACGACTTCAGTTCTGGGGTATGGGCTTCCTTGCATGAACTGCTTGCTTCAGGACCTTCCATGATATATCTATAGGATTAAGGTCAGGACTCTGACTTGGCCATTCCAAAACATGAATTTTCTTACTTTTAAACCATTCTATTGTTGACTTACTCTTGTCTTTTGGATCATTGCCTGGTTGCATCATCCAACTTCTATTAAGCTTCAGGTGACAGACTGCTTTCCTGACATTCTCCTGTAAAATGTCTTGATACAATTTTGAATCCATTGTTCTCTCAATGATTGCAAGCTGTCCGGGCCCTGAGGCAGCAAAGCAGCCCCAAACCATGATGCTCCTTCCACCATGCTTCACAGTTGGGATGAGGTTTTGGGATTGGTGTGCAGTGCCCTTTTTTCTCCAAACATAGCAAAGTGTATTTCTGCCAAAAAGTTCAAATTTGTCTCATCTGTCCTTAGAACAATGTCCTAGAAGCACTGTAGAACATCCAGGTGGTCTTTTGTGAATTTGACTCGTGCAGTAATGCTTTTTGTTATTGGAGAGCAGTGGTTTCCTCTGTGGTGTCCTTCCATGAACAGCGTTCTTATTCAGTTTTTCTTATAGTGGATACATGAAAAGAGACTTTAGCAAGTTCTAGAGATTTCTACAGGTACTTTGCTGTTACCCTTAGGCTCTTTCAGAATCAGGTTTATTATCACTGGCATGTGACCTGAAATTTTTTAATTTAGCAGCAGATCAATGCAATACATAATCTAGCAGAGGAAATAATAATAGTAATAATAAACAAGTAAATCAATAACGTATATTGAATAGATTTGAAAAAATGTGCAAAAGCAGGAATACTGTATATTTTAAAAAAAAGTGCGGTAGTGTCCAAAGCTCCAATGTCCATTTAGGAATCGGATGGCAGAAGGGAAGAAGCTGTTCCTGAATCACTGAATGTGTGCCTTCAGTCTTCTGTATCTCCTACCTGATGGTAACAGTGAGAAAAGGGCATGCCCTGGGTGCTGGAGGTCCTTAATAATGGACACTCCTCCTTTTCACCTCCTTCACCATTGCACATGTACTCTTGGTGTGATCTTTGCAGGATGCCCACTCCTAGGGAGAGTAGCAACAGTACTGAATTTCCTCCATTTATAGATAATTTCTCTTACTGTGAACCGGTGAACACTCAGGTTTTAGAAATGCTTCTGTAGTCTTTTCCAGCTTCATGCATCTCTATAATTCTTCTAAGGCCTTCTGAAAGTTGTTTTGATTGAGGCATGGTGCACATAAACTGATCTTTCTTGAGAAGAGTAGGCTTTGTCAGTAACCTGACTTTGTGTGTCTTTTTTATAGGGCAGGCAACTTCTACAACACACACCTCCAATCTTGTATCATTAATTGGAACACCTGACTCCAAACAGCTTTTGCAGGAGGCATTATCCCAGAGGTTCACATGTTTTTTCTAACAGATTCATGTAATATTGGATTATTTTCCCTAATAAACAAATGAACACGTATAAATGTTTTTTTCTGTTATTTATTTAGTTGGGTTCTCTTTATCTAGTTCCAGAACTTGTGTGAAGATCTGATCACATTTTAGGTCATTTATACAGAAATAGAGAAAATCCTACAGGGTACAAACTTTCTAGCCCCACTGTAAATGTGTATAATAGTGTTAATTTTAAGTTTATTGCTGTATTTTTCCTTTTAAACCAGGTGCATTTTCACAGGACTACATAGAGTTTGTCAGCAGCATTAATCTTAAAAAATTCATGATGAGAAATGCCATTAAAGACATTGTGTATCTCCTATTACAATTTATTGAGCTTTATAATTTTCCTTTACCTTGTTAATTCATACACCAATAGCTTTAAGATGGCTGAGTGCACAATTCCATAGCTACTTGAATTCTCCCAACAGCATATCTTGCCAACTTTAAAAAATGCACTATTCGATTTGAAATTGTTTTTTCACCTGCATCTCACATTTTCAAAAGTTTATCTTCTCTTTCAACCACTTTGTCTCCTTGTCAAATGTACTGAGCTGTTAAAATTGTGCTATTACCTGCTCCATTGAGATGTTTTTGTAAATCACAGTTTGGTTCCATTCCGGGTTGAGGCTTTTCTGTACGTGCTTAGTTCTGCGCTTGTTCTCTACACTGTTGTAAACATAATACATAAGTTATTCAGCCAAGCATTTGAAAAAATAATTTGATAACTATTGAAACAAATTAAACATCTGCATTTTCAGTTTTTTATTAAAGTGAGGATAGCTTCAGAATATTTACACACTACTTGCATGCAAGTTTGACACCTTAAATACTTCACTAAATTAGTAAGAATTGTAACTTACAATGTTCCAATTACTTTGATTTCATATATTGGGAAAATACAAGTTGCAACTGTTGTGAGCTCTTTCATGTGCACAAACTCAGAGGACATCTCAGAACGTAACCTATTGGAATAGTTTTAAGCTGTTTGCTGTTCAAAAATGTCACAGCTCATCTAATTCAGCACCGTGAAACTGCTTTAATGCTATCTCATTTGAATTCCTCAGTATATCTTGAATATGTCAGCATATGAGTGTCCACAGTCCTCTAGGGAAGAGATTTCCAAAGATTTGTTACACTCTTGGCAAATTTATTTCTGTAGGTATTCAAAAGCTAACCTCTTTATTGTGGCGTACATTTCCTGGATCTGAATGCTTCAGTTGAATATCCTGATATTTACCCTGTCAAGCCCCATGAGAAATTTGTGTGCTTCAGCAGATTCACCTGTTTCTTATACAAAACAGAAACAGGCCTTTGGCCCAAATGGCCCAGACTGGCCACATGCTAGTTCAACTTCCCTGCATTTGGCCCATTCCCATTAAACCTTTTCTGCACATGAACCTGTCCAAGTGTTTTTATTAAATATTGTAATTGCACCCAGCTCTACCACTTCCTCTTGCAGTTTGTTCCACAGACTCACTATCCTCTATGTAAAAACATTGCCCTCATGGTTCCTCTGCACTCTTTCCCCTCTCACTTTCACCCTATGCCCTCTAGTTTTGGACTTCTCTGCACCAGGTGAAAGAATGTGTTTCTTCATTCTGTGCCCATTGTGCTTTTATTGATTCCCCCCCCCCCTCCCCAGGACATGCCTCAGTCTTTTATGTTCCAGGGGGAAAAAAAATCAAGCTTTTCAAACTTCTCCTTGAAGTCCAATCCTCCAATCCTGCTAATTTAGATCATAAGGAAAAGGGGCAGCACTAGGGCATTTGGTTCATCAAGTCTGCTCTGCCATTTGATCATGGCTGAATTATTTTTCTCTTTTAGCTCTATTTTCCTGCTATCACCCCTAACCTTTAACCTCTAATCCTAACCTTTGGCACACTTGCAAATCAATGACCTATCCATCGCTACTTTAAAATGACTTGGCTTGTGGCAGTGAATTCCACAGATACATCATCCTCTGGCTGAAACAACTCCTCTGCAAATGGATGTCCTTGTATTCTTGAAGCTATACCCTTGGGTCCTGGACTTCTGGAAACATTCTCTCCACATCCACTCGAACAATATTCGGTAGATTGCAGTGAGATTCCCCCTCACTTTTCTAAACCTCTGAGTACAGACCCAGAGCCATCAAATGCTCCTCATACATTAACACTTTCATTTCCTGGATCACTCACCTCCTCTAGACCCTCTCTAATGCCAGCGCAACTTTTCTCAGTAAGAGGTCAAAAACTTCTTAAAATATAATAAAAGTGATCTGACCAATGCTGTATAAAACCTTAGCATTATACCTATGCTTTTATATTCTAGTCTTTTTGAAATGAATGCTAAAATTGAATTTGCCTTCAATACTACTAACTCAACCTGCAAGTTAACATTTTGGGGATCCCGCACTAGGACTCCCAAGTCCATTTGCATCTCTGATTTCTGAATTCACTCCCCACCTATAATATAGACTATGCCTTTGTTCCTTCGACCAGTTGTATGACCATCCACTCCTTACATTCTATGTGATCTGCCACTTTGTCTATTCTACTAACCTTTAATTTATTCAATCTCCAATTAACTCTCCAAACACCCTCTGCTTCAACCTTGCCTCTCCCTCCCCCAATCTTTCTATCCTCCATAAACTTGGCCAAAAAGCCATCAGTTCCATCATTCAGATCATTAACATATAACATGAAAAATAGTGGACCAAACACCAACCCTTGCAGAACACTACTAGTTGCTGGCAGCCAATCAGAAAAGGCCCCCTTTATTCCCTTTATTCCCAAGCCCTGCTGCAAAAGGAGGACAGTTGGGTATTTGGTGTGCAACCCCATCCCATAAAAACCCAGAGCTACAGATACACCTACTGAAGCTCCAAAGACCTCATCCCTGCGAGAGGAAGGATCTTGAGGTAGGCTACACCTGGCAGCAACTTGAAAGGCTGGCCCAGGACAGAGGTCTCTGGCGAGCTCATTGTCAGCGACCTATGCCCCAGTAGGGGTGCTGTGCTTAAGTAAGCAAGTAGTCAACCAATCTTCTACAGTCTGTCTAACCTCACCTCATAGGGGTAATCCCATATAAGACCACAAAATATTAGAGCAGAATTAGGCAATTTGGCCCATCAAGTATAAATCACCCTTCAATCATGGCTGATTTAAAAAAAAATTCTACCCCCATTCTCCTATCCTCTTCTTATAAGCTTGACTGGTCTGACGTGATGATGCAATGATGTGAAGGTTTTTACTTCACTTTAGGTTCTGTGTTTTGAAGGGCAAAAAAGAAATTGGTATGGTTTCCATTAAACTTAAGATACCTCTGCCATTTTATTTGCAAAAACCTACATTGATGACCCCAATGTTCTCGGATGATGCCAGAGTTATTCAATATGCTGGCCAAGGCAGTCGCTTTCAAACTGCCAGAGTCTTGGGAGCAAAATACCATCGCTTGGTTTATATAAGCCGAGGTCCATTTTGCACTGCAAGAAATCTCTGCAGATGACACCAGATCTTACTACGTGGTAGCGTCACGCAGTAGCTCCACGGCAGTGAGAGTGGTGAGTCTGCTTGAACACCCACCTGAATACGATAAATATCGATTCACTGAAAACTCACCTATTACAAACTTCTGAATTATTGGAGTCTGAGTGCGCCAAACAGTCACTGCTTTGCCTGGCCTGAGGATTGCTAGGCATTCAGAGCTAATAGACCACATGCTGTCTCTCCTGAGAAATCACCATCCTTGGTTCATTTCAAAGAACTCTTTATGCAGCAAATGTTTGATCAAGTTCACATAGCCCTTGCTAATGCACCTGTAAAGGACTACAGAGAGCTTGTTAAAATGGCTGATAGTCTACACTCAGATAGGCATCAGCACATCATTCCTCCACTTTTCTCTGCCCCAACAAGCCCAATCATCAGGGCTGTGGATGCCAGGTCTGTGCTTTTACTACGTCTGCTTTGGTATGAACTTTGGGAAGTGACAACCACCTAGCAGCTTCGACAATACCAGTGCATTGGGACATCAGAGGTCTGTGAACACCATGGGTTCCAGATGCCAGGGTCATCTACTGTTCATTATGGACGCCCTTTTGTGTGACACAGGTGCTCATGTGAGTGTGCTGCCAGCATCGCCTATTGAACAGAAGGCAAAGAACAACAAAACCTCACTAGAGGCCACCAATGGCAGCAGGATCTAGATTTATGGGACATGATGGGTGATGCTCTGCTTCTGTGGCTGAAATTACACCTGGGACTTGGTCCTGACTGAAGTGGCTGTACCTCTGCTCAGCACAGATTTCCTGTGCGCCCAAGGACTGTTAATTGATCTTAAGAACTGCCGGCTTGTGGATGTCAAGGACTTTGGTTCTTTATCCAAGGAGGAGCTAAAGATGGCGCCAGAGGGTGATTTCTGTCAGTTCGTCAGTGAAACAGTTTAAATTATTCTCTTTAATATCTCTTCCTTAGTTTTTAAGGTGGCTGGGGTCCTGTCAGAGTCCATGATCTACAGCTGCACTCAAACTGTGGTTCTTCATGGTGGTAGATTCATGCTCTTAGAGCTTACTGAGTGGCCTAATGTTTTTGATTTCTCCAGGAGCAGCCTGAGAGACGTCCACCTTCCTGCAGTCCTGCAGCCCTGTGGACAACTTGATACCTTGCTGGTGTCGCCGACTGAAGCATTGAGGAAGATTGGAACATTGAGACAGCAGTTGATGCTTGTCGAAATAAGTGACACTATGGACCATAACATCAAAACAGTGACGTGTTGGCCACCCCTCTCGCTGTGGCAGGAGTGATACCTCTCACTCCCTGGGGGGGGGGGGAGAGAGAGGGAGAGGGAGAGGGAGAGGAAGAGGGAGAGGGAGAGGGAGAGGGAGAGGGAGAGAGAGAGATGTCAAAGTGTTGGGATGAACAGTTTTTTTGATGGACTCTAAACTGTGGTCTGTTTGGGGTTTTCCTTTTGCTTGCAAGGTGGGTGATGCTTTTGCTGAGGGTGGAGGGTTGATGCTTTCCTGCTGCTTGTATGTGGGAAGGGTGGGGGGCTTTGAGGTTTTAATGTTCTTCTGTCATTATTTCTTTGGGGATTTTCTTCTGGTTTGTGGACATTTGCAAAGAGTAAGAATTTCAGGTTGTATACTGTATACATTCTCTGATATTAAATGGAACAATTGAACCCTTCTCCTCAGTAAGTTCCCCACAATAACTGTATCAAGCACATGCTCCACTGCATGTGAGGAGTTTCAGGGGCTCTTAGATATGGGCCTTGTCAAATGTCTTACTAAAATCCATTTAGACAACATCCTTAGGTCCACCTTCAACATTGTTTTGAGTGTTTTTGCCATTGTACTTTCCTCTTACATTTGCCCTTCCAAAGTGCCACATCTTACATTTGCCTACATTAACTCCATTTGACATTTTATTCCCCAGCAGTTATATCCTTTGACACCCTTCCTTGCCATCCATACTCCAGCATTTTTTTAGTTTTCTGCAGAATTACCAATAATCCCACCTAACTTTTCATCCATCACAGCCAAAAGCGCCGACACTGATCTCTGAGGAACACTGCAGGTCCCAGATCTCCAGTCAGAATAACATGTCTCCAACTTTGCTTTGCTTTCTATGGCCATGTCAGTTTTGAATCCAATCTACCAAGTCTCTGTGGTTTAATCTAGATCAGCCGGCCAAGAGGAGACTTGTCAGAAGTGTGACCGGAATCCACTGTCCTCCTGAAAATGGTCCAAGTCACATCCTCAAAAAGGCTGAGTCATCCAACTCCAGAAACTCCATGGTTTTCCAGATGTAAACAAATTCTATGCCCAAGAATCTGCTCCAATAATTTCCCTGCCACAGATGCAAGGCTCACCAGCCTGTAACTTCTTGGTTTGAATCTATTGTCCTTAAAGGAATGGCACTGGCTATTTTCTGGATGTCTGTGATCTCACACATGACTAATAGCTTTACAGCAATCTAGCAGTCTCCCACCTTGCCTCTCTTTATAATCTGGGATATATCCCATCATGCCCTGGAGATTCATCCCCTTACAGTCTTCAAAAAATCCAATACCTTATTCATCTTGATATCAAGATGCCCTCAAATATCAGCATACATCTGATTTCAGTGTTATTCATGTCCTTTCCCCTTGGTGAAGACTAATGAGAAATTATATGTTAGTTCATTGCTAACATCTACAGGCATAAATTCCATCCTTTATCCTTGACTGGTCTCGCCCTCCTTGTATTCTACTCTGTTAAATGCTTGTATAAAATACCTTGAGATTCTCCTTATCTCTACTCACCAAGAACATTTCATAGCCACCTTTAGCGTCCTAATGCCCTGCTGAAATTCTCTCTTAATTCTTTTATGTTTCTCCATGGCCCTGACTGAACTTTACATATACTTCCTTTGAGATTTTGACTAAAATTTGCAAATTCTCTCACCATTCAAGATTTCTCCTCCTTGCCATCCTTGCCCGACTTTTTCTGACCTGTTGGTCTTTGAACAGCTCCCATTTGTCAGATAACAGCTGCTCCTAATCTATTCTTCCCAGATCATACTAATACCAGGTCTGACCAGCCTTTCCCCAATCTGAAACTTCCCCAAAGCTTCTGCTTTATCCATAGCTACCTGAAAACTTATGGAATTACGATCACTGCTCCCAAAATACTCTCTCACTGAAACTGTAATCAGTTGGCTGGGCTCATTTTCCATGCTCAAATATAACATTGAAATAAGTATACTTCAGCTATCAGTCCTGCAAGTTCATTAAACGGTTTTGACTTTCACACATTGTAATCCATTTGCAGCAAATAAAGAGTTTTTTCTCTGATTACAGTACAGCTCATTGAAATTAATGGTCAGCCCAGATCCAATATTTTATAGAGATGTTGTGCTATCCTCTGTTCACCATTTGATTGTACAGTTCTCCATCAAATCTCCTTTTGAATATCTTTACTAAAAAAAGACAAAGGACTTGTATGCACATCAACATTTTCACAAAAATAAGGAGGAAAACATAAAAGGTTTTGCAGATTTTGCTAACCTAGAAGCGTGAAATCTATTGCTGTGTTAAAAATGCATGGTACCGATTATCACTGGCTGATATTGATATGAATGCAGAGTTGCAATTGGATTCACCTCTCTTCCTGATTGGGAATTTATTTGGAGCCAAGTTGTTCCATTGGAGAAGAGCAGGGAGAGAATCAATGTTCAATTGTGTTTTCAAAGAAGTGATGAACCACCATGGTTTGGGGCTTGACAAACTCGTGTTAGAATTATCTGAAAGTAACGTGGCTAGTTGAACATTACAAAATAGGCATTCAAGGAAATTGAATATTATCTCTTCTCTGGCTGGGTTGAGGGCAATTATTTAATTTGGCTGTGTCTACACACAATGCAAATGCAGACACTGGCACATTTATAGTGATGACATTTGCAAAAACATTTGTAACTATACGGTAGTGCCACACTAATTCTGAAGCTACAATAGCAAATACTGCATCTTGAGCATCAATGCGCTTGTTTTAATTTCAAACTTTAACTTACCCCCACCTTCATGCAAAGTAAACAACTGATTGGAAAGTTCATTATTTATAGGCCTGGAAGGCAATGTAAACATCACAGCAGAGGCTAGCTTCAGTACATGCAGTCTGTGCTCAGGTTAGGACCACCTGAATTAAGGACACCCCAATGTCTGGCTTAGCTCCCATAGTATTATTGAATTTGATGCTCTGAGGTATTCCTATAAACTTGTTCATACAAATGGCAAAACCAGTTTCACTCTTTCCACTTCCAGTAATTGCTCCTATCAACCTCACATACTTTTTATGCCATTCAGTACATCACTATTATGTGGTGACCAGATTGAGTGATTTCTGTATTTTCTTCAACCTTGGCAAAATTGACCTGTAGACGTGTAAAAATGGAGCTTGTTTGTTACCCGGGAATGGCATGTAAACATATTTGGATGATTGTGCTAAGATTGGACACCCACAAACGTTTTGATCAACAAAAATATAACAGGACAAAATGAAAATAGTCTCTATCATTGTGAAAGAGCTCAAATATTAGCTTTTGACAACAGCTTTGCAGAAGCTGTACGGTAAAGATGCACCTTGTACTTTATCTCCACAAGTTTTAACCTGTGCTGAGGTGATTCAAGGCTAAGAGGAGTAGTCACATTTCATCTGGTCTGTAGGGCACATACTAGAGATAACTTAACGGTACATACATTCAATGAGTACAAGAATTGTTTCCTTTGTTAGTTACCCACATTCTGTGCTGGCCAGCTGACAGTATTTGGTCTCTGACAATATTCAGCTGCTTTTCCTGTGTTGCTGACTGCTGGGTTTTCCATTTATTTTTCTGTTTATTGTTGCACAATTCAATCCTCTGCTTAAACGCACATCTGACCATTGCTTTGTATAAACACCTGCTGTAAAGCTGTGTTGCAGTTGGACTGACATATACAAATTCATAACAAGTCTTGTTTGGATCCAGTACTGTACTCCCGCCAGCTGACCAATGCACTGTATTGCACAAACATAAAACATGGGTAAACATGCTCTTTTTCCACTATTGCATTACATTAATAACTTCTACTCTTCTTGGATTTTTATGTCCCCATCATATTTCTCTTACACTTAAGAAATGACTAACTTCAGAAGTTAATTCTTATTTTTTAGTGTTGAACAGTCATTAGAAAATTACAAATTAGTAGAACAAATACATAATGTCCGTCATGCCATGTTCCAATATAAATGCGCAAGAGAAACTCTGTTCTAAAGTCAGTACATCCAATCAAAAGTTGACATAACATAAATCACAAGCAGAAGGGAAGAGCAAACACTACCTTGCATTCTGGACAACCATAACTTGGCTGCAAACATCCAGAGATTGAGGAGAAAGAAGAGCAGACAGAAATAAAAAAGATGCACAAAAGCAAAGACAAATCAGAGTAAGTTCAAGAATAAAGTTAAGCATATGAACAGATTTATATCAAAATCTTTCAAGGTGAGCAAGAGAAAAGATTTAGGTTAGGGCACTAAAACAAATAGCTCAGATAACTTAAAACAGTTCTGAGATCTGCCCTGGATTAGACTAAGCTCTACACACACTTAAGAATTACTAATGAATGGATAAACCAAGGCAAGAAAACAAATAATTAATTGTCATTACATTTTTTACCTGGGAACATAGGACCAGTTGAAGGCCATTCATCACTTGAGTCTGTTAAGTCACACTCCTATGTGACTAACTTCATAACCATGCCATTCCCCTTTGGCCCTTAACACATTTGGCTGGCAAAATCTTTCAGGGAGCAGATTAGACAACGAGTTTATTGAGGAAATGTCAGAACGCTGAATGGTAAGTTAATGAAACCAATTACATGAATATATGTGATGCCTAGATAGTCAATAGAAGCAAGTACTAGCAGAGGTGTGAAAATAAGCTGATATAGATTCATAGAGTCATAGAACACTACAGCATAGAAACAAGCCCTTCAGGCCATCTAGTCTGTGCTGTACGTATCCAAATTTCTCTTAATTGTTGAAATTGTACCCACATCCAACACCTGTGCTGTCAGCACATGCAACACTCTCACCACCCTTTGAGTGAAGAAGATTTCCCTCATGTTTTCCTTAAAACATTTCACCTTTCACTATTAACCATGACTTCTAGTCCCAGTCTCACCCAACCTCAATGGAATACCTGCTTGCATTTACCCTATATATACCCCTCATAATTTTGCATACCTCTGTCAAATCTCTTCTCAAACTTCTGTGTTCTAGGAAATAAAGTCAGAACCTATTCAACCTTTCCCTATAACTCAGGTCCTCATGTCCCAGCAACATCCTTGTAAATTTCCTCTGTACTTTTTTAACCTTGTTTACATCTTTCCTGTAGGTAGGTGACCAAAATGGCACACAATACTCCAAATTAGTCCTCACCAACATTGTATACAATTCCAACATAACATCCCATCCACTGTACTCAATACATTGATTTATCAAGGTCAATGTGCCAAAAATGTTCTTTATGAACCTCTTTACCCGTGGCACCACTTTCAATCAATTATGGATCAGTATTCCCAGATCCCTCTGTTAAACCACACTCCTCAATGCCATTCTGCTCACTGTGTAAGACCTACCCTGGCTGGTCCTCCATAGTGCACCACCTCAGACTTGTCTGCATTAAGTTCCATCTGCTGCTTTTCTAGCTGGTGCAGATCCTGTTCCAAGCTTTGATAGTCTTCTTCACTGTCCACTACACCTCATTCTTGGTGTCATCTACAAACTTGCTGATCTAGTTTATCACATTGTCATCCATATTGTTGATATAGATGACAACGATCCTTGCAGCACACCATTAGTCACAGGCCTCCAGTCAGAGAGGCAACGAACTACAACCACTCCTTGGCTTCTTCCTCAAAGACAATGTCTAATCCAGTTTATTACCTTATCTTGAATGCCAAGCAACTGACCTTTCTTGACCAACCTCCCATGCGGTGCCTTGTCAACAGCTTTGCTAAAGTACATGTAGATCATATCCACTGACTTGCCTTCATCAACTTTCCTGGTAACTTCCTCAAAAACTCTATAAGATTGGTTAGACAAAACTTACCATACCCAAAGCCATGTTGACTATCCCTAATCAGTCCCTGTTTATCCAAATACTTATATATCTAGTCCCTTAGAATACTTCCCAATAACTTTCCAACTACTGATGTCAAACTCACTGGCCTATAATCTCTTGGCTCATTCTTAGAGTCTTTCTTAAACAACAGAACAATATTAGCTATTTTTCAATCCTCCAGCAGCTCACACTTGGTTAAAGTTATTTTAAATATCTCTGCTAGGGCTCCCACAGGGTCCAACGGAACACCTTGTCTGGCCCTGGGGATTTATGCACGCTAAGTTGCCTCAAAGCAGGAAACACCTTCTCTTCTGTAATCTATATAGGATCCATGACCTAGCTGCTGCTTTGCCTCACATCTATAGACTCTGTGTCTGTCTTCCTAATAAATACAGATGCAACTAATCCATT
The DNA here is from genome assembly GCF_030144855.1 of Hypanus sabinus. Taxonomy (NCBI): domain Eukaryota; kingdom Metazoa; phylum Chordata; class Chondrichthyes; order Myliobatiformes; family Dasyatidae; genus Hypanus; species Hypanus sabinus. Next base: position 28,222,103 of record NC_082718.1, read on the forward strand.
TAAGACCTCCCCCATCTTTTTCAGCTCCATGCATAGATTACCACTCTGATCTTCCAGAGGACAAATTTTGCCCCTTGCTGTCCTTTTGCTCTTAGTTTATTGTAAGCAGGTTTGGGTCCCTTATCTTAGAAAGAATGTGCTGAAACTGGAGAGGGTTCAAAGGAGGTTCACAAAATGATTCCAGGACTGAATGGCTTGTCACAGGAAATGCACTTGATGGCTCTAGGCCTGAATTCACTGGAATTCAGAAGAATGAGGGCTGACATCATTGAAACCTATTGAATGGTGAAAGGCCTTGATAGAGTGGAAATAAAGAGGATGTTTCCCATTGTAGGAGAGTCTAAGACCAGAGGACACAGTCTCAGAATAGAGGGGATGAGGAGGAATTTCTTTAGCCAGAGAGTGGTGAATCCGTGGAATTCTTTGCCACGTGCAGCTGTTGAGGTTAAGACTTTATGTATATTTAAGGCAGAGGTTGACAGATTCTTGGTTGGTCAGGGCATTAAGGGATACAGGGAGAAGGCAAGCAACTGGGGCTGAGTGGAAAATTTAATCAGCCATGATGAAATGACAGAGCAGATGCGATGGGCCAAATGGCCTAATTCTGCTTCTGTATCTTATTGGCTTATATATCTGTAGAAGCCCTAACAATTTTCCTTCATGTTGTCTGCCAGAACAACCTCATGTCTTCTTTTATCCTTCCTGATTTCTTTCTTGTGTTCTCTTGCGTTTCTTATACTAATTAAGTACCTCATTTGCTCTTACCTGCCTATACCTGCTATGCACCTCCTTCTTTTTCTTAATGAAGGTCTCAATATCTCTTGAAAATCAAGGTTCCCTAAACCTGTTACTCTTGGATATTAGTCTGACAGGAAAATACAAACACTGCACTCTCAAAATTTCACTTTAGAAGGCCTCCTACTTAACAAGCATACTTTTGCCAGAAAGCATCCTGTCCCTATCCACACATTCCCAGTCCTTTCTGATATAATCAAAATAATTGGCCTTTCTCCAATTTAAGATCTCAACCCATGGACTGGACCTATCCTTTTCCATAATTACCTTGTACCTAATGATAGTACAATCACTAGATGCGAAGTGTTCTCACACACAAATTTCTGTCACCAGCCCTGTCTCATTCCTTAATAGGATATCTAGTATTGCTCTTGCTAGTCGGGACCTCTATGTACTGATTAAGGAAACTTTCCTGAACACACATCATGCCCTTTTACAGTATGAAAGTCACTGTCAATATGTGGAAAGATAAAATTTCTTACCGTCACAAACTTATGTTTCTTACAACATTCTGTGATCTCTTTACAAATTTCCTCCTTGAAATCGTGTGGACTGATGGGTGGTCTATAATATTAACATGGTCATACCCTTCTTATTCCTGAGATCTACCTATAAAACCTCACTAGATGAGCTACCTATTTGATCCTGACTTAGCACTTCCATGACATTTTCCCTAACTAGCAATACCACTTCTCTGCCTTTAATCCCTTGCACTCTATTGCATCAAAAACAACGGAACACAGAATGTCAGGCTGCTTCTCCGGCTACTCCACCAACCATGTCTCAATGGTGATTACAATTCCTTATATTGATCCATTCTTTAAGCTCATCTGCCTTTTCTACAGCACTCCTCCCATTGAAATACCGTATACCCAGCTCAGAAAATAATTCCCACCATGCTTGACGCTTCAATTCCTGACTCTGTATGTAGGCTTAACAACATCTCTCGTCACAACCACTCCACTATCTGTTCTGATACTCAGTTCCAATCCCCCTGGGGACCCCTCTGTACAGGTCCCACCTTCCCTGGAAGAGAGCCCAGTGATCCAAAAATTTGTAGCTCTCCCTCCTGAACCAATTCCTTAGCCAGGTGTTCCTATTTCTGGCCTCATGTGTATGTGGCAATCCTGAGATCACAACCCTGGCAGTCCTGTCCTTAAAGTTAGCACCTAACTCTCTGAACTCACCTCCTGCTCTTGCCAGTCCCCTTCTGAACCACAGAGCCAGACTCCGTGCTAGAGACCCATGGCTTCCCTCTGCTAGGTCATCCTCCGAACAGTATCCAAAGCTGTACACCTGTTGTTGAGGGGAACATCCACAGGGGTACTCTGCATTGGCTGCCTATTCCCTTTCATCCTTCTGACAGTCACACATTTACCTGTGCCCTGCACTTTGGGTGTAACTACCAGTCTATCAACCCCTCAACCTCCTGTATGATCTGGAGTTCATCCAATTCCAGCTCCAATTCCTTAACACAATGTGTTAGAAGCTGCAGCTGAATGCATTTCTTGCAGATGAAGTTATCAGTGACACTGGCAATCTCACATCCCACAAGAGGAGCATTCTGATATCTTATTTGGCATCCCCATTGCTCTAAATGTGCAGTAAAAAATAAAGAATAAATGATGAAAAAAAATCAACCTACTACCTAGCATTTCCTTGCTAAAGCTTCAAATAACCAATCGAACACTGGCCCACTCTGTTTAAACGTAACATCTATTGATTGGTCCTTGCCAAGTGCCTGATTATGCAAAATCCAGTGTCTTCTCAGATCTGTGGTCTGCAAAATGTGCCGAATGCCCCGTGTGCTTCTTTCAAACTCTCTCTCCCTCCAAGTAATCTTTGTCCCCTTAGGTGCTATCAGTGTTGGAGGGATAGATTCAGTGTTGGAGGGAGGGATTTAGTGTTTGAGGGACGGATTCAGTGCTAGAGAGAAGCATTCAGTGTTAGACGGATAGATTCACTGTGATGGATAGATTCAGTGCAGAAGTATGTTCAATGAATGGATTCAGTGTTAGAGGGATGGATTCAGTGTTAGCAAGAAGGGTTCAGTGATTGAAGAATGGATTCAGTGAGAGGGATGGATTCAATGATAGTGGGTTGGATTCAGTGTTAGAGGGATGGATTCAGTGCTAGAGGGATGGATTCAATGATAGTGGGTTGGATTCAGTGTGAGAGTGAAGGATTCAGTATTAGACAGATGGATTCAGTCTTAGAGGGCAGGATTCAGTGATAGAGGGAAGGGTTCGGTGTTAGAGAGATGTATTCAGTGTTAGGGTTAGGGTTAGGGTTAGGGTTAGGGTTAGGGTTCAGTGAATGGATTCATTGTTTGAGGGGTAGACTTATTGTTCGATGGAAGGATTCAGTATTTGAGGGGTGGATTCAGTGTGCGGGGGAAGGATTCAGTGCCAGAGGGATGGTTTGAGTGTTAGAGGGTTGGATTCAGTTTTAGAGGGTGTGCATTCAGTGTTGGAGGGATGGATTCAGTGTAAGAAGAATGTATTGAGTGATAGAGGGACTGATTCGGTGTTAGAGAGAAGGATTCAGTGTTTGAGGGGTGGATTCAGTGTGAGGGGAAAGGATTCAGTGTTAGAGGTATGGATTCCGTGTTAGATGGGTGCATTTAGTTATAGAGGTATGCATTAAGTGTTATATGCATGGATACATTGTTAGTTGGATGGATTCAGTGCTGGAGGAGTCAATTCAGAGTTAAAGGGATGGATTCAGTTTTAGAGGGATAGATTCACTGTTAGAAGGAAGCATTCAGTGTAGAGTATGCTCAATGAATGGAGTCTGTTTTTTGAGTAAATGGATTCAGTGTTAGAAAGAATCAGTGTTTGAGGGATGGATTCACTGTTTGAGGGGTGTAGTCAGTTTTTGATGGAAGGATTCAGCGTTAGAGGGACAGATTCAGTGTTAGAGGGAAGGATTCTTTGTTAGAGGGCAGGATTCAGTGTGAGAGGGAATCATTCAGAGATGGGGGAAACATTCAGTGTTAGAGGGATGGATTCAGTCTCTGAGCAAAGTAGTCAGTGTTAGAGGGATGGATTCAGCGTTTGAATGATGGTTTCAGTCTTAGAGGGATGGTGTTACTGATTGTTTTAGTGTTACAGGGATGGAGTCGGTGTTAGAGGGATGGTTTCAGTGTTAGCAGGCAGGATTCAGTATTAGAGGGAAGCATTCACAGTTAGAGGTATGTTCAATGAATGGATTTCTTTCTCTTGTAATGGATTCAGTGTTAGAGGGCTGGATTCAGTGTTTGAGGGAAGGATTCAAGGTTAGAGTGGTGGATTCAGTTTTAGAGGGATGGATTCACTGTTAGAGGGAAGCATTCAGTGTAGAAGTATGTTTGATGAAAAGATTCTGTTTTTTGAGTAAATGGATTCAGTGTTAGAGGGATGGATTCAGAGTTATATGGATGTATTCAGTGCTAGTGGAATGGATTCAGTGTCAGAAGGATGTATTCAGTGTTAGAGGAATGGTTTCAGTGTTAGAGGGATGGGTTCAGTGTTAGAGGGATGGATTCAGTGTTAGAGAGAAGGGTACAGTGTTTGAGGGATGGATTCAGTGTTAGAGAGAAGGGTACAGTGTTAGAGGGATGGATCCATTGTTAGAGAGAAGGGTACAGTGTTAGAGGGATGGATTCAGTGTTGGATGGAAGGAGTCAGTGTTAAAGGGATGGATTCAGTGTTAGTGGGATGGATTCCACGTTAGAGAGAAGGATTCAGTGTTAGTGGGATGGATTCAGTGTCAGAGGGAAAGAATCAGTGTTAGATGAATGGATTATGTGTTAGAGGCATGCATTCAGTGTTGAAGTATGTTCAATGAATGGATTGTATGTTCAATGGTGTTCGATTCAGTGTTGGATGGAAGGATTCAGTGTTAGAGGGACGGATTCAGTTTTAGAGAGAAGGATTCAGTGTTACTGGGAATGATTCAGTGCTTGCAGGATGGATTAAGTGTTATAGGCATGCATTTGGTGTCAGAGGAATAGATTCGCAACTAGAGGGATGTATTCAGTCCAGAAGTATGTGCAATGAATGGATTTAGTGTTTGAGAGATGGATTCAGTGTTAGTGGGATGGTTCTGCATTAGGGGGATGGATTCAGTGTTAGTGGAATGGATTCAGTGCTGGAGGGATGGTTCAGTGTTAAAGGGAAGCATTCAGTGTAGAACTATGTTCAATGAATGGATATATTTCTGTGGGAATGGATTCAGTGTTGGAGGTATGGATTCAGTGTTAGAGTGAAGGATTCAGTGTTAGAGAGTTGGATTCTGTGTTCGAGGGAAGGATTCAATGTTAGAGGGAAAGATTCAGTGTTAGTGGAATGAATTATGTGTTAGAGGCAGTATTAGAGGGGTAGATTTATTACTGGGGATGCATTCAGTGTATGTTCAATGAATGGATTCAGTGTTCGAGGGATGGTTTCAGTGTTTGATGGAAGGATTCAATGTTAGATGGAAGGTTGCAGTGTTAGCGGGATGACAAACAGACAGACATACTTTATTGATCCCGAGGGAAATTGGGTTTTGTTACAGCTGCACCAACCAAGAATAGTGAAGAAATATAGCGATATAAAACCATAAATAATTAAAATATAATGTTAATCATGCCAGGTGGAAATAAGTCCAGGGCCAGCCTATTGGTTCAGGGTGTCTGACACTCCAAGGGAGGAGTTGTAAGGTTTGATGACCACAGGTAGGAATGACTTCCTATGATGCTCAGTGTTACATCTCGGTGGAATTAGTCTCTGGCTGAATGTACTCCTGTGCGTAACCAGTACATGATGGAGTGGATGGGTGACATTGTCCAAGATGGCATGCAACTTGGACAGCATCCTTCTTTCAGACACCACCGTCAGAGTCCGGTTCCACCTCCACAACATCACTGGCCTTATGAATGAGTTTGTTAATGAGTTTGTTAATAAGGTTTAATAAGTTCAATGTGTTAAAGGGATGGATTAAGTATTAGAGGGATGGATTCAATGTTAGAGGAATGAATTCAGTGTTAAAGTGAAGGATTCAGTGGATTCAGTGTTAGAGGGCTGGATTCAGTGTAGAAGCATGTTGAATGAATGAATTCAGAGTTCGAGGGGTGGCTTCAGTTTTGGATGGAAGGATTCAGTGTTAGACAGATGGATCATGTATTAGAGGCATGCATTTGGTGTCAGAGGGATGGATTCACCACTAGAGGGATGCATTCAGTCTGGAAATACATTCAATGAATGGATTCAATGTTCGATGGATGGATTCAGTGTTGGATGGAAGGATTCAGTGTTAAAGGGATGGATTAAGTATTATATTGATGGATTACATATTAGAGGGATGGATTCAATGTTAGAGGAATAGATTCTATGTAAAACGGAAGGATTCAGTTTTGGAAGAATGCATTCAATTTGAAAGGGTAGGATTCTATGTTAGAGGGCTAGATTCAATGTTAGATGGATGGATTGATTGTTAGTCAAATTAGTTCAGTGTTAGAGGGATATATTCAGAGCTGGAGGGATGCATTCAGTGTAGAAGTATGTTCAGTGAATGGATTCAGTGTTCAAGGGTGGTCTCATTGTTCGATGGAAGGATTCAATGTTAGAGGGATGGATTCAGTGAGAGGGATGGATACAGTATTAGTGGGTTGGTTTCAATGTTAGAATTATGGTTTCAGTGTTAGAAAGATTCAGTGTTTCATGAATGGATTCAGTGTGCAAGGGAAGGATTCAGTGCTAGAGGGATGGATTGAGTGTCAGATAGATGTATTCAGTTTTAGAGGTATGGATTCAGTGTTCAAGGGATGGATTCACTGTTAAAGGGATGCATTCAGTGTAGACTTATGTTCAATGAATGGATTCAGTTTTCAAGTAATGGATTCAGTGTTAGTGGGATGGAGTCAGTTTTAGTGGGTTGGAGTAAGTGTCGCCGAGTAGGATACAGTGTTAGAGAGATGGATTCAGTGTGAGAGGGAAGGATTCAGTGTTTGAGGGACCGATTGAGTATTAGAGTGAAAGATTCAGTGTTAGATGAATGGATTATGTGTTAGAGGCATGTATGCAGTGTTAGAGGGATTGATTCGCAGTTCGAAGGATGCATTCAGTGTTGAAGTATGTTCAATGAATGGATTGTGTGTTCAAGGGTGTTCGATTCAGTGTTGGATGGAAGGATTCAGTGTTAGGTGGAAGGTTACAGTGTTAGAGGGATGGAATCAGTGTTAAAGGGATGGATTTAGTGTTAGAGGAATGTATAAAGTATTATATGGATGGCAATGTTAGTGGGATGGATTCAGTGTAAGGTGGATGTATTCAGTGTTAGAGGGATGGATTCAGTGTAAGAAGAATGTATTCAGTGATAGAGGGACTGATTCAGTGTTAGAGAGAAGGATTCAGTGTTTGAGGGATGGATCCATTGTTAGAGAGAATGATTCAGTGTTAGAAGGATGCTTTCAGTGTTAGATGAATGGATTCAGGTTTAGAGGGATGGATTCAGTATTAGAGTGGTGCATTCAGTGTTAGAGGGATGCATTCACTGTTATATGAATGAATTCAGTGTTAGATTCCATATTAGTGGGAAGGATTCAGTGTCAGAGGGATGGATGCAGTGTTAAAGGGAAGTAAACAATATTACAGGGATGGATTCAATGTTAGAGGGAAACATTCAGTGTTAGAGGGAAGTATTCAGTGTTAGAGGCAGGGATTCAGTGTTAGAGGGAAGGATTCAGTTTCAGAGGGATGGACTCTGTGTTAGAGGGATTGTTTCAGTGTTAGGGGGATGGATTAAGTATTAGAGGGATGGATTCACTGTTAGAGGGAAGCATTCAATGTAGAAGTATGTTCAAAGAATGGATTCCATTTTCGAGGAATGGATTCAAAGGTAGAGGGATGGATTCAGTGTTAGATGGAAGGTTACAGTGTTAGAGGGATGGAAGCAATATTAAATGGATGGATTCAGTGTTAGAGGGATGCATTCAGTGTAGAAGCATGTTCAATGAATGGATTCCATTTTCGAGGGATGGATTCAGTGTTTTAGGGAAGCAATCATTGTTAGAGGGGTGCATGCAGTGTTAGAGGGATGCATTTAGTGTTATTTGGATGAATTCAGTGTTAGATTCCATATTATTGGGATGGATTCAGTGTTACAGGGATGGATACAGTGTTAGACATAAGGAGTCACTGTAAGAGTGGTGGATTAAGTGTTAGAGGAAAGCATTCAGTGTAGACATATGTTCAATGAATGGATTTTGTTTTTGAGTGATAGATTCAGAGTTAGAGGAATTGAATCAGTATTAGAGGAATGGCGTCAGTGTTACAGGGATGGATTCAGTATTAGACATAAGGATTCATTGTAAGAGTGGTGGATTCAGTGTTAAAGGCATGGATTCAGTGTTAGAGGAAAGCATTCAGTGTTAGCGGGATGGATTCAATGTTAGACGGATGGATTCAATGTTAGAGGGACGCATTCAGTGTAGAAGTATATTCAATCAATGGATTGCAGTTTTGAGGGATGGATTCAATGTTTTAGGGAAGCAAGCAGCATTTGAGGGATGTATTCAGTGTTAGAGGGATGCTTTTAGTGTTAGATTCCATATTAGTGGGATGGATTCAGTTTTAGATGGATGGATTCAGTTTTAGAAGGACAGTTTCAGTGTTATGGGTTGGATTCAGGTTGAAAGGGATGGATTCACTGTTAGTGTTAAGCATTCAGTGAAGAAGTATGTTCAATGAATGGGTTCCAATTTTGAGGAATGGATTCAACGTTAGAGGGAAGGAATCACTGTTAGAGGGATGTATTCAGTGTTAGAGGGATTGTTACAATGTTAGACAGAAGGATTCAGTGCTTTATCAGTGGATTCAGCATTAAAGGGATGGATTCAGTATTAAATGGATGGATTCCATGTTAGAGAGATGGATTAACTGTTCTATGGATGGAATATGTATTAGAGGTATGGATTCAATGTTCGAGGGATGGATTCAGTGTTAGAGTGAAGCATTCAGTGTTAGAGGAATGTATTCAGTGATAGAAGGGTGCTTTCAGTGTTAGGTGAATGGATTCAGGTTTAGAGGGATGGATTCAGTATTAAAGTGGTGCATTCACTGTTAGAGGGATGCATTCACTGTTATATGAATGAATTCATTGTTAGATTCCGTGTTAGTGGGATGAATTCAGTGTCAGAGTGATGGATGCAGTGTTAAAGGGAAGTATTCAATATTACAGGGATGGATTCAATGTTAGAGTGAAGCATTCAGTGTTAGAGGCAGGGATTCGGTGTTAGAGAGAAGGATTCAGTTTCAGAGCGATGGACTCTGTTAGAGGGATTGTTTCAGTTTTAGGGTGATGGATTGAGTATTAGAGGGATGGATTCACTGTTAGAGGGAAGTATTCAGTGTTTAAGTATGTTCAAAGTATGGATTCCATTTTCGAGGAATGGATTCAAAGTTAGAGGGATGGATTCAGTGTTGGATGGAAGGATTCAGTGTTAGATGGAAGGTTATAGTGTTAGAGGGATGGAAGCAGTATTAAATGGATGGATTCAGTGTTCGAGGGATGGATTAACTTATACGGATGGATGAAGTATTAGAAGATTGGATTCAATGTTATAGGAATGGATGCAGTGTTAGAGGAATGGATTCAATGTTAGAGTGAAGCATTCAGTGTAGAAGTATGTTCAATGAATGGATTGCATTTTTGAGGGATGGATTCAGTGTTTTAGGGAAGTAATCAGTGTTAGCTGGATGGAATCAGTGTTTGAGGGGTGGATTCAGTTTTAAAGTGGTGGGTTCAGTGTCAGTGGGGTGGATTCAGTGTGAGAGGGATGGATTCAGTGTTAGTTGGATAGATTCAGTGCTAGAGGATTGATTCAGTGTTAAAGGGATGGATTCAGTTGTAGGGGGATGGATTCACTGTTAGACGTAAGCATTCAGTGTAGACATATGTTCAATGAATGGATTTCATTTCTGAGTGATGGATTCAGAGTTAGAGGGATTGATTCAGTGTTAGAGGTATGGTTTCAGTGTCAGACATAAGGATTCACTGTAAGAGTGGTGGATTCAGTGTTAAAGGGATGGATTCATTATTAGAGAGAAGGATTCAGTGCTAGTGTGAAGCATTCAGTGATAGAGGGATGGATTCAATGTTAGAGGGACACATTCAGTCTAGAAGTATGTTGAATGAATGGATTCCATTTTCGAGGGATGGATTCAGTGTTTTAGGGAAGCAACCAGTGTTAGAGGGATGCATTTAGTGTAATATGGACAAAATCAGTGTTAGGTTCCATATTAGTGGGATGGATTCACTGTCCAAGGGATGGATGCAGTGTTAATGGGAAGTATTCAATATTACAGGGATGGATTCAATGTTGGAGGGAAACATTCAGTGTTCGTGGCAGGGATTCAGTGTTAGATGGAAGGATTCAGTTTCAGAGGGATGGATCTGAGTTAGAAGGATTGTTTCAGTTTTAGGGGGATGGATTGAGTTTTAGAGGGATGGATTCACTGTTGGAGGGAAGCATTCAGTGTAGAAGTAAGTTCAAAGTATGGATTCCATTTTCGAGGAATGGATTCAAAGTTAGAGTGATGGATTAGTGTTGGATGGAACGATTCAGTGTTAGATGGAAGTTTACAGTGTTAGTGGGATGGAAGCAGTATTAAATGGATAAATTCACTGTTAGAGGGATGGATTAACTTATACAGATGGATGAAGTATTGGAGGATTGGATTTGATGTTAGAGGGACGCATTCAGTGTTAGAGGGATGGATTCAATGTTAGAGGGATGCATTCAGTGTAGAATTATACTCAATGAATGGATTGCAGTTTCGAGGGATGGATTCAATGTTTTAGGGAAGCAAGCAGTTGTCTGAGGGATGTATCCAGTGTTAGAGGGGTGCATGCAGAGTTAGAGGGATGCTTTTAGTGTTATAAGGATGAATTTAGTGTTAGATTCCATATTAGTGGGATGGTTTCAGTTTTAGAAGGACAGTTTCAGTGTAGAAGTATGTTCAATGTATGTATTCCATTTTCGAGGAATGGATTCAAAGGCAGAGGGATGGAAGGATCCAGTTTTAGATGGAAGGTTACAGTGTTAGAGGGATGGAACCAGTATTCAATGGATGGATTCAGTGTTAGAGGAATGGATTCAATGTTAGAGTAAAGCATTCAGTCTGGAAGTACGTTCAATGAATGGATTCGATTTTTGAGGGATGGATTCAGTGTTGAAGGGAAGAATTCAGTGGTAGATGGAAGGTTACAGTGTTAGAGGGATGGAAGCAGTTATAAATGGATGAATTCCATGTTAGAGGGATGGATTAACTATTATACGGGAGGTTTAAGTATTAACGGATTAGGTTCAATGTCAGAGGAATGGATGCAGTTTTAAAGGGAAGCATTCAGTGTTAGAGGGGTGCATGCAGTGTTAGAGGGATGCATTTAGTGATATAGGGATAAATTCAGTGTTAGATTCCATATTAGTGGGAAGGATTCAGTGTCAGAGGGATGGATACAGTGTTAATAGGATGTATTCAATATTAAACGGATGGATTCAATGTTGGAGGGAATCATTCAGTGTTAGAGGCAGGGCTTCAGTGTTAGAAGGATTGTTTCAGTTTTAGTGGGATAGATTGAGTATTAGAGGGATGGTAGACGTTAGCATTCAGTGGAGACATGTTCAACGAATGGATTCCTTTTTCACGGGATGGATTCAGTGTGAGACGGATGGATTCAGTGTTAGAGGGACACATTCAGTCTAGAAGTACGTTCAATGAATGGATTCAGTGTTAAAGGGAAGGATTCAGTTTCAGAGGGACGGACTGTGTTAGAGGGATTGTTTCAGTGTTAGGGGGATGGATTGAGTATTAGAGGGATGGATTCACAGTTAGAGGGAAGCATTCAGTGTAGAAGTATGTTCAATGTATGGATTCCATTTTTGAGGAATGGATTCAAAGGCAGAGGGATGGATTCAGTGCTGGATGGAAGGATCCAGTTTTAGATGGAAGGTTACAGTGTTAGAGGGATGGAACCAGTATTCAATGGATGGATTCAGTGTTAGAGGAATGGATTCAATGTTAGAGTAAAGCATTCAGTGTTAGAGGGAAGCATTCAGTGTTAGAGGAATGGATTCAATGTTAGAGGGACACATTCAGTCTCGACGTATGTTCAAAGAATGGGTTCCATTTTTGAGGAATGTATTCAAAGGTAGAGGGATGGATTCAGTGTTAGATGGAAGGAATCAGTGTTAGATGGAAGGAATCAGTGTTAGATGGAAGGAATCAGTGTTAGATGGAAGGTTACAGTGCTAGAGGGATGGAAGCAGTATTAAATGGATGGATTCAGTGTTCGAGGGATGGATTAACTTATACGGATGGATGAAGTATTAGAGGATTGGATTCAATGTTGGAGTGAAGCATTCAGTGTTAGTCGGATGGATTCAATGTTAGAGGGACACATTCAGTCTAGAAGTACGTTCAATAAATGGATTTGATTTTTGAGTATTGGATTCAGTGTTTTAGGGAAGCAATCATTGTTTGAGGGATGTATTCAGTGTTAGAGTGGTGCATGCAGTGTTAGAGGGATGCATTTAGTGACATATGGATGAATTCAGTGTTAGATTCCATATTAGTGGGAAGGATTCAGTGTCAGAGGGATGGATGCAGTGTTAAAGGGAAGTATTCAATATTACAGGGATGGATTCAATGTTAGAGTGAAACATTCAGTGTTAGAGTTAAGCGTTCAGTGTCAGAGGCAGGGATTCGGTGTTAGAGAGAAGGATTCAGTTTCAGAGGGATGGCCTCTGTTAGAGGGATTGTTTCAGTTTTAGGGTGATGGATTGAGTATTAGAGGGATGGATTCACTGTTAGAGGGAAGCATTCAGTGTAGAAGTATGTTCAAAGTATGGATTCCATTTTCGAGGAATGGATTCAAAGGTAGAGGGATGGATTCAGTGTTGGATGGAAGGATCCAGTGTTAGATGGAAGGTTACAGTGTTAGAGGGATGGAAGCAGTATTAAATGGATGGATTCAGTGTTAGAGGAATGGATTAACTTATACGGATGGATGAAGTATTAGATGATTGTATTCAATGTTGGAGTGAAGCATTCTGTGTGAGACAGATGGATTCAATGTTAGAGGGACACATTCAGTATAGAAGTACGTTCAATGAATGGATTCATTTTTGAGGGATGGATTCAGTGTTTTACGGAAGCAATCATTGTTCGAGGGATGTATTCAGTGTTAGAGTGGTGCATGCAGTGTTAGCAGGATGCATTTAGTGATATATGGATGAATTCAGTGTTAGATTCCATATTAGTGGGAAGGATTCAGTGTCAGATGGATGGATACAGTGTTAATTGGAAGTATTCAATATTACAGGGATGGATTCAATGTTAGAGGGAAGCATTCAGTTTTAGAGGGTAGCATTCATTGTTAGAGGCAGGGATACAGTGATAGGAGGATTGTTTCAGTTTTAGTGGGTTGGATTTAGTATTAGAGGGATGGATTCACTGTTAGATGTTAGCATTCAGTGTAGACATACGTTGAATGATTTCATTTTTGAGTGATAGATTCAGAGTTAGAGGGATTGATTCAGTGTTAGAGGAATGGCTTCAGTGTTACAGGGATGGATTCTGTGTTAGACATCAGGATTCACCGTAAGGGTGGTGGATTCAGTGTTAAAGGGATAGACTCAGTGTTAGAGGAAAACATTCAGTGTAGAAGTATATTCAATGAATGGATTCCTTTTTCACAGGATGGATTCAGTGTTAGAGGGATGGATTCAGCGTTAAAGAGGTGCATTCTCTGTTATAAGGATGAATTCAGTGTTAGAATCCGTGTTAGTGGGATGGATTAAATTTCAGAGGGTTGGATGCAGTGCTAATGGGAAGTATTCAATAGTACAGGGATGGAATAAATGTTAGAGTGAAGTATTCAGGGTTGGGCGGAAGCATTCAGTGTTACAGGGATGGATTCAGTGTTATAGGGAAGCGATCATTGTTTGAGGGATGTATTCAGTGTTAGAGTGGTGCATGCAGTGTTAGAGGGATGCATTTAGTGACATATGGATGAATTCATTGTTAGATTCCATATTAGTGGGAAGGATTCAGTGTCAGAACGATGGATGCAGTGTTAAAGGGAATTATTCAATATTACAGGGATGGATTCAATGTTAGAGTGAAACATTCAGTGTTAGACAAAAATATTCAGTGTCAGAGGGAAGCATTCAGTTTTAGAGGGAAGGATTCAGTTTCAGAGGGACGGACTGTGTTAGAGGGATTGTTTCAGTGTTAGGGGGATGGATTGAGTATTAGAGGGATGGATTCACAGTTAGAGGGAAGCATTCAGTGCAGAAGTATGTTCAATGTATGGATTCCATTTTCGAGGAATGGATTCAAAGGCAGAGGGATGGATTCAGAGTTGGATGGATGGATCCAGTTTTAGATGGAAGGTTACAGGGTTAGAGGGATGGAACCAGTATTCAATGGATGGATTCAGTGTTAGAGGAATGGATTCAATGTTAGAGGGACACATTCAGTCGCGACGTATGTTCAAAGAATGGGTTCCATTTTTGAGGAATGGATTCAAAGGTAGAGGGAAGGATTCAGTGTTAGATGGAAGGATTCAGTGTTAGATGGAAGGAATCAGTGTTAGATGGAAGGTTACAGTGCTAGAGGGATGGAAGCAGTATTAAATGGATGGATTCAGTGTTCGAGGGATGGATTAACTTATACGGATGGATGAAGTATTAGAGGATTGGATTCAATGTTAGAGTGAACCATTCAGTCCAGAAGTACGTTCAATGAATGGATTCAATTTTTGAGGGATGGATTCAGTGTTTTAGGGAAGCAATCATTGTTCGAGGGATGTATTCAGTGGTAGAGTGGTGCATGCAGTGTTAGAGGGATGCATTTAGTGACATATGGATGAATTCAGTGTTAGATTCCATATTAGTGGTAAGGATTCAGTGTCAGAGGGATGGTTGCAGTGTTAAAGGGAAGTATTCAATATTACAGGGATGGATTCAATGTTAGAGTGAAACATTCAGTGTTAGAGTTAAGCATTCAGTGTTAGAGGCAGGGATTCAGTGTTAGAGGCAGGGATTCAGTTTCAGAGGGATGGACTCTGTTAGAGGGATTGTTTCAGTGTTAGGGTGATGGATTGAGTATTAGAGGGATGGATTCACTGTTAGAGGGAAGCATTCAGTGTTTAAGTATGTTCAAAGTATGGATTCCATTTTCGAGGAATGGATTCAAAGGCAGAGGGATGGATTCAGTGTTGGATGGAAGGATCCAGTTTTAGATGGAAGGTTACAGTGTTAGAGGGATGGAACCAGTATTCAATGGATGGATTCAGTGTTAGAGGAATGGATTCAATGTTAGAGTAATGCATTCAGTCTGGAAGTACGTTCAATGAATTGATCCGATTTTTGAGGGATGGATTCAGTGTTGGAGGGAAGAATTCAGTGTTAGATGGAAGGTTACAGTGTTAGAGGGATGTAAGCAGTTATAAATGGATGAATTCCATGTTAGAGGGATGGATTAACTGTTATACAGAAAGTTTAAGTATTAATGGATTAGATTCAATGTTAGAGGAATGGATGCAGTTTTAAAGGGAAGCATTCAGTGGTAGAGGGGTGCATGCGGTGTTAGAGGGATGCATTTTGTGATATAGGGATAAATTCAGTGTTAGATTCCATATTAGTGGGAAGGATTCAGTGTCAGAGGGATGGATACAGTGTTAATTGGAAGTATTCAATATTAAAGGGATGGATTCAATGTTGGAGGCAGGGCTTCAGTGCTAGAAGGATTGTTTCAGTGTTAGGGTGATGGATTTAGTATTAGAGGGATGGATTCACTGTTAGACGTTAGCATTCAGTGTAGACACGTTCTACAAATGGATTCCTTTTTCACGGGATGGATTCAGTGTTACTGGGATGGATTCAGTGTCAGAGGGATGGATGCAGTGTTAAAGGGAAGTATTCAATATTACAGGGATGGATTCAATGTTCGAGTGAAACTTTCAGTGTTAGAGTTAAGCATTCAGTGTCAGAGGCAGGGATTCAGTGTTAGAGAGAAGGATTCAGTTTCAGAGGGATGGATTTTGTGTTAGAGGGATTGTTTCAGTGTTAGGGGGATGGATTGAGTATTAGAGGGATGGATTCACTGTTAGACATTAGCATTCAGTGTAGACGTATGTTCAAAAGTATGGATTCCATTTTCGAGGAATGGATTCAAAGATAGAGGGATGGATTCAGTGTTATAGGGAAGCAATCATTGTTTGAGGGATGTATTCAGTGTTAGAGTGGTGCATGCAGTGTTAGAGGGATGCATTTAGTGACATATGGATGAATTCAGTGTTAGATTCCATATTAGTGGGAAGGATTCAGTGTCAGAGGGATGGATGCAGTGTTAAAGGGAAGTATTCAATATTACAGGGATGGATTCAATGTTAGAGTGAAACATTCAGTGTTAGAGTTAAGCATTCAGTGTCAGAGGCAGGGATTCAGTGTTAGAGAGAAGGATTCAGTTTCAGAGGGATGGCCTCTGTTAGAGGGATTGTTTCAGTTTTAGGGTGATGGATTGAGTATTAGAGGGATGGATTCACTGTTAGAGGGAAGCATTCAGTGTAGAAGTATGTTCAAAGTATGGATTCCATTTTTGAGGAATGGATTCAAAGGTAGAGGGATGGATTCAGTGTTGGATGGAAGGATCCAGTGTTAGATGGAAGGTTACAGTGTTAGAGGGATGGAAGCAGTATTAAATGGATGGATTCAGTGTTAGAGGAATGGATTAACTTATACGGATGGATGAAGTATTAGATGATTGTATTCAATGTTGGAGTGAAGCATTCTGTGTGAGACAGATGGATTCAATGTTAGAGGGACACATTCAGTATAGAAGTACGTTGAATGAATGGATTCATTTTTGAGGGATGGATTCAGTGTTTTACGGAAGCAATCATTGTTCGAGGGATGTATTCAGTGTTAGAGTGGTGCATGCAGTGTTAGCAGAATGCATTTAGTGATATATGGATGAATTCAGTGTTAGATTCCATATTAGTGGGAAGGATTCAGTGTCAGATGGATGGATACAGTGTTAATAGCAAGTATTCAATATTACAGGGATGGATTCAATGTTAGAGGGAAGCATTCAGTTTTAGAGGGTAGCATTCATTGTTAGAGGCAGGGATACAGTGTTAGGAGGATTGTTTCAGTTTTAGTGGGTTGGATTTAGTATTAGAGGGATGGATTCACTGTTAGACGTTAGTATTCAGTGTAGACATACGTTGAATGATTTCATTTTTGAGTGATAGATTCAGAGTTAGAGGGATTGATTCAGTGTTAGAGGAATGGCTTCAGTGTTACAGGGATGGATTCCGTGTTAGACATCAGGATTCACCGTAAGGGTGGTGGATTCAGTGTTAAAGGGATAGATTCAGTGTTAGAGGAAAACATTCAGTGTAGAAGTATATTCAATGAATGGATTCCTTTTTCACAGGATGGATTCAGTGTTAGAGGGATGGATTCAGCATTATAGAGGTGCATTCTCTGTTATAAGGATGAATTCAGTGTTAGAATCCGTGTTAGTGGGATGGATTAAGTATCAGAGGGTTGGATGCAGTGCTAATGGGAGGTATTCAATAGTACAGGGATGGAATAAATGTTAGAGTGAAGTATTCAGGGTTGGGCGGAAGCATTCAGTGTTACAGGGATGGATTCAGTGTTAGAGGGAAGCATTCAGTGTAGAAGTATGTTCAAGGAATGGGTTCCATTTTTAAGGAATGGATTCAATGTTGGAGAGAAGAATTCAGTGTTAGATGGAAGGTTACAGTGTTAGAGGGATGGAAGCAGTATTAAATGGTTGAATTCCATGTTAGAGGGATGGATTAACTGTTATACGGAAGGTTTAAGTATTAATGGATTGGATTCAATGTTAGACGAATGGATGCAGTTTTAAAGAGAAATATTCAATATTAGAGTGAAGCATTCAGTGTTAGAGGGATGGATTCAGTGTTAGAGTGGTGCATGCAGTGTTAGAGTGATGCATTTAGTGATATAGGGATGAATTCAGTGTTAGATTCCATATTAGTGGGAAGGATTCAGTGTTAGAAGGATGGATACAGTGTTAATAGGAAGTATTCAATATTAAAGGGATGGATTCAATGTTGGAGGGAAGCATTCAGTGTTAGAGGCAGGGCCTCAGTGTTAGAAGGATTGTTTCAGTTTTAGTGGGATGCATTGAGTATTAGAGGGATGGATTCACTGTTAGACGTTAGCATTCAGTATAGACATGTTCAACGAATGGATTCCTTTTTCACGGGATGGATTCAGTGTTACTGGGATGTATTCAGTGTCAGAGGGATGGATGCAGTGTTAAAGGGAAGTATTCAATATTACAGGGATGGATTCAATGTGAGAGTGAAACATTCAGTGTTAGAGTTAAGCATTCAGTGTTAGAGGCAGGGATTCAGTGTTAGAGAGAAGGATTCAGTTTCAGAGCGATGGATTTTGTGTTAGCGGGATTGTTTCAGTGTTAGGGGGATGGATTGAGTACTAGAGCGATGGATTCACTGTTAGAGGGAAGCATTCAGTGTAGAAGTATGCTTAAAGTATGGATTCCATTTTCGAGGAATGGATTCAAAGGTAGAGGGATGGATTCAGTGTTGGATGGAAGGTTACAGTGCTAGAGGGATGGAAGCAGTATTAAATGGATGGATTCAGTGTTAGAGGGATGGATTAACTTATACGGATGGATGAAGTATTAGAGGATTGGATTCAATGTTAGAGTGAAGCATTCAGTCTAGAAGTACGTTCAATGAATGGATTCTATTTTTGTGGGATGGATTCAGTGTTTTAGGGAAGCAATCATTGTTCGAGGGATGTATTCAGTGTTAGAGTGGTGCATGCAGTGTTAGAGGGATGCATTTAGTGACATATGGATGAATTCAGTGTTAGATTCCATATTAGTGGGAAGGATTCAGTGTCAGATGGATGGATACAGTGTTAATAGGAAGTATTCAATATTACAGGGATGGATTCAATGTTAGAGGGAAGCATTCAGTTTTAGAGGGA
This sequence comes from Hypanus sabinus, assembly GCF_030144855.1. Taxonomy (NCBI): domain Eukaryota; kingdom Metazoa; phylum Chordata; class Chondrichthyes; order Myliobatiformes; family Dasyatidae; genus Hypanus; species Hypanus sabinus. The sequence goes on from NC_082718.1 coordinate 28,240,941, forward strand.
AGCATTCATTGTTAGAGGCAGGGATACAGTGTTAGGAGGATTGTTTCAGTTTTAGTGGGATGGAATGAGTATTAGAGGGATGGATTCACTGTTGGACGTTAGCATTCAGTGTAGACATACGTTGAATGAATGGATTTCATTTTTGAGTGATAGATTCAGAGTTAGAGGGATTGATTCAGTTTTAGAGGAATGGCTTCAGTGTTACAGGGATGGATTCAGTGTTAGACATCAGGATTCACCGTAAGGGTGGTGGATTCAGTGTTAAAGGGATGGATTCAGTGTTAGAGGAAAACATTCAGTGCAGAAGTATATTCAATGAATGGATTCCTTTTTCACAGGATGGATTCAGTGTTAGAGGGATGGATTCAGTGTCAGAGGGATGGATGCAGTGTTAAAGGGAAGTATTCAATACTACAGGGATTCCATTTTTGAGGGATGGATTCAGTGTTTCAGGGAAGCAATCAGTGTTATAGGGATGTATGTATTCAATGTTAGAGGGGTGCATGCAGTGTTACAGGGATGCCTTTAGTGTTATATGGACGAAATCAGTGTTAGGTTCCATATTAGTGGGATGGATGCAGTGTTAATGGTAAGTATTCAATAGTTCCGGGATGGAATAAATGTTAGAGTGAAGTATTCAGTGTTATACAGAAGCATTCAGTGTTACAGGGATGGATTCACTGTTAGAGGGAAGCATTCAGTGTAGAAGTATGTTCAAAGAATGGGTTCCATTTCTGAGGAATGGATTCAATGTTGGAGGGAAGAATTCAGTATTAGATGGAAGGTTACAGTGTTAGAGGGATGGAAACAGTATTAAATGGATGAATTCCATGTTAGAGGGATGGATTAACTGTTATACAGAAAGTTTAAGTATTAATGGATTAGATTCAATGTTAGAGGAATGGATGCAGTTTTAAAGGGAAGTATTCAATATTAGAGTGAAGCATTCAGTGTTAGATGGAAGGATTCAGTTTCAGAGGGATGGACTCTGTGTTAGAGGGATTGTTTCAGTGTTAGGGGGATGGATTGAGTATTAGAGGGATGGATTCACTGTTAGAGGGATGGACTCAGTGTTAGAGGAAAACATTCAGTGCAGAAGTATATTCAATGAATCGATTCCTTTTTCACGGGATGGATTCAGTGTTACTGGGATGTCTTCAGTATCAGAGGGATGGTTGCAGTGTGAAAGGGAATTATTCAATATTACAGGGATGGATTCAATGTGAGAGTGAAACATTCAGTGTTAGAGTTAAGCATTCAGTGTTAGAGGCAGGGATTCAGTGTTAGAGAGAAGGATTTAGTTTCAGAGCGATGGATTTTGTGTTAGAGGGATTGTTTCAGTGTTAGGGGGATGGATTGAGTATTAGTGGGATGGATTCACAGTTAGAGGGAAGCATTCAGTGTATGTTCAAAGTATGGATTCCATTTTCAAGGAATGGATTCAAAGGTAGAGGGATGAATTCTGTGTTAGATGGAAGGTTACAGTGCTAGAGGGATGGAAGCAGTATTAAATGGATGGATTCATTGTTAGAGGGATGGATTAACTTATACAATGGATGAAGTATTAGAGGATTGGATTCAATGTTGGAGTGAAGCATTCAGTGTTAGTCGGATGGATTCAATGTTAGAGGGACACATTCAGTCTAGAAGTACGTTCAATAAATGGATTTGATTTTTGAGTATTGGATTCAGTGTTTTAGGGAAGCAATCATTGTTCGAGGGATGTATTCAGTGTTAGAGTGGTGCATGCAGTGTTAGAGTGATGCATTTCGTGATATATGGATGAATTCAGTGTTAGATTCCATATTAGTGGGAAGGATTCAGTGTCAGAAGGATGGATGCAGTGTTAAAAGAAAGTATTCAATATTACAGGGATGGATTCAATGTTAGAGGGAAACATTGAGTGTTAGACAGAAATATTCAGTGTTGAAGGGAAGCATTCAGTGGTAGAGGCAGGGATTCAGTGTTAGAGGGAAGGATTCAGTTTCAGAGGGATGGACTCTGTGTTAGAGGGATTGTTTCAGTGTTAGTGGGATGGATTGAGTATTAGGGGGATGGATTGAGTATTAGAGGGATGGATTCACTGTTAGAGGGAAGCATTCAGTGTAGAAGTATGTTCAAAGTATGGATTCCATTTTCGAGGAATAGATTCAAAGGTAGAGGGATGGATTCAGTGTTGGATGGAAGGATCCAGTGTTAGAGGGAAGCATTCAGTGTTAGAGGGATGGATTCAATGTTAGAGGGATTGATTCAGTGTTAAAGGGATGGATTCAGTGTTAGAGGAAAACATACAGTGTAGAAGTATATTCAATGAATGGATTCCTTTTTCACAGGATGGATTCAGTGTTGGAGGGATGGATTCAGTGTTAGAGAGGTGCATTCTCTGTTATATGGATGAATTCAGTGTTAGAATCCGTGTTAGTGGGATGGATTCAGTGTCAGAGGGATGGATGCAGCGTTAAAGGGAAGTATTCAATATTACAGGGATGGATTCAATGTTAGAGTGAAACATTCAGTGTTGGAGGGATGGATTCAGCATTATAGAATTCATTCTCTGTTATATGGATGAATTCAGTGTTAGAATCCGTGTTAGTGGGATGGATTCAGTGTCAGAGGGATGGATGCAGCGTTAAAGGGAAGTATTCAATATTACTGGGATGGATTCAATGTTAGAGTGAAACATTCAGTGTTAGAGGGAAGGATTCAGGGTTTTTGGAATGGAGGAATGGATTATGTATTAGTAGAATGGATTCAATGTTAGAGGGATGGATGCAATATTAGAGTGAAGCATTCAGTGCTAGAGTGATGAATTAAGTGTTGGAGAGAAGGATTCAGTTTTAGTGGGATGGATTCAGTGTTAGAAGGATAGTTTCAGTGTTAAGGGGATGGATTCAGGTTTAGAGGGACAGATTCACTGTCAGTGGGAAGCATTGAGTGTAGAAATATGCTCAACGAATGGATTCAATTTTTGAGGGTTGGATTCAGTGTTAGAGGGATGGAGTCAGTGTTAGAAGAATTGATTCAGTGTTAGAGGGAGGCATTCAGTGTTAGTGGGATGGATTCAGTGTTAGTGGGATGGATTCACAGTTAGAGAAATGCATTCAGTGTTGAAGTGAGGTTCAATGAATGGATTCAGTGTTCAGTGGGTGGATTCAGCGTTGTATGGAAGGATTCAATGTTAGAGGAAAGGAATCAGTGTTAGAGAGAAGGATTCAGTGTTTGTGGAATGGATTCAGTGTTAAACAAATAAATTCTATGTTAGAGGGAAGAATTCAGTGTAGAAATATGTTCAATGAATGGATTTCTTTCTCTTGGGATGGCTTCAGTGTTCGAGGGATGGTTTCAGTTTTAGAGTGTAGGATTCAGTGATAGAGAGTTGGATTCAGTGTTCAAGGGAAGCATTTAATGTCAGAGTGATGGATTCAGTGTTAGAGAGAAAGATTCAGTATTGGAGGAATGGATGATGTGTCAGAGGCATGTATTCAGTGTTAGAGATTTGCTATTCGAGGGATGCAATTAGTGTTGAAATATGTTCAATGAATGTATTCAGTGTTCAATGAATGTATTCAGTGTTCGAGGGATGGATTCAGTGTTGGATGGAAGGATTCAGTGTTAGATGGAAGATTACAGTTTCAGAGGGGTGGAATCAGTGTTAAATTATTACATGGATGGATTCAATGATTACATTGGATTCAGTGTTAGAGGGATGGATTAACTGTTATATGGATGGATTATGTATTTGTGGGTTCGATTCAATGTTAGAAGAATGGATTCAATGTTAGGGGGATGGTTTCAGTGTTAGAGGGAAGGGTTCAGTGTTTTTGGGATTTATTCAGTATTAGATGGATGGATTCACTGTTAGATAGATGCATTCAGTGTAGAAGCATTTTCAATGAATGGATGCAGTGTTAGGGGGATGGATTCAGTGTTACAGGAATGGATTCACTGTTGGAGGGAAGCATTCATTGTAGAAGTACGTCAAATGAATTCCATTTTTGAGAGATGGATTCACTGTTAGAGGGAAGATTTCAGTGTTAGAGGGAGCTATTCATTGTTAGAGGGATGGATACAATGTTAGGCAGAAGGAATCAGTGTCGCACTGGTGGATTCAGTGTTAAAGGGATGTATTCAGTGTCAGACGGATGGATTCACTGTTAGATGGAGGCATTCAGTGTAGAAGTATGTTCAAGGGATGGATTCAGTGTTAGTTTCAATGTTAGAGGGAAGGATTCTGCTTTACAGGGCAGGATTCAGTGTTAGAGGGATGGATTCAGTGTTAGTGGGAAGGGTTCAGTGTTAGAGGGATGGATACAGTGTTAACAGGATGGATTCTGTGTTACAGAGATGGGTTCAGTGTTAGAGGGCTGGATTAAGTGTTAGAGCGATGGATTCAGTGCTGGAGGGATGGATTCACTGTTAGAGGGATGCATTCAGTGTAGAAGCTTGTTCAATGCATGGATTCAGTGTTCCAGGGGTTGGTTCAGTGTTGGATGGATGTATTCAGTGTTAGAGGGAAAGATTCAGTGTTAGAGGGATGGATTCAGTTTTAGAGTGAAGGATTTAGTGATATGTCAGAGGCATGTATTCAGTGTTAGAGGGATGGATTCGCTATTAGAGGGATTCATTTAGTTTTGAAGTATGTTCAATGAATGGATTCTGTGTTCCAGGGATGGATTGAGTGTTGGATAGAAGGATTCACTGTTAGACGGATGCATTCAGTGTAGAAGCATGTTGAATACATGGATTCAGTGTTCTAGGGGTGGATTCAGTGTTGAATGGTAGTATTCAGTGTTAGAGGGATGGATTAAGTGTTAGAGGCATGCATTTAGTGTCAGAGGTATGGATTCACCACTAGAGGCATGCATTCAGTCTGGAAGTATGTTCAATGAATAGATTCAGTGTTCCAGGGATGGATTCAGTGTTAATTGGATGGATTCAGTGTCAGAGGGATGGATGTAGTGTTAAAGGAAGTATTCAATATTACAGAGATGGATTCAAAGTTAGAGTGAAACATTCAGTGTTAGAGGCAGGGATTCAGTGATAGAGGGAAGGATTCAGTTTCAGAGCGATGAATTCTGTGTAAGAGGGATTGTTTCAGTGTTAGGGGGATGGATTGAGTATTAGAGGGATGGATTCACTGTTAGAGGGAAGCATTCAGTGTAGAAGTATGTTCAAAGTATGGATTCCATTTTCGAGGAACGGATTCAATGTTAGAGGGATGGATTCAGTGTTGGATGGGAGGATTCAGTGTTGGATGGAAGGTTACAGTGTTAGAGGATGGAAGCAGTATTAAATGGATGAATTCCATGTTAAAGGGATAGATTAACTTATACGGATGGATGAAGTATTAGAGGATTGGATTCAATGTTAGAGGAATGGATGCAGTGTTAAAGGGAAGTATTCAATGTTAGAGTGAAGCATTCAGTGTTCGAGGGAAGCATTCAGTATCAGAGGGATGGATGCAGTGTTAATGGTAAGTATTCAATAGTACAGGGATGGATTCAATGTTAGAGGGATGGATTCAGTGTTGGATGGAAGGTTACAGTGTTAGAGGGATGGAAACAGTATTAAATGGATGAATTCCATGTTAGAGGGATGGATTAACTGTTATACGGAAGGTTTAAGTATTAATGGATTGGATTCAATGTTAGAGGAATGGATGCAGTGTTAAAGGGAAGTATTCAATGTTAGAGTGAAGCATTCAGTGTTCGAGGGAAGCATTCAGTGTTACAGGGAAGCATTCAGTGTTAGAGGGATGGATTCAGTGTTAGAGGGATGGATTCAGTTTCTGGGGGATGGATTCACTGTTAGATGGAGACATTTTGTGTAGAAATATGTTCAATGAATGGATTCCATTTTCAAGGGATGGATTCAGTGTTAGAGGGAAGGATAAAGTGTCATATGGATGGAATATGTATTAAAGGGTAGGATTCATTTGTAGGGGAAAACATTGAATGTTAGAGGGAAGCATACAGTGTTGGACAGATGGATTCAGTGTTAGAGTAATGGGTTCAGTGTTACAGGAATGGAGTCAGCGTTAGACAGAAGTATTCACTGTTAGAGTGGTGGATTCAGTGTTAAAGGGATGGATTCAGTGTTAGAGTAATGGGTTCAGTGTTACAGGAATGGAGTCAGCGTTAGACAGAAGTATTCACTGTTAGAGTGGTGGATTCAGTATTAAAGGGATGGATTCAGTGTTAGAGTAAAGCCTACAGTGGCGGACGGATGGATTCAGTGTTAGAGGGATGGATGCAGTGTTAGTGGGAAGGATTCAGTGTTAGAGGGATGCATTCAGTGTTGAAGTATGTTCAATGAATGGATTCAGTGTTCAATGGGTGGATTCAGTGTTACATGGAAGGATTCAGTGTGTGAGGGATGGATTCTGTGTTAAAGGAATTGATTCACTGTTAGAGGGAAGCATTCGGTGTAGAAGTATGTTCAATGAATGGATTTCTTTTTCTTGGGATGGCTTCAGTGTTAGAGGGCTGCAGTCAGTGTTAGAGGGATGGATTCAGTGTTAGTTGGGTGGAATCATTATTGGAGGCATGGATTCAGTCTTAAAGTGATGGATTCACTGTTAGTCGTAAACATTCAGTGTAGACATATGTTCAATGAATGGATTACATTTTTGAGGGTTGGATTCAGAGTTAGAGGGAAGGATTCAGTGTTAGAGGAATGGATTATGTATTAGTAGAATGGATTCAATGTCAGAGGGATGGATTCAATGTTAGAGCGATAGTTTCAGTGTTGGATGGAAGGGTTCAGTGTTAGATGGAAGGTTAAAGTGTTAGAGGGATGGAATCGGTATTAAATGGATGGATTAAGTGTTAGACGGATGGATTAACTGTTATATGGATGGATTAAGTATTAGAGGGATGGATTTAATGCTAGAGAAGTGGATGTAGTGTTAAAGGGATGTATTGAATGTTAGAGGGATGGATGCAATATTAGAGTGAAGCATTCAGTGCTGGAGGGAAGCATTCAGTGCTAGAGTGATGGATTAAGTGTTGGAGAGAAGGATTCAGTTTTAGTTGGATGGATTCAGTGTTAGAAGGATGGTTTCAGTGTTAAGGGGATGGGTTCAGTGTTAGAGGGATGGATACAATGTTAGACAGAAGGATTCAGTGTTAGAGTAGTGGATTCAGTGTTAGTGGAATGGAGTCATTGTTTGAGGGATGGATTCACTGTTGAAGGGATGCTTTCAGTGTATAAATATATTCAATGAATGGATTCAGGGTTAGAGGGATGGTTTCAGTTTTAGAGGGATGGATTCAGTGTTAGTGGGATGGAGTCAGTGTTAGAAGAATTGATTCAGTGTTAGAGAGAAGGATACAGTGTTAGAAGGATGGATTCCATGTTAGAGGGATGTGTTCAGTATTAGAGGGATGGATTCATTGTTAGAGGGAAGCATTCAGTGTCTGAGGGGTGGATTCAGTTTTAATGCGATGGATTCAGTGTTAATTGGATGGATTCAGTATCAGAGGTATGGATTCAGTGTTAGTTGGATGGATTCAGTGCTACAGGATTGATTCAGTGTTAAAGGGATGGATTCAGTTTTAGAAGGATGGATTCACTGTTAGACGTAAGCATTCAGTGTAGACATATGTTCAATGAATGGATTTCGTTTTTGAGTGATGGATTCAGAGTTAGAGGGATTGATTCAGTGTTAGAGGGATGGATACAGTGTTAGACATAAGGATTCACTGCAAGAGTGTTGGATTCAGTGTTAGTGGAAAGCACTGAGTGTAGAAGTATGTTCAAAGAATGGATTTCTTTTTCACGGGATGGATTCAGTGTTAGAAAAATGGATGATGTGTTAGACACATGTATTCAGTGTTAGAGGGATGGATTCGCTATTAGAGGGATTCATTTAGTTTGAAGTATGTTCAATGAATGGATTCAGTGTTCCAGGGATGGATTGAGTGTTGGATAGAAGGATTCAGTGTTAGAGTGATGGATTCAGTGTTAGATGGATGCATTCAGTGCAGAAGCATGTTGAATACATGGATTCAGTGTTGACTGGTAGTATTCAGTGTTAGAGGGAAAGATTCAGTGTTAGAGGGATGGTTTAAGTGTTAGAGGCATGCATTTAGTGTCAGACGTATGGATGCACCTCTAGAGGCATGCATTCAGTGTTGAAGTATGTTCAATGAATGGATTCAGTGTTCCAGGGATGGATTCAGTGTTGGATGGAAGGATTCAGTGTTAGAGGGCTAGATTCAGTGTCAGAGGGATGGATGCAGTGTTAAAGGGAAGTATTCAATATTACAGGGATGGATTCAATGTTATAGACATAAGGATTCACTGTAAGAGTGGTGGATTCAGTGTTAGTGGAAAACATTCAGTATAGAAGTATATTCAATGAATGGATTCCTTTTTCAGGGGATGGATTCAGTGTTAGAGGGATGGATTCAGTGTTAGAGGGATGGATTCAGTGTTAGAGGGATGGATTTACTGTCCGAGGGATGGATGCAGTGTTCAAGGGAAGTATTCAATATTATAGGGATGGATTCAATGTTAGAGTGAAACATTCAGTGTTAGAGTGAAGCATTCAGTGTTAGAGGGAAGGATTCAGTTTCAGAGGGATGGATTCTGTGTTAGAAGGATTGTTTCAGTGTTAGGCAGGTGGATTGAGTATTAGAGGGTTGGATTCACTGTTAGAGGGAAGGATTCATTGTTAGAGGGATGGATTCAGTTTTAGAAGGACGGTTTCAGTGTTGGGGGTTGGCTTCAGGTTTAAAGGGATGGATTCACTGTTAGTGTTAAGCATTCAGTGTAGAAGTATGTTCAATGAATGGATTCCATTTCCATATTCAATATTGCGAGGATGGATTTAATGTTAGAGTGAAGCATTCAGTGTTAGAGGCAGGGATTCAGTGATAGAGGGGAGGATTCAATGTTAGAGGGATGGATAGTGTTGGATGGAAGGTTACAGTGTTAGAGGGATGGAAGCAGTATTAAATGGATGAATTCCATGTTAGAGGGATGGATTAACTGTTATACGGAAGGTTTAAGTATTAATGGATTGGATTCAATGTTAGAGGAATGGATGCAGTGTTAAAGGGAAGTATTCAATGTTAGAGTGAAGCATTCAGTGTTCGAGGGAAGCATTCAGTGTTCGAGGGAAGCATTCAGTGTTAGAGGGAAGCATACAGTGTTGGACAGATGGATTCAGTGTTAGAGGGAAGGATTCAGTGTTAGAGGCATGGATTCAGTGTTACAGGAATGGATTTAGTGTTAGTTGAATGGATTCAGTGTTAGTTGAATGGATTCAGTGTCAGAGGGATGGATGCAGTGTTAATGTTAAGTACTCAATAGTACAGGGACGGATTCAATGTTAGAGTGAAGTATTCAGTGTTAGAGGGAAGCATTCAGTGTTAGAGAGAAGGATTCAGTGTTAGAGAGAAGGATTCAGTGTTAGAGGGGTGCATTCTGTGTTAGAGGAATGCTTTCAGTGTTATATGGATGGTTTCGGTGTTAGTTGGATGGAATCAGTGTTGGAGGGGTGGATACAATGGTAAGGCGATGGATTCAGTGTTATAGGGATAGATTCTCTGTTAGAGGAAAGCATTCAGAGTAGAAGTATGTTAAATGAATCGATTCCGTTTTCAAGGGACGGATTTGGTGTTAGATAGAAGAATGGATTCAGTGTTAGAGGGCAGGACTCAGTGTTTGAGGGATGGATTCAGTGTTCGATTGAAGGATTCAGTGTTACTACAATGGATTTGGTGCAAGAGAGAAGGATTCTGCGTTAGAGGGATGGATTCAGTGTTAACCGGATGGTTTCAGTGTTTGAGGGATGGATTCAGTGTGCCAGGGAAGAATTCAGTGTGCCAGGGATGGATTGAGTTTCAGAGGGTTGGTTTCAGTGTTAGAGGAATGCATTCAGTGTTAGAGGGATGCATTCAGTGTTAGTGGGATGGATTCAGAGTTAGTGGGATGGATTCAGAGTTATTGGGATGGATTCAGAGTTAGAGAGAAGGATCCAGTGTTAGAGAGGTGCATTCAGTGTAGAAGTATGTTCAATGAATGGATTCAGTGTTAGAGGGTTTGATTGATTGTTAGAGGAATGTATTCAGTGTTGGGGTATGGAGTCAGTGTCAGAAGGATGGATTCATTGTTAGAGAAAAGGATACAGCGTTAGAGGGATGGATTCATTGCAGTAGAGAGGGAATCAATGTTTGAGGTATGGATTCAGTGTTAAAGGGGTGCATTCAGTGTTAGAGGGATGCATTCAGTGTTATATGGATGGCTTCAGTGTTAGTTGAATGGATTCAGTGTCGGGGGTGGTTGCAGTGTTAAAGTGATGGATTCTGTTTTCGAGGGATGCGTTCACTGTTAGAGGGAAGCAGTCAGTGTAGACGTATGTTCAATGAATGGATTCCGTTTTCAAGGGATGGATTCATTGTTAGAGGGATGGATTAAATATTAGAAGAATGGATTCAATGTCAGATGTATGGAATCAATGTTAGAGGGCAGGATTCAGTGTTGGATACAAGGATTCGGTGTTAGAGGGACGGATTTAGTGTTAGAAGGATTCAGTGTTAGAGGATTGGATTAAGTGTTAGAGGGATGTATTCAGTGTCATAGGAATGGATTCGCCACTGGAGTGATGCATTCAGTCTGGAAGTATGTTCAATGAATGGATTCAGTGTTCGAGGGATGCATTCTGTGTTGGATGGAAGGATTCAGTGTTAAAGGGATGGATTCAGTGTTAGATGGATGGATTCAGTATCAGAGAGAAGGATTCAGTGTTAAAGGGATGGATTCAGTGTTAAAGGGATGGATTCAGTATCAGAGAGAAGGATTTAGTATTAGAGAGAAGGAATCAGTGTTAGAGGGATGGAGTCATTGTTAAAGCGATGGATTCGTGTTAGAAGGTTGGTTTCAGTGTTGGGGGAAGAATTCCGTGTTAGACTGAATCTCTGATACAGAGTTGCGTTCAGTGTGGAAGCATGTTCAACGAATTGATTCAGTGTTCGAGGGGTTGATTCAGTGTAGGATGTAAGGATTCGGTGTTAGATGGAAGGTTACCATGTAAGAGGGTTAGAATCAGTGTTAACTGGATGGATTCAGTGTTGGTGTTGGTGAACACTTAATGTTGAAGGAGAGGAAAGGGAGCAATTACTGGAAGTTTGAGAAATTGATGTTCATGCCAGCAGGTTGGAGGCTACCCAGATGGAATATAAGGTGTTACTCCTCCAACCAGAGTGTGGCCTCATCGTAGCAGTAGAGGAGGCCATGGGCTGACATGTTGGAATGGGAATGGGCTGTAGAATTGAAATGGGTGGCCACCAGGAGATCCCACTTTTTGTGGTGGACAGATTGAAGGTTCTCAACGAAGTGTTCTCCCATTCTACATCAGGCCTCAACAATATATAGGTGGCCACACAAGAGCAGGGGATACAATAGATGACCTCAACAGACTCACAAGTGAAGTGTCGCCTCACCTGTAAGAACTGTTTATGGCCCTGAATGGCAGCGAGGGGGAGGTGTAGGCATGGGTGTGGCACTTGTTCTGCTTGCAAAGGTAAGTACCAGGAGGGAGTTCAGTGTGGATGGAAGAGCGGACAACGGAGTTTAGTAGAGAGTGATCCCTGCGGAAAAGTGAAAGTGGCAGGGTGGAGGGGGAGGTGGAAGAATGATGTACTTGGTGGTGGGGTCCCATTGGAGATGGCAGAAGTTATGGAGAATTATATGCTGGATGCAGAGGCTAGTGTGGCGGTAGGTAAGGACAAGAGGAACCCTATCCTTGGTGTGACGGCGAGAGGATGGGATGAGAGGAGATGAGCGTGAAATGGAAGAGACGTGGATGAAGGCAGTGTTGATGCTGGTGGAAGGTAAGCCTCTTTCTTTGAAGAAAGAGGACATTTCAGTTGTAGAAATGGACCAAGTAAATTTGGGGGCAGGGTGGAAGTTGGAGGCAAAGTTGATGAATTGACGAGCTCAGTATAAGTGCTGGAAGCATAGTAAGAGTTGGGGACTGATGCTGGCGTAGGCTTGGAACATGGACCACTCCACATAACCGACAAAAAGGCAGGCAGAGCTGGGACCCTTGTGAGTGCCCATGGCTATACCTTTGGTTTGAAGGAAGTGGGAGGAGCCAAAGGATAAACTACTGAAGTGAGGACCAGTTCTGCCAGATGGCGGAGAGTGGTGGTGGATGGGAACTGGTTGGGTACATTGTCCAGAAAGAAGCAGAGAGCTGTAAGGCCCTCCTGATGGGGGAATGGAAGTGTATAGGGATTGGACATCCACAGTGAAAATGAGATGATTGGGGCCAGGGAACAAAGACAATGAAAAGAACAAGAGCATGTGAAGTGTCATGGGGGTAGGCAGGAAGGGACTGAACTAGAGAGGCTAAAACAGGGTCAAGGTATGCAGATGCAAGTTCAGTGGGGTGGAAGTAGGCAAAAACAATGGGTCTGCCTGGACAGTCAGATTCATCACAAACACAAGAAAATCTGCAGCTGCTGGAAACCCAAAGCAACGCATACACAAAATGCTGGAGAAACTCAACAGCTCAGGCAACACCTAAGGAAATGAGTGAACAGTTGACGTTTTGAGCCGAGACCCAAACTTAGTTTGCTTATGTCATCAAAATTGGTATAGTGCACTGAAAAAGGTTATCTAACCTTACAACTAGATCTAGAAACTAGGAACTGGTAGGGGAAGGTATTATTACAATGTCTAAAAGGCATTTCGACAATGCATTGATAAGTAAAGTTTGGAGAAATCCGGACCAAACACAAACAAATGTGACTAGCTCAGGTAAGCATCATGGCAAGGTCAGTTTCTATGTTATATAACTCTATGAATTTGCTAGCTTCCATGGTGAATACAACTGAGAAAGATTCATTTAACACCTCACCCATCTTAAGTGGCTCCATACACATTGATCTTTAAGGGGCCCTGTTTTCTCCATCATTACTATTTTGGTCTTAGTATTCCCTATATACATTCCAAGGATTTTCCTTGACCTTATCTGCCAAAGCTATTTCATGTTCCCTTTTTGCATTTCTGTTAATTGTAATCCTACATCACTTCTATTTCTTAAAGGATTCATGTCATCCCAGCTACTTATACCTAACTGATTTGTTTGTAAACTGAATCTTACATTCCTTTCTATCTGCAGTAACCACCCACCCCCTTGTTTATCTGCAATCAATTTTACATTGCCTTAACAATATTCAAATGTTTTCCACCACATTTTAAAGAAAAGAGTTCCAATGAAGATCTGTGACAGAAAACAATCTACTTCATCTCTTGTTTTAAAAATTAGTCCCCTTATTAGTAAATGCTAACAGTTTGCTCTGGATGTTCCCACAGGAGAAACCAACTTCACAATGTTCACCCTGTCAAAGCCTTCTATGATATTATGTCCAATCAAATCCCCTCACACTTTTCAAGACACCCAGTCTGTTCAACTTTACTCCAAGTATAACTCTGGTTACATTTTTAATAACTCTTTCCAATGCATTAATAGCACTTTAGCTGAGATCAGATGAATGCTCTGTTTAAATTGAACAATAGCTCCTCACTTTTGTTTTCAATGTTGCTAACATTGCTGGCTTTCCTAATTACTGCTGCATCTGCATATACTTTTTTTGCAAAACAATATAGTCATCATACATTCTCCTCAAAACTTGCTCTGCTTCTCTTCATTTAAAATTTTTCACGCTAAGAAATAAAGTCCTAGCCTTTCCAAACTTCCCCTGTAACTGTCCCCTATGTCTAGACAACGTACTTGTAAATCGTTTCGACATTTTTCCCTTTGCAGGCTGTCCAAAACTGAACAAAATTCTCCAAGTGTGGCAACTTGTACAACTATACCATGACTTAGTAATTTTTATACTCACAGCCATGGCTGGTGAAGGCCAGCATGCTGCAAGCCTTCTTTTCCACCCCGTCTACCTTGAGTCCTCTTTCAGGAAACCATATTCTACAACTCTCCCTAGGGCCCTGCTACTTACTGTGATTTGCCATCGTTCAGCTCAGCTTTTGTACCACCAACACACTTAGTAACTTTACCTTCAGTTTCTACATCCAAGTCATTTACATAAATGGTAAAACATTGAGATCCCGAAAGCTCACTAATTCTAATATCTTACACCACTAGAAGATCTAATTATACCTAAACTGTTTCCTGTAAAACAGGCAGCTCTTACATCATGACGTATAATACCCCACTGTAGCTACTGCAAAGAACTCTAATGAATTGGGCAAACATGATTTCTATTTCACACATCTGTTGACCTTGCTTGATTAACTTGATTTCTTTCTATGCTTTGCCAAACCATCTTTAATGATTTTCCCATGTTTTTCCTTTTTTTATTGAAAGCAAATAAGCCCAAATGATGCGAATATGATAAAGAAACCTACAGAATATCCAAAAATTGGTGGGCTGGTCAGTTAGGAAAAACATGGCAAAAGGAATTTAACTTAGAAAAGTGTGACGTAAAATGTTAATAAGCTAGGTAAATGTGAAATAACATATGGAATTTAACCTAAGTAAGGCAGTGCTACAACAAGACAAAGATGTATTTCTCTTGAGGGATGTCAAAAACCAGGGGAACATCTTTTAAACATTTGGTGCAGAGATCAGAGGAAAGTTAATGAGAACTTCATTCACCCTGAGGGTAGTAGGTTTTATGGAACTTGTTGCCTTAAATAATTCCTCATCATACTTAACTAGTGCATTCTTGTGTACTTGATTTTTGACCTGCAGGCATGGTGCCAATGGTATATGGTGGCACTATGTTGGTTAACTCTCAGATCATCCCACACTCCGTGGACTGAATGGCCTCCATCCATGCCACAAATACTCAGCCAAGCACTCTTCAAGTATTCTTATTATTATTAAAGTTAATTTGTTGTAAACACACCAAAATCGTGCCTCGGTCATGATTCTGGAGTACTAGCACAATACTGCTCATGATTTATGTAAGCTGAGAAACTTACATAATTCAACTTATTAACTTTATTTGTGATAAGTCAGACAAAAATTTAACAAGATTTTAACCACTGAACCATTAAGGCTACAAATAAAAGCCTGTGTCTGCTTTAACATGCAAATTGCTTCTCATTGGTGTCTGTGATATCATGTTCATAAATAATCTAATGTATGTATAGAAAGTACAAAATGTTAACAAGAACACTAGAAATTCTTTGATTAAATAATGTACTTCATTTTTATAATTTTGAACACGGTATTTGCTATTGGTGTACATCTAGAATTTTTAAAATCATTCGTCCTGCATAAAATCCTAAATTTATGAATTCACATCAAGGTGTTTTTAGTTAAATGTGCAGCTTAAAGATTGGTATCAAGCTGATAATATTGCTAAATGATTAGCTCATGCTGCTTGAGGTGAAAGATAATTTTGATAGTG
Source organism: Hypanus sabinus (assembly GCF_030144855.1). Lineage (NCBI taxonomy): Eukaryota > Metazoa > Chordata > Chondrichthyes > Myliobatiformes > Dasyatidae > Hypanus > Hypanus sabinus. The sequence goes on from NC_082718.1 coordinate 28,256,333, forward strand.
AATTGATGTTATTGTCATCCCCAATCAAAATGTTGTCTGCAGGTAAATTGAAAAACACGGCATTCATTGTGTCCAAACTCCTTAAAATATTTTAAAACTACAATCTCACAATAGGGGCCCTTAGGCTCAGCCTTAGTTTGGGATACATAAAGAGCTGGTGATTGTGGGGCCAGTGGTACAGGGATTTCAAAGCCATTTCTAACCAGAATTTTACCATTGAAATACACAAGTTCAATGGAACAGGCTGAATTTCCATTATTTACCATATTTTGTATATCGTACAAATTACTGTCTAGAAAATACCAAAACAACACTATTTATAAAATTATGAGAGGCATAGCTAGACAGCTGATATCTTTTTCCAAGGGTCAAAGTACTAGAGGGCAAGTATTTAAGACAAGAGGGGTTAAGTTTAAAGGAAACGTACAGGTATAGATGGCTTTACCCAGAGTGTGTTGGGTCCCTGGAACCTGCTGGCTGGGGTGGTAGTAGATATGACAGAGGCACATAAGGTACTCTTTTATTGACACATGAATATGCACAAAATGGAAGGATATGAATATTATGCAGGCAGAAGGGATTAGTTTAGTTAGGCATTTAATTACTAGTTTAATTAATTTACTGCAATATGATGGGCTGAAAGATCTGTCCTGTGCTGTGCTGTTCTGGTTTCTATTGGGCCAAAGCACATGCATATCAGGAAAATGAAGGCATTACAATTCAAGAGTTACTTTCCTTACCCTCTGCCTGGAAGAAGATAAACCTTAACAAATGGATCAGAATAACCATTGTTGTCTCTCGGAGCAAGATCCCTGGCTTGTAGAACATGAACAATGAGATTTCCAACTTGCTTGTCATAGTTCATTTGTAACTAAAGGAAAGTAGAGAATCCGAGTGACAGAAAGTTAGAGGTATTCACAGTATATACCTTACAGTTCTTGTAGAACATAAACATGAAGAATGAGATTTCCAACTTGCTTGTCATAGTTCACTTGCAACTAAAGGAAAGTACAGAATCCAAGTGACAGAAAGTTAGAGGTAGCTACAAGATATACTTCCCATTTTTTGCTTATGTTTTCTGATTCCTTTTCTTGGTTGAGAAATGTGAGACATTTATTTAGAGTCTGACTATTACTCTGCAATTGCCAGACCAAATTGCTAATCTCAGCAATCCTTCAGCTGCATTGTAGAATAATTGATGAGGGAATTTTTAACATCCTGCATTTTGTGACACTATGTTGACAATATGTATGTATCCACCATGTAACATTCGATTTAGTGACAGTTCCAAACGTGGTATTAATTGTAGGGTAACAGGAACCAATCTCATACTGATTTAATCATTGTTGTTTGTGCTTTCAATCAAAATCCTTCTGCTATTGCCAAAAAGAAATAAAATCATTCACCATAGACAAAAGAATGTGCCACCAGAATGGAAGAGGAGGCGGATGAGAGGAGTGTGGTAGCTCAGAGGGATCTGGGGAAACAGATCACTGATTGTTTGAAAGTGGCACCACAGGCAGATGGGGTCACAGAGAGAGCCGGCCTTCATAAATCAAAGTACTGAGTACAGAGGTTGGGATGTTATGTTGAAGTTGCATAAGTCACTGGAGAGTCTAAATCTGGAGCTTTGTGAGCATTTCCGGTTACCTTCCTATGGGAAAAATATCAATCAGAGTGAAAAAGTACAGAGGACATTTACAAGTATTTTGCCAGGACTTAAAGACCTGAATTATAGAGAAAGGTTGAATAGGTCCAGACGTTATTCACTGGAGGATAGGACAATAGGGGAGAATTGATAATGGTATATAACATTATGACAGGTACAGGTAGTATTAATGCAGACAGACTTTTCTCACTGAGGTTGGGTGACTAGAACTAGAGGTCATAGGTCAAGGGTGAAAGGTGAAATATTTCAGTTAGACCTGAGGGGGAACTTCATCATTTAGAGGGTGGTGAGGGTGTGGATAGAGCTGCCAAAAGAAGTGATGGATGTGGGTTCAGTTTCAACATTCAAGAGAAATTTGGATAGGGACATGGATAAGAGGGTATGAAGGACTATAGTCCAGGTGTGGGTCAATGGGAATAGGCAGAATAACAGTTTGGCACAGTTTAGATGGGCCAAATGGCCTACTTTGTTCTGTAGTGCTCAATGTCTCTATGACTGTGGTGAACTACATGTGCCTGTCTGGACATGCCCCCTGCTGACTGCTCCTGTGGCTCCTCCCACAGACCCCTGTATAAAGGCGATCAAGGCCTGAGCCCGGCCTCTCAGTCTCCAGGATGTAGTATGGTGGTCACTCACTGCTTGTTCCTTCTTCTGGTCAATAAAAGCCGATATCTCGCCTTTACATCTCAGAGTGAGTTATCGATGGTGCATCAATGACCAAGGAATTGGATCTTGAAACAAACTTGTTATCATAAATTACTCTCCTAAGCAATTCCTATTTCTGGTGAGAACCAAGTTCTCCCCTATGCTTTGAGATTCTATTTAAGTTCAATTAAGACATGAAGTACATCGAGGATTGAAATTTTATTGGCAATGTAATTTACACTGAATATATTGCAACTTGCATAGAGAATAAAATACACAATAAAGCTCTATGATTAAAAATGAATATGAAAACTATAAGTCTCTTTGTAAATTTTCTTGACTATGTGACATCCCAGCTTGGCCACATAGATTTTGAGATCTATCATTTGAAGAATGCTTTTTGATCCATTTTCTGGAAAATGAATGCTACTGATGAGGCCAAGATTTGTTGCCCATTCTTAAATAGCTTGAGAAGGTTGTGATGGAATGCCTTCCTGAACCTCTGCAGTACTCCCACAATGTTGTTAGGAGTGCATTTGTAGGATTTCAATTCAGCAGAAGTGAGAAGATAGTAGATGAAGATGAGGTGAGTATTGGACGTGAACCTCAAGCTGATGGTATTTCTCTGTGTCGGCTGCCCTTATCCTTGGTGTGGCAGAGGTCACAGGTTTGAAAGGAGCTGTTAGACTTTTCCCAGATAAGTAACTACAGCACACACTGCATTTGTGAAGTGGATGAAATATTCCAATGTGATTGGGATTCTAATTAGGTAGGGCTGAACTTCCTGTGTGCTGTTGAACCTCTTGAGTATTGTTTGAGTGCACTTTGCCAGGCCAGTGGAAATCATCATGATCCTGAAAATGGTGGAAAGGGTCTAATGTCTCAAGAGTCCACCTTCGTCTCTCATCCAGCCTACCTCTCCCCTCTAACTGATTGTCATCCAGAAATATTTGTGGATTCCTTTTCCCAAAATCATGGAACCATTAAGGCACAAGGGATCCAAGGCATGGCGACAAACTGGATCCAAAACTGTCCTGATGATGGGGGGCAAAGAGAGATGGTGGATGGGTGTGTTATAACTGGAAATCAGTAATTAGTGTATGGCAGGGATTGGTGCAGGGACCTTGTTAGGTACATGTAAGTGACTTGGATGAGAATATCGGTGGTAGTGTGAGATAGTTCATTTAAGTTCCTCGGCATAAACGTCACCGAGGATCTCATGTGGTCTGTACATACCGACTGTCTGGTTAAGAAATCACAACATTGAGCTTTCATCTCAGATGGTTGATTAAGTTTGGTATGGAACACCAAATCTTAAGAACTTTCTACAGGAGTACAATTGAAAGCATCCTGACCGGCTGCCTCATTGCCTGGTATGGGAACTGTACTTCCCTCAATTGCAGGACTCTGCAGAGAGTATTGTGGACAGCCCAGCGCACCTGTAGTTGCGAACTTCCCACAATTCAGGACATTTACAAAAACAAGTGTGTAAAAAGGGCCCAAAGGACCATTGGGGACCCTAGTCACCCCAACCACAAATTGTTCCAGCTGCTACCATCTGGGAAACGGTACCGCAGCATAAAAGCCAGGACCAACAGGCTCCGGGACAGCTTCTTCCACCAGGCCATCAGACTGATTAATTCATGCTGACACAACTGTATTTCAATATAATATTGACTGTCCTGTTGTACATACTGTTTATTATAAAAATACTATAAATTGCACATTGTACATTTAGACCAAGACATAACGTAAAGATTTTTACTCCTCATGTATATGAAGGATGTAAGTAATAAAGTCAATTCAATTTAATAGTGTGGTTAAATTCTGTCTGGGACATTAGTAGAGCTGGTGTATAGAGAGAGAGAGAGCCATCACAACCTAGTCAATGGCAGATCTATCTGACCAATCTGATTAATATTTTTGAGGAGGTAACGAAGTATATAGATGAGGGCAGTGAAGAATGTGTGATTTATATGGATTTCAGTAAGGCCTTTGGGAAGCTCCCACATGAAAGACTGGCCCAAAAGGTTAGAGATCATGGAATCCAGAACAACTTGACAAGTCTGACATAAAATTGACTTAGCATGAGGAAGCAAAATGTGCTAGAGTGCTATTTTGTGATTGACATAGTTGCTGACAGTGTGGAGGGTAGGCCTAGCCTTAGGTATGATATTGATGCGTCGGTGAGATGGGCTGAGAGAGGGCAGATGTTGTTTGATCTTGAGAAATGATAGGAAGGGTGTGGAATAGATTGACTAGAGTGTTGCCTGGAATGGAGGGCTGTAGCTATAAGGGGGGATTAGATAGTTAGATTATTCTTACTTGAGCATAGGTACGATAGACAAAGATGCATTCACTTTAATGGAAAAAGCCTAACGAGGTAAATCAGAGGAACTGAAGGCATGGAATGGTCCCGAAATATTATCGCCATAACAGAAACCTGGGCAGGGTTGGGCAGGCTGGCATCACAATAATCCAGGCTGCAGGTGCTTCAGGCATAACAGAGCTGAAGGTAAAAGAGGAGGGGTAGTCATGATTTTGATTGGTGAGAAAATCACAGCATTAGTTCGGGAGGATATTCTGGGGGAATCGTCCAGCCAGATATATGGGCAGAAATTAGAAATAAGAAGGGGATTTTAACTTTGATGGGATTGTATTATAGTCAGTGGGAATTTCCATCATCTTCTGTTTTTATTTCAGATTTTGAGCATGTGCAGTTTTTTGATTTTCTCAATTGACGTTATGGATAAAGGGTAGCAGGGAGTTGTGAGAAGAAGTGATTATTTTTATGCAGAGAGGGGATGACCTGGATGCCATTCTCAGGATACACAGTCAATCAAGGTTTTTTAAGGGGAGTTGGAGAGGGACTGTAAGGGCACTCGCCTGCAGGAGTGTGCGGAAGGGTGTTGTGGAGACTGCTCTTTGAGAAGCCAGTGCATTAATGATGAGCTAAAGCATTTCACTTCTGCCTTAATGATTCCGTGATTACATGAAATCCCAAATTTGCAATCACACTCAGTAATACAGAATGTTGGAAAAATAAACCATCAATATAACATAAAATGCTGGCAGTATTTTACCTGAATTTCTCCAGTAATTGGATGTGACTTGCTTGCTGTTTCTGGAGGCTGCAAAATAATGAAAAACATTTAACGAATAAACATTTTCTGTGGTTGTTACTTTTAACCTGTTATTTTATGCAACATTGAATTAAATTCTCTATTTGTTTATAGGAATGAAAACATAAATGAAAAGCAATGATTATTATTAAATATATGCTTGTCTTTTCTAAGTTGCTTGGCCCTGCATCAATTCTGTTCATCTCATTTTGTTATATTTACGCTTTGCTTCTATTTTCTTTGGAGTATTGTGTGGCAATGAAGCGAGAATGGAAGTGAAGTAAGAATACAGCAAACAAAGTAGAAAGCATCCATCCAGTCCATATCCAAATCTCTACAAGAGCAGAGTGATCACTGCTGAATTTCCCTTTATTTCTTCTCTCACTCTTTTCACTTGAATTTCCGTCACTAAGTATTCTCAGTATCCTGAATGCTTTCTAGATTCTGCTAAGTAGTAACCCAGAACTACCATAAAAATTATTTATTAGAGTCATAGAGAGGTGCAGTGCAGAAACAGGCCCTTCAGCCCATCTAGTCCATGCTGAAACCATTTAAACTGTCCACTCCCATCGATCTGCACTGGGACTGTAGCCCTCCATATCTCTGCTATCCATGTACCTATCCAAACTTCTTAAGTGTCCAAATCCAGCTCGCATGCACCACTAGTGCTGGCAGTTCATTTCACACTCTTATGATCCTCTGAGTTAAGAAATTTCCCCTCATTTCCCTTTAAACCTCTCACCTTTCATCCCTCACCCATGACCTCTGGTTGTATTCCCACCTAATCCTTTAGAATACCTTCCAATCTTCCAATAACTTTCCCACAAGATTTATTAAGAGAAGTAGTGCAGATCAGGTCCTTCCGCCTAACAAGCCGCACCACCCAGTGACCCACCTAGCCTAATCACAGGAGAATTTGCAATGACCTATTAACCTACTAACCGGCTTGTCATTGGACTGTGGGAGGAAACCGGATTACCCGGATGAAACACACGTGATCACGGGGAGAATGTACAATTTCCTTACAGATGGTGCTGGAACTGAACTCTGAACTCTGTTACGCCCTGAGGTGTAATAGCATTGTGCTAACTGCTATGTTACCATAGCAACATATATTCTGGAATGATACGTCTGCATAAATATGTATTTGGCTAGATAACAGTGAAACATGAGCATGAAAAATTCCACAAAGTAAAGACCACTTCATCATTGTATGATTAGCAAATCCTTTAAGGCCTATACAGTGTGGCTAAATTTATTGTGATATCACAACACCCTAGCTCCAACTTTAGGAAACCATTTCCCGCACCGATATTTTGTCTGACCAAGCCAAGCATCTTTCAATAAGAATGCTAATGCAATGGAGTTCTCGATTCAACTTTTGTGGATGGCTGTGGAGTAGTTTATGCTTACCCTTGGAGAAAGATTTCAATCTCATCAGTTCAGAATAAATGCAAGCCAATAAATTAAAAACTTATTATTGAACACCATTAGAAATTTCAGGCCTTAGGAAAGCACTGATTTTTCTGTCTGCTTATTTCCTTAATTATCCAATAACAAGTCACAGAAATATTGATAATACTGAGGACCACATTTAATGAGAATATCTTAGGCTCTGGCAGAACAACTGGCCACAGTTGAGCACGAACTCATGATTTCTGCTAAGGATAATGGATGTTAAGTGAAACAGCATCCACTGTGATGTCCCCATTTCTGACTGTCGAATGCACTGCCAAAACGGACCATCAAAGTTCACACAACTACAAAGGTGACCAGGGAGAGGAAATGGAGAATGGCTGGCATTGGTCAGCACCGGTGGTCAAGAATTTCAGAAGGGGAGAAAACTACCACAGAATCTAATTACTGAAGCATATTACTTGCAATATTATCTAAATAACTTAAACATCAGTTATTAAATGATAACCCCTAACTTCCTGACTCTGATGGGTTAGAATATGGTAGGTCTATATATAATAATATTTGAAAGGAAATTATGTTGATGTCTTAAAGGAAATGAAACAAATGAGAAAGATGAACTGAATAAGATTTATTGTGCCTTCTTGCATGTTATTGAAATAGAATTATGGAATTCTTCCCAGGTTGTAAACCTTAGTGGTATCTTCTAGGATAGGGCTTACCTCAAGAATATTTTTCTCACCAGGGCCAGGTGTATGGAAAGAAAGGGTTTTGGGAGGTATATAGGCCAAACATGTATAAATGGGACCAACTTTGATGGCATTTTGGTTGGCATGGATGAATAGGACCAAAGGGCCTTTTTCCATGCTGTATTGCTCAATGAATCTAAAGGCAGCTAATAATGTTGTGACTTGCTATTTGACCTGGTTTACTGCAGTAACAGCAAGAAAGCAATGCAAGATAGTCCAATCTTTCTTTATAGCTACTACTCTCTAACCCAGGCAACATCCTGGTAAACACATGGATGAAGGTACATAAGATATAGGAGCAGAATTCGACTACTTGGCCCATTGAGTATTCTCTGCCATTTCATCATGGCTAATCCAACTCTCCTCTCAGCCCCTGCCTTCTGCCTGTATCCCTTCATACCTTGACCAATCAAAAATCTATCAACCTCTACCTTAAATATACATAAAGACTTGGCCTCCACAGCTGCCTGTGGCAAAGAATTCCACAGTTTCATTACTCTCTTGCTAAAGAAATTCCTCCTCATCTCCGTTCTGAAAGGACAGCCCTCTACTGTGAGGTTGTGACCTCTGGTCCATCAGTCTTGCACCATAGGAAACATCCACTCCATCAAGGCTTTTCACCATTAATAGGTTTCAATGAGGTCACCCCTCATTCTTCTGATCTCTAATGAGTAAAGGCCCAGAGCCATCAAACACTCTTCATCTGACAAACCCCTCAATCCTGGAATCATTTTTGTGATCCTCCTTTGAACCCCCCCAGTTTCAGCACATCCTTTCTAGATGTGATATGATAGTTGATTTTTTTGCTTGTGAAAATCAGTATAAGAAGCCCAAAACTGCTCGCAATACTCCAAGTAAGGCCTCACCAATGCTTTGAAAAGTCTCAACATTGCATCCTTGTTTTTATATTCCAGTCCTCTTGAAATAAATGCTAACATTGCAATTCCCATCCTCACCACAGACTCAACCTACAAATTAACTTTAGGAAACCCTGCACAAGGACTCCCAAGTCCCTTTGCATATAATTTTTTTTGTATTTTCTCTCCATTTAGAAAATAGTCAGCCTTTCATTCCTTCTACCAAAGTGCATGATCGTACACTTCCAGACACTGTATTCCATCTGACACTTTGCAACAAAGCAATCAAATCCATCATCCAAATCATTGACATACAGCATAAAAAGACTCAATCCCAACTTGGACCCCTGTGGAACACCACAAGTCATCGGCAGCCAACCAAAAAAAAAAACTCCCTTTGCTCCCACTCTTTGCCTCCTGCCAATCAATTACTTCTTTATCCAAGCTAGAAAATTTCCTGTAATACCAGCCTGTTAAGCAGCCTCATGTGTGGCAGCTTGATAAAGGCCATCTGAAAATCAAGAACACAATATTAACCAATTCTCCTTTGTCTATCCTGCTTGTTATTTCTTCAAAAGAATTTCAACAGATTTGTCAGGCAAGACTTTCCCTTGAGGGAACCATGCTGACTACTGATTATTTTGTTTTGTGCCTCCAAGTACCCTGAGACCTCAACCTTAATAATCGCCTCCAACACCTTCCCAACCACTGAGGTCAGACTAACTGGTCTAGAGTTTCTTTTTTTCTGCCTCTTTCCCTTCTTGAAGAATGGAGTAATATTTGTAATTTTCCTTTCTTCCAGAATCTAGTGATTCTTGAAAGATCATTACTAATGCATCCACAATCTCTTCAGCTACCTCTTTCAGAACTCTGGGGTGTAGGCCATTTGGTCCAGTTGATTTATCTACCTTTAGACCTTTCAGGTTCCCAAGAACGTTCTCTCTAGTTATGGTAACTTCACACACTTCATGAACTCTGATACCTGGAATTTCCACCATACTGCTAGCTTCTTCCACATTGAAGACTGATGCAAAATAATTATTCAGTTCATCCACCATGTCCTTGCCCCCATTACTACCTCTCCAGCATCGTTGTCTAATGGTTTGATACCCACTCTCCCGTCTCTTTTTACACTTTATGTATCTGAATAAACTTTTGCTATCTTTTTTAATACTATTGGCTAGTTTACTTTTGTATTCCATCTTTAACTTCTTAATGACTTTTTTAGTTGCCTTCTCTTGGTTTTTAAAAGCTTCCCATTCTTCTAATTTCCCACTAAATTGTGCTCTAGTATATGACCTCTCTTTGGATTTTATGTTGGCTTTGATTTCTCTTGTTAGCTATATGTTTGTGTCATCTTGCCTTTAGAAGACTTCTTCCTCTTTATGAACTATATATCCTGTGCCTTTCAAGTTGTTTCCAGTAAGTCCAGCAATTGCTGCTCTGCCGTCATCCCTGCCAGTGTTCTTTTCCAATCAATTCTGGCCATCTCCTCTCTCACACCTCTGTAATTCCATTTACACTGTAATACTGATACATCTGACATTAGCTTCTCCTTCTCAGATTTCAGGGTGAATTCAATCATATTATGATCACTTCCTCCTAAGGGTCCTTTGACCTTAAGCTCTCTAATCAATTCTGATTCATTGCACGAGGATCCAGTTCACCATGGCACCAGTTGCACTTAATTGGTTAAATGCAACAATGTCTTAATAAAAGAAAATGAGATGATCATCACTTGCAAATGTGGAACAATCTTTTCATATTGTTTGCTTCTGTGTGTTTCACAAACCTCTTTATGTTTATTACTGTTTTAGGTTTTCTTATCACTAGAATTCCAGGCTCAGCTGTGTTTTTTTTCTTTAGTAGCTTACCTATAAACTTAAGCATGTTCCTTTCATGCTTTTCATCATTTTTCCCAGGAGGTATTTAATTTATACATTAAACTTTACTGATTTCAGTAGCAGAATATTGCAAAACAGATCCTATTGGAGAGGTGAATTTGGTCTGGTTGGACTTGAACCGCTCACCTTGCTGCTGTGTCGCTTTTTGCTTACTGAAGGGGAAGCGGGTTGCCCAGGACTCGGAGCAGCACTCGAAGCAGCAGACGTGGTTCCTGAATGGCTGTGGACTCCTTTCTCTGAGGCTGAACTCACGACACAAGGTGCCTGCTGAGACACCTTCTGTAGTTCTGCTGCCAGCTGCTTCGGGTCAACTCCTGGTGACCTTTGCTTTTCTCCTGAATAAAATGAACACATCGTCTTTACAAAAGAAATAAACATTGATCAAACTACAAGTTTTTAAAAAAAGAGTATTTGTAATCGTAAGACATTTGTTCCTACAGCCCTCTAATTGAGACAGGACATTCCAAAATGCTTCCCTGACTCGAACAATCAATCATAAGCAGCGTGAATATTATCGTAGGGATGTGGAGGTGAATATTATTGCACACAGAAATGCAACTGACTTGAACAAAGCAGGATCTGCCAAGGCCATGTCTAGCAATTTAAGTATGGCCATCTGATATGCTTAATGTAAAAAAATGATCATGCCCGTTGTCCCAGCTCTCCACTACTCTCTGTATTCTCCTGGTCTCTGCACATAGAGTAGCAATTCCTAGTCACAGTGTCATCAGAGCTCACAATTCAAAATCACTGGAGCATTTAATACAGCTACTTAACACTATGGAAGAACCTGAAAGCCAATCCCAATAATCAGTCTTTCCCTGGAGTCTTTCAAATTCTTATCATCAAAAATTTACACAATTCATTTTTGAAACACACGAAGAGATTTATGCTGATTAGGTTTTTTCCAGATTACAGTCACTCTCGGTCTAATGTCCCCTATGGATCTCATTGGACTTCTGACCAGTGAAGCCTGCAGCATGGGTAGTGTCTTCTATTCCCACTATCGTGAGCAGGTTTGGTAATTACCCTTATGAGGAGATCAGTCCCAGCTTCTAATTTTATATATGAGTTTTCTTATTCCTGAATGTATTTAGCAAATCTTCTCTAAATCTCCTTTAGAATGTTCGTATTTTTCAGAAAATTCAGTAACTATAATTGCAACAATCTACTTCTGGCCTAAACAATATTATGTAAACACTGACAATAACATCTCTATTCTTATGAATAAAACAGAAAATATTCAATGCACTCAGCAGGTCAGGCAGTATCTATGAAATGGCTCAATGATAGACCACACATACAAGAAAGGTTGTGGTATGGTGTGTGACGGAAAAGAGACTGATTGGCAAATGGAGTGATTGATCAGAATGATAGAAAGTAGTACAGGACAAGTAAAGGGACAAAAGATCAGTCTGAAGGAGGTGTAAGTCAGAGCAGTACAACACTATTTCTATTCTCCTTTCCTGGTGTAAAATGGGAAAATAATAAATCTGGAAATGTGGATTCTTTAAACTCGAACTCAATGCTGCATTTTGGGTGCTCTGTCTTAAAATTATTCCAGGCTGTGTTGCAACAGGGAAATCAAATCCTCAAGGCCAGGGGCACCAATGAGAGCATCCTGACTAGCTGTATCACTGCCTGGTACGGGAACTGCATCAACCTTGATCGCTGGGCACTGCAGGGAGTGGCACGGACAGCCCAGTGCATCTGTGGATGTATCCAAGCCTCCATTGCCCTCCATTGAGGACATTAACTGCAGCAAGTGCAGAAGGAAGGCCTGGAAGATCATCGGGGACACCAGTCACCCCAACCATAAACTGCTTCAGCTGTTCCCGTCTGGCAAATGGTACTGCAGCATTAAAACCAGGACCAACCGGCTATGGAATAGCTCTTTCTAAAACCATTAGACTTATAAATTCACACATCTGAGCATTGCGACGGAGTCACAACGCAAAGATTTTTACTCCCTCACATTGTGGGATGGATGTAAGATTTAAATAAATTCACATTCAAATTCATAGCAGAAATAGGATGGAAACGTAAACTGACAGGTGATTGGAAGCTGATGTCCTGTTTGGAGAATGTCCTCACACTGTTACCCACTTCCAAGCTTCATGTCAGCTGCAAAATTTGAAATTTTATTCCTATTCTCTTTTACTCCTTAATACGTAGCAAAAAAGTCCTGTGTTTTGGCACTGACCACTAAAGAACATCACTGATCACCATGTTACAGAAACAGATCTAAATTAGTTAACTTAGCCCACTCCCGGGAAGATGGTTGCACACTCAGATTCAGTGGCATCTTTGGTTCATCCTTTATATCTGTTTTATAATTGCAAGATACTGTGGATATTAAGAACACCAGGAACTGCACATCTACCCCATCAGTGAGTTGCTCGATAGCAAGGAAGCAGGACTTATAATGTACAAATGTTGTGTTGTCACCTAGAGGTGCTGCATACAGTTCCTGTGTTGAGGTGGTGTGCAGCCCTACAAGCAGTGCAAGGCTTGGATACCTTTCTTGTGATTGCAAGACTCTGTTGTACATTAGTAACATAGAATACCGCATGTCTGGTCCATTGGTGAGACCAACAGTGGGAGGGATCTGTATTGCCTCAGTTGTGGTACAGATTAGGCCCTTGTACTGCAGGGTCACCTGTTGCAGCTGCCCAGGAGAGGACATGTTGAGGCAGTGTGGGATTGAGCAGAGGCCTCTCGTGGTGAAGTGCTAGAATCCATACTGCATTGGGGCTGTCCCCTCCCTTTGGTGCTGCCCTCCAGTGTTCACTTGGTGAAAGTACAAGCTGGACCAGGCCAACATCCCATGCACTATCAATCTACGGGCTCTGCCACTCATGGACTTGGGCTATATAATTTTTTTTGTGAATTAATGTTTTTCTGCTGTCATAACTACATGTGTATTGTTCTGTGTGCTACTGATAATGTGTTTTGCACCTTGGCCCCAGAGGAATGCTGTTTTGTTTGGTGAGGTTCATGTAAGGTTGAATGATAACTGAGCTTGAACTGCCTGTTCTCCACACTGTACCATCATAGCTGATCATGTGTAGATCAGAAATAATAACATTTCCTCCTCACTGACAATCAACACTTGTTCACCTCAAGGATGATTGCTTTGTCTAGCGCTCTACTCTCTCTACTCCCACAACTGTGTGGCCAGGCATAGGTCAATTGCTATTTATAAATTTGCCAATGTCACAACTATTGTTGGCAGAATTTCAGATCGTGATGAGGAGACGTACAGAGTGAATAGATCAGCTATTTGAGTGGTGTCGCAACAACAACCTTGCACTTCGCCTGAGTGAGACCAAGGCATTGATTATGGACTTCATGAAGGAGAGGTCGAGGGAACACACACCAGTCCTCATTGAGAGATCAGCAGTGGAAAAGATGAGCAGTTTTAAGCTCCTGGATGTCAACATCTCTGAAAGTCTATTCTGGGCCCTACATATTGATGAAATTACGAAGAAGGCATGACTGTAGCCATATTTCATTAGGCGTTTGAGGACACTAGGTATGGCACCAAAGACTCTTGGGAATTTCTACAGATATACTGTGGAGAGCAGTCTAATTGGTTGCATCATCGTCTGGTTGGAGGGACAATTGCACAGGGTTAGGAAAAGCTGCAGAAAGTTGTAAACTCAGCCAGTTCCATCATGGGCACTAGTCTCCCCAGCATCGGAACATCTTTAAAAGGTGATACATCTGAACACTCAATGGCACTCGCCATTAAGGACCCCCATCACCCAGGGCATGCACTCTTCTCATTACTATCATTAAAGAGGCGATACAGGAGCCTGAAGATACACACTCAACATTTCAGGAGCAGTTTCTTCCCCTCTGCCAGCAGATTTCTGAATGGACATTGAACCCATGAACACTACCTCATTATTTTTCCTCTCTTTTTGCACTACTTATTCAGTCTATTTTTTATATACACTTCTTATTGTTATTTATAGTTGTTATTATTATGTATTGCAATATCTTGCTGCCACAAAACAACAAATTTCTCAACATATGCCAGTGATATTAAACCTGATCAATACTCTCTACAAATGAAAGGTCTCGACTTGAAACATCGACTGTCCATTTCCCTCAACGGATGGTGCTTGACCTATTGAGTTCCTCTAGTCTCTTGTTTGCTGCTCCAGATTCCAGCATTTTCTTCTGTCTCCTTGTTTACCTTCTATGCTAATATTCTTTTATGGAAGCATCCATATATTTCTTGATTCCATAAAAATATCCTGAAACGCCAATCACATTCTTGAACCAACCAGTCACTCGGCCTCCATAGCTCTCTGACTCACCAGCCTTCAGTGAAAAAATCCCAAGGGACTGTTCCATTGGCAGGTCTCTCACTCTTCATCCGTCCTCCACCAACCCCCATACACATATCATGGGACTTTTAAATGAACTGCAGAAGGTGCAACGCCATCCCTAACAGGGACCAAAACAGTTTTTGCATATGTGAACAACACATATAAAATGCTAGAGGAATTCAGCAGGTCAGGCAGCACCTACGGAGGAGATCAAATCTATAGATGCTGGCTGACTTGCTGAATTGCACATAGAACATAGAACATTACGGTGCAGTACAGGCCCCCGACCCATGATGTCCTGCTGACCTTTTAACCTGCTCTAAGATCTAACTCCTCCCTCTTACAAAGCACTCCAGTTTTCTATCATTCATGCCCCTAACTAAAAGTTTCTTACATGACCCTAGCGTACAGTATCTGTCCCCACCACCATCCCTCGGAGGGCGTTCCATGCACCCACCACTCTTTGTGTAAAGAACCTAGCTCTGACATCCCCCCCCCATAACTTCCTCCAATCACCTTAAAAGTATGTCTCCTTGTATTAGCTATTTCTGCCCAGGGAATAAGTCTCTGACTGTCCACTCAATCTATGTCTCTTATCATCTCATTGACCTTTATCAAGTCAACTCTCTTCCTCCTTCACTCCAAGAGAAAAGCCTTAGCTTGCTCAACCTATGCACATAAGACTTGCCCTCTAGTTCAAGGCGCATCCTGGAAAATCTTCATCCTCCCTAAAGTTTCTACATTCTTCCTATAATGTGGCAACCAGAACTGAAAAAAGTGCTGTATTCCAAGTGTCGTCTACCCAGTGTTTTATTGAGCTACAACATTTTCTCACAACTCTTGAATGTGTGTGTGTGAGAGAGAGAGAGAGAGAGAGAGAGAGAGAGAGAGAGAGAGAGAGAGAGAGAGAGAGAGAGAGAGAGAGAGAAGAGGAGGGGGAGGGGGAGAGGGAGAGGGACAAGGAAGGGGAAGGGGCAGGGGAGAGGGGGAGGGGAGAGCAGGGCAGGGGAGGGGGAGGGGGAGAGGGAGGGAGAGGCATAATGGTTGGCATAGATACGTTGGGCTGAAGGGCATATTTCTGTGTTTGTATTACACTGATGCTATGACTCTGTTTAACTCTGTCTATTACCAAGCAAATAATTCTATAGTCAAGATTTCTTTTAACCTGATGATGTAGCAAAATAACTGATCTCTCAGCAAATTATTTTCTTGCTAAGAGGATCCTTCGGAAATCGTTCTGATCCTGAAAGATGTGTAAAACAGGAATTATTCAGAGGCCTGCACGCTGATGCATGAGACCCTTGGATCTCATTATTCTCTTTCTGCATGAAGGCAGAGCTTACACACACAAAATCCTTTTTCTTCAGCCATGGGGAAGATTAATTTGGCAGAGGAATACTTTTGAACTTATCTTACCTTAAATGCAAGCTCTCTGATTGTAGACATTTCAACCTTGGAAAAAGATGCCAACTGTCTACTCTATCTATGTCTCTCAAAATCTTATAAACCTCTATCATATCTCCCCTCAGTCTCCGCCACTCCAGAGAAAACAATCCAAGTTTATCCAATCGCTCCTTATTGCATGCGCCCTCTAATTCAGGGAGCAACCTGGTAAATGTCTTTTGCACCATCTCCAAAGCCTCGACATTCTTCCTGTAGCGTGGCAGCCAGACCAAATGCAAAACTCCAGATGTGACCTAAACAGGTTCTTATAAAGCTGCAACATAGCTTTCTTGAACTCATTGTCTTGACAAATAAAGGCAGATATGCCAAAGGGTTTTGGCCCGAAACGTCAGCTGAACTTTTTTCCATCGATGCTGCCTGGCCTGCTGAGTTCCTCCGGCATTTTGTGTGGGTTGCTAATATGCTGCACTCCTTCTTTACGGCTTGTAACATATGCAAACACTTTTAGGGAGCTATGGACTTTAACTTAAAAGATACCCCAGCACATCAACACTGTTAAGGATCTTGCCATTGACAGTGTATATTTGCTCTCCCAAAGTACAACACAACACATTTGGCTAGGTTTAGAGATCTATTGTTGGAATTGCAATTGGAAGTGGTTTATTATTGTTAACTGTAGTGAGATACAGTGAATAGCTTGTCTTTCATACAGTTCATACATACTGTAATGATCAGATCATTACACAGTGCATTGAGGTCGAACAAGTTAAAATAAGCAATAGCAATGCAGGTGCCCGGCAAATAATCTCTTCCTCAATGTCAACAAGACAAAGGAGATGGATATGGACTTCAGGAGAACTTGCACTGCTCACACCTGTTATGTTTTATAAGTTCAAAACGTTACAATAACTCAAAGGGAGACACGGGTGTCTGAAATGTGAGTCTAACTTTGTGTTTACTTTAAATAAGGCCTGCACGTATCACGTGACAGAATGACGGCATATGCAATTCATGTATTAATACATATAAATTGTAATGAATTATTTAAATGAACAAGAATTCTTAATCAAACTATAGTCAAATATGACTTATGTATTAAATACACAACACTCCTCAATGCTTGCTATAAACTCCAACTCAGTAGAGAATGCATCTCAATTATATACAGATATCCACAGCATACTAAGTGTTAAATTACCCTGTTCAGGCCTAAAGATTTATTTGCTGTGGGGGATTTTTTACTCTGTTGGATAATGTCTTTCCTGACAAGAGGGATCGCTCTGCTTGGCAAGTGAGACTTGTGGTTGTGAAGCATTCTTGGGTTCTGGACCTCGTCCGTGGTGGATGTGTGAGTTAATCCTGAGACTGGAAGAAGTGGTTCTGACAGCTTTGGGCAGCTTTCTTCTCCTCCCTTTTACTTCTTCTAGTTTGTGCATCTTAATCTTGGAAAGGTACATTTAGCTCAATGGAGTTTTCTCTTCGTTCTCCCTAAATCTCCCTTTACGATCTCATCTCTCCTCTTGGTTTCCTCAACCACAACATCATCTGACAAATCCTCTGTTGACTTTCTTTTTGACCTTCCATTCATTCAGCTGGGCTTTGGTCTTGGCATCACTTTTACAAGCAGCTTTTTGTCTCTCACTTGAAGTTCATACAATAACCTTAATGCAAGCAAAGTAGATCCTAGTTCTTTACACAGACAAAAGCAGAATGCTTGCAACTTCGTTGAAGCTTCCTAAATTCCCTTCCTGCTTAAACCCAATAACTTTCACGATCCCTCAGAGCAGCACTGTACTTCCTTGGTCCAATATGCTTTCCAACCAGAGGCACAGAGTTTGGCACCAACACCTGTTTGCCCTCTGCTGGCCATGGTTTATGGTATACAGCAGTGAGACAGACAGTTGTGGCATCATTCACTATGTTTCTTAACTCACTTTCAGTTGGCTTTGTTACAGGGGATTCAGCATGCAAATTGTGGATAGGCCTCAATCAAATTGTAGTTGCCCTCAGCCAACCATGGCCCCACAATGTTGGTCTTCCTGTTTTTTAACACATCGAAGCCCAATGTGGCTTGCTGGTTGTTCACATGACCCATCAACACATGGGTTGTAAGGAGTGGCTGAATAGGAGGATATCATTAAGCTGAAAAGGGGGCATAAAAATTCACAAGAATGTTAGCAAGACTAGGGGACTTGAGTTACAAGGAGTGGCTGAATGGTCTAGGGCTTTCTTCTTTCATTAGAGCCGACGAGCTGAGGGATGATCTGACAGACTTTTATGAAATCATGAGGGGCGTAGATGAGGTGGGTGGTCATCATCTTTTCCATGGATGGATGAGTCTAAAACTGGACAGCATAACTTTAATGTAAAAGGGTAAAGTTTTGAAAGGTATCCAAAGGGCAACGTTTTTCACGCAGAGGATAGTGGGTATATGGAACTTACATGTTTGATGGGCTCATGCCGTAGTTGTTTCATTCAGATTTAAGATCTTTGGTTTTAGATTGACTTAATTACTTCTCATTTTTATGTAAAATTCTCCCACTTAGCACACTTTTCTCTAGGCTTTTTTGCTACCAGATCATCAAGGAGTGCATAAAGTCATAGAGCACTGAAACAGGCCCTTTGGCCCATCTAGTCTGTAATAAACTATTATTCTGCCTGGTCCCATCAGCCTGCACCTGGAGCATAGCCCTCACTACCCTCCCATCCATGTACTTATTCAAATTTCTCTTAAATGAACCTGCATTCATCACTTCTGCTGGCAGTCCGTTCCACCCTCTCTCCACCCTCTGAGTGAAGAAGATCTTCCTCATGTTCCCCTTAAACATTTCACCTTTCACCCTTAACCCATGACCTCTAGCTCCAGTCTCATCCAAGGAACACAAATTCAAAATGCCTAGCACCACAACACTCTCATCCAGCAATTAGCCTGCTACGTTCCTGGTTGGTGCTCTCTATTTCCTTATCATTGTCAATCCTGGCAAGTCTTCATGTTACTGTTACTGTTCATGTTACGGGAAGGAGGGAAGATATATAAAGGAGATACTGAGTGAGGTAGTTCTCTTTTGGAAGAGGACAGCGAGGCTTGAGAGAGGACAGTGCGGCGGCGGCCATTTTCAAATTGTCCAATTGCTTCTCAGATCGGAGTTCTGAGAGGCGGGACTGCGCAGGCGCGTGAAGGAGGCCCGGGAAGGAGGGAAGATATATAAAGGAGATACTGAGTGAGGTAGTTCTCTTTTGGAAGAGGACAGCGAGGCTTGAGAGGAAGTGCGGCGGCGGCCATTTTCAAATTGTCCAATTGCTTCTCAGATCGGAGTTCTGAGAGGCAGGACTGCGCAGGCGCGTGAAGGAGGCCCGGGAAGGAGGGAAGATATATAAAGAACGCCACCTTAAGAAGCGGGCAGCTTCATTTGCGGGCAGCGGAGTGAGCTGGGCGCAGAGTGTAGGGCTTGGGCTCAGAGGGCTTAGGCGGAAGAGGGCACAGTAGGCTTATCTTTTAGTTCTTGTATTTTCAGTTATTTGGGAGGTATGAGTGTGAGGGCAGCTTGTTGTTCTCGGTGTCGGATGTGGGAGATCCTGGAGTCTCCGAGCCTCCCGGACGTCCACATCTGCGCCAGGTGCGCCAAACTGCAGCTCCTGAGGGACCGTTAGGGAACTGGAGCTGCAGCTCGATGACCTTCGCCTGGTCAGGGAGAATGAGGAGGTGATAGAGAGGAGTTACAGGCAGGTGGTCACTCCGGGACCACGGGAGGCAGATAGGTGGGTTACAGTCAGGAAGGGGAAGAGGCAGGTACTAGAGAGTACCCCAGTGGCTGTACCCCTTGACAATAAGTACTCATGTTTGAGTACTGTTGGGGGGGACAGCCTACCTGGTGGGAGTGACAGTGGCCAAGCCTCCGGCACAGAGGACGCCCCTGTAGCTCAGAAGGGTAGGGTGAGAAGAAAGAGGTCCATAGTAATAGGGGACTCAATAGTCAGGGGCTCAGACAGGCGTTTCTGTGGAGGTGACTGGGAGTCCCGGATGGTAATTTGCCTCCCTGGTGCCAGGGTTTGGGACATTTCTGATCGCGTCCAAGATATCCTGAAGTGGGAGGGTGAGGAGCCACAGGTCGTGGTACATGTAGGTACCAATGACATAGGAAGGAAAGGGGAAGAGGTCCTGAAACGAGAGTATAGTGAGTTAGGAAGGCAGTTAAGAAGAAGGACTGCAAAGGTAGTAATCTCGGGATTACTGCCTGTGCCACGCGACAGTGAGAGTAGGAATAGAATTAGGTGGAGAATGAATGCGTGGCTGTGGGATTGGAGCAGGGGGCAGGGATTCAAGTTTCTGGATCATTGGGACCTCTTCTGGGGCAGGAGTGACCTGTTCAAGAAGGACGGGTTACACTTGAATCGTGGGGGGACCAATATCCTAGCGGGGAGGTTTGCTAGGGCTACAGGGCGGACTTTAAACTAGTAAGATGGGGGGGCGGGAGACTATTTGAGGAGACTATGGGAGAGGAGGTTAGTTCACCAGTGGAGCAAGTAAATAGACAGTGTGTGAGGGAGGAAAGGCAGGTGATGGAGAAGGGATGCGCTCAGCCCGAAGATGTAGGGGAGAAGAAAGAAAAGGATAATAAATTTGAATGCATTGTTAGGGATGGAAAGAGAGGAGGAGATGGAGAGTATCTTAAATGTATCTATTTTAATGCTAGGAGCATTGTAAGAAAGGTGGATGAGCTTAAAGCGTGGATTGATACCTGGAATTATGATGTTGTACCTATTAGTGAAACATGGTTGCAGGAAGGGTGTGTTTGGCAACTAAATATTCCTGGATTTAGTTGCTTCAGGTGTGATAGAGTAGGAGGGGCCAGAGGAGGAGGTGTTGCATTGCTTGTCCGAGAAAATCTTATGGCGGTGCTTTGGAAGGATAGATTAGAGAGCTCCTCTAGGGAGGCCATTTGGGTGGAATTGAAGAATGGGAAAGGTGCAGTAACACTAATAGGAGTGTATTATAGGCCACCTAAAGGGGCACGTGAGTTGGAAGTGCAAATGTGTAAGGAGATAGCAGATATTTGTAGTAAACACAAGGTGGTGATTGTGGGAGATTTTAATTTTCCACACGTAGACTGGGAAGCTCATTCTGTAAAAGGGCTGGATGGTTTAGAGTTTGTGAAATGTGTGCAGGATAGTTTTTTGCAACAATACATAGAAGTACCGACTAGAGATGGGGCAGTGTTGGATCTCCTGTTAGGGAATGTGATAGGTCAGCTGACAGATGTATGTGTTGGGGAGCACTTCGGGTCCAGTGATCACAATAGCATTAGCTTCAATATAATTATGGAGAAGGACAGGACTGGACCTAGAGTTGAGATTTTTGATTGGAGAAAGGCTAACTTTGAGGGGATGCGAAGGGATTTAGAGAGAGTGGATTGGGTCAAGTTGTTTTATGGGAAGGATGTAATAGAGAAATGGAGGTCATTTAAGGGTGAAATTATGACGGTACAGAATCTTTATGTTCCTGTTAGGGTGAAAGGAAAGGTTAAAGGTTTGAGAGCACCATGGTTTTCAAGGGATATTAGAAATTTGGTTCAGAAAAAGAGGGATGTCTACAATAGATATAGGCAGCATGGAGTAAAGGAATTGCTCGAGGAATATAAAGAATATAAAAGGAATCTTAAGAAAGAGATTAGAAAAGCTAAAAGAAGATACGAGGTTGGTTTGGCAAATAAGGTGAAAGTAAATCCAAAGGGTTTCTACAGTTATATTAAAAGCAAGAGGATAGTGAGGGATAAAATTGGCCCCTTAGAGAATCAGAATGGTCAGCTATGTGTGGAACCGAAGGAGATGGGAGAGATTTTGAATGATTTCTTCTCTTCGGTATTCACTAAGGAGAAGGATATTGAATTGTCTAAGGTGTGGGAAACAAGTAAGGAAGTTATGGAACCTATGACAATTAAAGAGGTGGAGGTACTGGCGCTTTTAAGAAATTTAAAAGTGGATAAATCTCCGGGTCCTGACAGGATATTCCCCAGGACCTTGAGGGAAGTTTGTGTAGAAATAGCAGGAGCTCTGACGGAGATCTTTAATATGTCATTAGAAACGGGGATTGTGCCGGAGGATTGGCGTATTGCTCATGTGGTTCCATTGTTTAAAAAGGGTTCTAGAAGGAAGCCTAGCAATTATAGACCTGTCAGTTTGACATCAGTGGTGGGTAAATTAATGGAAAGTATTCTTAGAGATAGTATTTATAATTATCTGGATAGACGGGATCTGATTAGAAGTAGCCAGCATGGATTTGTGCGTGGAAGGTCATGTTTGACAAACCTTATTGAATTTTTTGAAGAAGTTACGAGGAATGTTGACGAGGGTAAGGCAGTGGATGTAGTCTATATGGACTTCAGCAAAGCCTTTGACAAAGTTCCACATGGAAGGTTGGTTAAGAAGGTTCAGTCGTTAGGTATTAATGCTGGAGTAATAAAATGGATTCAACAGTGGCTAGATGGGAGATGCCAGAGAGTAGTGGTGGATAATTGTTTTTCGGGATGGAGGCCGGTGACTAGCGGGGTGCCTCAGGGATCTGTTTTGGGCCCAATGTTGTTTGTAATATACATAAATGATCTGGATGATGGGGTGGTAAATTGGATTAGTAAGTATGCCGATGATACTAAGGTAGGAGGTGTTGTGGATAATGAGGTGGATTTTCAAAGCTTGCAGGGAGATTTATGCCGGTTAGAAGAATGGGCTGAACATTGGCAGATGGAGTTTAATGCTGAGAAGTGTGAGGTTCTACATTTTGGCAGGAATAATCCAAATAGAACATACAGAGTAAATGGTAGGGCATTGAGGAATGCAGAGGAACAGAGAGATCTAGGAATAACTGTGCATAGTTCCCTGAAAGTGGAGTCTCATGTAGATAGTGTAGTGAGGAGGGCTTTTGGAACGCTGGCCTTTATAAATCAAAGCATTGAGTACAGAAGTTGGGATGTAATGCTAAAGTTGTACAAGGCATTGGTAAGGCCAAATTTGGAATATTGTGTGCAGTTCTGGTCACCGAATTATAGGAAAGATATCAATAAATTAGAGAGAGTGCAGAGACGATTTACTAGGATGTTACCTGGGTTTCAGCAATTAAGTTACAGTGAAAGGTTGAACAAGTTAGGTCTCTATTCATTGGAGCGTAGAAGGTTGAGGGGGGACTTGATCGAGGTATTTAAAATTTTGAGAGGGATAGATAGAGTTGACGTGAACAGGCTGTCTCCATTGAGAGTAGGGGAGATTCAAACTAGAGGACATGATTTGAGAGTTAGGGGGCAGAAGTTTAAGGGAAACATGAGGGGGTATTTCTTTACTCAAAGAGTGATAGCTGTGTGGAATGAGCTTCCTGTAGAAGTAGTAGAGGCCAGTTCAGTTGTGTCATTTAAGGTAAAATTGGATAGGTATATGGACAGGAAAGGAGTGGAGGGTTATGGGCTGAGTGCGGGTAGGTGGGACTAGGTGAGATTAAGGGTTCGGCACGGACTAGGAGGGCCAAGATGGCCTGTTTCCATGCTGTGATTGTTATATGGTTATAAATGGTTATATACTTCCTCCTCCAAGTCATTAATGTGACCAATAAACAAGTGAGGGTCAGGAATAGATCCCTAGGCTGCCCACATATCGAACCCTTTGTTTTCTAGGTGACGGCCAGGCTCAAATCCATTCTAACACACTTCTTCAAACTGATGTACCATTTGGCACCCTGTCAAATGTGTTGTGGAAATCTAAATACTCCACCTACAGGCTCCCCTCTGTCAAATCTTCCCATTAAATCCCCAAAAGTTCAAGCATATTTGTCAAACCAGTTTCAAAGTTCAGGGTAAGTTTATTAACAAAGAACATGTATGTCACCATATACAACCCTGAGATTCACTTTATTGCGGCATACTCAGTAAATCCAAGAAACAGAACAGTATCATAGAAAGACCGTGTCCAACAGGGCGGACAAACAACCAATGTGCACAGGACAACAAACTGTGCAAATACAAAAGAGAAAAAGTAATAATAGATAAATAAACAATAACTATCGAGAACATGTGATGTAGAATCCTTGAAAGTGAGTCCATAGGTCGTAGGAAAACTTCAGTGATGGGCTAAGTGAAGTTATCCACTCTGGTGTAAGAACCTGATGGTTGAGGGATAATAACCGTCCCTGAACATAGTAGTGTGAGTCCTGAGGCTCCTGTACCTTCTTCCTGATGACAGCAGTGAGAAGCGAGCATAGCCTGGGAGGTGGGGTCCTTGATTGCATTCCTGTGACCGTGCTCCATGTAGATGTGCTCAATGCTGGGGAGGGATTTACTCGTGATGGACTGGGTCATATCCACTACTTTGTAGGATTTTATGTTCAAGGGCATTGTGTTTCTATAGCAGGCTATGATGCAACCAGTCAATATACTCTCCACCACACATCTATAGAAGTTTGTCACAGTTTTAGATATCATGCTGAATCTTTGTAAACTTCTGAGGAAGCAGAGACCATGCTTTCTTCATAGTTGTACATTACTGGGCCCAGGATAGATCGTCTGAAATGATAACACTGAGGAAGTCAAAGTTGCCGACCCTCTCCACCTCTAATCCCCTGCTTAGGACTGGCTCATGGACCTCTGGTTTCCTCCTTCTGAGATCAATAATCATCTCCCTGGTCTTGCTGACATTGAGTGAGAGGCTGTTGTGGCATCAGCCAGATTTTCAATCGCCATGCTCTACACTGAGTCATCACCACCTTCGATCTGGCCAACAGCAGTGGTGCTGTCAGCAAACTTAAATATCGCATTGGAGCTGTGCTTAGCCTCACAATCATTAGTATAAAGCTAAGCATATTTGCCTTTCCTAAAACTATGTTGACTAGGTTTAATCAAAATGAATTCTAAATGCTTAGTTGTTTCATCTTTGTTTATTGACTCGCATGTTGCCAAACAGGAGCAGCTCACAAAATGCTGGAGGAATTTAGAGGGTCCGGTAGCATCCCTGGAGGGAAATGTGGAACTAGTGTTTTGGGTTGAGGACTGGAAAGAGAGGAAAGATAGCTGGTGTAAAGGGATGGAGCAAGAGCTGGCAGGTGATAGGCGACATGGGGAAGGGGAGCGTGGAAATAACAACAGAGGCTGGGGTGTGGTGATAGCTGGAAGAGAATGGGAAAGGGCCAAAGATCCTGGAATCTGATCGGAAAGGATGGGGAAGCATGAAACCAAATAAAGGAGGTGGGGATGAACAGATGGGATCAGTGGGAGAGGGAAACCAGAGGGACAGATGCGTCCATTTTGTGTTTCTATAGACATTATACTAACCATCATATAGATTGCTGCCTTCTGGACAAAGAGCCACTTTGGTTGTTTTTGTGCCCTCCCAGAACTTAGCGAGTTTTGAGAAAGTTCAACCAATGGCCCGCGATCTCCACTCAACCAGACTCTTTAAATCCCTTGGGTTCAGGACATCAAATCCCGCAATTAGTTTGCCTCTTTCCCATGTGTTTTTTTTTATAAACTTGATCCCTTCTGATTGGGATTATTACAGGTCTCCTCCCTGTTCTCTGGAATCTGCCCATGTGCAGTTGGACTGATGTTCACATTTGTCCTACCTGCCTTTGTTCGGTCCTTCAAGTCCAGATGTTGGAACTTCTCTGAATCGGAGAGCATATTGAGGTCCCTAGAGGAAAACATTATGTCTTATTATCATATAAACTGATTAGATCACTTTAAATAAACATTTTACTGATTAATTATAAATAATTTCATGATCAGTGCTGAATGGAAGAACAAGATGTCACGGTCAAGCAATAGAGTTAAAACAGAAATAGATGAGCAACACACACAAAACGCTGGAGGAATTCAGCAGGCCAGGCAGCATCAATGGAAAAGAGCGAACGGCCGACATTTCAGGCTGGGACCCTTCATCAGAAGTAGATTAAATGCTTAAAATGAAATCTTTCTTACTTGGATGTTTGAACCACAAATAAAATGCCCTAGAATATAATTCTAATTAATTGAAAAGCTATTCAGCAGCAGATCAAGATAAGAATGTATATTCCCTCATCAGGTTTAACAACAGATCAGAATCAGACTTAATTTCACTGGCATTTGTCATAAAGTTTGTTGATTTGCTGAGACAGTACAATGCATAATATTAAAAACTGTAAATTACAATAAGAAATATATATATATGCAACCTATAAATAAATTAAATTCAGTAAGTAGTGCAAAAAGAGAGATAAAAAAATAGTGAGTCTGTATTCATGGGTTCATTCATTATCCATTCAGAAACCTGACGGTGGAGGGGAAGAAGCTGTTCCTAAAATGTTAAGTGTGTGTCTTCAAGCTCCTGTACTTCCTCCTTGATGGGAGCAATGAGAAGAGGGCATGTCCCGGGTGATGGGGTTCCTTAATGCCGCCTTTTCGAGGCATCGCCTTTTGAAGGTATCCTGGATGCTGGGGAGGCCAGTGCCCATGATAGAGCTGGCTGAGTTTTCAACTTGCTGAAGCTTTTTCCAGTCCCGTATGGTGGTGCCCTCTTATCAGACTGCTATCTGTGAGAATGCTATCCATGGTATAGCTGTAGAAGTTTGCGAGAGTCTTTGGTGACATACCAAGTCTCCTCAAACTCCTAATGAAATATCGCCACGATCCATTCTGTCTTTATAATTGCATCGATATGTTGGACTCAGGGTAGATCTTCAGCGATGTGGAACTTGAAACTGTTCACCTTTCCAGTGATGATCCCTCAATGAGGACTGGTGTGTGTCCCCTTAGCTTCCCATCCCAGAAGTCCACAATTGATTACTTTGTGTTAATGACGCTCAGTGCAAGGCTATTGTTGTTCATGCAGATGATCTATCTCCCTCCTGTACGTCTTCTCATCATCACCTGAAATTCTGCCAACAGTAGTTAGTTATTGGCAAATTTATAGATGGCGTTTGAGCTGTGCCATTGTGGGTGTAGAGAGAGTCGGGCAGTGGGTTAAGCACACATCCTTGAAGTGTGACAGTGTTGATGGTCAGCGAAGAGGAGATGTTATTTCTGATCTCCCAGTGAGGAAGTGTGGTGAACTATGTGCCTGTCTGGACACGCCCCCTGCTGAATGCTCCTGTGGCTCCTCCCACAGGCCCCTGTATAAAGGCAATCTGAGGCCTGACGCTCGGCCTCAGTCTCCAGGACATGGTATGATGGACACTCACTCCTGGTTCCTTCTTCCAGTCAATAAAAGCCGATATCTCGCCTTACGTCTCAGTGTGAGTTATTGATGGTGCATCAGGAAGTCAAGGATCCATTTGCACAGCCCCAGTGTTTGGAGCTTGTTGGTTAGAACTGAGAGTATGACTATGTGAACGCTGAGTTGTAATCAATAACAGCAGCCTGACATAGGTATTGCTATTGATCCAAGGCCAAGTGGGGTATCAGTGAATTTTTATCCACTTTAAAACCTGTTGTGGTGATAGGCAAATTGCAGTCCATTCAGCTCGTTATTTAGACAGGAGTTGATTCTGGCCGTGACCAACATCTCAAAGCACTTTGTCACAGTAGATGTGAGTGCCACTGGGTGATAGTCATTGAGGTAGCTCACATTGTTCTTCTTGGGCACAGGTATGATTGCTACCCTCTGTAAAGCAGGTGGGAACCTCTGACAGCAGTGGTGAGAGATTGAAGATGTTCTTGAAGACTGTCATCAGTTGCTTGGCATGGGTTTTTAGAGCCCAGCCAGGTGCACCATCCAGGCCTGATTCAGGTTCACCCACTTGAAAGATGTCCTTACTTTTACCTTGAGACAGAGATCACAGGGTCACCAGATGCTATAAGGATTTGCCAGGTGTAGATTTCTTCTCCTTTTCACAGTGTGTATAAAAGGTGTTGAGCTCATCTGGGAATGAAGCATCACACCCATTCACGGTGTTAGGTTTTGCTTTGTAGGAAATAATGGCCTGTAAACCCTGCCAGAGCTGACGTATCTAATTCCATCTCCAACCAATCAGAATTGCTTTTAGCTCTTAAACTAGCCTTCCACAGGTTATACCTGGACTTTTTTTTATAGTACTGGATCACCAGTCTTAAATGCTACAGATCTATCCCTCAGCAGACTACGAATTTTCTGATTCATCTCTGGCTTTTGGTTTGGGTACGTCTGGTATGTTCTCAAAGGCACACACTCATCCATCCAGATCTTGACATGGTCAAAGCCATGCGTGGTGTGTTCAGTGAGATTCAAAAATGAGTCCCTGAATATTGTCCAGTCCACCGATTCAAAGCAGTCCTGTAAGTGCTGCTCCATCTCCCTTGGCCATAACTTCTTGGTGCTCACCACTGGTATGCTGTCTTTAGTCTCTGCTTTTACTTCAGGAGTAGAAGTACAGCCAATTGATTGGACTTTCTAAGTTGTGACTGTGGGATGGCATGGTGAGTGTTCTCGATGGTGGTATTACAGTGGTCAGCCTCTGGGTCCACAGGTGATGTTTTGGTGACTCAAAGACTTCTTTATGCTGGCCTGGTTGAAATATCCTGTGATGATGGAGAAAGTGTCTGGGTGCACTGTTTTGTGACCACTCTTCACGGTGCTCAACTCCTCCAGTGCCTGCCTGACACCGGCCTGAGGGGAATTTACATGGATGACGGCAGAAAACTCCTTCAACAGATAAAATGAACAACATTTGTCTTCTTGATGTTCCAGGGTCGGTGAGCAGGACTGAGACAGAATCGCCAAGTTGGTGCCCCACAATGATTTCATCATAAAGCATACTCCCCCTCCTCTATGTTTAAAAAGACTCAGCTGCCCTGTCTGTGTGGAGAATGGTGAAGCCATCGGGCTGCGGTGCTGCAATGAAAATGGTGGAAGTGAGCCACATTTCCGTGAAGCCAAGTACACAGCAGTTCCTCATGTCCCTCTGGCACAGCAATCTTGCTCTGAGGTGTTTAATTTTATTTTCCAGAAACTGTACATTCACCAGAGGACAGTTGGGAGTGAGGGTCTAGGGGCTCTGTGTTTCAATCGCGCCTGCAAACCAGCGCGCCATCCTTGCTTCTCTTTTCTGTAAAGGAGAACTACATTCGCAGCCTGAGTCTGCAATCTGGGATCTGCTGACATTGCTAGATTTAAGCATCTATAGATTTTTTAAATGTCTTAAGATGAGATGTTTACTAAAGTACCCATGACTGTGACTGTGGATTTCAGCTTTGTAGCCCTAAATGGGAATATTTGATGATTTCCATCGGAGCTGGACTCAAATTGTCGTCACTTATCGGCACCACCTTTACAATCAGGAGAGGGCAACATGTATTTTCTCAAAGGGGTTGGTGGAATGGTATGTGGAGGGATGTTTAGCACTAAAATGGATGGAGAGAGCCAATTGTCAGGGGTAAAAGAGAGAGGAAGGAGGAAAAAGAATTCAAATGAGGGGGCTGCAGGAGAATGAAGGCTGGAGAACCTAATGTAGTGGTAGGGACATTACTGGAGAGGATTCTAAGACACAGGATCTGTCTGCATTTGGAAAGGCCAGGACTGTTTAGAAATAGTCTGCATGACTTTGTGAATGGGAAATTTTGTGCCATGAGGTTAATTGTGCTTTTTGAGATGTGACAAAAAGGATTAAGGAAGGCAGAGAGATATACATGATCTACATGGATTTTAATAAGTTTTTAGATATGGTCCTGTGTGGTTGGCTGATCAGAAAGGTTAGTACATTTGTGCCCCGGATGAACTGATCATTTGGCTTGGTGGAAGGATACAGAGTGTGGTAGTGAGATTTTTTTTATCCATATTCAAAGACTGTGACCAGTAGTGAGTTGTGACGATTGATACAAGTTCCCCTGTTGTTAATAATCTGAGGTCCTTTGGCAAAATCCTCAAAAGACAATCTTGTTATAAGTACACCTTGCTTGGTTAGATTGACAAATATAAGACCTTAGGACATCCCAATCCTTTTAGATTATCCAACTGTTTGAGCGAGAGTCCACAAGACTTTTTGATAACCTGTGCGATGAGAAGTATGGAAGATTGACCATTCTGTAATCTGCTCCGTACAAAACAAAAACCAAAATGGAGCAGGAAGAAAATCAAAGTTGAAAATGTCAAAGACACCATAAAGATAACTCTCCTCAGCTAAACTACAACCCCTAACCAACAAGCACCCTTTGGATTGTGTGCCTAATTTGTTGGACCACAATTAGCACCAGAAAACACTTCAGAAAGTGAAGTCAAAGTGACTGAGAGACCCACAAGCTGATTAATTGGAAGTACAAAATGTTCTTCAATTGAAGGTAAAACGAAGAGTTCCACAGGAATCTGAATGTCAAGTGTTCCTCAACCAGGATTTTTTCTTGTCTTGAATTTCATGGGAAATTATCTGATCTAACCTCATTGTCACCCCTGCTAACAAGAAATCCAAAAGGCCAAATGACAACTGAAAATTACCATGGCCTTATAGCAGATGGGATCAGAGCTGAAATTCTAAAATATAGTCAGGAGGGACTTCATTCACAAATTAAACTCCTCCTGTTCTACATCCAGGACTTCAGAGACGATCGGGACTGTCTTAAAAAAGACAAATTTGATTGCAGTAATTCCTGAGGGATCTCTCTGCTGTGTGTTCAAAGATCCTCTTTAGCTTCCACATCCTTGTGGATGAAGATCTGCTCCCTGGATCACTGAGTGAGCTTGATCCATGTCAAGACATATTGTACTTTCACTGTGCCAGCCCCAAAAGAAATAACAAACATGGAGTTTTCTTCTCAAATATGCCTGCCTCAGAAACTCATCACCATCTCATGTTCACCGCATGATGGCAAGCTGCATGTTTAATGTGTGATCAGACAAACAGGTCAGAGAGAAGGGTTGTCCATTTTTGATAAGGGAGGACGTAACAACAGTGCTGAGAGAGGATGTGCTTGAGGGAACATTTAACCAGACAATTTCTGTAGGACCCAGAAATCAGAAGGAATAGTCACCTTGGTAGGGCTATTTTATTGACTGCTCCGCCAACCCTGCTACAGTCAACAGGAACTGGAGGAGCAGCTTTGTTAAGAAGCTGCATGTCATTTTGAGAATAGTAGGTTGTGTTTGTTGGAGATTTAAAATTTCCTGGTATCAGACCAGTCACCCTGAATGCAAAGGGCCAAGCCAACAGGTACATTTAAAGTGGAGCTTGATAGGTTTTTTGATTATAAGGTTGTCAAAGGTTAGGGGAAGAAAGCAGTGTACATGGACATCAGCAAGGCCTCTGACAAGGTTCCCATGGTAAACTGGTCCAAAAGGACAGACTATAGCCCATGGGATCCCAGGAAAGTGGTTCCAAGATTGACTCGGTAATAGAGTGATGGTGGGGTGCTTACATCTGAGTCATTGAGCCAATAGTTAGAAACAAGCAGTCTGCCTGCACTTACCCGACATTAATTCAATGTCTTGTTCTGTTCACACTCTCATCATCTGCACCCATGTTTTACCACCCACTCACACACCCAGGGTAAATTCACTGTGGCCCTTTCACCCCATCTGATAAGGACAGACCGCACCCAATGTCGGGGTCAAACATGTACCTCTGGTGATGTGAGGCAATGGTTTTTTGTGCCTCAGTACTGTGCTACTGCAATAATGTGATTGGTGTGACACCAGTAGTATGGTGGAAGTTCGAGGTGTAAGGAGTCATGAAGTGTGTGAAGTTACCATTACTAGGGAGAAAGTTCTTGGGAAACTGAAAGATCTGAAGGTAGGAGTCACCTGGACTAGATGGTGTACACTCCAGGGTTCTGAAAGAGGTAGCTGAAGAAATTGTGGAGTGATGATCCTTCAAGAATCACTAGATTCTGGAATGGTTCCGGAGGACTGGAAAATTGCAAATGTCACTCCACTCTTCAAGAAGGAAGAGAGGCAGAAGAAATGAAACTATAAACCAGTTAGTTTGACCTCAGTGGTTTGGAAGTTGTTGGAGTCGATCGTTAAGGATGAGATCTCAGGAGGCACGTGATGAAATAGGCCACTGTCAGCATGGTTTCTTCAAGGGAAAATCTTGTCTGACAATTCTGTTGGAATTCTTTGAAGAAATAACAAGCAGGATAGATAAAGGAGAATTGGTTGTTGTTGTGTACCTGGATTTTCAGAAGGCCTTTGACAAGGTCCCACACGTGAAGCTGCTTAACCAGCTATGAGCCCATGGTATTACAGGAAAGATTCTAGCATCGATAAAACAGTGGCTGGTTGGCAACAGGCAAAGAGTGGGAATAAAGGGAGCCTTTTCTGACTGGCTGCCGGAGACTAGTGGTTTTCATCAGGGATCTGTGTTGGGACTGATTATTTTACATTATATGTCAATGATTTGGATGATGGAAATGATTGTTTTATTGCAGAGTTTGCAGACAATATGAAGATAGGTGCAGGGGCAGGTAGTTTTGAGGAAGCAGGAAGGCTACAGAAGGACATAGAGAGATTAGGGGAATGGGCAAAGAAATGGCAGATGGAATACAGCGTCAGGAAGTGTATGGTCATGCACTTTGGTTGAAGAAATGAAAGGGTAGATTGTTTTCTAAATGGAGAGAAAGTACAAAAAAACTGAGGCACAAAGGGAGTTAGGAATCCTTGTGCAGGATTGCCTAAAGGTTAAGACCATAAGACATAGGAGCAGAATTAGGTTATTTGGCCCATTGATTCTGCTCTGCCACTTAATCAGGTTGAGTCTGTGGTGAGGAAGGCAAATGCAATGTTAGCATTCATTTCAGGTGGACTAGAATATAAAATCAAGAATGTAATGTTGAGACTTTATAAAGCACTGGTAAAGCCTCACTTGGAGTATTGTGAGCAGTTTTGGTCTCCTTATCTTAGAAAAGATGTGTTGAAACTGGTGAGGGTTCAAAGGAGATTACAAAAATGATTCCAGGATTGAATGGCTTGTCATATAAAGAGCATTTGATGGCTGTGGACCTGTATTCGTTAGAATTCATAAGGATGAGGTGTGACCTAATTGAAACCTATCAAATGGTGAAAGGCCTTGATAGAATGGATGTGGAGAGAATGTTTCCTTTGATGGGAGAGACTAAGACCAGAGGACACAGCCTCAGGTTAGATGGGTGTCCTTTTAAAACAGAGATGAGGAGGAACTTCGTTAGCCAGAGAATAGTGAATCTGTGGAATTCTTTACCACAGGTTGTTGTGGAGGCCAAGTGTTTATGTATATTTAAGGCAGAGGTTGTTAGGTTTTAGATTGGTCAGGTTATGAAGGGATGCAGGAAGAAGGCAGGAGATTGTGGCTAAGAGGAAAATGGATCAGCCATGATGAAATGGTGGAGCAGACTCGATGGACCAAATGGCCTAATTCTGCTCCTACATTTTATGGTCTTATGAAAGCTGTGAGAAATGGCACGCCAGATGAATTGGCAGCTTGTATATCAATAATTTGGATTTGGATGTAGAGGGTGTCAGTAAGTTTGCAGATATTGCCAAAAATTGGTGGTGTTGAAGACAGGAGAATAGTGAAAGGCAAAAGAACAATAATGACCAGTTGGCAACATAGCAGGTGGAATTTAATCCCGATTTGTGGAAGGTGATTCTCTTTGGGAGGACTAATAAAGGTAGGACATAATCCCAGAATAGTAGGTCCTAGAAGGTATTGAGGAACAGATTCCAAGGGTCCCCAAAGGTGGAAGCTCAGGTAAATAAGATGGAGAGGAAACCATATGGGATATCTGACATCATTGGTCAGGTCATGGCACACAAGCATTGACAGCTCTTTGGGATAAATTCATAAAACATTGTTTAGGCAGAGCAGGAGTATTGTAAATAGTTCTGGTGGGCACACCAAGGAAAGGACAGATTGGCACTGGATAGGATGTGGAAGAGCTTCACCTGGATGCTACGCTTCAGCTTTGCAAGGTAATCACAGGCCACACTTTAAAAATGAACAGTAAGAAGCACATGGGTGATGTGAGGAAGAATTGTTTTCACCTGGAGGTGGTTTCAAGCTGAACACCTTTTGAAAAACTGGTGAACATGGCAACGCTTTTAATAAGCATCTAAATGAGGATATGAAACACCAAAGCTTAGTAAACGATGGATCAGGTACTTGTATGGGGGATTAAGTACAGACTGGTACTTGATAGACAACCTGTATTTGGAGTCAGAGGGCACATGTCTGTTCTGTATGACCTTATGTCCGAGGACAACTGTATCTTTCAGATTCTGCAGGCATCCACCCTATCACCCCATTGTTTGTTCAATCCACCTTAACTTTCTCTACATCTTTTATCTTTAACTTTTCATCTCAAGAACAATCATCGACTTGAAATCACAAAGAAGAGAAAATCTGCAGATGCTGGAAATCCGAGCAACACACACAAGATGCTGGAGGAGCTCAGCAGCCCAGGCAGCGTTGATGGAAAAGAGTACGGTCCATGTTTTGGGCTGAGACACTTCAGCAGGACTGGAGAAAAAAAAGATGAGGAGTCAGAGTTAGAAGGTGGGCGGAAGGGAGGAAGAAACACACGGTGAGAGGTGAAACTGGGAGGGGGAAGAGGGAAGTAATGGGAAGCGGATTGGTGAAAGCTGGAGAAGGGGGGATCTAATAGGAGAGGGCAAAAACCCATGGAAGGAAGAAAAGGGGGAGGAGCACCAGAGGGAGACACTAGGCTGGCAAGGAGATAAGGTGAGAGAGAGAAAAGGGGATGGGAATTGAGTGGGGGGGGGGCAGTCCCAGAAGTCAGAGAAATCAATGTTCATGCCTTCAGGTTGGAGGCTACCCAGATGAACTATAAGATGTTGCTCCTCCAACCTGAGTGTGGTCTCATTGCACCAGTAGAGGATGCCATGGATGGACATGTTGGGATGGGAACAGGAATGGGAAGTGGAATTAAAATGGTTGGTCACTGGGAGATCAAGCTCATTCTTCACCTCCCTCAGGTGTTCCTTTCCCCTTTACTTTCTTCCTTGGCCTTCTGTCCTCTCGCATTAGATCCCCCCTTCTCCAGCCCTGTATCTCTTTCACCAGTCTGCTTCCCGTTGCTTGCCTCTTCCCTCCTCCCAGTTTCACCTATCACTCTGCGGTTCTTCCTCCACTCGCCCCGCCTTCTAAGTCTGACTCCTCATCTTTTTCCCTCCAGTCCTGCCAAAGGGTCTTGGCCCAAAACGTCAACCATACTCTCTTCCACAGATGCCGCCTGTCCTGCTGAGTTCCCCCACCATTTTGTGTGTGCTGCTTCAACTTGAAATATCAACTCCATTTTGCTCTCTATAGACGATGCTTGTCCCGCTGAATATTTCCAGCATTTGCAACACTTGGCTTTATATCCATCCAAGAGGCCTTCTTTGGCATACATTTCTTTCAGTTTGAGCCAGAATAACAGGAAAAAAAACTCAATTACAGTCATTTACTTTGACATCTTGCTTGAATTGCTCAATTACTAACTTGTTTTATCAAGGATTTTGTTTAATTGGGAGGCTTTTAAAAACCAACAAAAAGCAACTAAAAAGCCATAAAGAGAGAAAACATGAAATATGAAGGTAAACTAGCCAATAATATAAAAGAGATACCAGAAGTTTTTTTTCAGATATATAAAGAGGAGAGTGTTGGAAAATAAGTATTCTGCATCTTTCCTCGCTGTGGAAGACCCTAGCAGTTTGCCAGATTTTCATGAGTGTCAGGGGGCAGAAGTGAGTGTAGTTGCTAGTACTAAGGTGAAGGTGCTTGGGAAGCTGAAAGGTCTGAAGGTAGGTAAGTCACCTGGGCCAGATGGTGTACCCTCCCCCAGGGTTCAGAAAGAGGTAGCTGATGAGATTGTGGAGCCATTATTAAAGATATTTCAAGTGTCAGTAGATTCTGGAATGGTCCTGGAGGACTGGACAATTGCAAATATCATTCCACTCTTAAAGAAGGGAAGGAGGCAGAAGAGAGGAGAGTAAATTATAGGCCAATTAGCTTGACTTCAGTGGTTGGGAAGATGTTGGAGTCCATTATTAAGGATGAGGTTTTGGTGTACTTGGAAGAATATAATGAAATGGGCCAAAGTCAACATGGTTTCAGAAGGGGTTATCATGCCTGACAAATCTGTTGAAATTTTTTGAGGAAATAACAGGCAGGATAGAAAAAGGAGAGTCAGTGGATGATGTTCACGGAATCTCAGAAAGCTTTTGAAAATACATGAGGCTGCTTAACTAGGTAAGACCCAATGGTATCACAGGAAAAATACTAGCATGGATAGAAGATTGGTTGACTTGGCAGGAGGCAAAGAGTGGGAAAAAAGGGAACCTTTTCTGGTTGGCTGCCGGTGACTAGCAGTGTGCCGCAAGGAATTGAGGCATAGATTATTTTCTAAAACAGGAAGAACATTCAAAAATCAGAGGTGCAAGGGGACTTGGTGGCCCTTGTGCAGGTTTCCCTAAAGGTCAATGTGCAGGCTGTGTGATAAGGAAGCCATATGCAATGTTAACATTCATTTCAAAAGGAGCATTACATGAGAGCAAGGATGTAACGCTGAGACTTCATAAGGCATTGGTCAGACTGCACTCCCAGTTTTTTGAGCAGATTGGGGGCGCTTATCTAAGAAAAGGCACTGGAGAGGATCCGGAGGAGATTCACGAGAATGATTCTGGGAATGAAAGGGTTAATGCATCAGGAGCTTTTGATGGCTCTGAGTCCGTGCTCGCTGGAGTTTAGAAGAATGAGGGGGAATCTCATTGAAACTTATTGAATATTGGAAGGCCTAGGTAGAGTGGATGTGGCGAGGATGTTTCCTATAGTTGGGGTGGGGGGGGGGGGGGTGGTTGAAGCTAGGACCAGAGGGCAGTGTCTCAGAATAGAAGGATGTCCATTTAGAACAGAGATGATGAGGAATTTCTTTAGCCAGAGGATGGTAAATCTGTGGAATTCATTGCCACAGGCAGCTGTGGAGGCAAAGTCCTTGGGTATATTTAAAGCAAAAGTTGATAGGTTCTTGATTAGTCAGGGTGTGAAACATTCTGAAGAGAAGGGAGGAGAATGGGGTTGAGAGGAATAACAAATCACAGCAGATGTGATGGGCTGACTGCTCAGATTCTGCTCCTCTGCATTATGGTCTAATATAAAATTCTTTATGAGGATTTTGGCCTGAGATAAAATAAATACTGGAGTTTGAGGACTACGTGGACTGTGATTGATAGCATTGTAGTTTGTTCCTGTTGAAGGAACAGCTGAGCTGAAACGCAATTGGATGTGATATTCTTCGGTATTCATCGAGCACACACATTTGGGTGCTTCACCTTAACATGATGCAAAATAAAAGTCATGGAGTTTGAATGGTAACAGAAAGGTGGGGGAAAAACTCACAGTCTTACACATATTTCAGCTTCCCGAACTGGGACACCAATGACGCATTGCACTTCCTCATAGGTTTTACCAGTCAAAGGAATTCCATTCCACTCAAGAACTTGCATTCCTACCAAACAAAGCACACAGAATTAGACTGTCAAAGAGCCCTTAAGTAGCCCTAGCTAGCTGTCGATATCATTCAATTACTTTACTCTAAAAGAATTACTTTAGCTTCATTTAGCTGTCATTCACTAAATGTGCAACCCAGTCTCTGATGTTAACCATTTTAACAAATGGTCCAGATAAATGTGCTGCTGCTGCATTTCTGTTTATTGAGACCAATATGCTTAGTTGAAATGGAAATGAAGGCTGCTGAAATCTTTGAACTATTGCATTATATAAATAGCAAAAGCAACATTTTGAGAATTGTCAGTCTTTAATATTTTAAACACTTAAATGTTTTAAAAGCTATTTCACAGCAAACAGGGAAAGTCTTTTTGAAACACATCAAACATGCATTTTAATAGCAATTACTATTTTAATAGTAATTTTACTCATGAAATCAAGCATATCTCTAGATGGGTAAACACAAGAAAACAAGGAAACAGTAAAGTGAAAAAAAACGGATGTTCCAACTTACACTTAGGGTAATGTTAGCGAGTCAATATAAGGGGTCGGTAATTATGGCCAAAAACTTTGAGTGCTGCACAAAATAAATGGCAAAATAAAAAGGACAATAAGCATGCATTTCCAAAGTAAACTATCATTTCTGCATTGGTATCTTTCCTTTCTTTATTTTCCAATTACAAGAACCTACCAGCATTGCATGTGAGACAGTTTAATATCTCAAACCTTGAAAATAAGACCATTGATAAATACCCTGAAAGTTGAGGACAGTGGGATGTGTGCTGAAGTTTCCCTGTTATCAACTGCAAGCACACTTCTCTTTCCCTTTTGCAATCGTTGCATCCACACAACCTTCTCAACTAGTTTCACAACACTGGTATTTCTAGTTCTCCTTGTCGGAGGCATTTTCCTTCATTACAGAATGCAGGCTGGACTAGGAAGGCAGTGTTTCTCTTCCTTTCTAATTCCCCAGAATAAGATGATTAGGTGTCTTCTTGAAACATGTACTACAATATCTCAGAGGGCAGTTAAGAATACTCTGCCATGAGGTGGGTCTGGAATTACAGGTCAATCACAGATCACAGAAAGCAGATTTTGTTTAGGAAAAAGGGCAACAGATTACCCCGTGGATTTGAACTAATGACTGCCGGTTGAGATTTTTGGATTATGAACACAAGTCAGGGGGGCAAATGGAATAATATCTGTCCACTTGTCTGGATCAGTCAAGTTCCAATGACAGTCAAGAATCTCAGCACCATCCAAGAATAAACAGCCTAATTGGCAAATAATTCACCAGCCTAAGCATTCACTTCTGCCAAAGCTAGCACATTATGGCACAAACAAGAGAAAATCTGCAGATGTTGGAAATCCAAAGCAGCATACTAGAGGAACTCAGCAGGCCAGGCAGCATCTATGAAAAAGAGTAAACAGTCAATGTTTCAGACCAAGACCCTTCATCGGGAATGGTAGATTACATTCCATTTACAATATTCCTGAGGTGACTTGCTGAGTTTCTCCAATAGTGAAAGATCAAATTGGTGGAGGAGCTCGGCATGTGGGGGAGTGAAAGGGAGAAGGAATTGTTGCTGCTTCCAATCGACCAGTTTCTGCAACAGTACCTTCCAGACACATGATTTGGCCTGGAAAGTACAGCTGGAACACACATTTCTGAATTCACCTCCACAAACAGGCAGTATTTCATTATTGTCACTGAATCTAAATATTGAACTCCGTATCTATCAACACTTTGGAACTGCAGTAGTTTAAGATGGAGGATGGGAGACTGGAAACACATACACGTTGCCCATGTCTTGCCTGTGCTCTATCAATGAAGACAGAAAAATATCTAAGTGACAGGTCAAACCATGAAAAGTTGTTTTGCCGTGATGATGTGCTTGCAAATTGGGATAATTCATCATGAGGAAAGTTTTTACACCTGCAGACATCCTGGTACTTTCTGTTCCTTGGGTGGAGGGATAAACATTGCTTTCAATAGCTGCTCGATCAGAATATCTGAAGCATGCAACTCATTTCCCTTTGGAATCCATGGCTGGAAAGATCGTCACTGAATGCCATTTAACTTTAACTTTAGTCTTTGGTTGTTGACACATTGGCTCAGTGAAACACTTGCTGCCTTTTTCTAGATAGACTCTAAAACTGTAGCCTGAGACATCCAAAGTTCTTTGAAGCTACAACATTGAAGATTTACAACCACAGCCGAAATAACAAAACAATACTTCAACCCAATAACTAAACATAAAGGCTGCAGACCATTAGAGCATAAGATTTAGGAGCAGTATTAGGTCATTTGGCCCATCGGGTCTGCTCTGCCATTTCATCATGGCTGATCCATTTTCCCTCTCAGCCCCAATCTCCTGCCTTCTCCCTGTCTCCCTTTGTACCCTGATCAATCAAGAATCTAACAACCTAAATATACATAAAGACTTGGTCTCCACAGCTGCCTATGGCAACAAGTTCCACAGATTCACCACTCTCTGGTTAAAGAAATTCCTCCTCATGTCCATCCTAAAAGGATGCCCCTGTCTTCTGAGGCTGTGTCTTCTGGTCATAGGAAACATCCTCTCCACATCCACTCCTCTTACCATGTGAAAGGTTTTATAGGATCCCTTTTCAATCTAGTGCTTTCCCAGTGTGTATGATGAATATCTCTTCTCGAGGGTACAGGTATCAATTTTAACCAATGTTTCAATGATAAACTCTGCCATCTTCATCAGGGATGCATAAATGTGTCCACTCAACCTACAGCTGGTGCCTCCACTGCGTCTACAGTTGATCCTTCTGTTGCTCCTACAGCCCATGCCTACTGCCAAGTCCATGTCTACAGTCAGTGCCTCCGCCACATCAGTCGGCACCTCCGCCGTACCTACAGTCGGTGCTTCTACCACATCAGGCAGTGCCTCTGCTGCACCTACTCTGAAATTCTTCCCCTGCATTTTCTGCCTGTGTTCTCTTGTCCTTCACCAGAGTGATCAGAGTGATCAACCTCCAACTTCCAATAACTTACCCACTACTAAGATCAGGCCCACTGGCTGATAATTTCCCAGCTTGTTCTTACAGCCTTTCTTAAACAACAGAATAACATCAGCAATCCACCAGTCCTCTGGCACCTCACCTGTAGCCAAGGACATTTTAAATATCTCTGCTAAGGCCCCTGCAATTTCTTCACTATCCTTCCACAGGGTACAAGGGAACACCATGTCATGGCCTGGTAATTTATCCATTTTAATTTTCCTCAAGACACCAAGCAACAATTCCTCTGTAACTTGTTATGGTCCATGACCTCACCGCTGTTTTTCCTCTCCCAAGTAAATACAAATGCAAAAACAACTCATTAAGATCTCCTCCTCTCTTTTTGATCCATGCATAGATGACCACGACAATCTTCAAGAGGACCAATGCTGCCCCTTGCTATCATTTGCTATTAATACCCTTTTCAGAGCTGGTAACACTCCCAGGTTATGTGTCAAACTTAGAAGTTGCTGCTTCACCTGCAAGTTCAAAACACTAATATAGATCGTTGCCCCAATATTGAGCCTCAGAAACTTTTGGTTATCCTCTGGTCTGTAAAGAAACCATTCACCAAGACCCTCTATAACCTGTTAGTGAGTGAAATGGGAAACTATGGGTAAATGTGTCTTTTATGTCACATGCTTGAACTTTGCTGATGACATTTTTATATCACATTTTCCATACTTCTATAAGTTCTTGAACAGTTCCTTTTCATTAGAAGCTAGCAAGTGTGAAGTAACATTGAAACAAGGAGCAAGAGAGAAATGGGAGATCAGTAGTTGGGAAAATGCAGAAATCTATCTTTAGAAAAGTACACTTTGAAAATTGAATGGGATTTGGCAGTCAATGGGGATTAAAACAAGAAATCGTGTTTGACACATCTATTCCAAGATCTTTGGCAAGATAACTGGCAGAACAATCCATCAGAACCCCATAGATAGGGGGTGGAACAAATCCTCCAAGAAACTTGAGGAACTTTCTCTAAGGAGAAAAAAAATGAAGTTTTCCCTTTTCTACTTCCCACTGACCTTTGATTTATGGTATCATGAATATAGTTGGTTGATTCAAGATCCAGACAACAGAAGTCTCGTTGTTTTGATCGCTGTGATTATTTTCAATTATACCTTTACTTCTGACATCTTTGTAAATATGGGTTACTGTAGATCCACACATATGTTGACTTTAAATGAACATGCAATATAGATGTTGAGCATCTAACATAATTTAAACCAGCAGGCACGTTCGTTCATGATGTGCTGTGTCATATGACAAGGGTGGTCATGGTGTTTCCATGATCATTATTGTGCTTGGCAAATATTTCCACAGAAGTGGTTTCCCATTGCCTTCTTCTGGGCAGTGTCTTTACAAGATGGGTGACCCCAGCCATTACCAATACTCTTCAGTGCTCGCATAACCAGGATTTGTGATGAGCACCAGCTGCTCATACGACCATCCACCACCTGCTCCCATGGCTTCACATGACCCTGATCGGGGCTAAGCAGGTGCTACACCTTGCCCAAGGGTGACCTACAGACTAGTGGAGGGAAGGAGCGCCTTACACCTCCTTTGGTAGGGGTGTATCTCCGCCCTTCCAGAAGGTAAAGTAGAGAGAAAATGGAAACAAGCAACGATGCCCTGCTATTTGTTACAGATGACTTATCTGTGTGTGTATCAGTTGTTTAGACCAACTGACCTTGTGTCAACAAATTCTGCAACCATATTGACCTTCAAAACTGAACTAGTTGTATCCTAACAAACTGATCACACCTTCTGCTACTATAATCAGGAATTAAAAGCAGAAAATGCTGGATATTGCATTAAGGCAGCAACTGTGAAGGGAGAAACATATTTAAATTTCAGTCACTGAAATGATGAACAGTCTTGGACATGAAACTATTTAGTTCTCCGTGGATATTATGAAACTTGCTGACAAAGTTTAGCATCCCCTCTTCTTGTTTCAGATTTTCTGTACTTGCAGTTGCTGTCATTTTGTTTCACTGCCTCTGCTTCCAGTAACATTGCCTCTCGGTGCAAACTTCTATGGTAGGACAAAGTTTTCTTGGATTTTCTGAAGGCTTTTGACAAGGTGCTGCACAAGAGGCTGCCAAACGAGATAAAAGCCCATGGTATTTCAGGAAGGGAACTAGCATTGATAGAAGATCTATAATGAGACAGCCTACAGAGAGAAGGTGGAAAAGCTCGAGGCCTGGTGTCAGGCAAATAATCTCTTCCTCAATACCAGCAAGCCAAATGAGATGGCTATCAACTTCAGCAGAACTTGTACCTCCGACACCCCTCTTTACACTGGCAGCACAGCCGTTTCAAACTCCTGGGAGTGCACATTCTTGCACAAATTGTCATTGTTCCAGAACACATCCTACACAGTCAGGAAAGCTTACCAATGAATCTGCATTCAAGGACATATATGCAGAAAGGTGCTAACAGAAGGCCAGTAACATAATGAAAGATCCCACCCATCCTACTCATGGACTGTTTGTTCCACTCCCATCAGGGAGGAGGCTACTTAGCATCCATTTCAGGACCACCAGACTCAAAACCAGTTCTTTTCTTCAAGCAATAAGGCTGATAAACTCCTCCACCCACTAACCCACCCCTACACATCCCCCACCATCACTACTTTACCGTTTTCTACCAGTCATGTTATGTACAGACACTCCTGTGCCTAGCATCATCTTATGGTCGTACAATCAATTGATGGACATGATATAAGCAATCTTAAGTATTTATATTTATTGTGTTTTTTATTGTAGTGTTCTTTATCTTATTGTGCATCTTTATGCTGCATCAGATCTGGAGTAACAATTATTTCATTCTGATTTCACATGTGAACTGAAAATTACATTAAATAATCGGATCTTCTTTCTTAAGTGTTCTCTTGCATTTCTTATACTCCTCAAGTACCTCACATCTTCCTACCTGCCTACACCTGCTATGCACCTCCTTTTAAACAGGGCCACAGTATATCTTGAAAACCAAGGTTCCCCTAAACCTCCCCTTTTACTCTGAGGGCAAATACAAGCTTTGTACTCTCAATATTTCACGTCTGAAGGCCACCCACTTTCCAAGTTCACCTTTGCCAGAAAACAGCCTGTCCCAATCCACACTTGCCAGATCCTTTCAGATACCATCAAAATTGGACTTCACTTAATTTAGAATCTCAGCTCGAGGACCAGACCTATCCTTTTCCATAATTACCTTGAAGTTAATGACCACAGATGCAAAATGCTCCCTTACACAAACTTGTCTGTCTCACCTGCTGTGTCACGTTCCCTAATAGGAGATCCAGTATCGTTCCTCTCGTGAGATGTCCTTTTAGAACAGAGATGAGGAGGAATTTCTTCAGCCAGAGGATGTTGAATCAGTGGAATTCAATGCCACAGATGGCTGTGGTGACCAAGTTGTTGGTCATTTAAAGTGGAGGTTGATAGATTCTGGATTTGTAAGGGTGTCAAAGGTTATGGGTGGAAGGCAGGAGAATGGGGTTGAAAGGAATAGTAAATGACATGACATGGCGGAGCAGACTCGATGGGTCAAATGGCCTAATTGTGCTCCTGTGTCTTATGGAGCACCATTAGGGTTGGGGTTATGGCCTTACATCTCCTATAGTCTCCTATGTCTATGGTCTTATTTGACTTAATTTACAGAGGACTTTTTCAATGGCTTTTATATGTGGTTATTCTAAATTGTTGTTCAGTAATTAAGTTGAGTCTGAATCTTTGTGAAAACCATAGGGTTTTCATGGCAAGATATGGAAGTAGATTGCCAGGCCTTTCTTCGGTGCAGACCCTGCTGCAGAACTCGGGACCACCTGCCTTGAGGTCCAGTGCTGATGCCACTACACCACCAGCTGGCCCTATTCTAAATTGCCTTTTTCTTAATTAACCTTGTTGTAGTCCATAACTGTAGATTCATAACTGTAGTGAAGAAGATATTTTTTCCAATGCTGGTTCCTTAAGAGCGATCCTGTTGCACCCTCTCTTCCTGACAACCCTGACAATTACTTTATTTATAGAGTTGATCTAATTCCCTTAATGATCTAATTGAACCTATTGCTACCACCATTGTGGTGCATGAAACAAAGAGCAGATATTTCCTAGATCAAGCATAACAGGGAAAAAACTGCCTACTCAAGTGATAATAACCCAGGAAGTGACGCCAAGTGTGGCTTCTGGTTTATCATCCTTTGGTGTTGATAAACCAGAAGCTACATTTATTATCTCAGGGACTTTGCCATAAAAAGGAAAATCAATGAATTGTTATGATATCTATCAAATCATGACTTAATAAATTAAAGATTCCCAACCTGAAAAATCCACTTACCTTCTGTGAGTTTGCCTGTTTGCTCTGCAGCACCCCCAGGAGTGACCTTAGCAATGTAGGCA
This sequence comes from Hypanus sabinus, assembly GCF_030144855.1. NCBI lineage: Eukaryota > Metazoa > Chordata > Chondrichthyes > Myliobatiformes > Dasyatidae > Hypanus > Hypanus sabinus. The sequence continues at coordinate 28,301,266 of NC_082718.1, forward strand.
CCAATTTCTCCATTCCTTCCTGGAATTTCTTTTCCACCAATAATCTTGATTCCTAATCCATTTCCTGGTAACAAGAAATAAATATTAACAATGGGAAGTGATAAATATCTGGAATATTTCCAAGATATTTCTATGCAAATATTCCTGTCAGCATGGCTGTTTGATCACTTTGCACATCTCAACCCTGCAGTTCCAAATTCCACGAGATCTCTGGAGCACTACATGTGGTAAAAGCTACTGAAGCATCTCAATTCTGTATGTACACGATATTAACCAAATGGCAGAATATTTAGCTCACTGTAGGAAGGTCTTTCAGGTGTAAAATAAAAACATACTAAGGTGGTGGAGAAAACAAGGTGTTAAGCTTAATTTCACAACAGCTGCACAGGCAAAATTGTGCTCCTATTTCAAGAATCATACGCAAAGAATCCAAGCATTGTTTGAGGGTGATTCTTCAGCTTCTGTTGGGGATGAAGGAGACAACTGATGTCTGAAGAAGAAAGACTAATCAAGCTGTACTAATGTAGAGAGAAAATGGAGTCAGGGGTGGAGGAATTACAGTGGACAAAATTCTGAAGTAGACAGAGTTAAAATTGATAATGAAACAATCAGCACAGGCATTGTGGGCCAAAAGGTCACAATGTGCTATAATGTTCTATGTATGCGCTTTGAAAGGCTGCAATATTCCATAAGACCATCGGACATAGGAGAAGAATTAGGCCATTCGGCCTATCCATTCTCTTTTGCCATTCCATCATGGCTGATTTATTATCCCTCTCAACCCTATTTTCCTGCTTCTCCCTGCAACCTTTGACGCCCTGTTTAATCAATCTTCGCCTTAAATATACCTAATGATTTGGCCTCCACAGCCGTCTGTGACAATGAATTCTGCAGAAGAAAGGAAATTACAGGTCAGTTAGCCTGACTTCAGCGGTTGGAAAGATGTTGGAGTCTATTATTAAGAATGAGGTTGAGGTACTTGGAGGCTTAAGACAAAATAGGCTAGAGTTAGCATGGTTTCCTTAATGGGAAATCTTGCCTGACAAATCTGTTGGAATTATTTGAGGAAATACCAGGCAGGATAGACAAAGGAGAATTGGTGAATGTTGCGTACTTGGATTTTCAGAAGGCCTTTGACAAGGTGCCAAACGTGAGACTGCTCAGCATGCTAAGAGCCCAGGGTATTACAGGAAAGATACTGAAATGGACAGAGCATTGGCTGACTGGCAGGAGGCAAAGAGTGGGAATAAAATGAGCCTTTTCTGGTTGGTTGCCAGTGACTAGTGGCGTTCCAACGAGGTTGGAGTTGGTACGGCTTCCTTTTACGTTATATGTCAATGACCTAGATAACAGAAGTGATGGCTTTGTGGCCAATTTTGCATCTGATACGAAGATAGTTGGAGGGGCAGGAAATGTTGAGGACGCAAGGGGATTCAGAAGGACTTAGACAAGTTAGGAGAATGGGCAAAGAAATGTCGGATGGAATACAATGTCGGGAAGTGTATGATCAATCACTTTGATAGAATGAATAAAAGGGTAGACTATTCTCTAAATGGAGAAAATTCAAAAATCCAATATGCAAGGGGACTTGGGAGTTCTCGTTCAGGATTTCCTGCAGGTTAATTTGCAGGTCTGTGGTGAGGAAGGCAAATGCAACATTAGCATTCATTTAGAAAGGTCTAGAATATAGAAGCAAGGATGTAATGCTGAGACTTTAGAAGGCACTTGTGAGACTGTACTTGAAGTATTATGAGAAGTTTTGGGCCCCTTATCTGAAAAAGTTTGAGCTGACATTGGAAGGGTTCAGAGGAGCTTCGTGGAAATAATTCCAGGAGCGAAGGGGTTATCATATGAGGAGCGATTGATGGCTCTGGGCCTGTACTCATTGGAATTTAGAAGAATGAGAGAGAATCTCTGAAACCTTTTGAGTGCTGAAAGGTTTAGATGGAATGGATGTGGAGGGGAGGCTTCCTACAGTGGGGGAGTCTCGGACCGAAGGGCACAGATTGAGAAGAGAGGAACATCCATTTAGAATGGAGAAGATGAGGATTTTCTTTAGCTAGAGGGTGGTGAATCTGCGGAATTTGTTGCCACAGGCAGCTATGGAGGTTAGGTCACTGGGTGTGTTTAAGGCAGAGATCGATTTTTTCTTGGTTAATCAGGGCATGAAAGGTTATGAGGAGAAAGTAGGAGAATGGGGTTAAGAGGAAAATGGATTAGCTATGATATAATGGTGGAGCAGACTCGATGGGCGAAATGGCCTAAATCTTTTCTTATGTCTTATGGTCTTATATTTTCTCTCCAGGACCTCCTCCCTTGTCCAAAGTATGCCATTGCTACCAATATGTACCACGACTTCCACCTATTCACTGTCCGCCTGAAGAATGCTGTGGACCTGATCCAAGGCATCTCAGACCCTGGCACTTGGCAAGCAACATACCACCCGGATGTCCCTTTGATGCCCACAGAATCTGCTGTCTGCTCCTCCGATTATGGAATCTCCGATTGCACCTGCACTCCTCTTCTCCCCTGCTCCTTTCTGAGCCTCAAAGACAGACTCAGTGCCAGAGATCAAGCTGCTGTGGCTTCCCCCCCCAGGTAGGACAACAGGATTCAAAGTGATATACTTACTGTTGAGGGGGGCAGCTGCCTATTGCCTTTCCTTCTGCGGACAGTCACCCAGGTACATGCCTCCCGCAACCTAGGGGTGGCTACCTCCTCAAAGCTCTTATCCATCACCTCCTCAGTTTTCCATATGTGCCATCCAGCTGCAGCTCCTGTTCCTTAACACGGTTTCTAGGAGCTGCAGCTCAATGCACTTCATGCAGAAATCATTATCAGGGAGACTGGGGCTCCCCAAAAGCTCCCACATCTTACACAAGGAACATACCACTAACTCTGGACTTAATCTCAGTGCACCAGCTACGTACTCTCAGAAAAAAAACACTTACTAGAAACTTAGAACCTCTGCCTCTGCTTGCCCAAGCCTGTTTTCACCTAAGCGTGTTGAGCCAAAGCCTGATCACTCTAGCACTGTCCGCTCACGCAGTAGCCTCTCCACTTACATCTCACCTGTTTTTATTGGCTCTGACCTTATAGCTGTTTATTGTCTGATAGCTGCCTGCCGAGAAGTTTCGAAAGCCCTTTTTAAACCTTGCGCTGTCACCACCGAACGACCTCTCAGACTGGATGCCACCTCTGAGAAGTCCCGAAAGCACCTGACCTCTTTTTAAACCTTGCACTGCGCCGCCAATGAATGACCTCTTGCGCTAATTGCTGCCTGCTGAGCCCATTCCCAGAAGGATGATGGGTCATTCCTCTGGGCCACACAGGAAGGTAGGGACAGATTCGATGGAGTGGAAATGGGCTGGTATGATGGTTGACAGGCAGTGGTAAACATTTAAAAACAAATAAAGAACCTGCCACTTAGATATTCATTTCTGGTGCAATAATGAAAAAAGGAAGCACAATCCAGCTATGGCTGAGAGAGGGAATTAAAGATAGTATTTTGTCCAAAGAGGGGTCATACAGAAACAGAAAACCTACAGCACAATACAAGCCCTTTGGCCCACAAAGTTGTGCCGAACATGTCCCTTCCTTAGAAATTACTGGGGTTACCCATAGCCTTCTATTTTTCTAAGCTCCATGTATCTATCCAAAAGTCTCTTAAAAGACCCTATCGTATCCGCCTCCACCACCATTGCTGGCAGCCCATTCCACTCATTTACCACTCTCTGTGTAAAAACCTTACCCCTGACATCTCCTCTGTACCTTCTCCCAAGCACCTTAAACCTGTGCCCTCTTGAGGCAGCCATTTCAGCCCTGGGAAAAAGCCTTTGACTATCCACACAATCAATGCCTCTTATCATCTTATACACCTCTGTCAGGTCACCTCTCATCCTCTGTCACTCCAAGGAGAAAAACATGCTCCCCAATCCAGGCAACATCCTTGTAAATCTCCTCTGCACCCTTTCTATAGTTTCCACATCCTTCCTGTAGTGAGGCGACCTGAACTGAGCACGGTACTCCAAGAGGGGTCTGACCAGTGTCCTATACAGCTGCAACATTACCTCTCGGCTCCTAAACTCAATCTCACGATTGATGAAGGCCAATACACTGTACGCCTTCTTAACCACGGAGTCAACCTGCGCAGCAGCTTTGAGCGTCCTATGGACTCGGACCCCAAGATCCCTCTGATCCTCCACACTGCCAAGAGTCCTACCATTAATACTATATTCTTCCATCATATTTGTCCTACCAAAATGAACCACCTCACACTTACCTGGGTTGAACTCCATCTGCCATTTCTCAGCCCAGTTTTGCATCCTATCAATGTCCCGCTGTAACCTCTGACAGCCCTCCACACTATCCACAACACCCCTAAACTTTGTGTCATCAGCAAACTTACTAACCCAACCATCCACTTTCTCATCCAGGCCACTTATAAAAATCACGAAGAGTAAGGGTCCCAGAACAGATCCCTGAGGCACTCCACTGGTGACTGACCTCCATGCAGAATATGACCCGTCTATAACCATACTAGAAAAAAAATCAAGCCTTACGATCGGGAGCAATTTTATATTCAGCAGTAATAGACCATGTGATTGAAAACTTAAACAGAGCAGAACAGTCAACTCACAAGAAACATACAAGTAACTGGAAAAGCTTCTCACAGTGATAGTCCTTTTCAGCCGAGCTCATCGTAATGCCAATCTATGCTAATCCTAATTACCAGCACTTGGTCCGTAGCTTTCTCTGCCAAGAGATGCTGTGAGAGTAACACACACAGAATGGTGGAGGAGCTCAGAAAGCCAGGCCCAAAACATCCACTGTACCCTTTCCCTAGATCCTGCCTGGCCTGCTGAGTTCCTCCAGCATGTTGTGTGTGTTGCTCGGACTTCCAGCATCTGCAGATTTTCTCTTGTTAATGGCGTGACAGTTTCGGCCTTCATCACCCTCTCAGGGGTTATGTTCCAAACCTCAATCACCTTCTGCTTAAAATAACTACGCATCGTTCTCCTCACATGGCCTCTTGTTACAGACACTTCTACTATGGGGAAAGTTTACTACTGCCAACCCTAATTCGCTTCCTCATGATCGTGTAGAACTCTTATATAACGTATAAAGATGGTTCTCCTTCAACCATCTGTGTTAAAAGAAAACAAATGCAGTGTATCCAGCCTCCTCATGACTGTGACACTCTACCCCAGCAACATGCTGGTGAAACTCCTTTCATAGAAACATAGAAAACAGGTGCAGGAGTAGGCCATTTGGCCCTTCGAGCCTGCACCGCCATTCAGTATGATCATCCAACTCAGAATCCTGTACCTGCTTTCTCTCCATACCCCCTGATCCCTTTAGCCACAAGGGCCATATCTAACTTCCCCTTAAATATAGCCAATGAACCGGCCTCAACTGTTTCCTGTGGCAGAGAATTCCACAGATTCACCACTCTCTGTGTGAAGAAGTTTTTCCTCATCTCGGTCCTAGAAGGCTTCCCTTTTATCCTTAAACTGTGACCCCTCGTTCTGGACTTCCCCAACATCGGAAATAATCTTCCTGCATCTAGCCTGTCCAATCCCTTCAGAATTTTATACGTTTCAATAAGATCCCCCCTCAATCTTCTAAATTCCACTGAGTATAAGCCTAGTCGATCCAGTCTTTCTTCATATGAAAGTCCTGCTATATTTCCTTGCATTTCCCAGAGCAGTTACTGTTATGACTAAAATTGTTATGACTAAAATAGTTCCCTACCTTACTGTTATGACTAAAATTGCACACAATATTCCAGACATGGCCTCGTCAATGTCTTACAAAGTTATATCATAACTTCTCTGCTCTTACATTGTATGCCCTGGCCAGTGAAAGCTACCTTCTTCACCTCTCTGTCTGCTTGTCCTGCCACCTCTAGGGATCTCTGGACTAACACTGCAGAAACAGAGCACTGAATTAGGTCATCCATGATTTTAATAAGACCATAAGGCATAAGACATGGGACAGAAATTGGCCATTCGGCCCATCAAGTGTGCTCCCCCATTCCATCATGGCTTATCATTGCTCTCAATCCCATTCCCCTGCCTTCACCCCATCATCTCTGATGCCCTTACTAATCTAGTACCTATGAACCTCAACTTTAGAATTGCCCAATGACTTGGCCTCCAGGCTGATTGGTCACAACATTGCATTGAGGTAGTACAAGATAAAACTGCAAGAAAATGGACAATAAAGTGTAACAGGTACAGAGAAGGTGCTGTGCAGTTAGACAATAAGATTGTGAGGTCAAAAGACTTTTTTGTAGTACTTGGGAACCATTACGTCTTATGACAGCAGGATAGAAGCAGTTCTTGAGTCTGTTGGTACATGCTTACAGGCTTTTCTATTCTCTGCCTGATGGGAGGGGTGAGAATATTCTGGGTGTATGGGGTCTCTGGTTATGCCGGCTGCTTTCCTGAGGTCCAATGTAGAGAAATTGAAGGAGATAAATTATAATCAAGGAAGGAAGCCACATCTGTGGAGAGAGAATAAATAAATGAAGGGAAGTGATTGTTAGAGATGGAAGAGTGGCTATGAGACTCCCAAACACTTAGGCCCCTATGCCCATTCCTGTCTCCATCTGGAGTGGCTGTCATTGCAGTAGGATTCCACCAGGTGGGAGTGTTGTCCACTGGGGACCTGTCATTGCATCAGCCACCACCAAAGATTGTTCACAGGGGATCTGTCATTGCGATAGAATACCACCAGGTGGGAGTGTTGTCCATGGGGGGGGGAGGGGGAAAGGGGGCACCTGTCTTAATGGTGGCAGCGTAGAAGTTTGTCGTAGGTTACGTAGGTCAGCCTGACATCAGTGGTGGGGAAAATGCTAGAGTCAGTTACCAAAGATGTGATTAGAGCACATTTGGAAAGCGGTGAAATCATCGGACAAAGTCAGCTTGGATCTGTGAAAGGAAAATCATGTCTGGCGAATCTTATAGAATTTTTTGAGGATGTAACTAGTAGAGTGGATAGGCGAGAACCAGTGGATGTGGTGTATTTGGATTTTCAAAAGGCTTTTGACAAGGTCCCACACGGGAGATTAGCATGCAAACTTAAAGCACACGGTATTGGGGGTATGGTATTGATGTGGATCGAGAATTGGTTGGCAGACAGGAAGCAAAGAGTTGGGAATAAACAGGACCTTTTCAGAATGGCAGGCAGTGACTAGTGGGGTACCGCAAGGCTCAGTGCTGGGACCCCAGTTGTTTACAATATATATTAATGATTTAGACAAGGGAATTAAATGCAGCATCTCCAAGTTTGCGGATGACACGAAGCTGGGTGGCGGTGTTAGCTGTGAGGAGGATGCTAAGAGGATGCAGGGTGACTTGGATAGGTTAGGTGAGTGGGCAAATTCATGGCAGATGCAATTTAATGTGGATAAATGTGAGGTTATCCACTTTGGTGGCAAGAACAGGAAAACAGATTATTATCTGAATGGTGGCCGATTAGGAAAAGGGGAGGTGCAACGAGACCTGGGTGTCATTGTACACCAGTCATTGAAAGTGGGCATGCAGGTACAGCAGGCGGTGAAAAAGGCGAATGGTATGTTGGCATTCATAGCAAGAGGATTCGAGTACAGGAGCAAGGAGGTTCTACTGCAGTTGTACAAGGCCTTGGTGAGACCACACCTGGAGTATTGTGTGCAGTTTTGGTCCCCTAATCTGAAGAAAGACATTCTTGCCATAGAGGTAGTACAAAGAAGGTTCACCAGATTGATTCCTGGGATGGCAGGACTTTCATATGAAGAAAGACTAGATCGACTGGGCTTATACTTGCTGGAATTTAGAAGATTGAGGGGGGATCTTATTGAAACATATAAAATTCTAAAGGGCATACAAGTGAATCTGCAGATGCTGGAAATAAATGACAACACAAAATGCTGGCAGAACTCAGCAGGCCAGACAGCGTCTATGGGAGGAGGTAGTGACGACGTTTCGGGCCGAAACCCTTCTGATGAGGTTAACCCTCCTGATGAAGGGTTTCAGCCTGAAACATCGTCACTACAGGATGAGATAGTACAAAGTCAGCATGGTTTCCTTCAGGGAAAATCCTGCCTGATGAGCTTGTTGGAATTCTTTAATGAGATTACAAGTAGGATAGATAAAGGGGATGCAGTGGATGTTGTATATTTGGACTTTCAGAAGGCGTTTGACAAGGTGCCACACATGAGGAGCCCATGTATTATAGGAAAGTTACTAATATGGTTAGAGCATTGGCTGATTGGTAGGAAGCAGTGAGTGGGAATAAAAGGATCCTTTGCCGGTGACTAGTGGTGTTCCACAGGGGTTGGTGTTGGGACCACTTCTTTTTATGCTGTATATCAATGACTTAGATGATGGAATAGATAGCTTCGTTGCCAAGTTTGCAGATGATACAAAGATTGGTGGAGGGGCAGGTAGTGTTGAGGAATCATGTCAGATGCAGAAGGATGTAGACAGATTGTATGTGGTGACATGCATGTCCTCTGATAATATATTTTACTTTGAACTTCACTACCGACTCAACTTGCTTTCAGGAGTCTTGCATGAGGACTCCCAAATCCCTTTCCATCACCAATTTCTGAATTCACTCCCAATTTAGAAAATAGTCTATGCCTTTATTCCTTCCACCAAGGTGCATGACAATTCACTTCCCTACACTATATTCCATTTGCTACTTTGCCCAGTCTCCTAATGTCCAAGTCCTCCTGCAGACTCTATGCTTCCTCAACAGTACTTGCCCCCCCACCCCCCCACCTGTCTTCATATCGTCAGCAAACTTGGCCACAAAGCCTTCAATTCCATCATCCAAATCATTAACATATAATGTGAAATGTACCGGTCCCAACATTGACTTCTGCAGAACACCATTGGTCACCGGCAGCCAACCACAAAAGGCCCTTAACTGTTCTTTATCATATATTTAAACAAAATTCCTTTAGAAAGCCAAAAAAAGATCCACCAACCTTACCTGCAGGCAGTGCACCAGATTACAATCCCATGTTACACATAGAGGCTTTCCTCACCTGCTATTAATTCTCTTACTCTTTAGTTTATAGTTGTGCATTCTTGGTCACTAATGGAAGCACGCTGCCACAATTTATTCTGTCAAGACCATTTCACCTCCTTTGAGAATCTGTTCCCCCCCTCCCCCATCCTTCCCTTCTCCGCAAAGGTTCCAGTGCCTCCCTGTAATATTAACCTTCCTCACCAGGACCATTTCCCCTGGACCCTCTCCAATTCCTCTACTCCTTTTGTGTAATCAAAGTCACCGAACTGTAGATACCACCCCAGCTGAGGCCGGGCCAGTCTCTTACAAAGATTTGTGAGGTCATTGTCCTATAGCCCTTTCTTTCTGAGATTCTTTAACAACATTTTCCCCTTCTTCTTTCTACCCAAGAAGCATCACCTCTTAAACTCCATTTGCCCATTCCACCAGCATGTTTTTATCCTGCTGTAATTTATACAATTTTTTCCTCATCATCTATAAATTCCCAACTGTTGTTTCTAAATTCCAAAGTCCAAGTTGGTGATAAAGCCAAAAATAAGTCAATTCTCTAATAGGTTGCTGGGGAACACCACTATTCCCCTTTTCCAATCTGAAAGACAAGCATTAAACACAACACTAATTATTGTCTGTCAGTCCTGAAGAAGAGTCTCGGCCCAAAACGTCAGCTGCTTATTCATTTCCATAGAGGCTGCCTGGCCCACTGAGTTCCTCCAGCATTTTGTGTGTTTTGCTTTGGATTTCCAGCTTCCGCATAATTTCTCACGTTTGCTATTTATTATCTGTTTCTCAGTTAACTTACTTCCCTCCTTCAGAATCATCTGCATGGAATAGTAACTTTCTAGAAGTACATAGAGATTGTGTTATCTCATCAACTCTATCCAAACATGGCATCTACTGAGTTTTTGATTAGATTACAGATGGAAAACTGAGCTTAGAGCAGGGGCTCCCGAACTTAGTTATGCCACGGACCAATACCATTAAGTAAGGTGTCCTTGGACCTCAGGTTTGGAACCCCTGTCTTAGAGGAAAGATTTTCAAACATTATGCATGTTTAAATTAATCCAGAATCTATCGACGTATATGCAATTTATAGGATGAAGAATGTCAACCATTAGCAAAGCAGTCGTGTTGATAAATTCAGGTCAATGCAATCACCAGATTTATCATGCTCAGTATGCTTCACCTCAAATGCAGCCAATGTTGCAGCATTCAGTAGGAAGGGTAGGAAGGGTAGGGTATCAGGTGGGAAGGGTATCAACACAAAAGACACACTGAGAGTGGGCTGGGTGGAGGGGGTATAATTCTGTTACCTGAGATCGTCTGGTCTTTTACATCCCTTTGAACTTTGACCCGGGAGTGGGGAAAGTTGAACAGAACAGGCTTCCCACTAACCTGCAGAATAATATTTGGAAAGTTATGCTTTAATATGTTTCTCTTGAAATAGCAAAAGAATATTTTGGGAGAAAGCTTGGCATATCAGAAAGAAATATACAAACAGATATCCACAACAGAACTGCAAGTAAGGATGTAAAAATCAATGAAGTATGGAGTTCAGTCAACTCTGGAAACAGGGACACTTCAATACATAAGCAGTATCAACTGCAAACAAATCAAATATTCTTCTGTACAAAATCACTTTCCCAACCTTGTATTGAACAGTAATCCTAAACCTGAAACAGTTGTGAGAATGTGGGAAATGAATGTTAAGAATGGAAATCCATTTGCTTGTGCTTTGGTGTAACTTGCATTTAACAGCCAGTTAATACTCACCTTGGGCGATGTTCCTACACTTACTAGGAAATTGGCTCAGGTGTATCCAGGCACAGTTCACTTTAATACATCAGTCATTTGCCCTGCATCAGATGTGCATCCAGTGAAATCGTTTTGTGCCTGGCAGGCGTTTTCTCCCATCATCAACAGAAAATGCCTTTAAAAAGGAATAACCTTTGAATTGTATTTATAACTTCCCGGAAGGAAGAACAACCTCCTCTGCAAGTTGGCACCGAGATTCCAATTAAAGGCTCCCCATGGGAACGTTGTTTTTCTCCTCAGCCTCTGTCAAACTCATTTTTCTGTACCCTGTCTGTGTTCACATGAACCACTGATAAAAACAGTAATGCATAATTTGATAAAACACTAAGTAATGCACCTTAGTGCTATTGTAGACTTCTGATAACCCTCTACCTTGCACTGGTTTGTAACTACTCGTCGTCCAGTCACCATAAGACTGCAAGACCATAAGACAATGGAGCAGAATTAGGCTATTCAATCCATTGAGCCTGCACCGCCATCCCATCATGGCTCATCCCGGATCCCACTCAACCCCGTACACCTGCCTTCTCGCCATGTCCTTTGATGCCCTGACCGATAACAAAACAATCAACTTCCTCCTTCAATACACGCACGGACTTGGCCTCCACCACCTTCTGTGGCAGAGCGATTCACTACTCTCTGGCTAAAAAAATCCCTTCTTACCTCTGCTCTAAAAGGCTGCCCCACAATTTTGAGGCTGTGCCCTCTAGTTCTGGATACCCCCAGCATAGGAAACATCCTCTCCACACCCACCCTATCTAGTCCTTTCAACATTCAGTAGGTCTCAATGAGATTCCCCACACATTCTTCTAAATTCCAGTGAGTACAGGCCCAAAGCTGCCAAACGCTCCTCATATGCTAACCCCTTCAATCCCAGAATCATCCTTGTGAATCTCCTCTGGACTCTGTCCATTGACAACACATCCTTTCTATGATAAGGGGCCTAAAACTGTTGACAATACGCCAAGTGCGGCCTAACTAGTGTTTTATAAAGTATCATCTCCTTGTTTTTATATTCTATTCCCTTTGAAGTAAGTGACAGCATCGTATGGCAGGTGTCCAGCTCCACAAGAGGTCACTGTGGCCCCCAGCTGCTCCCCCCCTCCCATTTCCCCTCAACTTCATGGCCCGTTCCATGCTGCGGGCAGAGGGTGCTGTAAATCCAACCCGATATCTTTAACAGATTTTCAAGCCAGCTTCTTGACTTTTGCTGATCACTTGAATCTTCATGGTACAGAGGGCAACAGACCAAGTGTTGGTTAATATAAACATCATTCATTTAAATATCAATCAGTCTCTAGAAAATAGCTCACTGCAATTTAGAATGCAGTGATTATTCTGCTTTGAAATTCTATATTGTTCCAGTCATTTACAGTCAAGATGGCGCCTGCGTACAACACTCTTTTGGTTGACGTCTTCTGGATAGATCATGAAACCATGTATTTCATTTCTTTTATGTCTTTTATGTTGGTTTTTTTTGTCTTTAATGCGACTCTGGAACTGCTGGAGCCAGTGATTTGCAGGTTGGAGATCGTTTGGGTGTTCTGCAGCCTCGGAGAGGATTCTGGGAGAAAGAACCAACGTGAGCAAGAAAGCTGCGGGATGGGGTATGCGCCGATGTCCGACTCCATTTCACCGCTCACTCTGAGAGGATTCCAGGAGAGCACAGCAGTGTGAGCAAATTTCATGGTGAGAAAGCTGCGGGATGGGGTGTGAGCTGATGTTTGACTCCATTTCACCGCTCACTCTGAGAGGATTCCAGGAGAGCACAGCAGTGTGAGCAAATGTTTGACTCCATTTTGCTGACTAAAGCTTCTATCGTTCACCAATCGAAGCAATGAGGGAGATTGAAACAGTGAGGCGAGTGTGGAATGTGAGTGCTGGATGCCTGATCTCTGGGAATCACTCTGTGATCTGAGAGGGGAGAGCCGGCCGCTGTACCTGGAGAATGTTATCTGGGTGCTATGCATTACAGATATGGACTTGGACTAGAGACTTCAATCTTTCAGTCTTAATAGTTTCTTTGACTCTGTGATTTTCACCCAATTTTTCTCATTTTTTTTGTGTGTAGGGGAGAAGGTTTTGGGGGCCAATGTGCCTGTTCTATTTTTGCTTGTTTTTTGTGTGGGGTGGGGAGGATTTAAGGGGATTGATGATCATGCTGCTGTTCTTTTTCTTTCTCGGTTTTGTGGCTATCAAGAGAAGATGAATTTGAGAGTTGTACACTTTGATAATAAATGAACCTTTTTATACCTTAAATGAACCTTTTTATACCTTAAATGAACCTTTTTATACCTTTTAAAGTGGGCAATTGTTTTGTCTTTGAACAAACTAATGTGAAATATTGTCATCTGATTTTTATTTGCTTCTACATGGATATTCTCACCACACCTATAAATTTCAATGGATATTCACCAGGCTCCATAGAAATCTCACCACACCCACCAGGCTCGATAGAAATCTCACCACACCCACCAGGCTCCATAGAAATCTCACCACACCCACCAGGGTCCATAGAAATCTCACCACACCCACCAGGCTCCATAGAAATCTCACCACACCCACCAGGCTCCATAGAAATCTCACCACACCTACCAGGCTCGATAGAAATCTCACCACACCCACCAGGCTCAATAGAAATCTCACCACACCCACCAGGCTCCATAGAAATCTCACCACACCCACCAGGCTCGATAGAAATCTCACCACACCCATCAGGCTCCATAGAAATCTCACCACACCCACCAGGCTCAATAGAAATCTCACCACACCCACCAGGCTCGATAGAAATCTCACCACACCCACCAGGCTCGATAGAAATCTCACCACACCCACCAGGCTCGATAGAAATCTCACCACACCCACCAGGCTCCATAGAAATCTCACCACACCCACCAGGCTCGATAGAAATCTCACCACACCCACCAGGCTCGATAGAAATCTCACCACACCCACCAGGCTCCATAGAAATCTCACCACACCCACCAGGCTCGATGGATATTCACCAGGCTCGATAGAAATCTCACCACACCCACCAGGCTGGATAGAAATCTCACCACACCCATCAGGGTCGATAGAAATCTCACCATACCCACCAGGCTCGATAGAAATCTCACCACACCCACCAGGCTCCATAGAAATCTCACCACACCCACCAGGCTCCATAGAAATCTCACCACACCCATCAGGCTCGATAGAAATCTCACCACACCCATCAGGGTCGATAGAAATCTCACCACACCCACCAGGCTCGATAGAAATCTCACCACACCCACCAGGCTCCATAGAAATCTCACCACACCCACCAGGCTCCATAGAAATCTCACCACACCCACCAGGCTCCATAGAAATCTCACCACACCCACCAGGCTCGATAGAAATCTCACCACACCCACCAGGCTTCATAGAAATCTCACCACACCCACCAGGCTCGATAGAAATCTCACCACACCCACCAGGCTCGATAGAAATCTCACCACACCCACCAGGCTCCATAAAAATCTCACCACACCTACCAGGCTCCATAGAAATCTCACCACACCCACCAGGCTCGATGGATATTCACCAGGCTCGATAGAAATCTCACCACACCTACCAGGCTCCATAGAAATCTCACCACACCCACCAGGCTTGATGGATATTCACCAGGCTCGATAGAAATCTCACCACACCCACCAGGGTCGATAGAAATCTCACCACACCCACCAGGCTCCATAGAAATCTCACCACACCCACCAGGCTCCATAGAAATCTCACCACACCCACCAGGCTCGATGGATATTCACCAGGCTCGATAGAAATCTCACCACACCCACCAGGCTCGATAGAAATCTCACCACACCCACCAGGCTCGATAGAAATCTCACCACACCCACCAGGCTCGATAGAAATCTCACCACACCCACCAGGCTCCATAGAAATCTCACCACACCCACCAGGCTCGATAGAAATCTCACCACACCCACCAGGCTCCATAAAAATCTCACCACACCCACCAGGCTCGATGGATATTCACCAGGCTCCATAGAAATCTCACCACACCCACCAGGCTCGATAGAAATCTCACCACACCCACCAGGCTCGATAGAAATCTCACCACACCCACCAGGCTCGATAGAAATCTCACCACACCCACCAGGCTCCATAGAAATCTCACCACACCCACCAGGCTCCATAGAAATCTCACCACACCCACCAGGCTCCATAGAAATCTCACCACACCCACCAGGCTCGATAGAAATCTCACCACACCCATCAGGCTCCATAGAAATCTCACCACACCCACCAGGCTCGATGGATATTCACCAGGCTCGATAGAAATCTCACCACACCCACTAGGCTCGATGGATATTCACCAGGCTCGATAGAAATCTCACCACACCCACCAGGCTCCATAGAAATCTCACCACACCCACCAGGCTCGATGGATATTCACCAGGCTCGATAGAAATCTCACCACACCCACCAGGCTCCATAGAAATCTCACCACACCCACCAGGCTCGATGGATATTCACCAGGCTCGATAGAAATCTCACCACACCCACCAGGCTCCATAGAAATCTCACCACACCCACCAGGCTCGATAGAAATCTCACCACACCCACCAGGCTCCATAGAAATCTCACCACACCCACCAGGCTCCATAGAAATCTCACCACACCCACCAGGCTCCATAGAAATCTCACCACACCTACCAGGCTCGATAGAAATCTCACCACACCCACCAGGCTCGATGGATATTCACCAGGCTCGATAGATACTACATCCGTAAGGCTCAATGTGGTTGGATTTTATGTGGGGGTTAGGAATTTAACTACAGAATATATTGAAAATGATGGCTATGTTTAGGGTTAACCCCTTATAGTAGGTTGTAATAATATCTTGTAATTACAACCTTATTGAATCCACTTTTGTATTGTGGATGTTACTGCGAGCTGTCTCTCAACGTTTCATTCTGGAAACAGAAGGAATAAGTGGTTTGGTGCAGCTGATGAGACGGCAGGTAAGAGGCAAGAAGGGAGCTACTAGGAAGGATTGGAACTGCAAGTTAATGACCTGAAAGTCTCTCCTGTGCTTTTTCGAACTTCTGTTTCCCAAAATAACCCTCATTTTACAACAAACTGGTGCAGAGATGCTTGTATATCTATTCCTCAGGGAGGCCAGAGGAGTTTGTCTGTGTGGACTTTAGTAAAGCATTCGAAAAGCTCCATCATAGTAGACTGGTCCAGAAGATTGAGGGACAAGGGATGCACAACAAGTTAGAAGGCTGAGCATAGAAGAGTGTAACACAGGAATGGGGCCTTCAGCCTAAGAGTCTATGATGAACATGATGCCAAATTAAACTAGTCCCTACTGCCTACACTTGACTCATGTCCCTCCATTCCCTGCGTTTTCATATTATCTGTGTCGGTAAATTGCCTACAATATTGGCTCTGACTCTGTGGTTAGTAACATGTATCAGTGATTTGGCTGAACGTGTAAGTAGTCTGATTTCAAAGTTTTCTAACAACATGAACAGTGGATAATGAGGAAGGTTGTTAACTGATGGAAACAGAAGAGTTACAAACTTGGGCAGAGAAGTGGCAGATGGTGTTTAATTCCACTAAGTGTCAGGTGACGCATTGTGAGAGGTCAGATTCATGAGGAAGGCATAGAGTAAATGGACAATTTGTAAAGAGCACTGATACACAGAGGGATGTTGGATGTAAGTTGATAATAACTCACTGAGGACAAACGCAAGAGGAAAGTACAACATAATGGGCATAACACTTAGCAGCTGATGTACAGAGCAAAATTAGGGTGCAAGTCCTTGGCTCAATGAAAATGGCAGTACATGCATAGAACAGGAAAGAAAGCCTATGGCATACTTGCCCTTATGAGTGGGACACTGTGTATTAGAATTTGGAAAGTTCTGTTGTCAATTGATTTGGCAACATTTAGAGTATTCAGTTCTGGTAGCTACACTATCGGAAGGATAGAACCATAGAACATTACAGCACAGAAACAGGCCTTTTGGCCCTTTTTGGCTGTGCTGAACCATTATTCTGCCTAGTCTCACTGACCTGCACCTGGACCATATCCCTCTATACACCTCTCATCCATGTACCTGTCAAAGTTTTTCTTAAATGTTAAAAGTGAGCCTGCATTTACCACTTCATCTGGCAGCTCATTCCACACTCCCACCACTCTCTGTGGGAAGAAACCCCCCCCTAATGTTCCCTTTAAACTTTTCACCCTTCATCCTTAACCCATGTCCTCTGGTTTTTTTCTCCCCTAGCCTCAGTGGAGAAAGCCTGCTTGCATTCACTCTATCTATACCAATCATAATTTTATACACCTCTATCAAAGCTTCCCCTCATTCTTCTACGCTCCAGGGAGGATGTGGAGGCTTTGGAGAGGGTGGAGAATAGGTTCACCAGGATGCTGCCTGAAGTGGAGTGTATTAACTATAAAGAAAGATTGGACATACTTGGATGGTTCTCTCTAAAGCATCAGAAGCTGGTGGGGTGATCTCAGAGGATATATACAATCAGAGAGACATGGATGGATTAAATAGTCAGAGTCTATATCAGGGTGAAAATGAAAAGTACTTCTTGGAACCTATCCATAATTACAAAAGAGGTGGGTGTCAGTGGTCAGAACAAATATTGAGGTAGATGATTCCCTGGTGACTGACAAAGTATGTCTCAGGCCATTATAGGAGAGGAAATGCATAGCCTTAGCAGAGATATTTGCATCTCCATTCATACCATCTGTGATGCTGTATAAGATCACCCTTCTACATTCTACTTTCTATGGAAAGAAGCCCCAGTGTTTCCAACCTCTCCATATAACTCAAGCTCTCCAGCTTTGGAAAAATAATTGTGAATATTTTTCTGCATCTTTTCCAATGTAATCACACCCTTCCTTTAGATGGGCAACCAGAAATACACACAACTGTTGTCTCACTAACAGTTTCTACAACTGTACCATAGTGTCCCAACTCTTGTACACAACTCTGACTGATGAAAATGCACGTGCCAAAAATGTTTGCACCACCCTTACCTGATATTAACCCTCTAGAAAACATTTAGAACACTCATATAAATTTAAGCAATAACGACTGTATCTTCATCCCAGGCAATCCCCCCCCAGGACCTGTTTCCAGTTTGGCTTTACAGGTTCTGAGATGGCTTGTAAAGGCAGAGTACAAACTGTAGATATTTCAATAGAAGAAGCAGATGAAGTTAGGTTAGTAAGTAGGACAGTTGTAGTTGTATGTGGGAGAGTTGGAGAGAAGTATGTGGGACAGTGGGAGAGCAGTATATAGGACAGTTGGAGTTGTATGTGGGACAGTTGGGGAGATGTATGTGGGACAGATGGAGAGAGCATGTGGGTCAGTTTGAGTAGTATGTTGGACAGTTGGGGAGAAGTATGTAGGACAGGTGGGGAGAATATGTGGGATGTGCACTCCTGTTGCTCATGCAGAACTTACGTGTAATCTCGAAGCAGGGTGTCAAGCTTATAACTACCATCCCAAGTGCTTGTTTTGCATTTTGTGCCAGAGATGCCAGGAGAAGATGCTTGTACTGCCCTTCTTAAAGGAGAATCTGAGCTATTCTGGAACATTTTTCTCCAACTTCCCGGTAACCTGCACCCATGGCAGGGCTTGAAGCAGAGCACCTAATTCAGAGGTTTGGTGTCGGGCACATGAACATTCATGGCTTCCCTACTGTAGCTTACTGAGATTAACATGGGTCTTCATTCTGATTGAGAGAGGACATTAACCTTGGTTCACATCTCCTCCCAGGGGATTTGTAGCAATTTGTGAAGTGCATGTGGATGGTATTGTTCCAGTGCCCTGGGATGCTGCAGGTCTCAGAAGCATACAGAAGAAACAGAACACAAGTTGGTCTTGGTGATGTCATCTGTGGATTACTCCACACAATTGTGATCTCCTCAATGAAGAAAGGGTGTACTGTCTATAGAGGGAGTGCTATGAAGAAGCATCAGATTGTTTTTTGAATGTCAGATGGGTCATACGGTGCATGGACAAATGGACAGATCATGGAACAATATTAAGTTAAGGCTAATGTCTCATCTGTAATATTTAGAATGCAAAAAGATCTTTTTTAGAAAAAAATTTTTACAGACCTCCTTGGGGTGGCTAAAGGGATCATGCAGTCTCGGTGGGTAGACTAGATAGGACTGACATGAGAGGTAAATTTCTCACACTGTTGGTGATGAATCTTTGGAATCCTTTACCTTCAGGAGCAGTGGAGAGGCAGCCTCTGAGTTTATTTCCATTAGAGACCAATAGGCTTCTGGACATTGGCAGAAATAAGGGATATATGGAGTGACATAAATAGTCTGGGGTTTGAAGATAAGCCAAAGTCTTGTTGAATGTCATGGCAGACATCTGCTCCCACTCATATTTTTGATGTTGCATATTTTTTATTTTTAAAAAAATATAATAAGTAGTCTGACTTGTCTTTTTTTTCTGGTTCCTGTTCCTTTCCACTGAAATGAGTGGTGTTGCTGTACCTGTGTTGGTTAGGGGGAATGGTCAAATTGTTCAGTTCAACTAGTGAAAAAGTACGGAAATAGTATCTCAGAACTGGATGCCAATGAGAGCAGTCATGGTCAAAACTCACATATGGGTGGGATGTAACTTTGGGGTAAAATGCTAATAGGCTCCAGAGAATTCTCACTGGGTACAATATTCAAAATGGAAGAGGTCCATTTCTCCCACATTCTGTTGTTAATTTGAAATATGATAACTAAAACAACATTTTTTAATAATTTATATTTATTGTTGGAAAACAGTTAAATATAAAATACAAGTGAATAAATCTTCCTTACTTCTGTTGTCTGTGGTTGAGATTGTCTGGAATGGGATAATTTCTCTGGAACTTTGCGATTTACGGCAGGTACATCTTCAAGGCGAGATTCACGTGGTTTGTCAAACCAATCTGTTTCTTCCCGACGAAGATGGTATGCTTTGAAAATCAAAATACTATCAGTTCTTCAAAAACATGCAATTGGAGTTTAAGGGTGGCAGCAAACTCCGGGAGAGGATGGCATTCTTCCCGTGGCTTTATGCAGCATGCAAGCTTTCCAACATGTTCATGCACAAATATCACCCACAACACAAGATTATGGCAAAGCGCAAAACACAATTGCAACATTTTGTAGATTTACTAACTGGGCACTAAAGGAGAGTAAACCATGGAATGTTGATACTTTTCTTAAATTTTAACGAGATTAAAAGTTTTTGCATAGAAATTATTTGGGTGTCATATGGACAAATGTCAGTTCTCATGAAGATTTTTTTCTAAGGATTGATAGTAGTTATCAGTAAAATATAAACTCAAATCAAAATTAAAAAAAAATCATTCTAATCTGGCATTAGAGTCAGTTAAGTTGGTCAAAACAACTTTTTTGATTCAGTTACTGTCCAAAGTTTTTAATAATAATTGGAATCTAGTCAGGACAACATAAATTCTGCCATAGATTCTAGAAACATGAACTCCTTTGATTTGGAAACAAAATACAATATTCTGAATGGAAAAGGGCCAGTTAGCAACCAACTGCTAACAGTTGATATCAATTTCTATTGTCACTGACATTGCATAAATCATTAAATGTTAGATTTTCATCCACTGATGGTGGACATGTGAGAAATCTACCCTTTCTTGAGAAATATTTTTCTCAGTTCTGAAAAGCTACTCAACACAACAATGTAAGTTGTTTTGGGATTTGTATTTATCCACCTGAAGCAGTAGTGTCCTTAATTAGAACATCATGCTGCTCCAAGTTTTAATCTTCCTAGTGGAATTGTTGAAACTGAAGGTCTGACACCATATACTTTTGGTATTTTCAGTGAACAAATCTTCTCAAGAGCCAATGACCATGCTTTGAATATGTACCATATAAACCACTCAGTGGCCTTTCATTAGCTAGCAAACTCAATTTAACAAAGCTGAAAGTCTAGCCAAATTATTCAACTCACAATTGATTTCAATGAACTTAGTTTGGTTGGGTTCAGTTAATTGATTCAGTGCTGTGCATAGGCCTGTTCGATATAAAGCAAGAGAAGGAAAAAGGAAAAGAAAAGCAGCGTCAGAATAGTTAGGTTCCTCAGGTGGTACTTTATTTTTATATGATGTAGGGAACCGAGAATATTCACTGCAGTCATCTCTGATTAAGTTAACCAGCATTTTCAAACTAAAATCTGGTGATGTCATTGTTTGTATTCAGATGATAGGGAAATGGGACAGAAAGCAGACAACAGAAAGAAATTCAGAATGTCCCAAAGCAACAAATGAACTCTTTGTCAATAATATGAAAAATATATAAAACATTTGTTAACTCTGAAAGATAATTCCAAAAATAAACAAGCCTGTCTCTTTCAATCATTCAGCAAATTAGACACTTTGAGGATGGTGTTTTAAGTTGCACATTTCATCCCTCTGTAGGGTGATGAACACTTTCACTAACCAAAGTTTACTGCAGGTGCCTTGCTAGAAGCTCAGTGAGAAATATTTATCTGTGAACCCATGCAGATTTCTGCGAGCTATTTGTTTTACTTATTAGGTCTAGAATGGAATTGACAGCTTTCTTGTATAGCCAATTTCCAAATACAAAGATAAAGCAGTTGAACATAACTCAGTAGCATCTTGTCTTTATGGACCTCAATAAATTACAGTTGGAAGTGACCAAACCCTACTCTTAGTATTTTCTGGATTTTCTTGAATCTGTCAACGTTGAAAGAAATATGGCGGAGATAAAGACACTTCCCCATTTTTATCAACTTGTATGCTAAGGAAATGATATCCTGCAGTAAAAGCCCAATACCCTAAACTTAAAAGTACTAATTTCTCTGTGGATGGATAGCAAATGGTCATGAAAATGGTTTAGTCACAACCCCCCCACCACATAAATAAATAAATAATAAAGAAAACAGCAAGACAGCTGCCCTTCATAAAATCATTGCAGTAACGTACACATTCACAAGAAATAGATGACTTCAGAGCACAGAATATTGAGCAGTACAGAACAAGAACAGGACTTTCAGTCCACAATGCTTTAGTGAAGTACTTAAACATGTAACTAAATGAACTAACACTTCTACCTACACAACGTCTACATCCCTCTATTCTCTGCACACCCAGATTCAGATATGCTTTTCTAAGAACTTCCTAAATGCTTCTATCATATCTGCTTCCACCACCATCCTAGTCAGCACATTTCAGATACCCATCACTCTCTATGTAAAAAAAACTTGTCCTGTATATGCAACTCCTTTGAACTCCCCCCCCCCCACCTTAAATGCAAGCCCTCTGGTACTAGATATTTTGACCATGGGGTAAAAGATACCAGCTTTCTTCTACCTATGACTCTCATAATCTTATCAACCTCTATTAGATCTTTCTTCAGTCTCTGCTCCCCTGAAATAAAAGCATTACAAGTTTGTCCAACCTCTCCCTATGGCTCGTGCTCTCTACTCAAGGCAGCATCTTGGTAAATCTCCAAAGCCCTAATATCCTTCTCATAATGGGATGACCAGAACTTTATAGTTTAAGTGGTCGGTGTTGGGACCACTTCTGTTTATGCTGCATATTAATGATTTAGATGATGGAATAGATGGCTTTGTTGCCAAGTTTACAGATGATATGAAGATTGGCGGAGGGGCAGGTAGTGTTGAGGAAACAAATAGGATGCAGAAGGACTTGGATAGATTTGGTGAATGGGCAAGAAAGTGGCAAATGAAATACAATATTGGAAAATGCATGGTCATGCACTTTGGTAGTAGAAATAAATGTGCAGACTATTTTCCAGGAATCTGAGATGCAGAGGGACTTGGGAGTCCTTGTGCAGAACACCCTGAAGGTTAACTTGCAGGTTGGGTTGGTGGTGAGGAAGGCAAATGTCACGTTAGCATTCATTTCAAGAGGTCTAGAATACAAGAGCAAGGATGTGATGCTGAGGTTTTATAAGACACTGGTGAGGCCTCACCTTGAGTATTGTGAACAGTTTTGGGCCCCTCATCTTAGAAAGGATGTGCTGGCATTGGAGAGGGTCCAGAGGAGGTTCACAAGGATGATTCTAGGAATGAAAGGGTTATACATCTGGGTTGTCATACAAGGTTAATACAAGGCTATCATCTGGGTCTATACTCACCGGAATTCAGAGG
Organism: Hypanus sabinus; assembly: GCF_030144855.1. Lineage (NCBI taxonomy): Eukaryota > Metazoa > Chordata > Chondrichthyes > Myliobatiformes > Dasyatidae > Hypanus > Hypanus sabinus. The sequence goes on from NC_082718.1 coordinate 28,324,278, forward strand.
GATGAGGGGAGATCTCATTGAAACCTTTCGAATGGTGAAAGGCCTAGACCCAATAGATGTGGAAAGGATGCTTCCCATGGTGGAAGAGTCTAGGCACATCCTCAGGATAGAGGGACGCTCTTTCAAAACAGAGATGCGGAGAAATTTCTTTAGTCAAAGGGTGGTGAGTTTGTTGCCAGATGCAGCTGTGGAGGCCAGGTTGTTGGGTGTATTTCAGGCAGAGATTGATAGGTTCTTGATTGGATGTGGCATCAAAGGTTACGGGGAGAAGGCCGGGAACTGGGGTTGAGGAGGAGATTAAAAAAAAGGATCAGCCATGATTGGATGGCAGAGCAGACTCGGTGGGCCAGACAGCCTAGTTCTGCTCCTATGTCTTGTGGCCTTATACAATACTCCAGATGCAGCCTAACTAGAGGTTTAGCAACACAACTTCCTGACTCCTGAACTCAATACCTCAGCAAATAAAGGCAACCATGACATATACTTTCTTTACCACCTTCTCAACCTGTGTAGCCAATCTCAGGAAGGCATGGACTTGGAACCCAGAGCCCCTCTGTACATCAACACTGTTGAGAATCCTACCGTTAACTGTGTACTGTACCCTTATATTTGATCTCTCAAAGTGTAGCAGCTCACATTTAGCTGGATTAATCTCCATCTTCCATTTCTCCACCCATATCGGGAACTGTCACTATCCTGCTACATCCTTTGGCAATCTCCATTTCCACAACATCAGAAATCTTTGTGTCATCTGCAAGCTTACTAACACACCCATCTATATTTTCATCTAAGTAACTTATACATATTACAAACAAAGTTCCCAATTTGGATCACTGAGGAACATCACTAGTCACAGACCTCCATCCAGAACATGATTCATCAATCATTACCCTTTATTTTCTACGGTCAAACCAATTCTGAATCCACATGACCATTTCACTGTGGATCCCATGCATCTTAATCTTCTGATGAGCCTTGTCAACTGCCTTACTAAGGTCCACATAGATATATCCATCATTCTACCATAAATTACTCTCATCACCAGCCCAGAAATAATTAAGTTAGTAAAACATGGCTTGCCTGAACCAAGCCACGCTGACTGTCTTTAAGAGGCCATGAGTTTCTAAATACCCGTAAATCCTATCCCCAAGAATCCTCTCCAGTAGTTTCCCTACCCTGCTACTGGCGTGAGAGTCACTGGTCTGTACTTGTTAGGATTATCCCCATTTTCCTATTGAATAATGGCCCAACTTTAGCTACTTAGTGTGGAGGAAATGTGGGATTTCGGGAACAACGTCCACAGATCCCTCAAAGTTGCTGAAAAAATTGGTAGGGTGGTTAAAAATGCATATGGTGAGTTGGCATTCATTAGTCGGGGGTTGAGGTTAAGAGCCAGGAGGTAATGTTGCAGCTCTATAAAACCCTGGTTAGACCACATAGAGTATTGTTCTGACTTCTGGTTTTCTCATTATAAGAAGAATGTAGCAGTTTTAAAGAGGCTGCTCCCTTGATTAGAGAGCAGCTCTTATGATGATAGGTTGAGCGAGGTAGGATGACAGGTGACTTTATAGAGCTGTACAACGTGATAAGAGGCATGGATTGAGTGGACAGCCAGAGACATTTTCCCAGGGCAGAAATGGCTAATATGAGGGGGTATAACTTTAAGGTGATTGGAAGAAAGTATGGGGGGGATATCAGAGGTAAGTGGGCATGTGCAATGCCTTGCAAAGGGTGGTGGTAGAGGCAGATACATTAGGGAGATTTAAGAAACTCTTAGGCACACGGATGATAGAGAGATGTAGAGTAATGTAGGGAGGAATGGTTAGATTGATCTTAGAGTAGGTACAAAGGTTGGCACAACATTGTGGGCTGAAGGGCCTGTACTTTACAGTGGTGTTCCATACTCTATCTTCTACTTGCCAGTCCTCTGGAACTTTGCCTGTGGTTAGACAGGACATAAAGATTTTGGTCAAGGTCACAGAAATCTCATCTTTTCCCTCTCCGAATAATCTGGGGTGAATCACATCCAGCTTAATGTTCTTTAAGAGGCCTCATATATGCTCTTCTCTTATGTACTTAACTAATATTGTAATTCCCCTACTTAGCTGACACAGAACCGTCAGTGTAAGAAAAATTCTGGAAGATTTGTAACAGTTTCAGGGAAACTTTTCTCTGCTGAAGTATACACAAATACTTGGACATAGACAAGAGTAAGGGAGTATGAAAATGAACATAGACAAGAGTAAGGGAGTATGAAAATGAATAGGAACTATGTGCATGCACCTCAAGTACCTTTTGTCAGTGATAAAATAACCCCTGTGTTCCGTTTTACCTTCACTGTCTGACATGGCATGTTGGAAGTCATCCATGATGAAGGCGATATCGCGGTCGTATCCACGGGTCCGTGACTCCTCCCTCATATGCTGCTGCACTTCAGGCAGTGAGTGGCTTGAGCCAAACTGCTCCCTGGTGTCGGCCGATATTGGCGGCAGTGGTCCTGCTGCTGCCCGAGCCATCCCCATGGGCTGTCCAACTGGGCTGAGAGGGCTTTCCTCCTCTGAGTTCTGGGCCACAATGGGAATTCTACCCCTACTGTGGCTGATGGGCAAACTCGACGGCTTAGTTCGTCCAGTTGGAGTACTATGTACATAGGCCATATCTAATGGATCACTTTCCTGACTTTTTATCCGTAGCGATGTGCTGGAAGAATCTCTTTTAATTGACAGATCAAGTCCATAGACAGATGAGGGCCTGGACCTTGTGCCACTTGTGTAAGCTTTGTCAATGTCATCATCTAGGGTCGACCTAATGGCTGCTCCCAGAAACTTCTGCTGGTCGCGAATATTTTTTCTCAGTCCAAATGTAATGTCGTCCTGCAAAAGTCTTGCCCTGGAGCCAACCCCAGCTGCTGACGGCATACTGCCCATATAGCTGGCGTATTCTGCCTCTACGTCGCGAGCTTCCTGAATTGGCAAAAACTTGGAAATCTTGGGGTCCAGCAGCTGTTTTTTGTGCTTGCTCTGCTTTTGGTAAATGAAGGAGGGGGGCAGTTGCTTCGCGGCCTGTTTTTCCAGAGTTAGCCTGCTAATGCTGTACTTCTCAGATTTCGCAAAGTGCCTGTAGCTGCTGTCTCCATGGTAATAGTGAGGGAGGCCGGAAAGATGTTCTAAACCTTCCGTACCTCTGCGAAACTCCTGTTTTATTTGTTGCTTCAGAAGCTTCAGCTCATAAGGATCCTCCATGGAGTCCTCTTCCGCCTTCCCGTAGGAGTGTAACCGGCTGGACGCCTGCAGTGTTCCAATGAAGTCCTTCACATCTCCAGCTCTGCGTGCTTCGCTGGCATGGAGAAGTCGCTCACTCTTTTGTATTTCCTTCTGTAAATGGTGAAGATTAAAACCAGCGGTAAGGGAACTAGACCCTTTAGTGAGTTCGCCAATATCATCGAGCAGCACATAGTTCCTGGATGCATGGGGGTCCAGGTCTGTATAGTAGGAATCTGCAGAAATGTTTGACATTGGACTACTTGCCATTGCCCCTCTTTCGTCCAAGCCTAGCCTATGGTCTAAACTGCTTAGGTGAGGAACTGCATATGTCGTGTCTGTAGAAGTGGAGGCCAACAGAATGGGCTGATTGTGGATCACCTCATAGTGTGTGGTAATTTTTGGTTCAAGATCAGCAAGTGTGCTCTGCCTGGGCTTCTGCTGAATCAACATCGCTTGTGATGAATGCGGGTAGGCTGTGGACTGGCTTTGGGGAGCAGGAGACTGCTGTTGTTGGTAGGTAATGGTGGGCACTGCTTGATATGTAGGCTGTGTTTGATAGGGAGAGACTGGTTGATGGTATAATGCCTGCTGTTGGTACTGTGTTTGGGCTTGTGTTGTTGCTGGAGTGGAGTACTGGTACTGCGTATAACGGCTGGGAGTGGTCGCATACTGAGTTTGAGACTGGGTTTGAGAGGAAAGAAACTGGTCATAATCAGACTGTGGTGCTGTTCGAGGCCTTTCTAATCCACGTTGTCCATCCAGTCTGGTATCCCTGATGTTGCTCACTTCACTGTCTGACATGTAATCTCGTTCCTCAGCCACACCCTGCAAATATGCTCGCTCCCTCTTCTCACGCTCCTTCAGTAAAGCTTCTTTTCTTCGATTGATGCCCATTTCTAAATATCGCAACTTGGCATCAATTTCTTTCTCTTCTTCATCCAGCTCTGCCTGTTTCTTCCGGAGTTTCGAGGACTCTCTCTCCACGAGCTCCAATTCCCTGTCAATGTCCTGGAGGATTTTAGCTCTGGCCATGGTGTTTGTCCTGCAGACTCGCCTGCGGGAGACAGAGCCTGCACTGGAGAACGTCACCTGGCTCCCAGGGGCACCAGCCTCCTCTGGAGGAGGGTTGGGAAGAGTCCGCTTCACTTTTTTCTGCGTACCCACTGTAGAGATATTCTGAGAACTTTTGGTCTGAAATCAGAGCAAACAACATGAATGAATAGTGCTTGCAAGGTTAGAAGCCCAGGTGCAATACCATAACGTCAATGAAATCCAGCAACACTCAAGTGTATTTTACTCCAGCTCAGGCCAACATGAAATGCTGTTAGGATTTTGCCGGAGATTTCACTTACAATTAAGCACCAGAACTGACTGTCACCCATGAGCCTCTGCTTCCCCTTAAACAATCTATCATAACATGTTTGCTATTGTATTCTCTGGGCACTGAACTCAGCAGCTTGTTGCTAATGTTAGTCACTGAATTGGTATGGATCCTTGTATCTCCAGTTCTTTGGACAATGGGGGAGAACACACTTGGCTGGCTTGTGAAATTCATGCTACAGAATATGCATGTGGGTTTGAAAATTCAGATAATTCAGTTTCAGTCCATTTGATCTTTTTAGGCATAACTGAATTTTTTTTTACATTTGATCTGTCCAGCAAGGTCAGGTTATTAAAATAAAAACATCAACTTTTGTTCTCTAGTCAGGCAAATAATTTGAAATTAGCAGTAATAAGATTATCATAGGACTATAAAATATAGAAGCAGAATTAGGCCATTTGGCTCATTGAGTCTGCTCCACCATTTCATCATGGCTGATCCATTTCCCTCTCAGCCTGCCTTCTCCTTGTATCCCTTCATGCTCAAGAATCTAACAAACTCTGCCTTACCTATACCCAATGACTTGGCCTCCACAGCTGCCTGTGACAATGAATTCCTTGTATTCACCAGTCTCTGGCTAAAGAAATTCCTCTTTATCTGCATTCTAAATGGACATCCATCTATTCTGAGGACATATCTTCTGGTCTCAAGCTCCCCTACTATAGAAAACACCCTCTCCACATCCACTCCATGGAAGTCTTTCAACATTTGTTAGATCTCAGTAAGGTCCCCCCCCCCCCCCCATTCCAGTGAGTACAGGCCCAGAGCCATCAGACCATTCACATGATAAACCTTTCAATCCCAGAATCAGTTTCATGAACCTCCTTTGAATCCTGTCATAAATCCCATCCTTAGGATTTCTCTCTAACAGCTTCAGGACCACTGATGCCTTACTGGTCTATAGTTTATTGGAATATCCCTATTTCTTTTCTTGAACAAAGGAACAACATTCACTAATCACCAGTCCCCTAGAACCTCCTCTCTAGCTAGAGAGGAAACAAAGATCTTGGTCAAGGCCCAGCAATCTCATCTCTTGTCTCTCTCAATAACCTAGGGTATATCCTATCATGCCCTGGAGACTTATCTAGCTGAACATTATTACAGAAACCCAGCACTGTCTCTTTCTTTATCTCAATATGCCCTTGCCAATTTGCAAGCTCCACGCTGATCTCATTATCTTCCACGGCCTTCTTGGTAAATGCTGACACAAGGTACTTGTTTAGAACCTCACCCATGTCCTAGATCTCCAGCAACTGTTCTGTCCTTTAGTGGAGCTACCTTCTCCCTAGTCAGCTTCTTGCTCTTGACATCTTGGGATTCTCGTTAATGAAGTAAAACCATTTTGCTCTTTTTTTTTTCAATGCAAAGATTCACAATTGGTTGCACTACGTTCCTGAAAGCACCTGCAACATTGCAGGTACTTTGGTGTGAAATTGTTGACCATACCTCTAGTAAAACTCAATCAGGATTTCAGAATCAGAATCACCAGCACGTGTTGTGAAATTTGTTAACTTAGCTTTTAAAATGCAATTTCACTGATGTACTGTTTGGTGCTAATCATTAAATTAAAACCACCATGTCTCATTGCTGCAGTGGTTACCAAATACCTCACTGGACACATATAATCCAGTCAGGAGCCATTGACTTGTTTTTCTGTTTTCAAACAATACAATAATTTTCATTCACATATCTAGTTGATTTATTATTCTTAATTCAAATAAAAAAGTCTAATATAAAGCTGCCATTTGCTTGCCAATGATCTGGTCTAAGAAGTTTCTTGCTGATGTCATAATGAAGTAATATTGCTCAATCGTCTTCTAATTCTTCACTGGGCTACAGGACTATTTATTAGTTAATAAAATATGAATGCTTCAGTGCCTGTAAATCTATTTGCAACTCCTCACATAGCTGTTGATTTACATGTCACCTATTGTGTGCTTATCAATCAGCCTTCTTCTTGGCTATCAGTCTACAAGAGAATGCAGTACATATTGTTACATCTTAAGATTAAAATTCTGCTTGGGAACAAAATGATTGATGCTCTAAAGAGCAATTATCTTCTACACTGATGAACAAAGAATAACAATCTGTTGTGACTAAACATGTCATTTTTCTACGGAAGTACTACTGTCTATTGTAGCATTACATAACATTGAGAAAGCAGCAACCTACTTCATGAGAAAACCTCAAGACATTGTACGAAGTAATTACACATGCTAGGAATGCATCGGCTGCGCTGTGAGACAGTGGCTTCATTTTAAATTTGAATCGTCCGTTTAGTGATTCTGTTCAATTGGATTAACCATAATCAATAATTAACTAGACATATAGCATTAGCAATTGCAATTCAGAAACACTATTCAGAATAGCATCAGCAATTCCAACTCCAGAGCCTAGCAATTATACCAAAATACAGGAAAATTTTTAAGTGATTACCAACAAAATTGTGATAAAACAAGTCATTTAAAAATACTTACAATAGACATGCGCCAAAGAATTATGATTTTCTTTAACACATGCACATTATTCAAAAACATGAATAATATTATAATGTGAATAATGTAACAGTTTAACAGCAGTAAAAGTACCACATCTAGTCAGCAATATAACAGGTGATCCAATGGTTTTCATTACTTAAAGTTTACATCTACCCTCCCAACTGCCCCACTGCTCCCTGCTTTGGAGGTTCAGGCTCTGTGTTGCCTTCCACCTGAGTGGAGAGGACAGAGTGTTTCTTTCAGAGAGTCTGACACTTAGCAGATGCTGAGAAATGGGCTCAGTCCCATCCAGTGACTCAGCACAAGGGCACACCAACCATTATCAAGCAACGTCAGTATTTATCTCTGATATGCCCATTCCAAAATGAATAATTGCTGAGCAGTAGCAAAAAATAACCTTGTATATCTAAATAATTCACAGCCTAAGGGATATATTATGTATCTTATAAAATAGCTAGTGGATGAGAAAAAATGTTTGAATGCTTGATGATTATCAACAAGAGAAAATCTGCAGATGCTGGTAACCCAAGCAACACACATAAAACGCTGGGGGATCTCAGCAGGCTCTTCAGCAAGACTGTTGAAGGGTCTCAGCCCGAAACATTGACTGAACACCTTTTCCATAGATGGTGCCCGGTCTGCTGAGTTCCTCCAGCATATGGTGTGTGTTGCTAGTGCTTCGGTAAGATTGCTTTGAAATTCCTTTTCAAAATTCACCATTTTCATTAATCCCTCCTGGATTTCTATAATCTAAGAATTTTTTTGTTTGAATTTATAAAAGGCATTCTGTTGGCTATGAATGTGTAAATCAATTGAATCGTTTATTTAATTCATCAAGTATTACTAATGAATTAATATAGATACAATACGCTACTGTTCATTCTGGATAAGGTTGTCTAACTGAAAATTCAATAGAATCAGAACCAATTTTGGAAACTGAAATGAGACCAAAAATGTTTGAAGGCTGACAGATTGCAAAGGAATGCTTCACTTGTGGTAAGTGAAGGAGCTTCTGTAAATAGATTATGGCTCCTAACTGCATTGAGCAAACATCTGCAAGAGATCATTATATCATTAGATGAATCAGATAATGTACACAGCATCAAAGTTTGATTGTATATCTGTTTGGAGCAATAATTCATAATGTAGAGGGGAACGAATGCATTTGCTGAACTCTAGTCCTTACAGGATTTGTTTCAGGATGGTTACTAAAACATTAATCTCCAGATTGTTACCTGAGCCACATGCAAACTGGCATAGGGTTAATGGATCAGAGAGTTAAACACATGGCTCAAAGACTGGTGTGGGAGAAGTAGATTTGAATTTGTGGCAAATGGCACCAGTACTGATGAAGGAAGGAGTTGTTTCAACGAGATGGGCTCCACCAGAACGATGCTGGCACCAGGGTCCTAGCAAATTGCATAACTAGAGCTGTGGATAGGATTTTAAATTAAATAGTAGGGGAAGGGGTAGATTCCACAGCTTGGAAAAGTATGGATAAAGGAAAAGGAAAGGAGAGTTCAGGAGAGGTTACTGAAATTTCCAGAATAAAGAAGAAAACAAGAAGTTTAGAAAGAGATAAAAATTTAACTTCTGGCAACATGGAGACAAAATTGAGAAGAAGGAGGTAGTAAATTTCTGGGAAGATGGCAGCACATTCAGACACAATGGCCTTTCTGGGTCAAAACAAAGGTGTAATTGTTTGTCTTTTATGTCTTTTTCATGATTGCAAGACACTGTTGGATATGGGAACATCAAATACTGTCGGTCTATGCCTGTAGTGAGTCACTGGATAGTGATGGAGCTGGACGCTGTGCACTGTGACGCAGTTTGCTTCAGCCACCCAGGGAAGAAGGCATCAGGAGCGATGCATAGAGAGTGGTCCAATGGATTGTGCAGGTGATTGTCCTGGATGTTTCTGCTGTGATCACAAGACCCCGTTGGACACCGGTAACATAGGATATTGCAAAACTGGTTCACTGGTTCATTGGTGAGACCGACGGCGGGGGCGGGGGGTGGGGAGGGAGCCTGAGTTGCCTCGGTCGTTGTGCGGACAAGGCCCTCTCGCCTCGGCCCCGCCTGTTGAAGCTGCTGCAGAAGGAGATGCTGAAGCTGGCATGTGCCACTAGATTGGGGGCTGGCCCCTCCCATCAGTGATGCTCTCTAGCATGCGCTCGGTGAAAGTCAAACTGGATTGTGCTCACTGGTGTGAGTTGAGAACTGCTGCAGGCTCGTTCTTGCAGAAACATGGCTGCAGGATACTTCAATGCATCATCATTCTGCAGGCCATGACACTCAGGGACTTGGGTTATATAATTTTAATATGTTGTTTCTTTTGTAAATGCATGTTTTTCTGCTATCATAGTTAAGTGCACTATAAGTGCTGTGTGTTGTGTGTTACTGTTGTACTGTCTTTGGCACTTTGGTTCCATAAGAAAGCAGTTTCGTTTGGCTGTATTCATGTATTGACTAGATCACAATTAAACTTGAACTTGTCTTCTACATTAGCTAAGGTAATAAATTGCATTCGACATTGGCTTTGTGGTTGAAGTTGCAGAGTGGTAGTTTTTCTGACTGTGGGCCTGCCTCCAGTGGTGAGTGCATGAATCGGTGCTGGGTCCATTGTTGTTTGTCATCTATATCAATGACCTGGATGATATTGTGGTAAACAGGATCAGCAAATTTGCAGATTGCACTGAGATTAGGGGTGCATTAGATAGTGAGGAAGTCTGTCAAAGCTTGCAGTGGGATCTGAACCAGCTGGAACAAAGGAGTGAAAAGAGGCAGATGGAATTTAATGCAGACAAGTGCATTTTGGGATGACAAACCAGGATAGGACTTACATGGTGAGCAACAGGGTCTGAGGAGTGCAATATAATTGAAGAGTCTGGGAATAGAGATCCATAATTCCTTGAAGGTAGATAGGGTCATAAAGAGAGCTTTTGGCACATTGACCTTGATAAATCAAAGTGCTGAGCGCAGGAGTTGGGAAGTTATGTTTAAGTTGTATAGGGCATCGGTGGGCTTAATTTGGAGTATTGTGTGCAGTTCTGGTCACCGAACCTACATGAAATATATCAATAAGATTGAAAGAGTACAGAGAAAACTTACAAGGATGTTGCTGGTACTTGAGTACCTGAATTATAGGGAAAAGTTGAATAGGTGAGGACTTTGTTCTCTGGAGATTGGAGAATGAGGTGTACAAAATTATGAGGGCTATGGATGGGGTAAATGCAAGCAAACTTTTACCACTGTTGCTGGGTGAGACCAGAACTAGAGGTCATGGGTTAAGGGTGAAGGGTGAAATGTTTAAGGGGAATACAAGGGGGATCTTCTTCACTCAGAGAATGTGGAATGAGCTGCCAGTGGAAGTGATAGATGCAGGTTCAATTTTAACAGTTAAGTGAAGTTTGGATAAGCACACGGATGGGAGACATAAGGAGGTCTTTGGTCTGGCTGCAGATTAATAGTATTAGGCAGAATAATAGTTTGATACCGACTAGATGAACCAAAGGGCCTGTTTCTGTGCTGTTGTGTTTATGCCTCTATAACTCTAGTAGAGGACTAAAGGTGTTACATTTGACTGCTTGCAGTATATACGTTTATGAGTTCCTTCATCACTTTGTATGTTGATTGAGATACCAGTATTTGCAGTTTCTTGTGCCTCTCTTTATAAAACTCTGGTAAGGCTGCACCTGGAGCATTGCATTCAGTTCTGATCATCCCGTAAGTAAATGGGAAATAAACGGAGACAGAGGAAAGGATGCAGAAGAAAATTACCAGGATTAGAGGGCATTAGCTCTGAGGCTGAACAAGCTTGGGTTGCTTTCTCTTGAGCAGCAGAAGCTGAAGGGAGACCTGATCAAACATTATGAAACTATATGTAATAGGGTAGACAGCTGGTATATTTGTCTCAGGGCCAAAATGTCAAATACTACAGGACATGCATTTAAGGTGAGAGGAGGACAATTCAAAGTGGATTTTCAGGGCAAGAATTTTACACACAGAATGGTGGGTGCCTGAAATGCATTGCCAGGGTGGGGGGAGGCAGAGAATTGAGGGATATGGACCATTTGCAGGCATGTCATTAGCTTAATTAGGTTGTTACATCACAGTGGGCTGTGTTGTTCTATGGTCTATATATATATATATAGACGCCACAATCTCCTTCAGAAGATGATTAAATATTGGTTGGGGTGCATGATGGGAAAAAGTACACTTAATTTGCAATAAATCAGGTTAAGGTGTTGAGGTGTCTTATATTCAAACATTGTTATAAATGATAAAAACACCTAGCAGATCTGACAGGATCAGTGGAAAAAGAAATATTACTGACATTTCAGGTGAAACACCACTGTGGGAGTGGGGGGGGGGGCGGGTAGGAAGAAATTGCACGGGCCTTTGCAGAGATACTTGCCCCATCTTTACCCAGGGGTGAGGCAACATAAGACTGAAGGGTGACTAATGTGCCTTTGCTTACAAAGGTCTGCAAGAACAAGCCGAGGAACTGCAGGCCAATGAGCTATCAGGGAAAGGGTCTACCAGCATTTGGAGAGGCAGGGATGGGTCAACAACAATCAGCATGGCTCTGTGTTTGTGTGTATGTGTGTGAAACTGTATCTTACAAACTTGACTGAAGATGGTGAAGACGTGACAAAGAAGATTGGTGAGGGGAGGGCAGTGGATATTGTCTGCACGGACTTTAGCAAGGCATTTTAAAAGTCCTGCATAGAAGGCCAGTCTGGAAGTTTAGATCACATGGGACACAGGGTGAGCTAGTCAACCAGTTAGATACAAAACTGGCTTGCTGGATGGAGTCTGAGGGTGCTGGTGGAGAGTTGTCCTTCAGACTGAAGGTCTGTGCCCAGTGGTATGCTACAGAGATCACTGCTGGGTCTGTTATTGTTTGTCATCCATATGAACTATTTGGATGGCATAATTACTAAGTTATTATCATCATCAGTCAGTTTGTGAAAGACACTAAAATCGGTGTTGTGACCCACAAGAGAGAATCTGCAGACGCTGGACCATCCAAGCAACTCACACAAAAACGCTGGAGAAACTCAGCAGGCCAGAACTCATTCATCTGCCCTGCCGAAGGGGCTCAGCTTGAAACGTCGACTGTACATTTTTCCATGGGTGCTGCCAGGCCTGCTGAGTTCCTCTAGCATTTTGTGTGAAAATTGGCAACTTTCAGGGATTTATGCCCTTAGACTCCAAGATTCATTTATCTGCTCCTCCATCCCACTAAGAACCCTGCCATTAACTTTGTACTGTGCCATGTATCACTTCACACTTTTCTGAGTGGAACTCCATTGGCTAAACCCAGCCCAGCTCTGCATCCTGTCAGTGTCCCACTGTAACCCACGACAACCTTCTACAGTATCCACAACACCATCAACCTTTGTGTTACCTGCAAACTTACTAACCTCCCCTTGCACATCCTCGTCCAAGTCATTTATAAAAATCATAAAGAAGGTTCCAGAACAGATCCTGTGGAACACCACTGGTCACCGACCTCCAGGTAGAAACCGTTCCATCCTCCGACCTCTATGGCAAGCCAATTCTGAATCCACACAGCCAAGGTTTCCTGGATCCAATGCCTCCTGACTTTCTGAATAAACCTACCATGGGGAACCTTATCAAACACCTTACCAAAATCCATATACACCTCATCCATTACTTGACCTTCATTAAAGTGCTTTGACACATCCTCAAAGAATTCAAGCAGCCTCTTGAGATATGACCTGCCCCTTGCTGGTGATCAGTAATCAGACTAAACTTATCTAAATGCTTGTAAATCCTGTTTCTAGAATGCTCTGACAGTTTTCCACCACTGACGTTAAGACTGACTGGTTTATAATTCCCATGATTATCCCTATTACCTTTCATGAACAATGGAATAACACTTGGCATCCTCCAGTTATTTGGTGCGACAGCTGCAGCCAGTGATAATCACTAATAGCACGGCAATCTCTCTTCTTGCTTCATCCTGTCCAACCCCAGGGATTTATTCAAACGTTTGTTCAAAAGTTCCAACACTGCCTCTTCCTTAACCCTGAGCCTTTAATCATGCCGTGCTTGAATGGATTCAAATCTCCTTTGACCTCTTCTAATCGTAAGGTGCCTCTCTTCCTTGAATCACTTGCACTAACTAGATATCTTCCCTGAAACTTCACCGTTGCAATGGTGGTTCTGGCTTCCTGAAACCACAGTGGCAGGAGAATTTCACATGGTCAGATCATTACATTGGATATGGTAGCTGTTAACCCCAATGAACTGAACTTTGCCTGTTAGAGTTGCCACAACATGTCAGCTTTATGATTGCCTGAAATGTCAAAAACATTTTCATCATCAGCGGTGTTTCACGTTGCAAACAAACAATGAGGAATTGGATTGTGGCACAAGGCTTACCATATAATTGTCGCTGTATTGGAACTGTAATCTGGAGGTTTCTTCGGCTGTAGGACTCAATGGTTTGGGGTCAGACATGGACCGCTGCATCACCTTGATGGTCCTAGGACTTAGTGGCTGACTCTTAGGCAGTTCTGGAGCTGCTAGTTTCTGTGAGATGATGTCCACAGAAGAGGATTTCTCGTAGGGCTCAAAAAGTGTGTCCATTTCTTTGTTTGGGGACATTGGTGAGACTGGTGAGTACAATACCTTGGGTGATTTAGGCGGAGTGGGAACAACTTGAAATGTTGAGTCTGCTCGAAGGTGAGTTGAATATCCAATCTCTAATGGTGTTGGTCGTTTTTTGTCAGATTTCTGTGGGGATGCTGTAGTGAGTGACTTGCTGCTTAAGTATGGGGGGCTTTGCTCATCCGAGTCTGCCTCAGTCTGGCAACCTAAACTTTCACCTTTGTAAGTCTTCTCTGGAGCTGAAATGTGCTTCACTATTTCTATCTTAGATTCAATTCGAGCCCTTACTGAAGGTGTCCTTATTATTCCCACAGGTTCTGTTTGCACAGATATCTCAGCTACAGTCTGCACTGCAATATTGGAAAGCTTTGCAAAATGCAGGTGCTTTGCCTTGTCCAGCTCTTGCCCACCATCAGCATACCTTGTCACACGGGACTTCCGCCTTCTAGTGGGAATATCCCAGTCCTCCTGATTATCTTCGTCATCTGTCTGGACACTGGAATCCACACTCTTTTTAGATCTTCTTCTTCTACTGGAGTAGGGTCTTTCTGTTCCTTCTTCATCATCGGTTTGGACTCCGCTGTCAACTATCTTCCTGTACAGACTGGATTCTTCCATGCCTTCGTCCAGATGCTCCGCACACTGAGCTCGCAGCCTTGGCATGGAGCTTCTCTTTTTCAGCGGCCTCCCTTCCCTAACATCCACATCTTTTAAAGACATTTCTGATACAGAGCCTGGCAGACAGGGCCGAGGCACGTGCTGGGGAAGCCCGTCGGACTGAACAGCGTACCATGATTCTGTCTGTGGTACCTCATTTCCCATCATGGCTGAAACCGAGGTACTAGGATCTTGAGCATGCCAGAACTGGCCATTGTCTGCTGTAGTGTATTGGGATTCTCTGACAGCCTGGTCTGCAGACGTCTGGGGTGGGACCACACTGGAGGGATCGTAGCTGTAATGATATATCTGTCGGAACTTCTGTTCCTCGAGGTGTTGCTGCAGTTGCTGCTGCAGCTGTTGTATTTGCTCGAGCTGCATCTGCTGCTGGGCTATGGTTTCCTGTTGCATCATGAACTGAGCTTGGCGTTCCTCCTCCTGCTGGTACAGGAGCTGCTGCTTCATTGTCTGCAGCTCCTGCAGCTCCCGCTGAACGATCAGCTTCTCCTGCTCCCGGAAGATCTGGATCTCGTGGCGCTCTCGCTCAAGCTCTTCAGCTAATCGGAGCTGCTTCATCTTCTCAAACTCAAGCATCTCTCTCTCCATCAGCAGGTGCTTGTTCTCTTCGGATGCAGGGGAAGCGACGGGTGACAGCCTGGGAACTGCTGCTGAGTCGGCTTCAGGCGGCATGAAGATACCTGCAGATGAAGAGCCTGGATACGTGGCTACAGTCGTTACATGGGATCCACTCTGCAGTGGTTCTGTGCCAACAGGTTGGAAGGTTGACGATTCTAAACCTAGGGGAAGGCCAATAGCTGACTGGCTCTGGGGTAGACCTGAAGCTGATGGGGCAGTTCCGCTGGTGTGGAGACTAAGCGAGTGGCTGAATATTGAACCTGGCTGGGTGGTAATTGCAAACGTAGATGGAATTGGTGTTGCCACAGAAGAATAAACAACACCACCAGAAGATCGTAACACACTTGGCATGCCATAGTGGCTCCCTATAGTTGGTATTATTCTTGCTTGAGAATACTGTGGCAGCCCAGCTTGTCTCGTCTCTGGATAGCTCAGTGCTCCCTTGCTGAGGTGGTCTTGAGGCTGAGTACAAACTGCAGAATAGTCCATTAATTCACCTGTAATCATAGGGTCAGAAACACAGCTCATTCCTTAGTACACAAATTAAAATGTGGGGATTATTTTTGCCATTCTGTCCAGGTGCAGAAAGCAATGTGCATGCAGTTCTTTGTTATCGTGAACAGTTTGGAAAACAGGCTGGGTGAAAAAATAGCATGCAGGCACGTGCAGGCAGCTGTATGCATAATGCAAAAAAAAGATTGAAATAAATGTCCTCATGCTCAATATTCGGGAAGCAAATGTAACAAAAAAAAAGAATTAGAGATGATGCATAAAGAAAGCATTAGCCCAACACAAGTTGAGGGAAACCATGCAGCCTTAATTTTAAGGAGAGATCCGTAGCTATGTCATACTGACCTGCTGTCAGTTTTCCTGCTGTTAGGTCAACTGCCCTATCTGCTACACCCATGCTGTCAAAGCCGTGTTTGCTCTTATACAGAAACACACCAGCCTCTGCCAGGTTCGTATCAGACATAGAAGGCTTCATGCTCCCAAATCCTCGGTAACCATGTGGGCCATTACGATCATAAAGATAGTGGTCATCCCTGTACCCATAACGATCTTCCGGTAGTGCAGAAGCAGGCTCCTGCGCTAACGAGGAACAACTGCGACCAAATGGAAACTTATAAACCACATCACAGCAAACATTCTGTCTCCCTGCCGTCAGATCAACAGGCTTGTCTTCCTCCTCGACAACTGCAGTAACAACTCCAGATGTTAGATCATCAAGTGCCACCATCATTCGATGAGGCTTCGTGGTGCTTAGGTCAACCGCGGCAACCTCTGCAGGTTCGACATCTATCCATCCATTTGTTGTCCCAGTGGGAGCTATAGTAGAGGACTTTGAAACAGGCCACCCTTCCACCAATGTAGTGGTGCCACATGTTAGGTTGATTGGAATTTCTGCTGTGCTTGTTCCGGCTCCCTGAGCATGAGTGATTGCCGCACCATCGAACTTGGCCGTTAACTGAAGTGGCAATGACACGGCATGCCCCAGATCCACAGGTCCACTCAGAAGGTCTGCGGTATCCGTTGTACCTGCGCTGCAAGAAACCACGGCCACACTCGCTGCAGGCACAGCCTGCATAGAGAGCGGCATTTGTTCCACGGGTCCGGTTGTACTGAGATTCACAATGGTAGGCTGAACCACACTGCCCTGCCGCACACTGCCAGCGTCAACCATCACATCCTGCCTTCTCCCATCCACAGGGACCATGGATAAATCCATCCCATTACCTGTCATTGCAGAATCCAGAGATGACAAAGTGCGAAGGTCAATCACATCGGTGAGGAATGGGCCTGCGTGATCTAGGATCCTCTTGCTTTCTTGAAGGTGTGCTTGTTCTGAATATTTGCTGTCAGGAGGTATGGATATAGAGACACTCAATGCACCAGTGCTTGGTACAGTATTGTACACCACAGGGACCTGTGCCACCTCAGTGGACAGCTCACGGGCCACTGTTGATATAACACCTTGTGCCAAACTCTGATAGAAATAAACGGTCTCTGTTTTCCGCTTTTCGACTATTTTCTGGGTTTCTAGAGACTGAGTGAAGTGAGCCAAGGATATTGTGGATGGTAAACAGGTAAGAGCAGGAGATTTTGAAGAGGATGCTATTAGTTGAGTGGGAGGTGATTGACAAGTAATGGATTCTGTTGGGGTTCCAGGTTCCGATGGCAAGGTGATTACTACGTAAGTAGCTTGGGAATGCACAGTTAACTTTGGAGAAGATTTGTTTGAGAGAGGGGACATGGGAGATGTTGGAGAGGTCAGTTTAAAGTCCCCTGGAGAGGCCAAGTTCAAAGACAAGGTTGTAGTTGAGGTAGAGGGCTTTTGTTGTGATTCACTTGGTCTATGCACAGTTAAGGGAAGGTGAGCGAGTGAAGGTTTTGGGGGGATGGCAGGCCGAATTCCCTCTGTTGGTCTTGCGAGGAATCCCAACCCGGAAGGAACTGAGGCTGGTTTAGGAGGGATAGGGGGTGGCATTGGGTGGAACAGTTTGCCACCTGCTGCCAAACTGCTTTGATCTAAGGTGCTAGGTACACCAGTTCTCACACTAGTGTGCACAGGAGGACCAATTCCACAGGTTGGAATCTGCGGCACGGACGACTTTTTTGAGATGATAAATGGCTTTGGAGAAGTAAGAGGAGGGAGAGGGGGAGGAGGAGGTGGTGGTGGTGGGGAGAATGGTAGACTTGTTACAGATTGCGATATTGGTCTTGTGACAAATGGCCCAACTTTATAAGGATGAGAAGCATCCCAAGATGTGATTTGTGGCGGCTGTGGGGCAGTACAGGTGACTGTGGTGAAGACTGTGGTGGAGGTGGTGGAAACTGATGGAGCCCTTACAGTGGTTGTAATCTTTCCATATTCAGATGCTGGCAGAACTGGCTTAGGTATGGTCTGCGTTGTACCTGAGCCCCCAGATATAGTAACACTGACCGAAGGGACACCTTTACCATAAATATTACATACAGAGGATGGTGTACCTTCTGGCCGAGCAGCCACTGGAGCAGAGGTGGAAATCTGAGACCTTTCCAGAGCAGGGGGCACAGAAATGATTACATGATCTGGCATGGTTTCAGAAGGGGCAGTAACAGACGTAGGGTGTACATGAGAAGTCCTTCCCATTACAGAAGTCACAGAACTCACTGTAACTTTGACAGTAGATGTGGGAGCTACACTTGTGGATTTACCAGCTGCAACTGAGTCTTTTGCCAGAGTGTAACAAACTGGAGGTGTTCCTGTTGTGGGAGCAGTTGAAGGAATTGTGCAAGAAGGTGTAGATGTTGGTGCCATGGGGCTGGTTGTAGCCTCTGATTTGCCATGTTTCACAGTCTCTGGAGTACCATGCCCTTTGACACTATACTGTTCTGCGTACTCTGGCTCAATGTCCTCCTCTGTTGTAAAGTGCTGTGTAATTTTAACATCTGGGATAGAATGCATCACGCCAGCTGCCATCGCAGTTTGGCTGGCCTCTGAATCCGGACGTGGCATTGAGACTGCCCGTCCATCATGTAGCCTGGTGGAACCAGGCGGCAATGTTACCACAGAGCCATGAGTAACAACTGATTCAGGGGACTCAGGAGAACTTGGCTGGGTTGGGCTGGTTCCAGGGGTTAAGAGTGCCCTTTGTCGCTTCATGAGTTCTTCGTATGCAGAGTCAGCATCTAATAATTGCTTGTCAAAGTTTGTGGAAGGTTCAAAGGCCCCTGATGAAAGTGTAAAATTTGCTTGTCCACTGGCTTGTACAGTAGAAGCCAGCTGCTGTTTCTGAAAGCTCGTGTCTGAGGGTTGAGTGTAACCGTACTGCTTGGTGTCACTGTAAGTGGGTGATTTTCTCATTATTTCTTCATAAATTTCATCTGGACTTCTTAATTTCTTCTCAGCTTCTTGGAACAATCCAGTACCCGTCTCTTGCCCTATATTTAAGAAACGGTTATCTGCAGTTCCATTATAAGTATCTTCTACTAAAGATTCATATATATAATCTTCAATTAACATCCCTCCATATAAAGGCTCCTTTTCAAATGCTTCATCAGGTCCTTTCTGATTCTGAAGTAATTTTGCTTTCTGCATCATTTCTTCATATGCCTCTTCTGCAGTCCTCAAAGACTTTGGACTCAAGGCATCTCCCATAACATTGCTGCTTTTGTCATCTGTTGGAGAATATAACAAAACAGATGTAGGTAGTTTGTAAACTTTCTGGACCTCTAAGATTTTTTCTGGACTTATTTCAAACCCTTCAGACTCAGACTCGTTGCTTGGTGAATACTCAGAACACGAAGACCGATGTAATTCCTCCATTTCTGCAGCTTGTCGTAGCTCTTCTGTAGGTGAGGCATCTTCAATCGGCGAGAGATTGCTGGGAGGTGTTTTTGGATGCTCGCGCCTTCTCTGAGCTCTCAGCTCATCTTTATCTTTCTTTGATTTCTTTGATGAACTCTTTCTTTGCTGCTGTTCCAATTCTCGTTGTCTCTCCTGCTCTCGCAGAAGTTCTTCCTCCTCCCGCAGTTCTTCTTCCTCAGAAGAATCTTCAATGGTTGGCAACAAAGGACCGTGTGTTCTGTGTCTAGCCTTCCGTTGCTGTTTACTCTCTCCAAGCACCTTCTTGTGACTTGGGCTACTGTCACTATCTTCATCTAATGATGACACAGATGTGGGCGAAGTTCCAGGGGTGAAGCTGGAAGTTGCATGCAAGCTGGATGAACCTTCTCCTCTAGATCTATCTTCTGGTGAATCAGTCAAGCTTTCCATCTCCAGCTCTGGTTCTTCATCGTAATACAATGCATCCCTTTTGTTCTCAGAATCTTCTGTATATCTGTTTGCCATTGAACTGTTCAAATCAATAGTTTTAAAACGTCTGAGCCCTCCACCAGCAGAGACAGACAACTCATCATTGTCTTGGCTTTTAGTTTCTCTGCATTTTGCATCAGGGCTCTCTGCAAATATTTCATCATCATCATCATCATGCCATGAGTGCCGTCTCCCTGGATCATCATCGTGACTTGTGCTGCTTTTCTTTGAAAGGCGTCTATGCTTAACTGCTGTTCCTTTGCTCTCAGGGTGCTCCTTTGTACTAATCTCTTTCAGCTGACCCCTGATGAATTCATCCTCATCAGATCCCGATTCATCTTCTTCTGCACTCATCTCAATAATCTGTTTTCTAATAAATTCCTCTTCATCACCAGACCCATGGCTGTCACTGCTTGATGATCCAATGCTGATTGTTCTCTGTCGGTGAGGACGGGGTGAGTGTTCACTCTCACTACTGTCTTCCAGAGAATCATACCTCTGTCTTCTCACTGCTGCATCATCCTGAGATCCACCGAGTTCTTTTGTCTCTGTTGTACGCAATGTTTCCCCATGATTCTCATCCTCCAGAGCGTCTTCATCTTCTTCCTGAATATCTTCTAGATCCTCTTCATCTGAGCTGTAAGATTCAGGGGTAATTGGCAAGGTCCTTGGCCTGTGTCGTTCCCTTTCTTGGTCAGTATAAAGTCCATAAGGATCTTTGTACTGACCTGGCTTCTCATTGTTTTGTGTGTTTGTCTGAGCTTCTAAGATTGAAAGTACAGTGCTTTCCAACTTGGCAAGGTCGGATGGACTTGAAGGACAACTTTCCTGAGAAACGGAATCTTTCTTCACTGGCTCTTTCAGCAAGTCTTTATCTTCACTTGGAAGAGTGGTTGTGGTTTCACCCAGTGAGCTTGATATACCATCTGATGAATAGCCTGTATCACTCAAACCCTGCGGACTCCTCTGCTGAAGAACTGCGGATGAATCTGACTTATCTTCCTCTTTCTCCTGTTTAGGAAACATAGTAGATACTGAATGAAATACAAACAATAATCATATGAATTTATTCACATCTAACATCAAAGCACTTAGTGGACATTAGCAATGTACAGCAAAAGAATTAAGTGTAAAAAGTACAACTTGTAACAGTATTGGTGGAACAAAATAGTGTGAATGGCATTTGATCTCCCATTTTTCCACTTTCTTTTCCTTTCAACCAACTACATGAATCAAAAATAAACTACATTAAACTCCAGTACATTCCCAGTGTTCAATTTATGTTTATATATTGAAAATCAATTTTCCCGATTGAATTCCATCAGAAATTGTACTTTATCGTAATTCACAGTTACATTAAACTGAGTATATATTATTAATTTATATTTCAAATGGGAAAGGTAATTTTATTGTTTTATGTTCATTTAAAATAAATATATACCTTCCTTAATTTCTGAAAACTGGTTTCAAGACATTATCCAGAGTGATATCATTCATTTCAGCACATAAACACTGTAAACCTTAGCGTTGATCTCAACAAATCTCAAACATCAAGTTCCTTAATGTGTCTATCTAAAAGTCTCTTAAACACCTCGATTGTATAGTGCTTATACACTGATCAATAAAATGTAAAAACTTCTGGTGGGGGGGCAGGGGTGAATACCTTTTATAGGCACTGTATCTGCCTCCACCACCACCACATTCCAGGTATCCACCACATTCTATGTTAAAATAGATGCTGCACACATCTCCATTCAACTTACCACCTCACCCAAAATGTATGTCATCTGGTAGACAACATTTCAACCCTGGGTAAATGATACTGGCTCTCAGCTCTGTCTATGTCTCTCATAATCTTATAAACTTTTATCAGGTCTCCCTGTAGCCTCTGCTGCTACATAGAAAACAACCTAAATTTAAACCATCAGACCATAAGACATAGGAGCAGAATTAGGCCATTTGGCCCATCGAGCTTGCTCTGCCATTTCATCATGGTCAATCCAACTTTCCTCTCAGCCCCAATATCCTGCTTTCTCCCCGTATCCCTTCATGACCTGACCAATCAAGAACCTATCAAACTCTGCCTCAAATATACATAATGACTTGGCCTCCACAGTTGCCTGTGGCAAACAATTCCACAGATTCACCACTCCCTGGCTAAAGAAATTCCTCTTCATCTCAATTCTAAAAGGACGCCACTCTATTCTAAGGCTGTGTCCATGGGTCTTAGGCTCTGCTTCCATAGGAAACATCTTCTCCACATCCACTCTATCAAGGTCTTTCACCATTCAATTGGTTTCAATGAGGTCACCCATTATTCTTCTGAATTCCAATGAAAACAGGCCCAGACCATTAAATGCTCTTTATATGACAAGATGTTCAAACCTGGAATCATTTTCGTGAATCTCCTTTGAACTCTCTCCAGTTTCAGCACATCCTTTCTAAGATATGGGTCCCAAAACTGATCACAATACTCCAAGTAAGACCTCTCTAGTGCTTTATAAAATCTCAACATCACATCCTTGCTTTTATATTCTAGCCCTAAATTTGTCCAACCTCTCCTTCCTTCATATGCCCTGTAATCCAGTCAGTGTTCTGGTAAACCGCTTCTCACCATTTCCACAGGCTTCCTATGACAGGGTGACCAGAAATGAATACAAAACTCCAAATATAGCCTAAGTAGAGTTTTATATAGCTCACCTATATGATCTCAGCACTAATCCCTGAGTTAACAGATTTCCAGTTAAAACAATACCCTTTCTCCATCACTGTCAGCCTCATAACATTGAGATAATTTCACTAACATCCCTTGGATTTCTTGTGCTTTTATCCTTTGGGCCAGCCTAGCATGAGGAGCCTTGTCAAAGACTTTACTGAAATCCATATAGAAAGTATCTATCACCTTGCCTTCAGGAATCTCCTTGGTTACCCCCTAGAGTGCCAGATTTGTGAGATCTATCTCTTACTGCGTTTGATGAACCACATCCTCGAACTACCATGATCTTTACAATGAGCAAACAACTGAGTAGTATGGGGCGGGCGAGATGGGATCTAGAACCCGAAGAAGACAAATGAACCTTGTTCATGGAAACCCAGCACCTAACTTCTACCTGACAGTGTTGTGTGTGGAACTCTTTAGAAAAAGGGAAGAGAACAAAACCAGGATTTTACTCACTGCTGTTACTTTTACTTTCTCCACATGCTCAGGTTTTCTCATTTGTTCAGTCTGCTCCTTCGTGGTGTCAGAGCGTGGTTCTACGGGGCCTGTTACAGACAAGGCTTCCTCAGCTTTCATATCCTTTACTTCTGCTGCTTCCTTTCCAGCAGCGGTCTTTGCGTGCTCTGGTTCGGGTGCTCCTGCCTGCTGTTTCTCAGCGGCTGCTTTTTGCTCAGGAATAGACTGAAGCCGCTTCTCCTCGGCGGATGGAGTCTGCTGTGCAGCGCCTGGTTTTGGGGCTTGTAACTCCTCCCTCAGAGCGGCATCTCGTTTGACTGTAAGTGACATTTCTGCTGGTTTGGCCGGAGCTGTTGATGCTGCTTCTTTCGTCTTTGCCACTTGGGCAGCTTTTGCCTTTTCTTGCTCCATCTCTTTTGACCGCGGGACCACGGCCTGCTCTGTGATGGATTTGGAAGGTGACGAACTGACTGGAGGTGGAATTTTCTGAGAAGGTGGGTGCTTGGATGGAGGAGGACCAGGAGATGACTGTTTGACTGGTGCTTTTGATGGCATTGGAAGAAGTGGTGGCATTTTTCCAGGATCCCCAAGCTGTCCACTGAGAGCGCGTTGAGTCTGACAGGTTAAGCACAGCCACTCCTCAACCTGAAACAAATAAATACCGATTCAGTAAAAGTCGTTTCTTGCACTTGAAGTCTGTTTTTTTGAATCATGGAATATGAACAACAGAGAGACGTCACACAGTCCTTTGAATCAATTCCATTGCTGGCTGAGTTCACATTCTCCAGAGATTTACATTTTTTTACACCCACTATTGATCTAATTTCCTCATGAAAACTGTGAGTAATTGGCCTCCACTCTTTCAGAAAATGCTCTGCAGAGTCCAACCACACACTGTAGAACAGTTCCTTCTCATGTCACCTGTGGCCCTGTGGCACCTTTCATCTCTGTCTTTTGCTTTTTAACCTTTTCAACACTCAGATACGCTCATTACTTTAGAATAGGTTTATTATCAATGAATTAAATGATGTGAATTTGTTTGTTTTGCGCCAGCAGTACAGTGCGAAGGCATAAAAATTACAACGATAAAAGGTTAGGGTTGTGGCGCAGTTAGCATGACGCTATCATGACTCAGGGCTTCAGAGCTCAGAGTTCAATTCTGGCACCCAGTACGGAGTTTGTACATTCTCCCATGACCGTGTGGGTTTCTTCCAGTGCTCCAGTTTCCTCCTGCAATCCAAATACATACCAGTTAGTAGGTTCATTGGTCATTGTAAATTCTCCTGTGATTAGTCTACTATTAAATAGGTTGGTTGCTGGGTGGCAAAAATAAAATAATAATATAAAAATATTTCAGAAGTAAAAGGAATAATAAGGTAGTGTCATAGATACTTACTTTAAATATCTCGATCACATCTCTCATTCAGATTCAGATTCAGATTCAGTTTATTGTCATTTATAACCACAAATCCAATGCAGTTAAAAATGAGACAACGTTCTCCGGAATGATATCACAAAAAAGCACAAAACAGGCCACACAAGAAAAACCATATTACATTTGGTAATCCCCAATCCAGAGTCTGGAGAGGCTGCTGTGTATCGATATTGCGCTACCATCTTAGCACGTTCCCCAGAAAGGAACTACAAACCCATCAGACAAAACTAAAGCAACAAGACGTACACAAAACCACATAGTTACATATAGTTATAGTTAACATATAGTCTCAACTGTGCAGACAATACCATAATTGATAAAAGACTAACTGACAAAGACCACATAATTATAACACATAGTTTCAACAGTACAAATCAATACCATAATCAGATAAACAGCAGTTCATGGCACGGTTTAAAAGAAAGTCTCAAAGTCCCGACAGCCCATCATCTCATGCAGACGGTAGAAGGAAGAAAAACTCTTCCTGCCATGAACCTCCAGCGCCGCAGCTTGCCGATACAGCACTTTGGGAGCCCTGACCACAGCCAACTCCGAGTCCGTCCGAAAACTTCGAGCCTCTGACCAGTCCTCCGACACCGAGCACCATCTCTGCCGAGCGCTTCGACCCCGGCATCAGCCGCCAAGCAAGAGGCAAAGCCGAGGATTCGGGGCCTTCCTCCCGGAGATTTTTCCAATCACACAGTAGCAGCGGCAGCGAAACAGGCATTTCAAAAGTTTAACCAGATGTTCCTTTGTGCTTCACACGTCCATCTCCATCAAATCAGGATTGTACACGGCTCCCTACTTGACAGATTACAGATTCATTCCAAAGTGGCCACTGCACGCTTCGTCGCGTCGCCTTCTTATATACAATCAAATATGAGATGTATATCTTATATACATCTCATTCTTGTCTGGTTTAAGGAGAGCAAGCCCAGCTTGGCCTGCACTCTCAGAGTTTAGAAAAATGGAAGGTGATTTGTAGGATTTTTTCAAATACTGACAAGGTGGATACTAATGTTATGTTCTGTAACACCAGAAATTAATCAACAGAAAAACATGGGAGCTGGGAGACTTGTCTATTTAGTTTTTCTTTTTCCTTTTTTCAGTGAGGCCCTCACGTATGATGAGGTGGCATATTGTCGTATGCCAGAATGAATTATATAAACAAATAATTATATAGACAAAGAATGTTTAATCAAATAACATTTATAATATTACTCAAATAATATTAAAATATTGAATACACTCTGTTCTGCCCTGCTTAGCTATAAACTCCAACTCAATGTAGAATGCATCTCAACTCAAGTATGTAACATATTGCTCTCTAGTCCACCTTATATATGCATACAGTATAATATAACTACACCATAGATGTGCAGAGCAAAGTAAATTTTAAATTGTCCTATTCGGGCCTAAAGATTTAATCACTGTGGAGAATTTCTTACTCTTGCAGGGTAACGTCTTTCCTGACAAGGGAGGTCACTCTGCTAGACAGGAGAAACTTGTGGCTGTGAAACAATCTCAGGTTTTGGAGCCTCCTCTTTGGTGGTTGTAGAAGTTGACTCTGGGATTGCAGGAGGTGGTTCTGACAGCCCTGGACACCTTTTTACTCCAACAATTGACTCTGCTCTCCTCAACAGATCAATGTGTCATCTCCCGATGACATCAGACACAGTCTCCACTGTGTAGGAGAGTGGTTCTGTTCTGTCCTCAATCTTTCTAAGAACCCACTTCTCATCATTTATGTAGTCCCTCGCCAGGACTGCTTGCCCAGGAGTGAAACATCAAACCTCCTTTTTTGAGGAGCTTTCAATCTGTTTCAGCTGCTTGTCCTGCACCCTTCTTCTGAGATTAGGTTTGAGGAGATCCAAGTGTGAACACAAGGGATGACCCAGGAAAAACACAGCTGATGAGTTGTTGGTTGTGGAGTGTGCTGCATTGCAATATGTAAGGAGGAAATTGGTGAGATTCTGATTCAGTGTCAGTGTAGTGTGTTCTGCTGACATTGCTCACAGTGCATTCATTAGACTCAGGACAAAGCTTGTCACCAAGCCACTTGTAGCTGGGTAGTTCAGTGCAGATGTAATGTGTCTTATTCCATTTATTTTCAGTAATGACTGAAACTGTTCCACAACAAACTGTGGTCCATTGTCACTGACTAAGAGTTCTGGAACACTAGTCCTTGAGAAGAGGCTTCTGAACACATCAACAGTGCAAGGCTGTAGTAAAGGCTATTGATTACACTTCTGGGCACTTTGTGACTGCATCCACTACTACCTAGAAGTTTGTGCCCTTGAATGGTATGGCAAAATCCACATGAATCCTCTGCCGGGGCAATACAGGCCATTCCCAGAGATGGAAAAGCGCAGCTCTTGGTATCACCTGGATGCATTGGCATCCCAGATGGCCATGGGAAGCTGCTCAATCTGCTGATCTATCCCAGGTCACCAGCGAAAGCTTTGAGCCAAGATCTTCAATTTGACCATTCCTGTTGTAGATTACTGGCATGTAGCTGCTCCAACACTTTAGCTTTCAGCTTGAATCGTACAACAACTCTCAGTCCTACATAAGGTGACCCCGTAAAGGGCAAGTTCATCCCAGTGCTGATAAAAATGGGGGAAATAGAATTCTTGCTGCACATTCTAGACATTTTGGGCTGCCAGGTAGTCCTGAGACAGTGTGGTTCTGGTTTCTGGTTTCCCTCTGGATCATCTCTGAACTATAGGGACACTTTTGATTTGTATCAGGGAGAATTGATAAAGGGGAGTGTCCTCAATTGGAAGTTTTTCCGGTATTTCCTTTTCCAAGGGCAAACAGGACAATCCATCAGCATTTCCATGATTAATTGTCCTCTTGAATCCAACCTTGCCGTTGTATCTTCCAAGAAACAGAGCCCAGCTCTGTATTTGTACTGCTGTTGTTGGAACATACTTCTGTGGATTGAAAATGGACGCTAGTGGTTGAGGATATAATATTGAGACTTTATAAAGCACTGGTGAGGCCTCACTTGGAGTATTGTGAGCAGTCTTAGGTCCCTTATCTGAGAAAGGATGTGCTGAAACTGGAGAGGGTTCATTGGAGGTTCATGAAAATGATTCCACGAATGAATGGGTTGTCATATGAAAAATGTTTGATGGCTCTGGGCCTGCATTCACTGGAATTCAGAAGAATGAGGGGTGACCTCATTGAAACCTATTGAATGGTGAAAGGATTTGATAGAGTGGATGTGGAAAGGATGTTTCCTTTGGTAGGAGGGTCTAAGACCAGAGGATTCAGTCTCAGAATAGAGGGGAGATGAGGGGGATTTTTTTTCAGCCAGAGAGTAATGAACCTGTGGAATTCTTTGCCACAGGCAGCTGTGGAGGCCAAGTCTTTATGTATATTTAAGGCAGATGTTAATAGATTCTTGATTAGTTAGGGCATGATGGGATACAGGGAGAAGGCAGGAGATTGGGGCTGAGAGGAAAATTGGATCAGCCATGATGAAACGGCACAGCAGAGTCGATGGGCCAAATGGCCTAATTTTGCTGCTATACCTTATGGTCTTATGATCAGTAGTAAAGGTAAGCTCTCTCCCATATGAGTAGTGCTTGAAACATTTTACATCCCACCCCAATCTATGAGTAATTTTTTCTCTGCAGTGGTAAGGGAATGTGATGCAAAGGCTATAAGACGTTCACTTCTATTTCTCAGAAATTGTGGCACAACTGCACCTATACCATAAGACAAGGTGTCACAGGCAAGCTGCACTGGATGATGTGGATCATAATGTGTGATTACAGTGTCTGACATCACCATTTCTTTTGCCTTTTGGAAATCCGTCGCACACTGCTTTGTCCATTGCCATTTCTTCCTGATCTGTTGTAATGAGTTAAGGGGTGGAGCACAGTAGCCAGGTTTGGCAGGAACCTGTTGTAGTAATAAACCAATCCTAAAAAGGACTATAACTGCAACATGTCCTTTGGCCTTGGGGTATTCACCACTGCTTGAATTTTCTCAGCACAATTGTGTAATCCTTGTGCATCTATGGTGTGGCTACATTAAGTGGTGCTTGGTTTAAAGAATTCACACTCATTGCATCATGCTCTGAACTCATAGTTTTTAAATATTTTAACAACGTCTTGAGATTTTGGAGAAGTTTCTTGACATCTTCACCGGTAACAATGATGTCATAAACGTAATACTGAGTGCCCGGGCAGTCTGCCAGCACCTGATCCATAGCTTTCTGCCAGAGTACAGGTGCAGATGCTGCTCCAAAAATAAACCTATTACAGTGATTACAAGCCCTTTGTGAGAAACACTTCTGATGCTTCTTCCATCTTCATCTGTAGGTAGGCCTCTGCTAAGTCCACTTTGCTGTAGTGTTTCCCTCTGGAAAAGTCTACAAAGACATCCTCTATCCTGGTAAGAGAATATTGATCTACTTTCAGTACTAGGTTGATGGTGACCTTAAACTCACCATAGATCCTACTAGAACCATCCATCCATCATTTCTGGTAAGATGGTGGCAAATTTTCTTTGTAAGATTTGATTTTTATGGTCTAAAGACAATTCTACTCCTAGAACTTTGGCTCCCGCAGGGCTACTCCATCAGTGAGCTGCTTGTTGATCAGAGTAGCTGGACTGGTATAGCTGGCCAAGGTGTCAAAGAGGCCGGCCGAGGCTGGGTTGGTGCAAAAGGAGTCGGCCAATGTGTCAAAGGGGTTGGCCAAGACCGGGATGGTGGAGAAGGAGCCAGCCAAACTGTCGAAGGACCCTGTCAGGATATCGGGAAAGGAGACGGTCAGGTTATGAAAGGAGTTGGTCCAGATATTGGAGGAGCCAGTCAGGATACTGGAGGAGTCGGTTTGGGTTCGGAGGAGCTGACCTAGCTGCATACCTTGTTGCTGCCCGCTATTCGGAAGTATCGTAACTGGTGCAGTATAACTGTGGGGGTTTGTCTTTGACATTTCACTTGTCAAACAATCTCTCAGTGCATCATTAAGCCCATCACTGAATGACAATACCTGGACAATTACTTCAATTCAGTCAATGAAGCTGAAATGGATTCTTATTCCTTTTGTCTCTGCTTATGAAACCTAAAGCGTTCTGCAATTAACAGTGGTTTTGATTCTGAATGTCCCTGCATTACATTCAGGATATCAGCAAAGCTCATTTGTGCTAGTTTGATGGAGCCATTAAGCTTTGAAGCAAACTGTATGTGTTTCCACCTAATGCACTCAGGGACACTGGCACTTGTTTTTCATTGTCTATTTCATTTGCTTCAAGGTACTGCTCGATTCATTCGATATACATCATCCAGTTATCTGCTGTGCAATTGAGCGCATCTATCCTTCCGATGCAGCCAGCCATTTCTGCTTATAAAAAAATTTATTACAATTATCACCCAGTATTCACTGTTTGTGAACTCGTGGCTGAACTTGTTTCATGTTAATTTCATTTATTTTTTGCCTTTTTTATACTTGAATCTCTCTCTCTCTCAAAACTTGCTGCATTTCAACTGGTAGGTAGTTGCCTCTGGTTAATTTAAAACTTACTCGTTGTAACTGTTATGTTTTGTAACTCCAGAAACTAATCAAAATGAAAAACACAGGAGCCGGGATGCTTGTCTACCTATTTTTTCTTTTTCCTTTCTTTCAGTAAGGTGCTCTCATATGGTGTAGTGGCGTAATGATGTATGCCACTCCCATACTTCTCACATATAACCCATAATGAATTATGGAAACAACAAAGTATGCTTAATCAGATAATATATTTACAGTATTACTGAAGTATTACTGAAAAAATTGAATACACGACAATTACAGGCTGATTCATCTGAGAAGGGAATCCAAAACCAAGGGCTATAATAGTCATAGAGTTACATAACATAGAAACACAGATCCTTTGGCTTAGCTTTCCAATAGCAACCAAAATGTCTGCCTGAGGTAATCTCATTTCTCGTGTTTGGCTCATATCCCTTGAAACATTTCCTATCTCAACTGTTCCGAACTCAACACCTTTTATGCTCGCTTTGAAAGGGGGAATAAAATTTCAGCTTTGAGGATTCATGCTGCACTTGATGACCCTGTGATCTCTGCCTCAGAGGCTGACGTCAGGCTGTCTTTCAGGAGAGTGGAAGGTGGCAGGCCCTGATGGAGTACCTGGTAAGGCTCTGAATACCCCCACCAGCCGGTTGCCACAAGCCTTCAAAGACATTTTCAATCTCTTACTGCTCTGGTCAGAAATTCCCACCTGCTTAAAAAGGGCAACAATTATACCGGTGTCCAAGAAGACCAGTGAGAGTTGCCTTCATGACTTTCATCCAGTAGCACTCACATTTATGGTGATGAAATGCTTTGAGAGCTTGGTCATGGGCAAAATCAACTCCTGCCTTAGCAAGCACCTGGACCCAATGCAATATGCCTAGCGCCACAATATGTCTATGATGGACATGATCTTAATGGCTCTCTGCATGGCCTTGGAACACCTGGATAATACAAATACCTATGTCAGAATGATGTTTGTTGACTATAGCTCAGCTTTTAACACCATCATTCCAATAGACCTGAGCCTCTGGCCTCTGTACCTCCCTCTGCAACTGGATTCTTGACTTCCTAACCAGAAGACCACAATCTGTGTTGACTGGTAATAACATTTCCACCTTGCTGATAATCAATGCTGCACACCTCACAAATGTATGATTTGCCCACTGCTTTACTCTCTCTATACCCATGATTGTGTGGCTAGGCATAGCTCAAATACCATCTATAAAGTTGCCGATGATATAACCATTGTTGGTAGAATCTCAGATGGAGATGAGAGGGCGTATAGGAGTGAGATATACCAGCTAGATGAGTGGTGT
The DNA here is from genome assembly GCF_030144855.1 of Hypanus sabinus. Lineage (NCBI taxonomy): Eukaryota > Metazoa > Chordata > Chondrichthyes > Myliobatiformes > Dasyatidae > Hypanus > Hypanus sabinus. The sequence goes on from NC_082718.1 coordinate 28,355,607, forward strand.
CATAGAAGCAACCTTGCATTCAACATCAGTAAGACCAAATAGCTGACTGCAGACATCAGAAAGGGTAAGATGAGGGAACACACATCAATCCTCATGGAAGGATCAGAAGTGGAGAGAGTGAGCAATTTCAAGTTCCTGGGTGTCAGTGTCTCTGAGGATCAAACCTGGTCCAAACATATCGATGTAACTATAAAGGAGGCAAAACAGTGGTTATATTTCATTGGGAGTTTGAAGAGATTTGGTTTATCATGTAAAATTCTTGAAAACATCTAAAGATGTACCATGGAGCACATTCGAACAGGCTGCATCACTGTCTGGTATTGGGGGGGGGGGGGGTTACTGCACAGGAGTGAAATAAACTGCAGAAGGTGGTAAAATTAGTCAGCTCCATCACTAGCCTCCATAGTATCCAAGACATCTTCAAGAAACTGTGCCTCAAAAAGGAGGCATCCATCATTAAGGGCCTCCATCATCCAGCACCTGCCCTGTTCTCATTGTTACTATCAGGAAGGAGGTACAGAAGCCTGAAGGCACACACTCAGCAATTCAGGAACAGCTTCTTCCCCTCTGCCATCCGATTTCTGAATGGAAGTTGAACCCATGAATATTACCTCACTACTTTTTTTATTTGTTCTTGCACTACTTGCTTTAACTATTTAGTATGCATATTTTACTTACTATAGTTCAGTTTTTTATATTTATCATGTATTACATTTCTGCCACAACGCTAACAAATTTCACATTATATGCCAGTGATATTAAATCTGATTCTATGTACCTATCTAAACATTAAACACTATCATTGTACCCACCTCTAACACTTTTTTTGACAGCTTGTTTCATATACTCACCACCCTCTGTGTGGAAAAAGTTGCCTTTCAGGTCCCAGTTAAATCATTCCCCTCTGACCTTAAACCTGTATTTTAGACTCCCCTACCCCGAGGAAAAGACTGAAAACCCATCTTATCCATGCTCTACATTATTTTGTAAATCTCTTTAAAGTCAACCACCAGCCTCTTATACTCCAAGGGTAAGTGATTCAGCCAATCCATCTTCCCTTTATAACTCAAACTGGGAGGTTTCAGTCACATGCTAGTGAGTCTTTTCCAGCCTAATCACATTCTTCTGAGAGCTGGACAAACAGCTCCACAAGCTACTCCAAGTGAGTTCTCACTAATGACTTGTCCACCTGTCCCACTCAGTGCCCTGATCAATGAAGGCAAGGGTGCCAAATGTCTTCTTCAACACCCTTTTTACCTGTGTTGTCTCTTCAGGGAACTCTTATACCTGAATCCCTTGGTCTCTCTGTTCTATAGGGCCATGGAAGTTACTACATAAGTTCTTCCTTGGTTTAACTTCCCAAAATACAGATCCTTCTGCTTGGTGTTCCATTTTTCTTTACACGTGTGTACTGAAAATGATAAAGTATTCTTGAATCATGAATCTTGACTGAGTTAAACTCAATCAGTTATTGCTTGGCCCATTTCCCCTGTTCATCTACATCTTGCAATTATACGCAGTCTTTTTTATTGTCCACAACACCAAAAATTTTCATCCAAAAACTTGCTATGTTAACATTGTCAGCCACATTGCTAATCTTGATGACAAGTCAGAATTCCTGCCTCCACCACCGCCTCTGTCAGCTCATTCCAACTGCTCTTTCTGTGAAAGATTTACCCCTCCAACCCCCTTTAAACCACCTCCCTCTCTCATCTTAAACCCATGTCTCTCATTTGAGATATCCTGTCTCCAATTCTGCTGCTAAATCAATTCTTCTACAACTTTCAACATCACACCCAGATCAATAAATTCTCCTGTAAGTACAACAGGCCATTCCAGTCTCTCCTCGTTATTAACTCTTAGCCTGTCCAGGCCCATCAAAAGTTGACAAGAGGCCAGAGGTCAAAGTCAGGAACACCTGGAGAACCATACTTGATGGGTTGAGTAGTAACGGGGTGGGTGTGGGGCAAGTAGTTGCCCACTTTTTGGGTCAAAACTCAGCATCAGTCCTGTGTAACTGAGTTGCTCCAGCAACTTTTTGACAAGTTGATATGATAAACAGATAAATGGCAGAAGGAAGTTAATCCTGAAAAATATGGTGTGTTATATTTGAGATGATGTTAAGGGCTTTGAAAGTACAAAACAGAGTGTCGTTGGCGCAGATGTCTTAGAAACCCTGAAGAGAGCAGGGCAGGTAGATAATTTGGATAAGAAGGCATAAGGGATACTTTTCATTGGCTGGGGCAGAGATTATGAAGAATGTTATGGTAACACTATATATAATATTAATTAGGCTTTAGATGGAGTACTGGTGGAGTTCTGGTGGCTGCACTGTAGGATGATGAAATTTCACTGAAAAGGGTGCAGAGGAAGTTCACCAGGACATTGCCTGGAATGGAGGGATAGAGTGTGACTACTATAAGGAAAGACTGGACATTGGGTTTGTTTATTTTTCTTAGAATGGAGGAGGCAGAGTGGAACTGACAGAAGCATTCATGATGCTGGGGGGTAGAGTTAAGGTAGATAGAGAGAAACATTTCTCCTTACTAGAGGTGTCAAAAAGTAGAGCCACAGAGTTATACAGCGCAGAAAAGTGCCCCAATGGCCCATGCCATCCATGCTGGCCTTTTATGCCAACCTGCACTAAACCCTTGGTCTGCATTAAGACTGTATCCTCCTGCACTTTGCCTACTTTAGTATGTGTTTAAGCATAATAACGTTATCTGATTCCTGCACCTCCTCTGGCAGAGTGTCACTGATATCAGTCTTATCCCATGACATCCTCTTTCATTTAATCGGTTACTCTACGTTAAGGTAATTGCTTAAACCAAAGTTAAAACATGGAGCATATAGGTTTCTCACCTATCTCCAGAAAAATAAGAAATGGATCTTTTTGTAGAGAAAATTATAATGTTAACTATGCCAATAGTTTGCAAATCACCAAGTATTTTCAGCAGTTCCAGGATATGCCGATTGCAATAGCTGGTCGATTTATGAGCCTGATGCTCTCTTGTTGGCATTATTAAGAACTGCTGGATTAGATGTAAATCACTCAGTGAACCAGCTGTAAGAATTCAGTATTAGAACATTTACTTAAGATTAACAACATAAGCCTTCGAGTATAGTAAGTTTAAATGACAATTTAAGCTGGACTGCTCTGTAAAACCAAAATATTTTGAATTATTGAAAATTCTAAATATATTTTATTTTGATCTGCAAAGTCATTGCCAGTATTCAATGGAAATAAACTTGTGCTGTTGCTTTCTGAGAATATCCCTCTTGGTCAGATCCAGCCCAGGGTCTGAGATACCGACCACTCTAACGGGATTGCAAGAAAAAGAGAAGGTAAGTGACCTTCAATAAAGAATTGCTTTTGCTTCTTGTTTTAATATTGCATTTATGTGGTTTTAATTACATTTTAGCAAAAGTGTTAATTTTTCATTACAAGTGTACAAGTTACAACCCCCACCCCGGTTATGACTGAGTTTGTTCTTTGTGATCTGTTCATAGCTTGAAGAGTCCCCAAGTTGAAATCAAGTTGCCACAGGGTAGAAGAACCTGAAGACCTGCAGTGGGTAAATCCATCCCACCGGTTTCCCAGATACTCCCTGACATGCATAGACAGTACTTAAGTGTTCATAAGCTGGGGGGGGAACTGGTACTTTAAATTGATAGCATTTGACATATTCCTGAATATCAGGGATGTTGAAAAGCTGATTGGGCAGGGCATGCTGAGCTGATTGCCCTCATACTGAGCTGTAAAATTTAAAAATCTATAAATAGGGAGCCACTTGAACTGCCCCAGTTCATTCCAGCACCTCCTCTGGCAGAGTGCCCTTTGCCCCAGAAACCTTGAGATTGGTGAAAATGGTTTGATTTTTACATTAATTTTCTAATAAACCCAAACACAAGTTCAAAAGCAGTGGATTCACAAAAAGGCTGAAATGTGTTCTAGTTGCATGTTTCAAAGTCAATAATGGCACCCTGGGCAAAAACACGCATTTGGAAAGTCCATTCAGCAATTCCCTTTAATGTTTTCTGACAGATCTGATGGGAACAACTAAATTCATGAAAATACATGTTATATAATTCTAGGGCTTCATTTTCCAATTCATTCAGACCTTTGAGAGCCAAGTTTTATAGAGTTCATTTTTAAAAGAAAGAAGTGTCCAATACCAGGCCTTAATTCACTGAACAGATCAACAATATCTCAAACTGAGAAACAAAACTGGATACTTATGAAAGCAAATTATCTGAAAGCAAAACTGCAGATGCTTAGATTTGAAATTTAAAAAAAATCCTGCATGGTAGGCTGATCCAGAAGCTTGGATCACACAGAATTCAGGATAAGATAGCAAATGGATCCAAAATTGGCCTGGTGGTAGGAGGCAGAGAGTGGCCTGTGATCAGTGGTGTGCCATTCAAATCGTTACTGGACCCTTTAAATATCAGACTTTCTATATTAATATTTGGACGATAATGTAAGTCACATAATTAGTAAGTTAACCCAAACCCTAAGTATGAATCCCATTAGCCATTCCTTGTTGGATCCCATGTGATTGAACGTTCCAGACTAGCTACCAAGTGAGATTTTGTCTAAAACCTTGTTAAAGTCCATACAGATAATACCCACTGCCCGACCCTCATCTAACCCCTTGAAAATATCGCCTGCTTGGTAATTTGCACCTGATCAAGTACAACATCACTCATTTCTCTCATTTCTTTAGCATCTATCATTGTCTCCACATTGATTAAAAAATCAATTAAACATATTGTCCATCTTCTGTTGTTCCACACACTGGCGGCCATGCTGATCTTAACGAGAACATTTTCATCCCCAACCACCACTTATTCCCTATATACCTACAGAATTTGGCAAAATTGCTTACTTCATCTAATTGCATTTTTGTGCAGGTGACATCATCCCAGAGTTAAATGGAGCATAGAACGTCGAGCAGTACAGCTCAGGAACAGACCATTTGGCCCAAAATGTTGTGCCAAACCAGCTAAAACACAAAAACACTAATCCCTCCAACCTACACAATGTCCATACCCCTCCATTTTCCTCACATTCGTGTGCTTATCCAAATGGCTCTTAAAAGCCTCTAATGTATTTGCCTCTCCTACCATTCCAGGCAGCACGTTCCAGGCATCCACCACTCTCTGAGTAAAAAACTTACCTCTTACATTCCCTTCGAACCTACCCCCTCTCATCTTCGATACATGCCCTCTGGTATTAAACATTTCAACCCTAGGAAACAGATACTCCCTCTCTATTCTATCTATGCCTCTCATTACCGAAAAAAACCTCTATCAGATCTCCCCTCAGCCTCAGCTGCTCCAAAGGAAACAACCCAAGTTCGTCCAGCCTCTTTTCTACTCAGACGGGAGAATGAGGAGGGAATAGGCAGGAGCTACAGGGAGGTAGTCACCCCTAGAGAGGTAACTAGATGATTGTCAGGAGAAGGAGGGGAAGTGCACAGCAAGTACAGTGTACTTATTATTCCCTTCAATAATAAGAACACAGTTTCAGAGACTATAGAGGGAGCCGACCCACCAGAGGGGAGCACAGAGACCCGATCTCCGGTACTGAGTTTGGTGCTGTGGAGCAGAAGAGCAGAGAGGGGAAGAGGACTGCAGTGTTAATGGGACATTTCTTAGTCAGAAGAACAGAAACAAGGTTCTGTGGGTGCAGTAGAGACATCTGGATGGTATTTTGCCCCCTGGTGACAGGATCAGGGATACCTCAGATCAGATCCGTGGCATTCTCAAGGGCAAGGGTGAGCAGCCAAAAGTGTTGGTGAATATTGGCGCCAATGGCATAGGTAGATAAGGTGAGGAGGTCCTGAAGAGAGATTTTAGGGAACTAGGTAGAAAGCAGAGAACAGGACCTCCAGAGTAGTATTCTCTAGATTGATACCCGTGCCATGTGCCATGGAGGGTAAGATTGGAATGATTTGGCAGGTCAATGTGAGGCTGAGGAACTGGTACAAGGGGCAGGGAGCACTTCTGGGGAAGGAATGACCTGTACAAAAGGGACAGGTTACGCCTAATCACAAGGGGGGAGGGGTCCAGTATCCTTGCGGTCAGGTTACCTAGAGTTGTTCAGGTGGGTTTAAACTAATTTGGCAGAGGGATGAGAACAAGAATGATAGTGCTGAAGATGAGGAAGTTGGTTTACAAACAGAGCTTGTGTGTAGTGAGAGTCCTAGCAAGAAGAGGTTGATAATAGGGCAAAATGTAGCCAACAGGATGAGTTGCAATGTAAAAGGTGGACAAAATCGAAAAGGGTGAATACAGGACTGAAGCTATTATAAGGTAGATGAACTTATAGCACAGTTACAGATTGGCATATGTGATGTGTAGACATCACTGAATCATGGTTGAAAGAAGATTATAGCTGGGAGCTCAATGTCCAAGGATACATTTTGTATCAAAAGGAAGGCAGGAAGGCAGAGGGGGTGGCGTTGCTCTGCTGGAAAAAAGTGAAATCAAATTATTAGAATTGTGTTGGGTTGGAAGGTGTTCAACCACAGTGGATAGAGCAAAGGAACTGCAAGGGTAAAAAGACCCTGATGGGATATATATATATATCTACAACCCCAAACAGTTGTAAGGATGTGGTCAACAAATTACAATGGGAGATAGAAAATACGTTCCAAAAGGGTAATGTTACAATAGTCATGGGGAACTTCAATATGCAGGTAGATTGGGAAAATCAGGTTGATGCTGGATTCCAAGAGGGTTTTTTTCTAGAATACCTATGAGATGATTTTTTTAGAGCAGCTCATGGTTCACCCCACTAGGGAATCAGCTATTCTGGATCTGGTGTTGTGCAATGAAGTGGAATTCATTAGAGAGCTGAAGGTAAAAGAACCCTTAAGGGAAAGAGATTATAATGTGATTGAATTCACCCTGAAATTTGAGACGGAGAAGCTAAAGACAAATATATTACAGTGGAGTAAAGGGAATTACAGAGGCATGAGAGACGAGTTGGCTAGAATTGATTGGAAAAGAACTCTGGCAGGAATGATGGCAGAGAAACAATGGCTGGAATTTCTGGAAGCATTTTGAAAGGCACAGGATAGATACTTCCCAAAGAGGAAAAAGTATTCTAAAAGCAAGATGGCACAACCACAGCTAACAAGAGCAGTCAAAGCCAAAATAAAAGCCAAGGAGAGGGCATATAGTAGACCAAAAATTAGTGGAAAGTTAGAGGACTAGGAAGCTTTCAAATACCAACAGAGGGCAATTTTAAAAAAAGTCATTTCAAAGGTAAAGATGGAATATGAAAGAAAGCTCGCCAATAATAATACTAAAGAGCATACCAAAAATTTCTTCAGATACATAAAGTGTAAAAGAGAGGTAACAGTGGATATCGGACCACTGGAAAATGATGCTGGGGAGGTAGTAATGGGGAACAAGGAAATGGTGGATGAACTGAATAAGTATTTTGCATCAGTCTTCACTGCAGAAGACAATGACAGTATGGTGGAACTTCCAGGTGTTGGGGTCATGAAGTGTGTGAAGATACCATGACTAGAAAGAAAGTTCTTGGGGAGCTGAAAGGTCTGAAGGTGGATAACTCACAGGACCAGATGGTTTACACCCCAGGGTTTTGAAAGACATGGTTGAAGAGATTGTGGAGGCATTACTAATGATCTTTCAAGAACCACTAGATTCTGGAATGGTTTTTGAAGACTAGAAGATTGCATAAGTCACTTCACTCTTCAATAAAGGAGAGACAGAAGAAAGGAAATTATAGGTCAGTTAGTCTGACCTCAGTGGTTGGGAAAATGTTGGGAGTTGATTATTAAGGATGAGATTTCGAGGTACTTGATAAAACAGGCCGTAGTCAGCATGATTTCCTCAAGGGAAAATCTTGCCTGACAAATCTATTGGAATTCTTTGAAGAAATAACAAGCAGGACAGACAAAGAAGAATTAGTTGATGTTATGTATTTGGATTTTCAGAAGGCGTTTGACAAGGTACCACGCATGAGGCTGTTTAATAAACTATGAGCCCAGGGAAGGTTCTAGCTTGGATAAGTGGCAGGAGACAAAGAGTGGAAATAAAGGGAGTCTTTTCTGTTTGGCTGTCTGTGATTAGTGGTGTTCCACAGGGTCAGTTTTGTAACTAATTTTTTTTAACTTGTATGTTAATGTTCTGGATGATGGAATTGATGGCTTTGTTGCAAAGTTTACAAATGATACAATGATAGGTGCAGGGGCAGGTAGTTTTGAGGAAATAGAGAGGCTATAGAAGAACTTTGGTAGATTAGGAGAATGGACAAAGAAGTGGAAGATGAAATACAATGTCAGACAGTGTATGGTCATGAAGTTTGGTAGAAGAAATGAAAGGGTTGGCTATTTTCTAAATGGAGAGAAAGTACAAAAATCTGAGCCCCAAAACGATTTGGGAGTCCGTGTGCAGGTTCCCCTAAAGGTTAATTTGCAGGTTAAGTTTGTGGTGAGGAAGGCATATGTGATGTTTGCATTCATTTCAAGAGGACTGGAACATAAAAGCAAGGATGTAATGTTGAGACTCAATAAAGCACTAGTGAGGCCTTACTTGGAGTCTTGTAAGCAGTTTTAGACCCCTTACCTTGGAAAAGATGTGTTGTATCTGGACTGGGTTCAAAAGAGGCTCACAAAAATGATTCCAGGATTGAATGGCTTGTCATATGAAGAGTGTTTGATGACTCTGGGCTTGTATTCATTAAAATTCAGAAGAATGATGGGTGACCTCATTGAAACCTATCTAATGGTGAAAGGCCTTGATAGAGTGGATGTGGAGAAGATATTTCCATTGGAGGGAGAGTCTAAGACAGAGGACACAGCCTCAGATTAGAGGGGAGTCTTTTAAAATGGAGATGAGGAGGAAATTCTTTAGTCAGAGAGAGTGAATTGTGTAATTCTTTGTCCCAGGCAGCTGTGCAGGCCAAATTTGCATGTATATTTAAGGAAGAGGTTGATAGATTTTTGTTTGGTCAGGGCATGATAGGATACAGGGAGAAGGCAAGAGTTTGGGGCTGAGAGGAATAATGGATCTTCCATGATGAAATGGCAGAACAGATTCGATGGATGGGCCAGATGGCCTAATTCTGCTCTTATGTCTTATGGTCTCTTATGATAGCACATGCATCCTGGTAGACCTCTTCTGCATGCTCTCCAAAGCCTGAACGTCTTTTCTACAGCGGGGCAGCTAGAACCATATGCAATACTCCAGACGTGGCCTAACCAGAGTTTTTGAAGTTGTAACATAACCTTTTGACTTTTGAACTCAATGCCTTGACCTATAAAAACAAGCATTCCATGAGCCTTCTTAGCCACCCTATTGACCAGTGTAGCCAGTTTCAAGAAGCTGTGAACTTGGATCCCAAGATCTCTCTGCTCAGCAACACTGTTAGGGACCTTGCCATTAACAGTGTATTGTTTCCTTGCATTTGCCCTCTCAAGGTGCAATAGCTCACATTTATCTGGGTTAAACTTCACCTGTTATTTTTCTGCTTGTACCTTCAACTGATCTATATCACACTGTATTTTTTGCCAGTCTTCTACACTATCCACAACTCCACCAATCTTGGTATCATCCATAAACTTACTAATCCACCCATTTATGTTTTCATCTAGGTCACTTATATACATCACAAGCAGCAGAGGCCCCAGTGCAGATCCTTGTGGAACACCACTAATTTAAGTCCTGCAGCTCAGATAGGTCCCTTCAACCACTATCCTCTGTTATCAATGCGCAAGCCAATTCTGAATCCAAACAGTCAATTCACTGTGGACCCCATGCATCTTATTTTTCTTGATTAGCCTACCATGAGGGACATTGTCAAATGCCTTACTAAAATCCATGTAGACGACATCTACTGCCCTACTTTCATCAACCTCTCTCGTTACTTTGTCAAACTCTATCGTTCATAAGACATGTCCTAACCTGCTCAAAACCATGCTGACTCTCCCTAATCAGGCCATGTGTTTCCAGATGTTGTCCATTCATGCACCTTCTTTCTTCTATGGCTAAGCAGCTACTATGAGCTGCATCCTGAGCCAAGTGGTAAACAGCCTTCCTTCCCAGCATCACTTTAGCAGTGAATTCTGTTGTAGGATGTCCACCAGACCAAGTTGAAGCTGTTCAAGACAGTAATCTAGCAAAAGTTCTTTCTGGTCAGAGCTTGTAGTAGATAAGGTGTGAGGGGGTGACTCTTGGGTCACTACAAGAAACTCTAATATGACAAAGGGACATAAAATCAAAGGCAAGAGAAGCAGAGTTAATGCTTCTGGTCTGAGCTCTGAGAGGAGTCTGAAATGTGAGGTCCGAGAAGAGTTTGAGATCTGAGTTCTGAGATGTCTCAGGTGTGAGCTTTGAGAAGAGTCTGAGGTCTGAGAAAAATCTTAGGTCTAAACAATGAGAAGAGTCTTAGATCTGAAACATAATTTTGTTTCTCTTTCCACAGCTGCCTCTGGTGCTGTGTCTAATGTTCTAATGTTCAAGCATGTTCTAATTCTGTTTGAGGTTTTCAGCATCTGCAGATTTTGGATTAACCTAAAATCAAATTTGACTTACGGTTTTCTTCCAAATGTCTCTCTAACTGACAGCAACCCTGGTAGTGGCTTGTGACAGTTTCCTGGGGAACAGCATTGTAAGACACACTGTATGGGCTAAATGTGGGAATTTGCCTTCTGGGGCCATGCTTACATCAGAGGAAACTCCAGCAAGTGACTGATAAACCAAATGGAGCTAGCCAAACCTGGAGAAATGATGCAGTGACAGCAGCTGTTAACTTCTCTCTATTCAACAGAATGATTCCTGTCTCCAGATGTCCACCTTTAAACGTTCAAATTTCAAAGTAAATTTATTATCAAAGAACATTAATCTAACTGTATACAACCCTGAGATTTGATTCCTTGCGGCTATACACCATAAATTCAAGAAACACAATAGAATCAATGAAAGATTGCATCCAGCAGGATAGACAATCAATGTTCAGAAAACAACAAAATATAAAAAAGAAAAAATACTAAAAATAACAAAGAATTATAGTCCTTCACTATGGCAATACAGGACCAGCTGGTTAACATAAAAATGATCAAAATACATAATAAAAGACCAACAAATTCAAGAGGATAAATGCAGAAAATGTTAGGAAAGACCAGAAATAATTCAACATGTTACAGGATCCTGTAGCAGTTTAACTCAATCTGATTACTCACACAGGCACAATCGAGTGGCAAACATCACCGAAATCTTGCTTTAAATTACAAACTCATAAAAGACACCACACCTTACTATAAATACAAGCATGTTCCAGTTTTAGAATCCGAGTCTTATAAATTATATATTGATCAACCTATTATTATAGATAGAATTCATAAAAACTAGCTGGATATAATATTACAGACTGTAGCGTCAAAACTAAACCAAGACCAAAACAATTGCCCTAGTCTGTGACCACTGCAGTGTTGTTATGCTTGCATGATGCACCCCCAGCTCCAAGGATTGCTCCAAGAGTCGAATCCTTTATTTGATCTTTTTTAGCAATTAGCAAACATACAATCTTGAAGCGAAGAAATTTAAGCATATTCAAGTGTAAGCTAAGCATTGTTCAGCGGTCAGCAAAATATATGACCTCCACTAGTCCCAAGCTACAAACTACCACAAAACAAATAAGACTATGTAACTTATTGTCTTCGCCTTTACCACGCCCCCAGTCATGTGACTAGTTACCATAATAAACATAATAAATATACAACACAGAATACAAAACAGATAGAGAACAGATATGTGGCTCCTGCACAGACAATCAAACTAGAACAACTGACATAGCTGTTCTAAACACACATAATATACAGAAATCAATGAGTGAAAACACCAGGAACATGCTGAATCAAAAGAGAAAATTAAAAGACTACAGAACATGAAAAGCGCATACGTCATCCCAATAGTAATATCGACAACTGGTATCATCCCAAAGTCACTACATGATAGCATTAAATAATTAGGCATACACAGCAATATGTATTTAACTTTCCAGAAGGCCACAATACTAAACATCACTAGAATAGTCTGTAAATTCCTAGCGATGGAGAAATGAGTGTGCTTGGCTAAATCTATATCTCAGGTTTTACCAGTTTGAGCTGAGAAAAGAATAATAAGTGAATAACCAACAAATATCACAAACTTGAGATGAAAGGTCCTTGAAAATGAGTCCATAGGTTGTGGGACTAGTTTAGTGAGGGTGGTGAATGAAGTAGAATGAAGTTATCCCCTCTGGTTCAAGAACCTGATGGTTGAGGGGTAATAACTGTTCCTGAACTTGGTAGCATGGTTCCAGAGGTCCCTGTACCTTCTTCTTGATGGCATCAGTGAGAGGAGAGCATGGCCTGGGTGGTGGGTGGTGCTTTTCTGCGACAGAGTTCCAGGTAGATGTGGGGAGGGCTTTAACATGATGAACAGGGGTGTATCTGCTACTTTTTTTTAGGCTTTTTTCATTCAAAGGCATTGATGTTTTCATACCAGGCTGTGATACAACCAGTCAATATACTCTCTACCACACATCCTAGAAGTTTGTCAAAGTTTTAGATGTCATGCCAAATCTTCACAAACTTCTAAGAAAGTAGAAGCACTGTCGCGCTTTCTTCATAATGGACTTATGTCCTGGGCCCAGGACCGATCCTCTGAAATGATAACACGGAGAAGTCTGAAGTTGCTGACCTTCTCTGCCTTGATTCTCCAATGAGGACTGGCTCATGGACCTCTGGTTTCTCCCTCCTGAATTAAATAATTAGTTCCTTGCTTTTGCTGACACTGAGTAAGAGATTGTCATGGCACCACTCAGCCAATTTTTGTTAATCTCTCTTCTAATCATTACCACCATTCATTCAGCCAATGACGATGGTGTCATCAGCAAACTTGGATATGACATTGAAGCCGTGCTTAGCCTCACAGTCATAAGTGTAAAGTGAGTAAAGCAGGGGGCTAAGCATACAGCTTTGTAGTACACCAAGGCTCCAATTGTACAAGGAGGTATTGAGGCCAAGGTCTTGAAGCTGGTTGATTAGTTTTGAGGGGATGGTGGTATTGAGTGCCAAGCTATAGTCAATAAAAAGCATCCTGATGTATGCACCTTTGCTGTCCAGATGTTCCATGGTTAAGTGAGATGCCAATGAAATCTGCTGTTGACCTGTTGTGGCAGTAAGCAAATTGGAGTGGTTCCAAGTTGCTTCTCAGGCAGGAGCTAACATGTTTCATCACCCACCTCTCAAAACACTTCATCACAGTGGGTGCATGTAAGTGCCACTGGATGACAGTCATTGAGACAGGTTAGCACAGGGGTGGACAAACTTTTTGACTTGTGGGCCACAAAGGGTTCTAAAATTTGACAGGGGGGCCGGACCAGGAGCAGATGGACGGAGTGTTTTGGTAATACACCTCATAAGAGAAAATAAAATATCATGGGATATGTAGAAAACATGTGCTTTAATTTCAATTGAAAATGAACAAATGCATTACAACAAAATATCTGTCTTTGAAGTCCCATGGTATTTACCTATTTATTGAAATGACTTTTAAAACACTGAAAATTAAATGAATAAAATACAGCTTTTTTTAATAGTAACAGTTATTATTTTAAAGCACTGAAAATTCTGTTATCCTTCAAGATATTATCATCATCACTCTCCTCCTGACTGTCTTTATTTCAAAAACTGTAGGAGATGCAGGTCTACTTGTCCTGCTCCTTCTTATTCAATTGTCCCCTGTGCCAAAACTCAACAACGACCAGCACAAGGACAGAACACTGACAGCGCGCCAGTATGCGGAGTGCGCTATTTGATCTGGAGCGCATTTTTTATTTTGAGAATGTACGTGCACCTGCGCACTACTCATGTCCATCACTTAACAGAAATGACATGTAACATGTAAGGCTTATTGAAAAAATATTTTCAAATGCATTTTTTACATAACACAACGAAGAAACTTATTTTTAATTTCAGTGGGAACAGTGTTGTTGGTCTCCCTTTTTAGCCAGCGCATCAAAGTCTGGATTTAGTTTTGTTGTGGCGATTCTCAGGATGGATCTGAGGTGTTGGTCAGTTAACTTGGATCTGTGGCTGGCTTTGTTGATGTTCATGACGCTGAACGCCTGTTCACACAAATAGGTCAAGCCGAACAAAGAGTAAAGCGCAAATGTGGAGTAATACGCTGCACCTCAACAAAGGTCAATGTATATAGAGAGCGTCATCTATTGGGAAAATGCCAGAATTGCGGGGAAAAAACGTTAACAAGGTTTATTAATATAATTTCATCAAGTTCTGTGGGCTGGATTAAAAAGCTTAACGGGCCGCATATGGCCCCCGGGCCGTAGTTTGCCCATGCCTGGGTTAGCATCTTCTTCTTCAGCACCAGTATTATTGAAGCCTGCTTGAAGCTGGTGGGTACCTCAGACTGCTGAAGTGGAGAGGTTAAAGGTATCAGTGACCGCTCCAGGTAGTTGATCAGCACAGGTCCTTAGTACTCGGTCAGGTATCCCGTCTGCGCAGGATGCTTTCTGTGGGTTCACCCCCCTGAAGGATGCTCTCACATTGGCCTCGGTGACTGAAATCACAGGGTCATTGGGAGCTGAGAGGGTTCATGGAGGTTCCTCCATATTTTGACAGTCAAAGTGAGCATTGAGCTCATGAGAGAGCGAAGCCCTGTTGTCGCCTGTCACTTGGTTTCACTTTTAAGAGTTAATAGCATTCAAGTCCTGACACAGCAGCCAAGCATCCCTCAGTAGTTCAAGATTGGTCCAAAATTGCCGCTTTGCATGTGAGGTAGCTTTTCAGAGATCATAGCTGGACATCTTTATCTTACTTGGTCACCAGACCTGACTGTCACTGATCTGGCCCTCAGCAGTATGCAGATCTCATGGTTCATCCAGGGCTTCTACTTGGGGAAGATTCTGAATGATTTTGTGGGGATGCACTCATCTACAACTGTTTTTATAAAGTCCGTGGCAACCGTGGTGTATTCATTCAGATCCTTTGATGAATTCTTGAACGCAGCCCAATCCACCAACTTGAAGCAATCCCGTAACTACTCCTCTGCCTCTCACGATCTCCTCTTCGTTGTCCTTATCTCTGGAGCCTTGGTCTTTAGCCCCTGCCTGTATGCAGGTAGGAGGACAGCCAAGTGATCAGTTTTCCAGAAATTCAGTATGGAACAAAAGGCATTCCTTAACGTAGTATGGCAGTAGTCAAGTAGTTGGGACCCCTGGTGCTGCAGGTTATGTGCTTATGATAATTTGGCAGAGATCTCTTCAAACAAGTCTCATTGAAGTCTCTGACTATAATTTAAAATGTGTCGGGGGTGAGCAGTTTCTTTCTGGGGTAGCAGCATTCATATCTCAAGTTCCGTATTTTTGTCAGCTTTTGGCAGTATATAAACTGTGGTCAGGATCATGGAGAACAGTTTCATACCAACATGTATCAACTTTGACTCAGCCAGTCACTTACTGAAACACTCACTTCAACCCCATCCTCAACCTGGAATACAGTATTTCTTTCCCTAACCTTCTCACATCAGTGTCACTTCATGAGAAATTGCCGGGTTAGTTCTGTGCTGAGATAAAGGATAGATTAAGGCTAAACTTTCTTCAAAAGTTTTTTTTATCATGTACATTTTGTTCTCATTTTTGTTCCACCATTGTATGCATGAGTAACACTGGGAAAGCACAAATGATCTCGCAATCATACTTTGTTTGAAGATATCAGATTTCCAATGACATCAGAAAGTTACACAAAAAACAAGGAGGGAACTTAAATCAAATGTTAATGAAACAGACATGGCACTTTTGAGAAACAAACTGTAAGGACCAGATGGCTTTCTCTGCAGGATAAAAGACATGATAAAGGAGTCAAATCTAGTCTTGTGCTTGACAGTGAAAAGAAAATCTTTAGACTGCGGGAAGATACAGATACAGATGGTCTGGTGACATGGGACAGGAAAGGAAAAGGTTTAACCTAGGGAGGCAAGAAATACAGCATGCGGAAGGTATGAAAAGCACCAAGGCTACATACAATCAAGGCAGAATATTTAGAGATGTGGAGGAGAGACAATGGAGTGGATTTCCGCAGATGTTTAAAGATAGCAAAATAGATCTATATTATAGTTAAATGGCACAGATGGTGTTTTCTTTTACCGGCCAAATTATGGAATATAAGAACAGAGATGCAATGTTAGCATTGTATGTGAGACTAATGGTGTAAGAATTTGGGAGCAGTGTGATTGTGTTGGAGAGGGCTCAGGGAGAGTTTCTGAAGATGCCTTGCCCAGAGAATTGTAACGATGAGGAAAAATTTGACATACCGTGTTGTTTCCTTGGAACAGAAAAGGCTGATGGGAGACTGAACAACATAGCAAAGGGGTCAAAATTAAGGGGTAGAGATTTTAGAGAAAGGATGAGGAATTTCTTTTTCACTCATAGGCCGACGAAAGTCTACAACTCACCAAGTGAGGGGCAGAAACCCTCATCAAGTTTAAACAGTTCCTGGATCTACATCTCTGTAGCCATGACCTGAAGAGTTATGGAGTCAGTTTTGCAATGTCAGATTCTGTTCAAATTGAATCGGTTTGATATCATCACATGTAGTGAAAAGCTTGTCTTGTATACTGTTCATACACAGATCAGATCATTACACAGTGCATTGAAGTAGAACAAGGTAAATAAATTAATGAAAATGTGGAATAAGAAAGACAAGAATGCAGTTTAATTTTACAGTACATTTTGAAAAAAGTTCATCATCAACATTAGTAAAGGCAAGATTATCCCTAATGATAAAATTCTTTATATACAGGCTATTTATTCCGTCAATTCTATGCTGGCCCTCAGACAAGTGCAATTCTGCACTTGCTTTCCTATAAAATATGCTATCTCATGCTCTCTTCTACACTACTGGGAATTTACTAGTGACTAACTAACCTGCCAACCACATCACCTTTGAGATGTTGTAAGGTTCCAGAGTATCTCATGAAATACATGAGTTTTGCAGGAGGTTTTATTGTCAGTCAGGATTATTTTTACCAATTTCTGTTTTTTCTTCTACCAATTTAGAGTTTTCCACTGAGAGTACAGCAAATTATTTGCGATTTATAGCATTATGACCTGAAAACTCCTTTAGTATTTTTACACTGCGCACAAGCTCATCAGCTCCATGTACCAGCCATTCAGGGTACAATGACATTTCTGTCAATGTGTGCTCAATAGATTCATGAACAGTTAAAACCTTCAATCATCAGGCTCTCGAACAAAGGGGATAACTACACTCACTTGTCCATCCATTAAGATGTTCCCACAACCAATGATCTCATCACCTTAAGGATTCTTTATCTTGTTATTTCATGTTCTCATTATTACTTGCAATTTATTTATATTTATATTTGCAGTTTGTTGTCTTCTGCACTCTACTTGATCTTTTGTTGATCCTGTTATAGTTAAAATTCTATAGATATGCTGACTTCGCCACAGGAAAATGAATCTCAGGGTTGTATGTTGTGACATACATGTACTCTGATAATAAAATTTACTTTGAACTTTGAGTGTGGAAAACCTCATCAGGATATGACATGGCGGTGGTAACAGAAACAATGAGTTCAAGATAGTTAGGGAGGGTAAGATGGGAAGGTGGGAGGAGGTGTAATTAAAGAGAGCACTGGAGAGATAATGGTGCAAAGGGGCCAGTGGTGGAATCTACTCAGTTAGATCCAGGATCCAGAGGAGGGAGCACAACTCTGCTAGGTATCACCAACACCACAGAGAGGTTACAGGGAACTGTACAAACTACAGATTTATCATCATATAGAACTTTAATATCTTATTGTACATTTGGATTCTTATTAGTGTTGAAGGCAAAGAGGGTGAAGAATTTCTAAAATGTGCCAAGATAATGTTGCAATGAGATATGTTTCCTACCTAACTGAAGGAGACATAGCTCAATGTGGTTTTGGGAGATGAGGTGGTTCAAGTGAACCAAGTTCACAAGTGGAACATTATAGGACCTAACTTAGCTATAGAAAGGGAAAAAGAGATATCCAAAGTAGAAATACTAGAGAACACAGGTATAAGGTGGAAGGAGGAAAATTCAGAGATGTGTGGAGCAAATTTCTTACACAGAAGGTGGTGGGCGCTTGGAACGGACTGCCTGGGGAGGTGATGGAAGCAAATGTTGATGACAACATTTAATTGGCATATAGGACCAATGCATTCACAGGCAGGGAATGGAGAGATATAGACCTTGTGCAGGCAGATAAGGTTTGTTAGATTGGCATCATGATCAACACAGGCATGATGGGCCAAATGGCCTGTCCCTGTGCTGTACTATTCTGTGTTCAATATGTGTTCAATAATTACAATAACAGGAAATACCACAGCAACCAGGATCTGTGGACTGGGAAACTCATCAGCTTCAATTCAGTGAAGCCTATTTGTGACTTTGCCCCACTCACTGTGGTTGACTCTGAAATGGTCCAAGAAGCCCCTCAGTAATGAATAGGAATACAAGGTGGCCCATTTTTGAATGAATAAATAAATAATGACACCTGCAGTTAACCTTCCCATTTTGCACCCTATACACAAAGATTTCAGCAAAATGGCAGGGTGGAACATAGATTGCAGAAGATTATTGATGCTGATCTTTGGGAATGTTGGCATTATTTCACACAGTCTCTGCTTCACCATTCCAGGAAACCTCTGTGAATATGGCACCGCATCATGAATCATTTGCAAAGCCCTCACAACCTGACAGTCACACTTGCTACCTTGCTATCAAGACAGAGTCACCAGATATACCATCCTGCTGGTCATATAACACACCAGCAAGATTTAATTAAATCGGCTTCTACACAAGCTAAATGTTGCGTTAACCTGATTTTGCTGCATTTGCTGTTAAAGTGTGAAACTTGTGTTAAAATATTCTGGTTAAAGGAAACTTGAACTCCTGCCAGTTGACGCCTAGACACCAACAGTTGGGCTCAAGGGTGACACCTTCTACTCTTGTATTTTTTTAGATGAGAGATTTTCCACAAGGGTTAAGAGGTCCAGTCCATGATAGAAAACATTCTGCAATTAGAATCTGATATATTTTCAGCTTCCGCTGTAATCATGTGGCTGCTGCGAGCTGACGGTCAGAATAGAATCACAGCTGCAAATCACAGCGTTCTTTCTTATTCCTGCTGCAGTCATCAGCAGCAGCTGCTCTGCACCTAACCACTAGCTCAAGCTAATTGAAAATACAAGCTTCGCTAACAGAAGAGATTAAAAAAAAAGCCTCTTAATGTCAACCAAAATGAAAGGCAGGAGAAATCAAAATCTGTTTCACTTTTCTATTCTGTTCTCCTCTGCTGCAGTCTTGAGTTAGCTAATTGAACTGCATCTGTCTTGTTAGATTAAAGGAAGACACATTTTAAATAGTACAACAGTACTCATGGCACTCCCGACCAGGAGAGGGTGCAACTTGAAAAATGGATAGGGAACAAATTCTGCTAATTAAAGAAATAGAAGTGAATTAAAATTCATTAAAACATTAATAAGTGAAATTGGTTAATGACACAACTCCCCAGTAACACCGGTTTGCAGTTTCGCACTTGACTCTGCTAATTCTCGAATTTAGCAGAATCTTAACTTCCTACTGCTATTTAATCTGTTCCTTTTCACATTAAAAAAAAATTCTTTGCTTTGAAACATATTCGTCCAAGCTGAAACTCAGTGGTGTCTTCCAGATGCTTCAACCAAGGGAAGGGTTCAGGTGAAAGACAGTACAGGTGGGCAGTCAGGTTTGAAGCAGGGACAGAGTGTTGCCTTGAATTCTGCTCCAATCATATTTCACTTCAGCAGAGAGAGAGAGAGAGGATTATACCCTCTAATGGCAAGAAACAAATCCCTCATATCAGAGGATGGTTTGACTTATTCACGTACATAGTGCAATGATGTGAGATGCAGTGTCATGCAACAGTCAAGCTGATGCATTGGTTCCTTCCAACTTAAATTCTTGTCAAGGGCAGATCCAGCCAGCAGGAATTGTCCATGACATGGTCGCATGCTTCACTTTCTCATTCAGACAGCAATGCAACTTTATGGGAATTGTTTCTGCACTGTTCTCTGAACATTGAGACTGATCTGTTCTCATTTACTCCAGAGCTTATTTTATGAGACACTGTGGAGATTTAACAGAATTATCTGCAGATTGCAACAAACCACAAATCCAGTTCAACAGATGAGTTAACACAAACAGAATGCTGGAGCAGCTTAGCAGGTCAGGTTAAACCAGAAAGGGAAAAAACAGGTTCAAAAGTTCATTTATTATCAACTCTGAAATTATTCTTCTGCAGATAGCCATGAAACCTGAAAAAAAAAGAACGTGAACACTATCATCAACCCCCAAAATCCTTTCATCAGGTCTGCAAAGGAAGGAGACAGAAGCCAGAATAAAAGACTCAGAAAAAGGGTCAGCATCTCCTTCCCCCCCCCACCTTCCCCTATTCTTTTATTCTGGCTTCTGTGCCCTTCCTTTGCAGACCTGATGAAGGGTCTCGGACAGAAACTTTGATTACCTAACTCGCTGAGTTCCTTCAGCATTTTGCGCGCGTTGGTCCAGATTTTCAACATCTGCAGAAACTTTCTTGACAACAAATGAGTTTCAAACTTGGCCAGGCATCTTCAGTGAACAAGGTTAGTCACGTCTGTAGTGTGTGGTAGTATGTCATGTCCGAACCATCTCTAAGGGTGGTGGGATAGAATCCTGGTGTGGGGCTGGTGGGGTTGGAAACTGGCAGAAGCAAGGAACAGACTGAGTGCTGGGTTTAGTCACAGGTGAATGCTGAGCAGGGGTCAAACAACATAATTGTGGCGAAATGGCCAAGTATTCACCATTACCAAAAACAGCCAAAACCTGAAACTCTAACAGATCTTCTGAACAAGAGTCTGAACATAAGAGCACAAACTTTTTAAACAACGAATGGTCAAGAAGTCAGACTTTTCCAACAGGTTATGAAATTTTAACTTCAGACTATGACATTATAAATCTGTGGGCTGACTGACTGGAGGCCACACTGATTGACAGCGAAGAGATCCCGGAAGTGAGTCAGATTGAGCTAGTTAGGTTGGAATGCCAAGGCAAAGCATCCCTACTGGCCTTGTCCCACGTTTAGAGCTATATCTCCTCTTGTCTCTCTTCTGTTGCCAGTCATTGAGATCTTGACTGGCTGGTTTTACAGCTCCAATGCTGAGGATCTGAGGCTTGTAGCTCTATTATTAGATTTAACTGATGGGAACGCTGTCTGGAAGTCTTGGTTTTGAATGTGTTAAATCTAGAAGTGAGGGAGTTTGATTTAGTTCTGAGATTTAATCTGCATCTTATGCTCAACAATCTCAAAATAGAATATCACCAGATTCTAATCTTGCAAGCAAATATGATCATTTTGAAAGGTGTGTTTCTCTGGATCAGGTACAGTAGAATGGTGCTACTATCAGAAACTCTGGGTGGCAAATGGATCTGTTCAAATGTAGATACACAGTTATTGAGATGAGATCAGTCATCACCTCTGAGTGAATTAATTATCAAATTTTACCACTTGATAATGACATCAATCCCGGATCACACTGTGCTGTGGCTTCTTCAATTAACTAGCAATGGCGGAACCAGTGCAGACTGCAATACAGCAGTTAATTCACAGCTGACTACCTCAGCAGCACATTTGGTCAAATTATGTGCAGCAGACCTGTCTTTTAAACATTCTATTGCAATATTTGAAATACCTGTCAGTTATGGTCAGATTGGATCACAGCAACAATTTATTTATGAATTGTCTCATTAACTCTGTTTTGTGAGTGGTACATCATTAACACATCTAGGCTCTTCCAAACCCTGCAATATCTTTATTCCACTCACAGGTAATGAGGGTGCAATTAATTCATCCAATACAGATGTATTTATCTATATTAAACCTCATTAACCAGTCTAGGAAAATGCTTGTTAATAACACAGGACCGATGTAGAGTCTTAACCTGAAACGCTGACTCTCCCTTTGCTTCCACTGAAGCTGCCTGATCCACTGAATTCTTTATCCATCTCATATTTGGAGTCATACACTGTAACTTCATTAAAGCAGGAAAGAAGATTTGAGGCCCAAACTGGATCAGCAACCCAGAGTAGCTGACTGGCCATCTCCTGCTCAACTCCATGATATAAAGTTGCCAAATCCTGGCATCATTATTGTAAATTTTCTCTGCATTCTGTCAATCTTATTGACATCTCTCCTGTAGGTAGGTGACCAAAACTACACACAATACTCCAAATTAGACTTCACCAACACCTTGTACAACTTCACCATAACATCTCAACTCCTTTATTCAATTCTTTGATTTACGAAGGCCAATGTGCCAAAAGCTCTCTTTATAACCTATCTACCTATGATGCACTTTCAAGGAATTACAGTCCTGTATTCCCATATTCCTCTGTCCACTGCACTCCTCAGTGCCCTACTGCTCACTGTGTAAGTCCTACCCTCGTTTGTCCTCCCCAAGTGCAATACTTCACATTTGTCTGCATTACATTTCATCAGCCATTTTTAGGCCATTTTTGCAGCTGGTCCAGATCCTGCTGCAAAAATCCTCACTGTCAACTACACCCTTAGTCTTCGTGTCAACTGCAAATTTGATGATCCAGTTTACCACATTTTAATCTAGATTGTTGATATAGACAACAACTGACCCAAACGGACCCAGCAACGACCCCTGTGCCACATCACAAGTCACAACCTCCAGTAAGAGAAGTCATCATCCACTACCACCATTCTCTGACTTCTTCCATGAAGCTAAAGTATAATCCAATTTACTACCTCATCTTGAATGCTAAGTAACCGAACCTTTTTGACCAACCTCCCATGCGGGGCCTTGTCAAAGGACTTGCTAAGTTCCATGTAGATAACATCCACTGTCTTGCCTTCATCTACTTACATAAGTGTGGTGAACTATGTGCCTGTCTGGACACGCCCCCTGCTGAATGCTCCTGTGGCTCCTCCCACAGGCCCCTGTATAAAGGCGATCTGAGGCCTGACGCTCGGCCTCAGTCTCCAGGACATAGTATGATGGACACTCACTCCTGGTTCCTTCTTCCTGTCAATAAAAGCCGATATCTCGCCTTACGTCTCAGTGTGAGTTATTGATGGTGCATCAATTTTATTGACTGGAAGTTTTAAAACATGGAAACCGTTTTGCATCCGGACCGGTTGGATTTGGACCCTCAAGACCCTGACGCAGCTCTCGCTTTTGAACACTGGCTTGCATGCTTCCAATCGTACTTGGAGGAGGTTCGTGCAACTGAACCCGCCGTTATGCACAGAATTCTACTCTCGAGGGTCACCCCCAAAGTTTACTCCATTATCCGGGACCTGCCGACCTACGATGGGGCACTGGACGCCCTCAAAAGACAGTACCTGCGGCCGGTGAACACCGTCTATGCAAGACATCGTTTAGCTACCCGGCAACAGCGGCCTGGCGAATCGTGCGTTGAGTTTCTCCGAGCACTACAGACACTCGTCCGAGCTTGCGACTGCAAGACGCTCACGGCAGAACAGCATGCGGAGCTGCTGGTGCGAGACGCTTTTGTGACGGGACTGAGGTCAGTGCACATGCGCCAGCGGCTGCTGGAAAATGCCGACCTTACCTTAAGCTCGGCGATGGAGACGGCCAACACTCTGGAAGCTGCGCTGCACTACGCCGACGCTGTCCAGTCGCACGATTCCCCGCCGGTTCCGTGGACACCTCAGACCCCGCCACCGCCGGCTCCCGGGAGCGAATTCGCCAACGCCGCTGCCAGTCGCGATTCCACGAGCTCCCCGAACCCGACCACAGCGGCAGCCCATCAGAAGCCTGTGCTTTGTTCTTTCTGTGGCCATAAAAAACACCCTCGACAACGCTGTCCAGCGCGAGAAGCGACCTGCTCCAGCTGCAGAAAGCGGGGCCATTTCGCCAAGGTCTGTAAGTCTCAACCTCGAACGGAGTGCAGCGCTGTGGGTGAAACGTGGGGGCCGCCATCTTGCATGCCCGGATGTGGGCGGCCATCTTTGTTGGCGTCAGCACGCCCCGCCCCCGACCCTCGGATGCTTACCGGGTACCCCGGATGTGAGCGGCCATCTTTGTCGATGTCAGCATGCCCTGCCCCCGACCCTCCGATGCTTACCGGGTACCCCAACGGCGATTCAACTCTGGCCACTGTAACTCTCGATCAAAGCGCCCCACACCAGCTTGCAAGGTCCATGATGGACATAAGGGTGGAGGGGCACAGGACTAGATGCCTGTTTGACATGGGCAGCACTGGGAGTTTTATTCACCCGGACACAGTGCAACGCTGCGGACTTGCAACGCGGCCGGTAAGTCGGAGGTTCCATTTGGCTTCTGGGTCGCAGTCCGCAGACATCCGGGCGGGTTGTGTAGTGACTTTGGTGGTGCAAGGCACAGAATATCGGAACTTTGAGCTACTGGTCATGCCTAATCTGTGCGCACCTGTGCTATTGGGGCTGGACTTCCAGAGCCACCTCGAAAGTGTGACTATGGTGTATGATGGGCCCCTCCCACCACTCACTGTCAGGAATCCTCAGTTTTGTGGGACTTCTTCACATACCCCGCTACTGACCACACACACACACACGGGCACACACATCCCATCCAGCACCATGCCGACAGCTGCGCTACCGACCCCACTTGCAGCCTCTCCACTCTCAAGGTCCCTCCCCCACCGCTGTTCGCCAACCTGACCCCTGACTGTAAGCCTGTGGCAACTAAAAGCAGGAGGTACAGCGCGGGGGACAGGGCCTTCATTCAGTCAGAGGTGCAGCGGCTGCTCAGGGAGGGGATCATTGAGCCAAGCACAAGCCCTTGGAGGGCCCAGGTGGTTGTTGTTCGGACTGGGCAGAAAAATAGGATTGTGGTGGACTATAGTCAAACCATCAATAGGTTCACGCAGCTTGACGCGTACCCCCTACCCCGCATCGTGGATATGGTCAACCAGATTGCTCAGTACAAGGTGTACTCGATAATAGATCTGAAATCCGCTTATCACCAGCTCCCCATCTGCCCAGAGGACCGCCCCTACACCGCCTTCGAGGCGGGCGGCAGGCTCTATCACTTCTTGCGCGTCCCTTTCGGTGTCACGAATGGTGTCTCTGTCTTCCAGAGGGAAATGGACCGGATGGTGGACCAGTACCAACTGCAGGCCACATTTCCCTATCTGGATAACATTACCACCTGTGGTCACGACAGGCCAGATCACGACGCCAACTTCCAACGATTTCTCCAAGTGGCCGCAGCTCTGAACCTTACTTATAACAGGGACAAGTGTGTGTTTGGAACCACCCGCCTTGCTATACTTGGGTATGTCGTGGAAAACGGGATTATTGGCCCTGATCCCGAACGTATGCGCCCCCTGTTAGAACTCCCTCTTCCCACCACTCTCAAGGCCCTCAGACGGTGCCTGGGCTTTTTTTCCTATTACGCCCAATGGGTCCCCCATTACGCAGACAAGGCACGCCCCTTGGTCAAGTCTACCTCGTTTCCCCTCTCTGCTGAGGCCCGCGCGGCCTTCAGCTGCATTAAAGAGGACATTGCCAAAGCTACATGCGGTGCATGTGGTGGACAAGACCGCTTCCTTCCAAGTGGAGTGTGACGCCTCCGATTTTGCTCTGGCTGCTACCCTCAACCCTCCAAGGCTCTGAAATTCGGCACTCCGTGGTGGAGAATGAAGCCCAGGCCATAGTGGAGGCTGTTAGGCACTGGAGGCACTATCTTGCTGGCAAAAGGTTCACCTTGCTGACTGACCAGCGCTCGGTTGCGTTCATGTTCAGCAACCAACAGCGGGGCAAAATCAAAAATAATAAGATTTTGCAGTGGAGAATAGAACTCTCCACCTACAACTATGATATCCTGTACCGGCCTGGCAGACTCAATGAGCCCCCTGATGCCCTATCCCAGGGAACATGTGCTAGCACACAGCTCGACCAGCTGTACACCCTTCATGCACAACTTTGCCATCCGGGGGTCACCCAATTTTACCATTTTGTGAAAGCTCGGAACCTGCCATACTCCCTGGAGGACATCAGGACGATGACCAGGGACTGCCAAATTTGCGCTGTGTGCAAACTGCACTTCTACCGTCCTGACACGGCACAACTTGTCAAGGCCACCCGCCCTTTTGAACGACTGAGTGTTGACTTTAAGGGCCCCCTTCCCTCCACTGACCGCAATGTCTATTTTCTCAGTGTTATCGACGAGTACTCACGGTTCCCCTTTGCCATCCCCTGCCCCGACACCACTGCCACGTCCGTCATAAAAGCCCTGCGCCAGCTCTTCACTCTGTTCGGGTATCCCTGCTATATCCACAGCGATAGAGGGTCCTCCTTTATGAGTGAGGAGCTGCGCCAGTACTTGCTAGCTAGGGGCATTGCTACCAGTCGGACCACGAGTTATAATCCCCGGGGTAATGGCCAGGTGGAGCGGGAGAATGCCACAGTGTGGAAGGCCACACTTTTAGCCCTTAAGTCAAAAGGGTTGCCGGTCTCTCGATGGCAGGAGATCCTCCCTGAGGCACTGCACTCTATCCGCTCTCTGTTATGTACGTCCACCAAAGCCACCCCTCACGAACGCCTATTCTCTTTTCCCAGGAAGTCTGTCACTGGGACCACCCTACCAGTTTGGCTGACGTCCCCGGGGCCAGTGCTGCTCCGGAAACATGTGAGGAGCAATAAATACTCCCCGCTGGTAGAGAGGGTTCACCTTCTACATGCGAACCCCCAGTATGCTTACGTGGTCTTACCTGATGGGCGGGAGGACACGGTCTCCATCCGCGACCTGGCACCCGCAGGTGCAGCAGACCACTACCCTGAAGGCTCTCCGGTAACTATGAACCCTGCACCAGTGGTGACACCGTGCTCACCAGGCCCTATACAGACTCCTCACGACACTTGTATACCGGGCGTTTCGTATGCATTTATACCAGGCGCCTTGCACATGCGTGAGGGTTCACCGGCGCCTAGTGGGCAGGAACAAGCGCAACCTCCATCCCCTGTGCAATCACCAATGTCGTCGGCATCCATGCGATCACAGCCGGTGCTACGTAGATCGCAGTGACAGATTCGACCACCTGATAGACTTGACTTGTAAGAAACTTCGCCACATGGGGACTCTTTCAAACAAAGGGGGGGTGAATGTGGTGAACTATGTGCCTGTCTGGACACGCCCCCTGCTGAATGCTCCTGTGGCTCCTCCCACAGGCCCCTGTATAAAGGCGATCTGAGGCCTGACGCTCGGCCTCAGTCTCCAGGACATAGTATGATGGACACTCACTCCTGGTTCCTTCTTCCAGTCAATAAAAGCCGATATCTCGCCTTACGTCTCAGTGTGAGTTATTGATGGTGCATCAATAAGAAAATAGATAAGA
This sequence comes from Hypanus sabinus, assembly GCF_030144855.1. Lineage (NCBI taxonomy): Eukaryota > Metazoa > Chordata > Chondrichthyes > Myliobatiformes > Dasyatidae > Hypanus > Hypanus sabinus. Next base: position 28,383,080 of record NC_082718.1, read on the forward strand.
AATAGGAGCAGGAGTAGGCCATCTGGCCTGTCGAGCCTGCTCTGCTGTTCAATAAGATCTGGCCATGGACTCATCTCTACCTACCTGTCTTTTCCCCATAACCCTTAATTCCCCTACTATGCAAAAGTCTATCCAATCTTGTCTTAAATATATTTACTGAGGTAGCCTCCACTGCTTTATTAGGCAGAGAATTCCACAGATTCACCACTGTCTGGGAAAACCAGTTACTCGTCATCTCTATCCTAAATCTACTTCCCCCAAATCTTGAGGCTACGTCCCCTAGTTCTACTCTCACCTACCAGTGGAAACGACTTTCCTGCCTCTATCATATCTATCCCTTTCATAATTTTATATGTTCATATAAGATCTCCTCTCATTATTCTGAATCCAGTGAGTACAGTTCCAGGCGACTCAGTCTCTCCTCATAGTCTAACCCCCTCATTTCTGGAATCAACCTGGTGAACCTCCTCTACACTGCCTCCAAAGCTAGTATATCCTTCCTCAAGTAAGGAGACCAGAACTGCACATCACTCTTCTGGTAACATCTTTACAAAGCTCTAGAAGACTGGTTAGTCACAGCCTAACATGCACAATTCCATATTGACTATCCCTAATCAGTCCCAGTCTATCCAAAGAAACATAAACCTGGTCCCTTAGAGTACCTTGCAAAAACTTACCCACTACTGATATCAGGCTCACTGATGTATAATTTCATGGCTTAATCATAGACCCTCCCTTAAACTAATGCATTGGAACCCAGAAACTGTGGGGAAACTGTCCTCACTGGGCCTCAACACCTTCCTCTGCAATCGGATACTGGACTTCTTGGCAAAGGCCACAGTCAGTCCATATGGGCAGCACTGTCTCTAGTCGCATTACGCTGAGCGCTGTCACTTGCCAAGGCTGTGTGCCCAGGCCACTGCTGTTCACATGCTGACGCATGACTGTATCACAGAATTTAGCTCAATCCATGTAATCAGGTTTGCAGATGACACAACAGTGGTTGGGCTTATCAAGAACGATGACGAGACGGAGTATAGAGAGGAAGTGGAGTGGCTGGACGATTGGTGTGAGAAGAACAACCTAAGCCTGAAAGAGAAGACAAAGCAAACCATTGTAGACTTCAGGCAGGTGCAGTCGAGCCATCCCTCTCTGTGAATACGTGGCTCCTCCAAAGACAGAGTTATGTGCACAAAGTTCGTGGGAATTCACATCATGGATGATCTCACCTGGTCCCTTAATAGCACCTTCCTGAGCAAGAAGGCACAGGAGTGTCTCCACTTCCTAAGGAGATTGAGGCAAGCAAGGCTCCCACCTCCTATCTCAACTGTGTTTTACAGGAGCACCATTGGGAGCACTCTGACAAGTTGTATCTCCATCTGGTATGGGAGCAGTCAAGCATCTAACCGGAAGTCCCTACGAAGGACTGTGAGAACAACTGAGAGGATCATTCGGGTCTTCCTACTTTCTATCAAGACCGCTGCATATGGAAGTCCCTTAGTATTATTAAGGATCTCACCCATCCATCTAGCATCCTCTTTGACTTTCTACCAGCAGGCAGGAGACTATGATGCATAAAAACAAAAATGGTCAAGATAAGAAACAGGTTCTTCCCCCAAGCCATTAGGCTTCTGAACTCCCTGCCACATCATATTCAAAGTGTCACTGGTTAATCTGTTCCATTGCTTACAAGATTTAATATCCATTCACTTTAGTTTGTTATTTATGTGTGATTCATCTGTAGATTTTATCCTTACCTTCATAAGTTATCGTGTGTTATGTGTACTACTGTGCGTTACACCCTGGTTCAAAGAAACATCGTCTCATTTCTATATATGGTATATACATGTATATAGTTAAATGACAATAAACTTGACTGACTTAATTTGACTCGACAACAGATCAACATTAGTTATCCTCCAGTTCTCCAGCACCTCACCCATGACTAAGGACATTTTAAATAACTCTGCTAGGGCCCCTGCAAATTCTGCACCAGCTTTCCACAGAGTCCGAGGGAACATCTTGTCAGGCTCAGAACCCACCACGCTCAACCTTCCGAAAAACATGAGAAAATCTGCAGATGACTGAAATCCAAAGCAACCCACACACAAAAAATTCTGGAGGAACTCGGCAGGTCAGGCAGCATCTATGGAAAAGAGTAAACAGTTGACAATTTGGGCCAAGACCCTTCATCAGGACATAATCAGGTGCTATCGAAGGGTCTCGGCCTGTAGTGTCGACTCATTACTCTTCTCCATAGATGTTGCCTGATCTGCTGAGCTCCTCCAGCATTTTGTGTGTGTCAACATTTTTAATTCCTGACCTTGTATGTGAGTTTAACAATATCTTTCCCCATAACCATTCCACTATCTGATCTGGCTTACTGGTCCCTAACCCCCTGCAACTCTAGTTAAACCCACCCCTATGCAATGCTAGCAACTCTTCCCACAAGGATAATAGCCCCCTCCGGTTCAGGTGCTGTCCCTTCTGTACAGGTCCCACCTTCCCTGCAAGAGAGCCCAGAGATCTGAAAATCTGAAGCCCTCCCTCATGCCCCATCTCCTTAGCCACATATTAGCCTGTATGGTTCTCCCATTTCAGGCCTAACTAGCATGTGGCACAGGTAGCAATCCTGAACTGCAACCTTACATGCCCTGTCCTTTAACTTAACATCTATTTCCCTGAATTCATTTTGCAGAACCTCAGCATTCTTCCTACTCATTGTATTGGTAGTGACATGAATCACAAACTCTGGCAGCTCACCTTTCCTCTTAAGAATGCTGTGGACTCGATCCAAGATGTCCCTGACCTACACATGCAAAAGGTAACATGCCATTCAGGAATCCACGGAACCCCCTATCTGTTCCCCTAACCAACAAATTCTCTATCACTGTACCTCACATCTTCTCCCCCCCTTCCCTTCTGAGCCACCGAGCCAGACTGTGTTAGAGACCTGACTGCTGTGGTTTAACTCTGCTAGGTCATCTCCCCCAACAGTATCCAAAACCTGTTGTTGAGAGGAATGGCCACAGCTCACCTATTCCCTTTCCCACTTTAGAAGGTCACCCACTTACCTGTGTCCTGCACCTAGGATGTAAGTACTTCCCTTGGATGTCCTGTTAATCAACCCCTCAGCTTCCTGAGCGATCTGGAGTTTTCAGGGACACTGGAGGTCACCCTGCCTTCCCACATCCCACAAAAGGAGCATTTTACTACCCTGCTTGGCATCCTTGCTGCTTTAACTGTGCAATAAGAAAGAAAGTCTACCTACAGACTCCACCTCTCTTCTCTGAAGTCACTATGAGTCAAAGACTTAAGTCCCCACTCTAGCTCTGGCCCACTCACACAATGGCTGCTCGCTTAAACCTAACTTCTTTTTATTGGTTCTTTCCAAGTGCTTAGTCATGCACTATCTAATGTCTCCTTGGCAACTGTGATGTAGAGAATGTCCTGACTATGCCCACTTGCTTCTTTTGATATCTTTCTCCGGCTACATAATCCAACGTCTCCTTGGGAACTGTGGTGCGCAGAATGTTCCAACTGACCCCAGTCGTTTCTTTCAAACTCACTCCTCCGCTATGCAATCCAACATCATTCTGTAACTGTGATGCGCAGAATGTCCCAACTGCTTTCGCTCGCTTCTTTTGAACTCTCTCTCCCACTGTGCAATCCACATCATCTCTGGAATTGTAGCACACAGAATATCTCACCTGTTCCCGTTTGCTTCTTTTGAACTCCCCAATGTAATCCAATGACTCTTCGGGAACTGTGGCACGCAGAATGATATGCTGGATTTGGAGGCCTGTTCAGTGGTAATTAAGTTCAAGGGAAACCTATTCCTATTATGATAGCAGGAGGATGAGGTGAGGACAGATGTACTAGAAATGGAGAATTTGCAGCTGAGGGCAATATTAATGGGAACCCTATTCTTTGAAAAGGATGATGCCTCAGACGTCTTAGAAAGGAAATTCTCATCCTGAGAACAGGTACGATGGAGAAAGAGCAACTGAGAAAAGAGAATAGCATTTTTACAGGGGACAGGGTGTGAAGAGGTACAGTTAAGTTAGCTGTGAGAGTCAGTAGGTGGATAAAAGATGTTTGCAGATAGCCTTTCTCCAAAGATAGAGACAGGTCAAGAAAGAGCTGTCAGAAATGGACAAAGTAAATTAGAGGGCAAGTTGAAGGGAAATTTGATGAAGTCCAGCATGGGTGAATGAAGCACCAATGCTACTGTAGATGTAGCAGAGTAAGAGTTGAGGAACGTTACCAGTGTAAGTTTGGAACATGGACTGTTGCATGAGGCTGATGTAAAGGCCCGTGTACTGGACTTATCTCTCAAATCCTCTTTAAAACTCCTTCCTCTCACTTTTGTCATATGCCCCAAAGCAGGTTTTTAAAATCTGAGGATGGGAAAAAATCTGACTATTTACCCTATTTGTGAATCTTATAATTTTACACCGTATGCCTCCATCAGTCTCCTTCAATCCAGGGTAAACGAACACAGCCTATCCAGTCTCTTCTCATAACTACCATCCTCCAATCCAGGCAATATCCTGGTAAATCTCCTGAGTACTCTTGCCAGTGCAACCACAACCTTACTATAGTGTTGTGGCACGCACTGCACTTTATACTCTGCAAGCAGACTAACCAGTATTTTATGAAGTTGAAACATAACATCCCAATTTTTATATTCTATACCCCAAGGGTATGAAGTCCTGCAACATGCTCTTAGACATTGTGGTCCAGATTCCAAATAGCTTCAGGATAAACATGTTCTTTCTTTAACCCTTCTTAAATCTGCTATCCCTTACTATTGCCTTCAGAGCTGATGCAGGGATTTGACTCAAAGCATTGACAGTACTCTGCCCCACAGAAACTGCTCCATCTGCTCAGTTCCTCCAGCAGATTGTTGCTCTAATAAAGTTGTACCATAACAGTCTTGTCTCATCAATATAGAGTACATAGAACATAGAAACATAGTACAGCACAGAAACAGGCCATTCAGCCCACAATTTTGTGCAGAACCAGCTAAAGAGCAAATCAAAAACACCTAAACACTAATCTCTTCTACCTACACAATGTCCATATCCCTTTATCTTCCTTACATCCATATGCTTCTACAAATGTCTCCTAAAAGCCTCAAATGCTTTTGCCTCTACCACCATACCAGGCAGCACTCTCCAGGCATCCACAACTCTCTGAGTAAAAACCTTACCCCTCACATCCCCTTTGAACCTACCCCTCTCACCTTCGATGCGTGCCCTCTGGTATTAGACATTTCTAACATTGGAAACAGGTCATCTCTGTCCACCCTATCTACGCCTCTCATAATTTTGCAAATGTCTGTCAGATCTCCCCTCAGTGTCTGGCTCTCCAGAGAAAACAACCCAAGTTTATCCAGCCTCTCATGGTAACACATGCCCTCTGAACCAAGCAGCATCCTGGTAAACCTCTCCTGCAAACTCTCCAAAGCCTCAATATTCTTCTTATAGTGGGACGACCAGAACTGTGTGCAATACCTCAGATGTGGCCCTTACCAGAGTTTCATAAATGTGGACCATAACCTCCTGACTTTTGAACTGAATGCTTTGACTCATAAAAGCAAATATTCCATAAATCTTCTTAACCACTTTATCAACCTGTGTAGGCACTTTTAAGGATCTATGAACTTGGATCCCAAGATCTCTCTGCTCAGCAACACTGTTAAGGGAACAGTGTACTGACCCCTTGCATTTGCCGCACCAAGCTGTAGCACCTCATATTTATCTGAGTTAAACTCCATAAGCCATTTCTCTGCTCATATATGCAGCTGATCTGTATCACACTGTATTCTTTGCCAGTGTTCTACACTATCCACAACACCACCAACCTGGGTGTCATCCACAAATTTAGTAGTTTAGTGAAATGGCTCCAGGGGCAGGGTTTTGCACTCTGTGTGGGATGTAGGAAGTCTGGGAGACCTCCAGTCTCCCAGGTGAACACATCTGCACCAGGTGCACTGAGTTGCAGCTCCTGAGAGAATGTATTAAGGAACTGGAGCTGTGGCTCGACTCACACAGGAGAGTGAGGATGTGATAGACAGGAGCTACTGGGAGGTAGTCACCCAAAGGATGCAGGTGGCAGATAACTGGGCGACTGTCAGGAGAAGGAGGGGAAATGCACAGCCAGTGCAGAGTACACCTGTGGCTGTTCCCCTCAATAAAAAGTATATGACTTTAGATACCATTGAAGGGTATGACTGACCGGGGGCATCGAATCTGGTGCTGGGGCTCAAAAGAGTAGAGAAGTGAAGAGGACTGCAGTTTTGATAGGAGATTCCATAGTCAGAGGTACAGAGATGTGGTTCTATGGGTGCGATAGAGACATCCTCATGGTATGTTGCATCCCTGGTGCTAGGATCAGGGATGGCTCAGATTGGGTCCATGGCATTCTCAAGGTCAAGGTTCAGTAGCCAGAAGTCTTGGCACATATTGGCTCCAATGACATATGTAGACAAGGTGAGGTGGTTCTGAAGAGAGATTTTAGAGAACTAGGTAGAAAGCTGGAAAGCAGGTCTCCAGGGTAGTAATATCCAGATTGCTGCCTATGCCACATACCTATGAGAGTAGCAATTGGATGATTTGGCAGATGAATGTGTGGCTAAGGAACTGGTACAGGTGCAGGGATTCAGATTTATGGATCATTGGGATCTCTTCTCAGGAAAGTATGACCTATACAAAGGGGACATATTACAGGGGGTACAATATCCTTACGGGCAGGCTGGCTTGGATTGTTGGATCAGCTCGTGGTTGACTCCACTGGCAATTCAGCTATTCTGGACTGGGCGCTGTGCAGTGAACCAGAATTGATTAAAGAGCTTAAGATAAAAGAACCCTTAGGGGTCAGTGATCATAATATGATCAAATTCACTCTGGAATTTGAAAAGGAGAAGTAAAGTCAGATGTATCAGTTTTAGAATGGAGAAAAGGGAATGACAGAGGCATGAGAGAGGAGTTGTCCAGGATTAATTGGAAAAGAACACTGGCAGGGATGATGGCAGAGCAGCAATGGACGGAATTTCTGAAAGCAATTCGGAAGGCTAAGAAAATATACATCCCAAAGAGAAAGAAGTATTCTAAAGATGACACAACCACAGCTAAAAAGAAAAGTCAAAGACAACATAAAAGCCAAAGAGAGGGCATATAATGGATCAAAAATTAGTGGGAAGTTAGATGGAATACAAAAGTAAACTAGCCAATAATATTAAAGAGCATACCAAACGTTTCTTCAAATACATAAAGTGTAAAAGAGAGGCAAGAGTGGATATCAGGCTGCTGGAAAAAAATGTTGGAGAGATAATAAAGATGTTGGAGGGGGGGACAAGAAAATGGTGTACAAATTGTGTAAGCATTTTGCTTCAATCTTCACTGTGGCAGACATGAGCAGTATGGTGGAAGTTCCAGGTGTCAGAGGTCATGAACTGTGTAAAATTACCATAACTATGGAGAAAGTTCTTGGGAAACTTAAAGTTTTGATGGTAGGTAAGTCACCTGGACCAGATGGTGTACACCCCAGAGTTCTGAAAGATGTGGCTAAAGAGATTGTGGAGGCATTAGTAATGATCTTTAAAGAATCACTAAATTTTGGAATGGTTCTGGAAGACTGGAAAATTGCAAAAGTCACTTCATTCTTCAAGAAGGGAGACAGGAGAGGCCTCACTTTGAGTATTGTCAGCAGGAAATTATAGGCCAGTTAGTCTGACCTCAATCGTTGGGATGATCTTGGAGTCATTGTTACGGATGTGGTTTTGGGGTGTTTTGAGGCACGTGATAAAATAGGTTGTAGTCGGCATGGTTTCCTCAAAGGAAAATCATGCCTGACAAATCTGTTGGAAATTCTTTGAAGAAATAACAAGCAGGATAGACAAAGGAGAATCGGTTGATGTTGTGTACTTGGATTTTCAGAAGGCCTTTGACAATGTGCCACACATGAGGCTGCTTAACAAGCTACAAGCCCATGGTATTACAGGAAATATTCTAGCAAGGATAAAGCAGTGGTTGATTAGCAGGAGGTATAGAGTGGGAATAAAAAGAACCTTTTCTGGTTGGCTGCTGGTGACTAGTGGTGTTCCACAGGGATCTGTGTTGGGACCGATTCTTTTTACATTATATGTAAATGATTTGGATGATGTTGCAAAGTTTTCAGACGATACGAAGTTAAGTGGTGGGGCAGGTAGTTTTGAAGAAGTAGAGAGTCTATAGAAGGACTTAGACATATTAGGAAAGAATTGACTATTTTCTAAATGGAGGGAAAATACAAAAAAAAACTGAGGAACAAAGGTACTTGGGAATGCTTGTGCAGTTTTCCCCAAAGGTTAATTTGCAGGTTGAGTCTATGGTGAGGAAAGCAAGTATGATGTTAGCATTCATTTCAAGAGGACTAGAATAAAATGCAAGGCTATAATGTTGAGAATAAAGCATGGAGAGGCCTCACTTTGAGTATTGTCAGCAGTTTTGGATCCCTTATCTTAGAAAGAATGTGCTGAAACTGGTGAAAGTTCAAAGGAGGTTCACAAAAATGATTCCAGGTTTGAATGGCTTGTCGTATGATTTGATGGATCTGGGTCTGTATTCACTGGAATTCAGTAAAATGAGGGGTGACCTCATTGAAACCGATTGAATGGTGAAAGCCCTTGATAGTGTGGACATGGAGAGGATGTTTCCTGTGGAGGGATAGTCTAAGACCAGAGGACAGAGTTTCAGAATAGAGGGATGTCCTTTTTAGAACGGAGATGAGGAGGAATTTATTTAGCAAGAGAGTGGTGAATCTGTAGAATTTGTTGCCACAGGCAGCTGTGGAGGCCATGTTTGTGTGTATATTTAAGGCAAAGGTTGATTGATTCTTGATTGGTCAGGGCACGAAGGGATATGGGGAGAAGGCAGGAGATTGGGGCTGAAAGGAAAAATGGATCAACCATGATGAAATGGCGGAGCAGACTCGATGGGCCAAATTGCCTAATTCTGATCCTATGGCTTCCAGTTTTATGGTCTTAAATTTACCATCCCACCCATCTACATTTTCATCCTGGTCATTTATTGTATATACATATATACAACAGAGGTCCCAGCACCAACCCTTGTGGAACCCCATTAATTACAGACCTCCAGCTCGAAAAAGGATCTTCAAAGGTCTTCCACTGTCTTTGATGTGCAAGCCAGTTCTGAATCCAACTGTGGACCCCATGCACCTTAATCTTCTGGATTAGCCTCCCATGAGGGACTTTGTCAGACTGACATAGACAAGATCCTCTGTCCTACCCTCATGAACCTCTCTCATCAATTTGTCAAGAAACTCATTCAGGTTGGTAAGACACGACCTTCCCGGCACAAAGCCATGCTGGCTCTCCCTAATTAGGCTATGGACTTCCAAGTGTTCTTATATCCTATCCCTAGTCATTTGCTCCAGCAATTTCCCTGTAACTGATGTGAGACTCACTGGTCTTGTTCCCTTCTTAAATATAGCTGAAACATGAGGAGTTGAATGTTCTTCCCGTGACAGCACGTGTTTTCTCCAGGGGCTCTGGATTCTACCCACAGTCCAGTTGGTAGGTTAATTGGTCATTGTAAATTATGTCGTTATTTGGCTAGGATTAAGTTGGGTGAGTGCTGAGTGGCATGGCTCAACATTGTATGTCAATAAATAAATAAAAATACTGTAAATAACTTCATTGCTTTGGTATTCAATTCTCTTAGCAATAAATAATTACATTCCATTGAAGACAGCAAAAGCAAGGAACACACACCAGTCCTCTTTGAGGGGTCTGCAGTGGAAAGAGTGAGCAACTTCAAGTTGATTGGTGTCAGCATCTTGGAGGATCTATCCTGGGCTCAGTACATAGATGCAACTTAGATATTTCAAGCTTCTGACTGTAACCACCTTGATGTCTATGGATACATCATTTGATGTCTCTCTCAAAATTTGTACTCAATGCAGTTTTCTTAATCCCTTCAGACACCCTGATGGTTTTAATGAGGCATCTTCCCTGTCAGAGCTGTGTTATTTTCTCAATATATGAGTCAATGATCTAGGAGTTGCTTTAGACTCAAGAGGAAATTTATGTGCAGGATAATAATATCTGTTCCACTCTTGTGTTGAAGTCTTGAAATCATTTTGCTCCAGGAGAGAGGTAATATGAGCTTCAGAGCAGTGAACACTCGTGTCTCTGAGCAGGATTCCACTGTGCTTTGCTCAGGCATTGGCATAATTACATACTAATCTAACATGGAGCTTGCATTATCAATGTAGCACAATTCACCAGGGGAAACACACATTGAATTTCCAGCATTATAAGTGGACTGATTTGTCTGCATCTTAAGTGGAAGCTTTCTGATTGGTTGAGTGCTCCCATATGATGACTGGTTCGGTCAAAATAAAGTACTAACTAAGATGCTAGAAAACACAATTGCTTTAGCAAAGATCATTTAAAAAATGAAATCAATGTCTAATTCTTCAGTTTTAGAAAGGTCCATACTGTTTTATGTCCATACTGGATGTCCCTTTACAGCAGAGATGAGGAGAAATTTCTTCAGCCAGATGGTGGTGAATCTGTGGAATTCATTACCACAAAGGACATAGAGGCCAAGTCATTGGGTGTATTTAAAATGGAGATTGATAACTTCTTGATTAGTAAGAGCATCAAAGGTCACAGGGAGAAGGCAGGAGAGTGGGGTTGAGAGGGACAGTAAATCAGCCATGATTTATTGATAGGCCAAATGGTCTAATTCTACTCCTATGTCTTATGGTTTTATGACCTTTTTTCTGCTTTCCTGATACCCAATTTCTTTTCAATCACTCCAGAGACCTGAATGATTAGAAGTAAACCAACGGCAGACTATCCTGGTATGATTACACACCCAGCATGTGATCGCTATCACCCTTAGCTTTCTCAGCCTAGACCTTCTCAACCCAGGGGAACAGTGACAATATTCAGAAGAACTTTAATTAGAAGCAGGGAGAGACCATTTTTTATCCTATTTCCTCACCTACCATTCAGTGAGACAATGTCTGATCTATGTCAGCCTCATTCTGATGTGATAATTTTACATCACTATCACTCTCTGTGTGTAAACATGGTGATTGGGCGTCTGTGGTGCTTTTAGACTGGGAATTCCAAAGGTTCACTGCAATTGGGGTGAACAAACTTCTTGTGATCACTGCACTGAATTGTCAACTCTTGGAACTTTTCTTTGGGACTATGACTCCTGGTTCTTGGCAGTACAGCCAGGGGGAGCATTATTCACTACATTTGTCACTTCGTGTACTTCAATGAGCTTGCCCATCTTTCTGCTGCCCAAGGAGTGGAAACCAATCTCTTCTCATCTGTTAAAACCCCATCCCAGGAAATCACCTGGTGAACATTTACTCAGCTGCCTCTATCACATGTATCTAACTACTTCGACAGAGGGACCATAGGGTGATAATTGGTAGGAGAGCATTTGGGAATAGTAGTCATAAAGTTATGACTTCTTATGTCATGTGGGTCAACCAGTTACTATAAATTACAGTCTAGTGTGGGCTAACGGAGATCAAAGGGCAATTGATGAGGTTGTGTGGGAGAGAATAAGTTTCAAGCACACAGAAGAAAGAGGAGATGGATAGCTTTTATGGAGTGATAGAGAGATATGAATATTCATACTTATGAGAATGTCATACTCATATTCTGCTCTTCAATTATTTATTTTCCAGTTCAGCCTCCAATCCATGGACTCTGTCTACACTCCTCACTGCCTCAGTAAAGCAGCTAGCATAATCAAAGACCCCACCCACCTCAGATATTCTCTCTTTTCCACTCTGCCATCAGCCAGAAGATACCAAAAAACCTGTAAGCATGTAACACCAGGCTCGAGAATAGCTTCTAGCTGGCTCTGGTCAACCAGAGGGTTTCGGGGATTGTTATGTGTAGGGGGTCAGTGATTGTTATTGTGGCTGTTTTTGCTGTGGTGAAGGGGGGAACTTTGAGATTTGAGAGTTTTGTTTCTTTTCTTTTTCAAGTGGGGGGGGGTGGGAGGGTTGATGTCTTTTTTCCATCAAAACCCATGGTCTTTCTGTATTTAATGGCTATCTGGAGTAGACAAATATTCAGAGTTGTATTGTACATGCATACTTTGACAATAAAATGAACCTTTGAATCTTTGAACCTTCTTATCCCACTGCTACAAGACTCTTGACCTCACAATTTTCCTCATGGTGACCTTACACATTATTGTTAACCTACATTGCACTTTCTCTATAGCTGTTACACTTTATTCTGCATTCTGGTATTGTTTTACTTTGTTATACCTCAATGCACTGTGTAATGAATTGATTCATATGACCAATATGCAGGACAAGCTTCTCACTGTACCTTGGTATATGTGACTAAACCATTTCCAATTGCAATATATAGCCAGAAGATCATTTGGTGAGGAAGAGGGATTACCTGATTGACAAGGGAGCTTGATAAATGGCTGGTTGGTGGCAGTCTAGATCAGCCTGCACTGCTTTCTGCAGGATTTGAATCTGAACACAGTCATGATCCAAGCATCACATAGCAGACGGCATGGAACCACACTTCTATCATCAAAATCCTCTGCAGCGATTCAAGATCTATCCTCTTGAAATCACGGGAACATGACATTTCAAAAGAAATAGTAAGTGAACAACAGCTGGAGGAGCAGGGAGATGAATGGGGAAGTTGAACAGCACTGATCAGAGACTGGGAAAACAATGTGAAGAAGGGAGAAGAGAGGGAGAGAGCTAGTTGGAGGATGTCACAAGGGAGAACTAGGGTGGTGATGGGGTGGAAGGGGAAACTGGGTGAGGGACGTCAGGTGCAAGAAAGCCGAGAGGCATGTGGAGAGAACAGAATGTGGGGAAGACTCTCATAATGTCGGAAGATCTAGTAACAGACTTCACTTAGAAACATCAGGGTAATCCGGTTAGTTGATGTGGTTTGGTGTTGAGCATGAAGCGTGTTTGGAAAGGGAATGGGGTAAAGGAGATTTCTGGGCTAGGGAAGAGAGTTTGGGGCATGGGCCACTGCAGTGGCAATAGAGCAGGGGATAGAAGGGCCAGGGGAATGAAGCAGAGTGAAGGAAGAGGGAGCAGGAGGAGGAAACCAGGACCAGAAGCATGGGGAGTGCTTGTTGAACAAGAAAGCACATCTCAGGGATGCTGGATAGGAGTCCATGGGATTCAGGGAAGAGATAGGCTCCAAATGACTCACTTGAAAGGGCAATGATGTTTTCTAAAATTCTCCAATAGCCCTGAAATGCCATCATCCTGGATGTCTCTTAGCGACCCAAGCATGATCTGTTTCCAGCTCAGTGTCCCTGTCTGGCTTTGTGGGTTAGTCTCACTTCCAATTCAATAGTTGTGTTTTGAAGTCCCACTACAATGTACCAGGACATTAGAGCACATCTCTGCTGCATTACTGAGGGAGTTGAAATGTCAGATGCCTCCTTATGATGAGACTTTAAACTAAGGCTCAATTTGCCCTCTCACTGGGAAATAAAAGTTCTCATGACACTGTTGGAACACTGGGCATTTGACACTGGTCAGTACCTCTCTAACATTACAACCTTGCAGTCAGTATGAATCTGTGGGGTGTCCACTGCGGTCACACTTCCTCGGTGATGATATTTCTTTAACTGTAAAATCTATGGGAGACAATGACAAAAGCTGTATGCTAGTCTGTTAGCCTGTCTTTCTTTCAGAAGAAGAAATTACTAAAAATAAATTGCAAGTTCTTTGTTCCTCAAGACTGTAGTTACTACTGTATTTTAATTGTGGATCAATCAAGAGATCTATTGTTAGACCATAAGACCACAAGACCAAAGATACAGGAGACAGAATTAGGCCATTCAGCCCAACGAGCCTGCTCTGCCATTTCATCATGACTGATTCAATTTTCTTCTCAGCCTCAATCACTTGCCTTCGCTTCGCATCCCTTAATGTCCTGACCAGTCAAGAGCCTATCAACCTCTGCTTTAAATATACATAAAGAGTCAGCCTCCACAACTGCCTGTGGCAATGAATTTTGCAGATGTGCTGCTCTCTGGCTAAAGAAATTCCTCCTCATTTCCATTCTAAAAGAACACCCCTCTATTCTGAGGCTGTGTTCTCTGGTCTTAGACTCTCCCACCATAGGAAACATCCTCTCCACATCCACTCTGTCAAGGCATTTAACCATTCAACATTTCAATGATGTCTCCCCTCATTCTTCTGAATCCCAGTAAATACAGGCCCAGAGCCATCAAATACTCTTTATGTCGTGGAATCATTGTTGTGAACTTCCTTTGAACTCTCACCAGTTTCAGCACATCCTTTCTAGGATAATCAGCCACTGTTCTATCCATGCCTGTGTATCTTTCCTGTAATACCATGGGCTCTTAACTTGTTAAGCAGCCTCATGTGTGGCACCTTGCCTGAAAACCCAAGTACACACAACATCTTCTGATTCTTCTTTGTTTATCCTGCTTATTATTTCTTCAAAGAATTCCAACAGATTTGTCAGGTAACATATTCCCTTGAGGAAACCATGCTGACTACGTCTTATTTTATCGTGTGCCTCCAAGTACCTCAAAACCACATCCTTAACAATCGGCTCCAATACCCGCCCAACCACTGAGATCAGACTAACTGGCCTACAGCTTCTTTCTTCTGCCACTCTTCCTTCTTGAAGTGTTGAATGAAATTTGCAATTTAGCGGATTCCCGAGAAACTCTACAACCTCTTTCTTCCCAGTAAAACTCATTGTCTTTGTAGAAACGTAAAACTGACCTGGTGACCCTCTCGAATCAGCATGAACAAGTCTGTATTTTACATATATCTTGAAGTTTTATATGTTAGAGTGTGAGGGGAAAGACTTAAAAGGAATCTGAAGGGAAACTTTTTTCACACAGAGATTGGTGAGTGCATGGAAGTAGTTGAGGCAGGTACAATAGTATCATTTAAGAAGAACTTGGAAAGGCACATGGAGTGGTGGGGCTCAAAAGGATATGGTTTGGATACAGGAAATTGTGACTGGCTGGGTGAGCCCCATGGTCAGCACAGACTGGTTGGACCTGTATCCATGTTACACATTGCTCTGTGACTTTGACTCCAGGCTGTTTGACCCATCGTGTCCAGATGACGAGTGGGCACACTTCGGTATTCATCCCATCTTCCGATACATGGCCTGTTCCCTTCTGGGTGACCGAGGTGCTCATGAAGACATTCCTGAATGCTATCAGTGACCCTAATTCCACTCAGCCAGTACATACCAGGACCACATGCCGGGTGAAAAAGATCTAAATCACTTACCCTTTACCCCACATCATATCTTGTTAGGGTAAAGATTTGCTGCAATCTAGCCTTTGTAACCTTTACCCCGAAATCCTTGGGTCCTCCTGTTTTTATCTACATCTGATACAGGGAACCTTTTCCTGCAGTCTACATTTCATGACATTATATACCTCAATCACATCCCCTGTTAACCACCTTCATTCTAGCAAGAGCTGACCTAGTTTCTCCAGTCTCTCCCTCATAAAGGAACTGCTCCATCCCAGGCAACATCCTAATGAATCTCCTCTGATACAGGACAAGTTTCCTGCGGTCTACCCTGTTATACCCCTCATTACATTATATACCTCAATACCATTCCATCACTCCAGGGAGAGCCAACCGAGTTTCTCCAGTCTCTCCCTCATAAATTGATGGCTCCATCCCAGGCAACATCCTAGTAAATCTCCTCTGCACCCTCTCCAGTGCAATCACATCCTCCCGACAGTGTACTGACCAGAACTGTAGCCAGTGCTCCCACTGAGGTCTGAACAATGCTTTATAAAGTTGGAGCATCACCTTCCTGCTCTTGTTGTATTCAGTGCCCCAACTATTGAGGGCCAGTGTCACCCGCACTTTCTTATCATATTATCTAGCAATAGAACTACCATGAAGAAACTTTGGACTTGGACAACTAGGTGCCCTGTTCTTCAGTGCTCCCAGGGGTTCACCATATATGTATGCGCTAGTCTCATTACTATTTCAAAAATGTATTGCCTCACATACATCAGGAAGAAATACCGAGAGCCATTTTGACATCACCCTGGTGCCTAGTGCCACCTTCCACACTATCAGCAACCCCACCAATCATCATATCATCTGTGAACTTTCAGGCCTCCTAAATACACATCTCAATCATTCCTGTATATTGTAAACACCAAGGGTCATAGTAGCATCAAGATACTTTATGTTTTTATGTTTGAATTTATAAATTTACTGCCTTGCCCTAAT
Organism: Hypanus sabinus; assembly: GCF_030144855.1. Taxonomy (NCBI): domain Eukaryota; kingdom Metazoa; phylum Chordata; class Chondrichthyes; order Myliobatiformes; family Dasyatidae; genus Hypanus; species Hypanus sabinus. Next base: position 28,399,370 of record NC_082718.1, read on the forward strand.
GACTATTCCAAGCAGTTGTTAATCCTTGGGATAGCCATCATTATAAGGCAGGAATGTTATAGATTCATGCCTAAAAATAGGAAGGATTTTGGTGCTATTGTAGCAGTTAAAAAAAACTGTTGACTCAAGCAGATGACTAAAATAACTCAGAGTGCTACAGTTGAATGATTCAATGGGTACAGGAGGGTGACACATCCTAAGAACCTGGATCAAAAGTTTTGAGTTGAGAATGTACAGAAACTTTATGCAAACTTTGTCAGCTCTTATTTCTCTCATTGTAGCTCTCACAGTCTTACAGTGACTGAACCAGGTCCTTCAGCCATCACATCTATGCTGATCTGTAAGTACATCCAATCCCATCTATCTTCAATAGATCACTATCCCATGTCATACCTATCTGAGTGCCTGTCTACATGCCTCTAAAACATATTGATTATATCAGAGTACACCAACTCTTCCAGCAAAATCCTCTGTATAAAACATAACTTGCTCTTCAATCTGTTCTATAACCTATGTAAATCCCCTTCAAAACTCCTTCCTCTCACCTTAAACCTTTCCCTCCTGTGTTTAATAGCCCTGCCATGGGGGGAGGGGAATTTCTGACTACCTACGCTATCCAGGTCCCTTATAATTTTATATATCTCTGTCAGGTCACCTTACAGCTTTAGGGCAAACAAACCCAATTATTTCCAATCTCTCCTTACAACTAACATCCTGCTGAATCTCCAGTGCACTCTCTCCAGAGCAACCACCACATTTCTGCAGTGTAACACACACAAAATACTGGAGGAACTCAGCAAGCCAGGCAGCATCTATGGAAAAAAAAGCATTGTCAATGTTTCAGGCTGAGACCCTTCAACAGGACTGGAGAAAGAAAGACGAGGAGTCAGAGTTAGAGGGTGGGGAGAGGGGAGGAAGAAACACAAGGTGGTAGGTAAAACTAGGAGGGGGCAGAGGTGAAGTAAAGAGTTGGGAGGTTGATTGGTGAAAGAGATACAGGGCTGGAGAAAGGGGAATCTAATAAGAGAGGACAAAAGGCTATGGAAGAAAAAAAAGGGGGTAGGAGCATCAGAGGGAGGCAAAAGAGATAAGGTGAGAGAGGAAAAAGGGTTGGGGAATGGTGAAGGAAGGGCATTACTGGAAGCTCAAGAAATCAATGTCCATGCCACCAGGTTGGAGGCTACACCTACAGAATATAAGTTGTTGCTCCTCCAACCTGTGTGTGGCCTCATCACGACAGCAGAGGAGGCCATGGATTGACACATCAGAATGGGGATGAGAAGTGGAATTAAAATGTGTAGCCCCTGAGAGATCCTGTTTTTATCTGGCGGATGAAGTGTAGGTGCTTAGTGAATCGGTCTCCCCATCTATGTTAGGTCTCACTGATATACAAGAGGCCACACTTGGAGCACCAGATACAACAGATGATCCCCAACACTGACAGGTGAAGTGTTGCAGAATACTGCAGAATACTGAATGTGCAGGGGAGGGGAAGATGCGTTTGGTGGTGGAATCTCGTTGAAAATGGTGGAAGTTACAGAGAATTATGTGCTGGACATAGAGGCTGGTAGGGTGGTAGGTAAGGACAAGAGGAACCCTATCCCTGTAGGGTGGCGGAAGGATGGAGTGAGGGCAAATGTGCATGAAATGGGAAAGATGCAGTGGAGGGCAGCATTGATGATGGAGGAAGGGAAAGCCACATCTGCTCTTAAGATGAGGCTTTTCATTCCAGAACAAAGGAGATATCCTCCTTCTTCAAAGAAAGGTATATCATTGAGAACCGATGTAGATTGGGAGACCACTTCACCAAGCAGCTATGCTCCATCCGCCAGAAAAAACGGGATCTCCCAGTGGTCAACCACGTTAATTCCACTTCCCATTCCCATTCCAACCTGTCCATCCATGGCCTCTTTTACTGCCATGATGAAGCCACACTCAAGTTGGAGGAGCAACAACTTATATTCCGGCTAAGTAGCTTCCAACCTGATGGCATAAACATTGATTTCTCCAACTTCCAGTAATGGCCCCCCTACTCTATTCCCCATCCCCTTTTTCCTCTCTCACCTTATCTCCTTGATTGCCCATTGCCTCCCTCTTTTTCTTTCTTTCATGGCCCTTTGTCCTCTCCTATTGAATTCCCCTTTCTCCTGTCCTGTATCTCTTTCACCAACCAACTTGCCAGCTCTTTACCTCAGCCCTCATCCCTTCTAGTTTCACCTATCACCTTGTGTTTCTTCCTCCCTTCTCCCCCACCTTCTAATTCTGTCTCCTCACCTTTCTTTCTCCAGTCCTGCTGAAGGGTTTCAGTCTGAAATGTCAACTGTACTCTTTTACACAGATGCTGCCTGGCCTGCTGAGTTCCTCCAGCATTTTGTGTGTGTTGCTTGGATTTCCAGCGTCTGCAGATTTCTCTCGTTTGTGATTGGATTTCCACAGTGTTGACCAGAACTGCACACAGCACTCCAAATGCAGTCTAACCAGAGTTTTGTAAAGTCACAACATAAGATCCTAATTTCTACAATTCAAGAGCTCAGCATTGGGAAATTCTGCAGATGTTTTAACTTTGTCATGAATCTTTGACATACCAAACATCCTCCTTAATATGCAGATATGTTTTTATTGGAGTTCTTCCTGCATAATTGAGTACACTCTGATCATCCATTCCTTCCTGACTAGTAAAACCCTTCTTCCCTTTGGAATGATAAGCAGTTATAATAACCTATTAGTACCAGCATACTCCCATGAAGATAATGATCTTGGTAGGTTCACTATGAACAGTTCCCCTCTGCCACAAAAGATGGCCCCAGTGCACCAGAAGTCTAGTGTTCACCTTCCTGCACCATGCAACTGGCAAACATCCATTTGGTCTCACCTCTTATCCCTGTAGTCACTATCAGGTGGCAGCGTAAGTAGTCCTGAGGCACTATGTTCGAAGTCCTGCTTCTTATTCTGTTCACAAAACATGATCTCTCCATCAAATGCTGTCACAGGAAATGAAATGGACCACAAGTTCTAGTTCTTCATCTTCCTCTTTCAGTGATGTCCTTGACCCTGGCACCACAGTGGGAAGATCCCAACCGGAGTCACACTTACAGCCACAGATGTACTTGTTTGTCCCACTAACTATTGGATCCACAATTTATTTTCTCTCTCTCTCTCTCTCTCTCAACCCCCCTCCTCTACCTCCCGTCTCTCTCTTTCACTCTTTTCCAGTTTCCTTCCCTCCCATGCAGCTGAGCCACGTGTGGGCTACACTCCTCTCTCTGACTGCACTCCCCTAAGGAAGGATCTCCCCAGCAGCACACAAAAGAGAGAATTTTTTAGTGTTGCTCCTGGTCCACCTGCTTGTTCCTGCAGGTCTGGTTGCTGGTGGAGATGCTGTCTCCATTTATACATCCTTGAAGCCCAGGATGTTTACCTCACTAAATGCAGTCCCTATTAAGTTCTCAACATTGTCGCTGCTCCTCGGAGACTCCCAATGTACTGTAGGGACTGAAGCATCTTGTGACCCATTTACAATTCCAGCATTTCCTGCACTGACTTCACATTTAATCCATCTGAAGTGTTGTGTTTTTTCGTTCTCTTTAAATTGCTGGCTGATTATTCAGGAGTGACTCATAGCAATCACTGGTTAGTATCTACTTCAGGTGAATTGGTCTAACTGTGAGAGTGCACAGTGATGAGTTCTTTCTGTGTACAGGTGAATACATCTACAGGTGATGTACTGTTTCTGTGTTCAGGGGAATGGATCTACAGGTAGTGAGTTCAGTCTGTATACAAGTGAATGGATCTACAGGAAGTGTTTTGTATTGTTCAGGGAAATAGATTTACAGAGTGTGCTTTGTCTCTTTGTACAGGGAAGTAGATCTATAGGTAGTATTTTGTCCCTGTTTAGGGAAATGGATCTACAGGTAATATGTTATTTGTGTGTACAGGGGAATAGATCTAAAGGTGGTGTATAGGTGAATGGATGTACAAGGGTGAGGGATTCACTCACCGACTTCCTGCGAGGAAGGGAGACTATCTTTCTATCACTGGGGAATTGCCCTGCTACTGGAGATGGAGGCTGCCTCTTGATTGCTGGTGGGATCACTCACTGCTGGAGAGGGAAAGACCTGCCGTTGTGCCCAGAGAATGTTACCCAGGTTTTCTGTGTTTTGGATATGGTCTTGGACTATAGACATTTTTTCAGTCTTATAGGTTTTTTTAATATTCTGCATTTTTGACCTAATCCTTCTAATTTTTTTGTGTGTGGGGAGGGACTTTCGGGGTTGATGTGCCTTTTCCATTTTTGTTAATTTTTTTGTGCGGGAAGGGGGATTTGGGGGTTAATTATTGTGATGCCATTCTTTTCTTTCCTGGTTTTGTGACTATCTGGCGGATAAGAATTTCAGAGTTATATACTTTGATAATAAATGAACCTTTGAACCTTTTTGTCTCTGTGTACAGGCAAATGGATCTACAGCTGGTGAGTTGTCTCTGTGTGTAGGGGAATTGATATACAGGCAAATGGATCTACAGCTGGTGAGTTGTCTCTGTGTACAGGGGAATTGATATACAGGTGAATCGATCTACAGCTGGTGAGTTGTCCCTGTGTACAGGGGAATTGATATACAGGCAAATGGATCTACAACTGGTGAGTTGTCCCTGTGTACAGGGGAATTGATATACAGGTGAATCAATCTACAGCTGGTGAGTTGTCTCTGTGTGTAGGGGAATTGATATACAGGCAAATGGATCTACAGCTGGTGAGTTGTCTCTGTGTACAGTGGAATTGATATACAGGTGAATGGATCTACAACTGGTGAGTTGTCCCTGTGTACAGGGGAATTGATATACAGGTGAATCAATCTAGAGCTGGTGAGTTGTCTCTGTGTATAGGGGAATTGATATACAGGCAAATGGATCTACAGCTGGTGAGTTGTCTCTGTGTACAGTGGAATTGATATACAGGTGAATGGATCTACAACTGGTGAGTTGTCCCTGTGTACAGGGGAATTGATATACAGGTGAATCGATCTACAACTGGTGAGTTGTCTCTGTGTACAGGGGAATTGATATACAGGTGAATCGATCTACAACTGGTGAGTTGTCTCTGTGTACAGGGGAATTGATATACAGGTGAATTGATCCATACCTGGTGAGTTGTCCCTGTGTACAGGAGAATTGATATACAGGTGAATGGATCTACAACTGGTGAGTTGTCCCTGTGTATAGGGGAATTGATATACAGGTGAATCGATCTATACCTGGTGAGTTGTCCCTGTGTACAGGGGAATTGATATACAGGTGAATCGATCTATACCTGGTGAGTTGTCCCTGTGCACAGGGGAATTGATATACAGGTGAATCGATCTACAACTGGTGAGTTGTCTCTGTGTACAGGGGAATTGATATACAGGTGAATTGATCCATACCTGGTGAGTTGTCCCTGTGTACAGGAGAATTGATATACAGGTGAATGGATCTACAACTGGTGAGTTGTCCCTGTGTATAGGGGAATTGATATACAGGTGAATCGATCTATACCTGGTGAGTTGTCCCTGTGCACAGGGGAATTGATATACAGGTGAATCGATCTATACCTGGTGAATTGTCCCTGTGTACAGGGGAATTGATATACAGGTGAATCGATCTATACCTGGTGAGTTGTCCCTGTGTACAGGGGAATTGATATACAGGTGAATCGATCTATACCTGGTGAGTTGTCCCTGTGCACAGGGGAATTGATATACAGGTGAATCGATCTACAACTGGTGAGTTGTCTCTGTGTACAGGGGAATTGATATACAGGTGAATCGATCTACAACTGGTGAGTTGTCTCTGTGTACAGGGGAATGGATATACAGGTGAATGGATCTACAACTGGTGAGTTGTCCCTGTGTACAGGGGAATTGATATACAGGTGAATCGATCTACAACTGGTGAGTTGTCTCTGTGTACAGGGGAATTGATATACAGGTGAATCGATCTACAACTGGTGAGTTGTCTCTGTGTACAGGGGAATGGATATACAGGTGAATGGATCTACAACTGGTGAGTTGTCCCTGTGTACAGGGGAATTGATATACAGGTGAATCGATCTACAACTGGTGAGTTGTCTCTGTGTACAGGGGAATTGATATACAGGTGAATCGATCTACAACTGGTGAGTTGTCTCTGTGTACAGGAGAATTGATATACAGGTGAATTGATCCATACCTGGTGAGTTGTCCCTGTGTACAGGAGAATTGATATACAGGTGAATGGATCTACAACTGGTGAGTTGTCCCTGTGTATAGGGGAATTGATATACAGGTGAATCGATCTATACCTGGTGAGTTGTCCCTGTGTACAGGGGAATTGATATACAGGTGAATCGATCTATACCTGGTGAGTTGTCCCTGTGTACAGGGGAATTGATATACAGGTGAATCGATCTATACCTGGTGAGTTGTCCCTGTGCACAGGGGAATTGATATACAGGTGAATCGATCTACAACTGGTGAGTTGTCTCTGTGTACAGGGGAATTGATATACAGGTGAATCGATCTACAACTGGTGAGTTGTCTCTGTGTACAGGGGAATGGATATACAGGTGAATGGATCTACAACTGGTGAGTTGTCCCTGTGTACAGGGGAATTGATATACAGGTGAACCGATCTATACCTGGTGAGTTGTCCCTGTTTACAGGGGAATTGATAAACAGGTGAATGGATCTACAACTGGTAAATTGTCCCTGTGTACAGGGGAATTGATATACAGGTGAATCGATCTATACCTGGTGAGTTGTCCCTGTGTACAGGGGAATTGATATACAGGTGAATCGATCTATACCTGGTGAGTTGTCCCTGTGTACAGGGGAATTGATATACAGGTGAATCGATCTATACCTGGTGAGTTGTCCCTGTGTACAGGGGAATTGATATACAGGTGAATCGATCTATACCTGGTGAGTTGTCCCTGTGTACAGGGGAATTGATATACAGGTGAATGGATCTATACCTGGTGAGTTGTCCCTGTGTACAGGGGAATTGATATACAGGTGAATGGATCTATACCTGGTGAGTTGTCTCTGCATACAGATGATTCTATTGACAGGTGGTGAGTTGTCTCTGTATGGGTGAATGGATTTACAGCTAAAGAGTTGTTCTCTGTGTACAGGGGAGCAGAAAAATTAACCGACAGATGGTGATTTGACAATTCTCTACAGCTTATGTGAGAATGCTGTTCTTGGACTACAGTTCAGCATTCAACACCATAATTCCCTCCAGGCTCGACAAGAAGCTCAGAGACCTCGGCTGCACCCTGCCTTGTTTAGCTGGATCCCGGACTTCCTGTCAGTTCGCCGGCTGGTGGTAAGACTGGGCTCCCTCACCTCTACCCCTCTGACCCACAACACAGATGCCCCTCAGGGCTGTGTCCTAAGCCCCCTCCTTTACTCTCTGTATACCCATGACTGTGTCATCACCCACAGCTCCAATCTGATAATTAAGTTTGCTGATGACACTACACTGATTGACCTAATCTCAGATAATAATGAGGCAGCCTACAGAAAAGTTATCAACCTGAAACAGTGGTGTCAAGAAAACAACCTCTCCCTCAATGTCGCAAAAACAAAGGAGCTGGTTGTGGACTACAGGAGGAATGGAGACAGGCTAACCCCTACTGACATCAGTGGATCTGGGGTTGAGGGGGTGAACAGATTTAAGTTCCTCAGCATAAACATCATCGAGGATCTCACGTGATCTGTACATACCGGCTGTGTAGCGAAAAAGACACAACAGCACCTCTTTCACCTCAGACGGTTAAAGAAGTTTGGTATGGCCCCCCAAATTCTAAAAACTTTCTAGAGGGGCACAATTGAGAGCACCCTGACTGGCTGCATCACTGCCTGGTATGGGAACTGTACCTTCCTTAATCACAGGACCCTGCAGAGTGTGGTGCGGACAGCCCAGTGCATCTGTAGATGAGAACTTCACACTATTCAGGACATTTCCAAAGTCAGTTGTGTAAAAAGGATCACGAGTTACCCCAACCACAATCTATTCCAGCTGCTACCATCCGGGAAATGATACCGCAGCATAAAAGCCAGGACCAACAGGCTCCAGGACAGCTTCTTCCACCAGGCCTCAGACTGATTAATTCATGCTGACACAACTGTACTTCTATGTTATAGTGACTATTTATTATAAATTACTGTAATTGCACATTGCACATTTGATCGGAGACATAACGTAAAGATTGCTACTCCTCTTGTATATGAAGGATGTAAGTAATAAAGTCAACTCAATTCAGTGATGTGGATTGTGACAGAGATCCTCCCATTCTGTTATTCTCAGATCGTAATCTTATTTTCTAAATTTATTAAATTGTTAGTGGAATACACTAACTAACCCTAACTGCTGAAAATTATAATCTCAATGAGGATTGTCAGCTTCTGAAGATATCTGGAATTTATAATTTTCTTTTGCTTATTAACATGCACCTTCAGATTTGTAAATACCATGTGAGACTGCAATTATCAGATCAGAAACAATATGTTACTGGGATACTGGTGTCAGCTCCAGGGCTGCATTTATTTAAGTTCAGGACAGCTGCACTTGATTCCCTTGACAGTCTGGTTTACAAACACTAAATACTATTTTGCATATCTACACTGTGAAACATTGACTCATGGCTCAGGCCTTTAACACACAGCAAGAAACTTCATCTCAGGGTGAACAGCAATAGATTCAGCTGGTCGAGCAACTGGTGAAACAGAGCCGTCTTCAGGTGCCTGGAGGAAACACAGCTCCACCCAGAGGTTTCACTAATGCTCTATTGATAAACAGTGAAGTGGGAAGGACAATGCGTTTGGACACGCATTGTCCAAACAGCAGATTGTCATGTATGTACTTTCAACTGAGTATGGGAAACACTGACATACTTACTCAGTATTAGCACTGAATTTAGGAGTGGGACAAATAGTGGCAAAGCAAGAACCTCCTGCAGCCACAATGCAGTGATGACGCAGAGAATGGAGGTTTAAGATAATTATGGGTTAACTTACAAGCATCTTGAGTGATATTGGAGTGGGTCTCATGTAGACAATAGGAAACTCTTCCATTGCATTGTTGACTTGTGCCTTGTAGATGCTTGGAATGAAATCCAGGAATACCTGGATTTGAGAAACCCAGCATCTAACCTTTGTAGCACAGCATTTATTGTGGTGATCCAGCTGAGGTCCTGGTCAACAGTGACCTATGCCCTCAGCCCCACCTACCCCAGGGCACTCATGATAAGGAATTTGGTGATGGCAATACTAAAGTTTGATGGTTGGGCTCCCTCTTGTTGGTGATGGTCTTTGTCCACCAGTTTTGTTGTATAAACGCGACTTAGCACCAGCCAAGAATTGCTTCGTTTACTGAGGAGCTCTGAATGGAAATGGACACCCTGAAACCATGAATAAACATCTCCATTTCTGACCTCATGATGGAGGTAAGGTCACCAGTGGAACAGTCTAAGATGACCAGGTGACGAGCACTGCTCAAAGGAGAGAGTAGCTGACAATATTCATGGTAATCTGTGACCCTTTGACACAGAGGGACATCCACCTTTTGACAAATCAGTTCACTAACTAGACTGATGATTTTTGTTATGGATTTCAATGACTCATTGTTATGTTTTTATAATTGTTTTACTGAATCCTCTTTATTGATGGATCCTGGTATTTTCCTGACATTTGAAGTTTGTGAACGGTTCCAACTTTATCCCTCCTGTCCTGAACAGCAGGTTTCAATCTACTGCATTCCAATCCTTTGGGAGAAGGCACTCACTGTCTCTCCAACCCCCTCCTCTAGAAGTTTAGGAAGCTCAGTTCCTCAGTTCCACACTCAGCCCCATTAGATTGTCTGTGACTTTAGTGAGACTGCTTTTCATTCTTGTCACATTATTTAAAAAATATCTTTCTGTCCTCTTTTGCAGAAGTAAATGTGTTTGTTTTGCTTTTGTGTCATTTCCTGTTCTCTACTGTTAATGCCTCACTATTTAAGAGATAGATTTTGCTGCATTCTTCCTTCTTACCTTCTTGTGGAAAATCTTACATCTTGGTTTAAATTTCCCTCCAGCCTTTCCTAATTGTTAGTCCTTTCCCCAGCTATCATTTTTTCACTCGTCCATTGCTGGTTTCCAAAACCCTCAGGACTACCCTGAAAGATGAAGGCAAGCATGATGTGCCAACGTATCCTCTTATGTTGCCACTTTCGGGTACAAATAGCAATCAGAATCAGAATGAGGTTTACTATCACTGACATGTGTTGTGAGATTTGTTGTTATGTGACAGTAGTCCAGTGCGAGACATAAAAATATTACGTTTGTACAAGTTACTAGATGCTGCAATAAATACTATCGTGCAAAAGATGAATACTGAGATGGTATTGGTGGGCTCGTGGACCATTCTGAAATCTGATGGTGCAGGGGAAGAAACTGTTCCTGAGTCATTGATTGCGGGTCCTGTATCTCATCCCCAGTGTTAGTACCATGAAGAGACCATGAACCAGATGGTGAGGAGAGGATAATAACAATTATGAATGAAGATAAAATGATGAAGGGTCCTGGCCTGAAGCATCCAGCATTCTGCATGTGTTACTCTGAATTTCCAGAATCTGCAGAATCTTGTTTTGTTGTTCAGCTGCATGTTGAGACTGGGCCAACTTTGGGATTATGCATGTGAACTCCCCTCTCTCCACAGGTGTTTTCTGGCCAGCTGAGCATTTCCAATATTTCAGGTTTTGTTTCAGATCTCCAATGCTTGGATGTTTGTTCAAATGCTTACACAGCCAGATGAAACGAAATGAATAAAAAACAGCCGATAATCATCACAGAAAGCTCGTCAATATGCAAATCCATGCAATAATTTGAATTTAATATTTACAAATATATGTAAACAGAGTAACAGAGCATTCTGCCCTCTTGCTGTGTCGAGCCTGTGGTTTGTAGATGCTATTGCTGACTGTAAACTGGAATAGACTTTTGATCTCTCACCATTTACATTGAATACACATTTAGAACATAACTAACGTAATAATAATGATACAGGCCCAACCAAACGAGTTAATAGCCATATTCTGTAACGCAAACGGCACCATTGACTTCAGGGTCCCAAAGATTCCAAAATTTCTTCTCATCTTTGTCAGAATGTTCACTGTCACCCGACATCTATAACATAATTCCAGTGAGTCCTTTTCATTCTTTTTCTCTTGCAGTCCCTCTTCTTTATCGATGTTTAGCCCTATCCAGAAACTCAAGCACCTCCCTGATCAGTCTCTTTGAATACGTTTCCTGTTTGCATGTCGTCTGCAGATATTTTGGAATTTCTTTTATGCATGTGGCTGATCTTTTTTCAACCTTTCTCACTCTTGCCCACCTTTATTTTTTTCAATTCCCCTCTGACCAATCAGTAAACTGCTGCTTCTCAGGTACTAACAACCTGACATTATTTTCTCTTTTATTCTGCTCTATTTTATATTGGAAAATGTTACACATAAACGTCTAATCTCAAAAAATAAATGTTTACACTAAAGGTTTTTGCAAGCCATAACATTCAGCTATCCTTGCTGGACAAATGTCCCTGGTCCTTCTGATTCAAAACTATCCCCTCTAATGGAAGTTACCACCCTGGAGTTGCTTTTACAAAGCATTCCTCAAGCATTTAATCTCATCACCCACAGCATTTGGATTTACAATTCTTTGTCAAAATTTTCTGCCGACCAAATTTTGATAGATTTCTATCTACTATTGTGATGCCTCCAGTAAAATATTGAAGCTGGAGTAATCCTGGCAATTCTATCGAAATAAACTGGCCGGAAGCTGAAAAAGAAATTCAGTGGCAGAATGTGGGAGAGCATCTGCCTCAAGAATGACGGTCTCTTGTCAGAGCACTGCCAGCAAATGCTGCATCGGATTCTTCTCAAAATACCAAGTAAAGCAACTGCAGTTTCTCAGCAATTCAACTCTAGATTTCTAGAAAATGCAGTCTTTCCCTTTAATCTTCCCTACCCACTTACATCCGCAGAATGTACGTCATAGAGGATACAGGCCGTAGATTGAAGCAATACTATATTTGTACAGGAAGGTAAACCCAACCAATAAAAATAAACCCTTAGAAAGATAGCACTGCATTTCCTCAGAAACTCTGCAGCAGTATTACTAAACCTTTCTCATCTGTCACACTGAGAATAGCTAATGTTTCAGGGCAAGGGATACAGAAGACTGCAGATGATGGAACAGAACAGAGAACACAGAACAGCCCATGATGTCTGTCCCAAACACAATGCCAAATTAAACTAAATCTCTTCTGCCTGGACACAATCCATATCCCGGTAATCTCTGTATGCTCATCTGCCCAAGAAAATGCCTCTGAAATGTTCCTATAATGTTTGCTTTCACCATCTCCCCTGGCACCCACCTCTCTCTGATGAAGAGTCTCAGCCTGAAATGTCAATGGATTATTCCTCACCATAATGCTGCCTGACTTGCTGAGTTCCTCCAGCAACTTTCTACATAAAATCACATCTCTTTTAAACTTTACACTCTCACTTAAAGCTAGCCCCTCTAGTATTTGTTACTTCTACCCTGGGAAAGAGATTTTGACTCTCTACTGTATCTACGCCTCTCATAATTATACAGACCTCTGCTAGGTCTCCCAACTATCTCCAGTGCTCTGGAGAAAACAACCTAAGTTTGTTCTGTGATTTGGATCAGAATGTAGTTGGCATGGTTTGTGGATGTTATCAGTTTTGCTGGTATGGTGCACAGTAAAGAAGTTTGTCAAAGGTCACAAAACCATCTAGATCTACTGGGAAAGTGGGGCAGGAAAGATAGATGTAACTTAAGTTAGACTTGAGGGAGTGGGAGGGAAATAGAAGGATGTGGACATTGTGCAAGCAGAAGAGATTAGTTTAGTTGGCCATATGATTACTAATTTATTTGGTTCATCAAAACATTGTGGGCCGAAGGGCCTGTCCTGTGAAGTACTGTTCGATGTTCTGTGTGAGTGTGAACTATTGCATTTTGGGAAGATGAAGCAAGGGAGGAATTATACAATAAATGGCATGCCCCTGGAGAGGGTTGTAGAACAGAGAGAGAGAGTGGTAGAGGTACATGTTTCCCTGCAAGTGGCAACAGAAGTTGACAGAGTGGTGAAAGGGCATTTGTCATGCTTATCTCATCAGCCAAGCCACTGGGTATAGGACCTGGGATGTCATGTCACAGTTCAAAGTAAAATTTATTATCAGAGTACATACTTGTCACCACGTACTGTACAACCCTGAGATTCTTGTTCCTGCGGGCATACTTAGCGAATCTACAGAGTAGTAACTGTAAACAGGATCAATGAACAATAAACCGTGCAAATACAAATATAAATAAATAGCAATAAATAACGAGAACTTGAAATAACATGATAAAGAGACCTTAAAGTGAGACTATCGGTTGTGGGAAGACAAGAAATAGTATGATTGTAGTTAACTCCTTTGGTTCAAGAGCCTGATGGTTGAGGGGTAGTAACTGTTCTTTAACCTGGTGGTGTGAGTCCAGTAAAAGGTGTTGGTGAGACCATACTTGGAGTATTATGTGTAGTTCTAGTTGTCTAGCTATAGGAAGGGTTTGAAACAGACTAATTTGGTTGGGCTTTTCTCTCTAGCATGTAGGATGCTGAGGGATGGTGCAACGGCTGGATGGATGAGTCTGCTGGAGGAACTCAGTGAAGGGAATTGTCTTCATCAGGGCTTTGATGTGAACCATCAATAATTCTTGCCTTCATCAAACGTCTTAGTTACCTACAATTGTATCTGTTTATGGAAAACCTGTAATTTATTTGCCCAAATCACTCTTTTCATCAGGTGGCCTGTGATCTGGTGCTGTTATTATTTAAAAATGGGGATGAAATCACTCGATTACAGTAAATTAAAAATCACTCTTCATTTGAAGAAGTCTGGTAAATATCAGGAAGTCTGGAACATCAGGAATTAATCTTTCACTTTTAATGCAATCACTCAAAAGGAAGTTTATGACTAAACATTGTATCAAGGAATCATCATGACATGGTATGACAATTGTTCTGCAACTAACCACAAGAAACTGCAGGGAATTGTGGACACAGCCCAGCACAGAAATCAGGTTCCTTTCCATGGACTCTGTCTACACGTTTCGCTACCACAGCAAAACAGCCAGCATAATCAAAAACCCCATCCAACCCAAGGTTTCTCTCTTAACTCCTTCCTCATCGGGCAGAAGATACAAAAGGCTAAAAGTACGTGTCACTAGGCTCAAAAACAGCTTCTATCCTGCTGTTATGACAATTAAACGGTCCTCTCGTACAATCAGATAGATTCTTGACCTCACAGTCTACCTTGTTATGCCTTGCACCTGATTGCCTACCTGCCCTGCACTTTCTTTATAGCTGTAACATTGTATTTGCACTCAATTATCATTTTCCTTTGTACTGTACAATGAAAGAATTTATATGAACAGGGTGCAAAACAAACCTTCTACCGTACACGGGATAATAATAAACCAATTCCATTTCCATCTATATGGATAACGTCTGACAATTCCGAAATGGGCAATTCACAGCAATGACCTCACTCTCTTGCAGTGACTAACTGGATAAAATTCACCTCAGCCTTAGTTTAAATAACGGAAGCAATATATTTACTTAATAACTAGTTAGGAAAATTATTTCACTGACACAACAATGGTAATTCTTTAATTAGAATAATTGCTGGGTAACAGAGAGGGAAGAGAGTCTGCAGAGCATACAGCGTAATGTTCTTACAAGGAATTACACCAAAGTATAAATGACCATATCGGTGAGGGAAGGTATCACTTGCATTGATGAAATCCTACTGAAATGAAAGGTGAATAAATGGGTCTCAGATATGAATCTTTGTCAGGTCTCTTAGAAATACCTCTCCTGGTGTTGTTCCCTCTCTCGTACAAAGAGAAAGGAGATGAAATAAGATGTGCATGGCCATAGCCTCAGTTTGATACAAGCATTGCTCTGGGAGTAACAAGTTATATGCTCTCTTGGTCCTACTCACTAGCAAAAAAAGAATAAATTATGTTTCAGAAAATGCCTATTCTGCCCACCTTATCATAGACATTCAGTTATACAGCATAGAAACAGACCTCTTGGCCTAAATGGTCCATGCTGAGCAAGAGTCCCATCTAAGCTGGTCTCATTTGCCCACATTTGGCCCATATCCCTCTAAGCCTTTCCTATTCATCTACCTGTACAAGTAGCTCTTTAATATTGTTCCTCTGGCAGCCGTAATCTGTGTGAAAAACTTGCCCCTCAGGTCTCCAATAAATCTTTCCACTCTAACTTTAAACCTATACCCTTAGTTCATTTGATGAGGTTACATCAGATTAGCTTTATGGGTTCTCACCAATGTCCTGTACATTTATGTTCCCTCTTCAAAGCTGCAGAAACATTGCAAATTGCATCAGAGGAATATTATTAGACTATAAATGATGCCAGCCACATGAGTTATCAGAGGGAACAAGGAAGATCATGGTCTTCCAAGAGAAGGGCAGAGAGGTAGAGAATTCGAGAGAGGTCAACATGCATTCCAGAGTTTATGTCCATGTTGGCTCTCAGCACAGCCTTTGGCAGCTGATTAGATACAGGGGTCATCAACTCTGAATAAAATGACCACAGGATATTAGAAGGCCCAGAGTGGAGATTGCAGAGGTAGGAAGGTATGAGATCACAACAGGATCTGAGATTAGAATGCCTGGAATGAAAAACCAGGAAAATGTTTTGCATTCTTCAAGAATTGTTCATTTATTGTGACAGAGGTAATGGTAACATACAAGCTGAACACAAATTATATAACTGCTGTGCAATTACCTTTCAATTCATAAAAAACAGAGATGCAAGCCCCGAGTCAAAATGAATTGTTGACAGGCATCTGAATGACTAAGTGAACAAATGTATTATTTTTCAGGCCTGCTCCCTGTGTAATCCTCGTGCACAGTAAATCGAGTCAGCACTCATCTCATTCAGAACAGAAATGGTTTATTAAATTCTCAGCGGAAACTGCACAGGCAGAGAGAAGCATTTGTTCCAAAAGCAGGCATCTCTAAACCGATTGCTGTAATTGAAGATTATGTGCTTAGCCTGACAAACCCTTCTCCCCAGATTCATCTGTCGATGTACTTGAGGCCATATGATTCAGTCAGAAAATCCTGTTTGCGTAAGCACTCCTCTCGGTAGGAGATCGTGCATGGTCTCTGCCCTGCAGAAAGCTGGCAAGGAGCTGCTTTGTCCAATGCCTTTTGACAGACAGGGTCCTGGAATTGTGTGTAGTATGGCAATAGAAGCAGGCCCTTTAGCACAATTCCTTCATACTGACCAGAATGCGAATCAGATTGTCCACATAAGGCCAATACCCCTCTTCTCTTTTCTGAACAAGTACCTTTTAAACACAGTCGTTGTACCCACCTCCACTAACCTCTCCGGAAACACCTTCCATACTACCACCAGTCTGTGTGAAAAGTTACCCCACAGATCTCAAAGAACACAGAACATAAAATGTAACACATGGAACACAGAATATGGGAAATAGAACATAAAACAACACATGGAACATAGAATATGGGAAGCAGAACATGAAACATGGAACACAAAACATAACAGAATTGGCTTCAGTATTGGCTTGCCCACAGAAGGCAAAGAGTGGTTGTAGATGGGAGATATTCTGCATGGAGGTCAGTGACCAGTGGTGTGCCTTAGGGATCTGTTCTGGGACCTCTTCTCTTCGTGATTTTTATAAATGACCTGGATGAGGAAGTGGAGGGATGCGTTAGTAAATTTTCTGATGACACAAAGGTTGGGGCATTGTGGATAACGTGGAGGGCTGTCAGAGGTTACAACAGGACATCGATAGGATGCAAAACTGGGCTGAGAAGTGGCAGATGAAGTTCAACCCAGAGAAGTGTGAGGTGGTTCATTTTGGTAGGTCAAATATGATGGAAGAATATAGTATTAATGGTAGGACTCTTGGCAGTGTGGAGGATCAGAGGGATCTTGGGGTCTGAGTCAATAAAACACTCAAAACTGCTGCGCAAGTTGACTCTGTGGTTAAGAAGGCATACGGTGCATTGGCGTTCATCAACCATGGGATTGAGTTTAGAAGCCAAGAGGTAATGTTGCAGCTATATAGGACCCTGGTCAGGCCCCACTTGGAGTACTGTGCTCAGTTCTGGTCACCTCACTACAGGAAGGATGTGGAAACCATAGAAAGGATGCAGAGGAGATTTACAAGGATGTTGCCTGGATTGGGGGGCATGTCTTATGAGAATAGGTTGAGTGAACTTGGCCTTTTCTCCTTGGAGTGATGGAGGATGAGGGGTGACTTGATAGAGGTATATAAGATGATGAGAGGCATTGATCGTGTGGATAGTGAGAGGCTTTTTCCCGGGGCTGAAATGGCTAACACAAGAGGGCTCAATTTTAAGGTGCTTGGAAGTAAGTACAGAGGAAATGTCAGGGGTAAGTTTTTTTTGCAGAGAGTGGTAAATGCGTGGAATGGGCTGCTGGTGATGGTGGTGGAGGCAGATACGATAGGGTCTTTTAAGAGGCTCCTGGATAGGTACATGGAGGTTAGAAAAATAGAAGGCTATGGGTAGCTCTAGGTAATTTCTAAGGTAAGTACATATTCAGCATAGCATTGTGGGCCGAAGGGCCTGTATTGTGCTGTAGGGTTTCTACCTTTCTATGTTTCTATAACACACGGAACACAGAATATAGAACACAGAACATAACACATGAAACACAGAACACAGAACAGTACTATAAGCCCTTCATTGTGCTGACCTACTTCATGATTAATCTAACCCTTCCATCCTACACAGTCCATAACCCTCCATTTTTCTTACTTCCTTTAAAATTTCCACTTCTTACCTTTAACTTATGCCATCTAGTTTTTGAACCTAGAATACAGAACAGTGAAACACCAGAACAGGCCCTTCAGCCCAGAATGTCTGCGCTGGTCACAATGCCAAATTAAACTAACTCTCTTCTGTCAGCACAAGAGCCATATCACTGCACTTTCTGAGCATATCTAAAAGCTTCCGAGACACCACTATGGTATCTGGTTTTGATTTTCAGTGCCGTTGTGCTTCAGCACCATGAAGAGTCCTAAACTTTGTGACTAGTTTGGTGCCAATCAATTAACACAACTAACTGAGTGCTCAGACACTGTTAGTCATCTTAGCCCAACAGCCAGACAACACAGACCATCAATCCACTGGTTCCATGGCAACATTCCCAGATGATCTGTGGAAAAGCAGTCAAGATTCCCTATCTTTGCTACTAGCTAAATGAGGCCACTCTGCAATGTTCTCTGCAGTTGGATGCTGCATCAGATGTTACCTGTGCTCACCATGGAGAACTGGTTTGTAATTGCTACCAGGTGTCTCTATGTCCAATATGACTACACATCAGTATAAGGACAAATGTAGAAAGCAAATTATGATGTTAGTGGACATTTTGTTATGTGAATTTGTGGCTGTTTGGCCCAAGATCCAAATTACTGCCATCTTTCTCTGTACAGTTTCTGACAGATTTTCCAGGGTTGTGTTGCCCAGAGAAAATTGACACACTTTATACTGCAGTCTAGGGACAGTGCTTGGTTACTCATTGGTCAATAGTTAAGTTCAATCCACTGAGCATGCTTATTCTGGTCTTCAGCAAAGAACAGATTACATGTCCTAATACCGTGTGCAGTCTTCACATTACAGAACAGCTGATTACACATCCCAATACAGCGTGCAGTCTTCATCACATTAGAGAACAGCTGATTACACATCTTAATACTGTGTGCAATCTTCATCACATTACACAACGATTGATTACACACATAATTCACTGAAATATAATTAGATGCTAATTCAAATGCAGGAGCAACCCAGTATTGAGTGTCTCACAGCTAGAAGAGCTGAGATAGGCAGCACAGTTTGATTTTCAGAAATGATCAGATGACTATTATTTCCATAGGCTCTTGCCTTGATTTTTGGCTAGGTCGGTAATTTTCAGTCATGCTTGACATTCACCAGCAGAATCCAATAATTGCTCTTTTCAATGTTACATGCTGCCTTAGTTACATCTGGAGTGATTGTTACATGCTGCATTTGTATTCAGGATTAGCAATTACTGCCCATCCAAATGCACGAAGCCCACACTAGCTTTCAATCTCGCTTCTGATGCAAACAGGCTTTCTCAACAAAATATCCAGCTTGTTTCGAAACGAGGAAGATGCAGTGAGAATGCTGGATTTCACACTGTCAGCTTACACACTCCCCGCCTGTCAGCAGTGTAACTATCTTAGAGAATTAGCTCCTGGGAGCATTCACACAGTCCTCCTGCCCTTCTCAGTGGAAGAAATTGTGGGTTTTGGAATGCAAGTAATTGCAAATCATTTATTCGGCAGTACACACCACTGCTGAGGGATGAACTTTTACTTATTTGCAGAGGAATGCACTTAGAGGGGATCCCAAAGCAGGCTCATCCACTGACCCAAAAATAAGAAAGGTGCAGCCCCTCAGGTAGGATTATACTACTGTTCCCCCCACCTCCCTCCAATAGCCTCTGGGGCATTGATGAACACATATGCAGGCAAATTAGGGAAAGGTGTAAAAACAATGGGTTTGTTGTCATGTGTGACTTCATCTTGCTCAATATAGACTGGGATGTCCTTACAGCAAGAGGTCTAGGCAGAAGAGGGTTTCTTAAATCATTGTATAGATAGTCCAACAAGAGAAAGGGCCATACTTCATCTTTATAAATAAGTGCTTTAAAATAAATGCTCTATGTTGGTATTTAACAAGGAGAAGGATGTAAAGGATGGTGAATTAAGTGTGAAATGTAATAACACACTACTGCATTTTGAGATGAAGAAAGTGGTAGTGCTGAGTTGGTGAAGGTAGAGCTGTAAATGTTGTCTACATGTATTTTAGTAGGGCATTTGACAAAATTTATCATGGTAGGCACATCCAGAAGATTAAGATACATGGGATCTGTGGTGTCTCGACCACTTAAATACAGAACTGGCTTGCCCATATTGGACAGAGGGTACTAGTTGGTGAGACTTATTCTGGATGGAGTTCTGTGATTAAAGGTATTGCACTGGAATCTATACTGGTACTTGTGCTGTCTATGACATACGTAAATGACTTGGATGAAAACATGGATGGGTGGGTTATTTAGTTTGTAGTCCACACAAAAATAGCATACTCCCATATCCCTCATGTCCTGCACAACCCCTCCATGCACCTATCCAAATGTTTCTTCAATGATACAATTTACCTGCCTTGGCAACTTCCTAAACCCACGGCCCCTATCCCTCACACTATCTCTCTGTTTAACATGGAGCTTGCTTATCTCTGAGCTCAGAAACCCAAGCTGTTTGTATTTTAATGCACCAGTTATTTCACGGCTGCACTTTTCTTGCCAATATAATATTAAATTTAAAGCTGGAAAGGCTACAGTACATTAGCCCGCAAGCTTCGGGTAATGGATTCGATTGTTGTTATGGAAATTCCATCGGCTTCACTGCCAATAAAGGGAGGCTCACTGAAGGTGGCCAGTTCCCTCTCTGAAGGCTCGATCCGCAGATGTCTAAGGGGCTGGCTACTGAGATCCGTGTTGCCTTGCAGTAAGACAGTGTGAGGAGGAAGGTGGCAAATTTTCACCTCTTTGTGCTAGCACAGAACCACAGAAGAGACATCTTTGAACTCACTATTATCATTTTGTTTCATCCAGATATACATACCCCAAGGCTGGGTTCATCAGGTAATTCACAGGTTACATAGAATTAAATAATTCCCATCAGGTGTTACAAGTGGAGGGAAAGAAGGGTGTATATACTACATGTGCCTTGTGACCGTTGGTAGTGTGTTTCACGCCTTAGCCCCAGAGTAACACTGATTCGTTTGACTGTATTCAAGGATATTCATGTATGGTTGAATGACAATTAAACTTGAACTTGAAAAGACTATCCAATAATCTTCATTCTGCTCATGTTTCCCTTTTCAATGTAGCTGTGGGGAAAACGCTAGATATTTTCATGAAGGCTGTGCCATGAAGATAATCAGAAAATATTAGCATTGCATGTATATTGTTAGTTGAGGATATAGCTGGTAGAGGGGCAAACTACGAATCTGATCCATCTGCATTTTCAGAAGTCATTCAACAAGGTCACACGTAGGAGGTTGGTGACCAAGGCTACAGTGCATTTGGGGATGCGAACAAGAGTTTGGAAAAAAAAGGGAGGGTGACAGTTTGTGATTAGTAGTTCATGCATTGGAGCTTGACTCCAGCTCTTCACAGATCATGTTGGCATTAATGGCCGGAAGGGCCAACATTCCCAGATTTGGTGATGATGTGAATTTAAGTGAGAATGTGAGAAGTTACAAGGATCCAAAAAGGCTTCAAGCGGATATTAAGAATCAAGAGTGGGCATCAACACTTAGAAGTTCAAAGTAAATTTATTAACAAACTGTATGTGTCACCATGTACTATCGTGTTATGAAAATGGAAGGATATGGTTGTTGTGTGGGCAGAAGAGATTCGTTTAACTAGCCATTGGATTACTAATTTAATTTATTCAGCACAACATTGTGGAATGAAAGGACTGCTTCTGGGCTGTACTGTTCAATGTTCTATGTACTACCCTGAGATACATTTTCTTGTAGACACTCACAGTAAATACAAAGAAATGCAATGAAAGCAAAGAAAAACTGCACACAACAGAGTTGGACAAGCAACTAACATGCAAGAGTCAACAAACTATCCAAATACAAAAAGAAACAAACACAAAATAATAACAATAGTAATAAATAAATAAACAATGTATTGAGATTGTGAGTTGTAGACTCTGTAAAATTGAGCCCACAGGTTATCCTTGCAAGGGGAACAAGTGCTACACCTGCTCCTACACCTCCACCCTCACTACAATTCAGGGCCCTAAACAATCCTTCCAGGTGAGGCGACACTTGACCTGTGAGTCTGTTGGGATCACATACTGTGTTCGGTGCTCCCAGTGTGGCCTCCTGTATATTGGCGAGACCCAACGTAGATTGGGAGACTGCTTCACCGCGCATCTATGCTCCATCCACAAGAAGAAGCGGGATCTCCCAGTGGCCACCCATTTTAGTTCTACTTCCATTCTGGTATGTCAATCCATGGCCTCCTCTACTGTTGTGACCAGGCCATACTCAGGTTGGAGGAAAAACACCTTATATTCTGTCTGGGTAGTCTCCACCCTGATGGCATGAACATCAATTTCTCTAACTTCTGGTAATGCCCCCCTTCACCATTTCCCACCAACCCCTTTCCTCTCTCGCCTTATCTTCTTGCCCACCCATAGACTCCTCCTCGTGCTCCTTCTCCCCTTTTCTTTCCTCCCTGACCTTCTGTCCTCTCCTATCAGACTCCCCCTTCTCCAGCCCTGTGTCTCTTTCACCGATCAACATTCCAGCCCTCTCCCCTCCTAGTTTCTCCCACCAACTTGTGTTTCTTCCTCCCCTCCCCCCACCCTCTAATTCTGACTCCTCATCTTTTTTTCTCCAGTCCTGCCGAAGGGTTTCGGTCCAAAACGTTGACTGTGATTTCTTCCATAGATGCTGCCTGGCTTGCTGAGTTCCTCCAGCATTTTGTGTGTGTTGCATAGGTTGTGGAATCAATTCAGCATTGGGGTAAATGGAGTTATCCCCTCTGATTCAAGAGCCTGATGGTTGAGAGGTGTTAACTGTTCCTGAGCCTAGAGGTGTGAGGCTTGAGGCTCCTGTAGCTTGTTTGCAATGGCAACAGAGAGAAGAGAGCACGGCAGCGAGAAGGATTGCCAATGTCAACGCCACACCAGATTTTCTGTGTTTAATTTGCTGATGCTTCTGAAGAAAACTAAGCAAAGCAGCAGTAGATCATGATAACAAACTTCCTCGACACCCACGAGGATGCCAATCAGCCCCATTAACTCATCCAGTCTCTACAAGTGTATGCAAAAATACGTTCACAAATTAATATGGACATTAAAGACTGCATTATTCCTCAGACTATGAATTATTTATACCTAATCTCCTTGTCCTACAGCAAAAGGTTTGTTTCTTCCAAAATGTACTGCTTACTTCTCTCCTTTAAAAGATGTAGAAGATAAAGTTTCAGATATTTAATAGACTCACAGAAGTATTGTGACACAAGAGGCCACTCAGACCATTAGAAACACAAGAGATACAACAGGTGCTTCATAGGTCAGTCAGCATCTTGGAGGGAAATGAACTGGCAACTCTTCAGACTGAGGCCCTTCACCAGCTGGGTTTTTATTGTTTTCTTTCGATTTTCTGTTCAAGGGTCTCAGCTCAAAATGTCACTTGTTCATTCTCCTCCGCAGATGCTGCCTGACCTGATGAGTTCCTCCTGCGCTTTGTGTGTGTTGGTCACACTGCAGTTTGAAAATGCAGTTGAAAACTGGAACCTGCAAACAGGTTCTGTAGAGCTAGTGGAATAAGATGGGGGGTGGAAATGGTGGGGGCGAGGTGGGGGAAGATATGTTATTTATTGTTCAGAAGGCAAATAATAGATCCTACATTCTCGTTCACTGAACACCCAGTGTCACTCTCATGTCACCCACAGCTACCAGAACACATGCCTGGAAGTACTTCAGTACAATTCGCAATGCTGAACAATTTGTGTCAGCTTTAATTTAAATCATTGAGGTTGATAAAAGCAACTTGCTTTTGGGCTTCACAATACCTTTATACAGCACTTTCACTTGGCATAAAATATGAAAGACAACAGAGAAGAAAAACACAGCCTAGCTCCAAGCTCCTAAGAAATGTAAATTTAACCACAGCATAAGAAAATTCCATTCATCAGTAACACATTACATTAAATTTAGAAAGTTAAAGAGAGGTGTCAAAGCTTTCAAGATATTATGGAGAACTGCTGGATTGGTAGTCTGGAAGCAGAAGACAGAGTCTAAAAATAAGAGACTGTATTTGAAGAGTGAGTTTAGGGTAGATTTTCACGTGGAGCTACAGCTGATTGGAAATTTCCCCCACAAGAGACATATAAAGGAACTAATTTTAAATCTGCAACTTATTTGTGAAGGAATATGGGGTAAATGTGAAGAAATGAAGTTAGATATCTTATGTTAATGATGTTATGTTAGTGATCTTATTGCATGATAGAACTAATTTGATGGGTTGAATAGCCACCCTCTGTTTCACGGTACAGTCGAGATTATCTACAGACTGAGAGCTGATTACTAATGCTGGAGGAGGATTGCATTTAGTTTGTGGAAGTTCATGGAGTGACTGAGATCATTGATCCCATTATAGTGAGGTGTTAATTTTCGTGACTTTGACTGAACAAATATTTTTCACGAAGTTCCTGTGCCTGCAGTTTCTGCCAAATGCAATGTAATGCAATTCCCTAATCTCAAAAATGTGAATTTCTTATCTTTGTTCAATGCAATTTTCAAATTTTACTGATGTCAACTTATTGAATTGAAAACTAAAATGAAGAAAAATAGATACTGTAGAATTATTATAATAACACGCAGTTCTGGTCACGAACTATCGGAAAGATGTGAGTTAAGTGAGAGAGGGTGAAGAAAAAGTTCACAGAAGTGTTGCTTGAATCATAGAGCTTGCATTATCAGGAAAGACTAGATATCCCTCTAAACTCTATACCCATAGGCTGAATGATGACAGGCATAGATTACTAAATGATGACAGGCATAGATTAGGTGGATGCTCACAGTCATTGTCCCAGGATTGGGATGTCTAAAACCCATCAGCACAGTTTGAAAGTAAGAGAAGAAAAAAATTAAAGGGGATATGAGGGGTAAGATTTTCACACAAAGGGTGGTGGGTATATGGAACAGGCTGCTAGAAGAGGTGATAGACGTGGCTATAATTACGATCTTCCAAAGTCAATTGGACAACTATATAAGTTGAAAGGGTTTACAATAGTGGCAAATAGGCATCTCGGTTAGCATGGACATTGGGTTGAAAAACCTGTTTTTATGCTGGACAACCCAGAATCTCTATCAGCTTGTTTATTTCAACATTAAGTGATACATCAGGACCTCAAATCTCTTGAAACAAAAGGCAAACTTTGTTAAAATATTACAATCAACAACGATTTGTCTTTCAAATAACAAATTTTCTGAATTTTCATTTAACAAAGATAAAGCAAAGTGGGGCCTTGCATAAAGTCACAATGGCCTATTTCTATATTTCAGGAAACATTAGGTTTGGAATACACTGCACCTTGGACTTCTGTACATGTGGCTCTATGGTGGGATGTCAGAGTCAGGGCAGCTCCTTGTACTCTGAAAAACTGCCAAGAATCTCCATGTCCAACCAAACCCCACCACCAGAATCCCCACATTGAGAAGGCAAGCCAGGAGCTGATAGGAAATAGCAGTGAGGTACAAGGTCATCCAGAGAAAGTACCGGTAAATTAGCCAAAAGGTGAGGAACGTCATCCAACATGAATGCCTCTTTCCACCCAAAGGATGGAAATAAAACAAGACAATGCTTTCTATTTTCCTACTGTGATCACACCAGCCCCCATAGATACCACAGGGTTCCCTGCCCAATGACTTACACTCAGATGAAAAGATCCACCTCAGTTGTCACAAGAAGGGTTTGCATTTCATTATCCAACTGGTCCATGCTGACCAAGATGTCGATCTAAGTTAATTCTATTTGCCTGTGCTTGGCCCATAAACCTCTAAACTTTTCCTATCAATGTAGTCCAGATGTCTTTTAAGTGCTACAAAAGTCATGAGGGATTTCAATATGCAAGTAAATTGAGAAAATCACGTTGGTGCTAAATCCCAAGAAAAGGAATTTGTAGAATGCTTTTGAAATGGCTTTTTAAGATCATTAGACATAGAAAAAGAGTTAGGCTCTTTAGACCACTGAGTCTGCTTTGTCATTCCATTGAGATTGATTTATTATCCCTCTCAACCTGATTCTCCAGCCATCTCCCAGTAACCTTTGATGCCCTGACTAATTAAGAGCCTACAAACGTCCTCTTTAAATATACCCAGTGACTTCCAATACCTTCACAGCCACCTATAGCAATGAATTCCACAGATTCACTACCCTCTGGCTAAAGAAATTCCTCCTTATCGCTGTTCTAAATGGACAACCCTCTACTCTGAGACTGGGCCCTCTGGTCCTAGACTCCCCCACTATAGTAAGCATCCTCTCCACATCTTCTCTGTCTTGACCTTTCAATATTCAATAGGCTTCAATGAGAACCTCTTTATTCTTCTAAACTCCAACATGTACAGGCCCGAGCCATCAAACTCTCCTCATATATTAACCCTTTCATTCATTGAAATGTTCTCATGAACCTCCTCTGCATCCTCTCCAATGCCAACACATCTTACCTTAGAAAAGAGGCCCAACAATGCTCATAATACTCCAAGTCTGGTCTGACGAATACCTCATAAAGCCTTAGCATCACATCCTTGCTTTAAATTCTAGGCCCCATTTCAAAAATAGCCCCTGCCTTTATTCTTTCTACTAAAGTGCATGACCATTCCCTTCCTTAAACTATATTCTATCTTCCACTTCTCTACCCATCCTCTCAATCTGCAGACTCCCTGTTTCCTCAAAGCCACATGCCCTTCCACCAATCTTTGTATCATCCACAAAGTTAGCCACAAGAGAAGCTTTTGGTTGATCCCACTAGGAAAAAGGCAATTCTGGATTGGGTGTTCTGTAATGAACCAGTTTGATTAGGTAGCTCAAGGTAAAGGGACCATAGGAGGTAGTGATCAGAATATGATAGAATTCACCCTGCAATTTCAGAGAGATGTAAGGGTATTACAGTGGAATAAAAGGAATTACAAAGGCATGAGAGAGGAGCTGGCAAAAGTTGGTCGGAAGGGGACACTGGCAGGGATGATCACAGAAAAGCAATGGCTGAAGTTTCTGGGAGTAATTCAGAAGGTGCAGGATGGATATATCCTAAAGAGGAAGTATTCTAAAGGGAGGATGAGGCAACCATGGCAGAAAAAAGAGAAGCCAAAGGCAGCATAAAAGGAAAAGAGTGAACACATACTATAGCAAAAGTTAATGGGTAGTTGGAGGATTGCGATGCTTAAAAAAAACAACAGAAGGCAACAAAAAAACCATAGGGAGAGAAAAGATAAAATAAGGATATAAAAAAAATTACAGATATATAAAAAATAAAGAAGAGGTAAGAGTGGATATTGGACCACTGGAAAATGACACTGGAGTGATAGTAATGGGTGACAAAGAAATGGTAGTTGCACTTAATATGCATTTTGCATCAGTCACTGTGGAAGACACTAAAAGTATGCCAGAAATTCAAGTGTTGGAGGTTGAAGTGAGTGTAGTTGCTATTACTAAGGAGAAGGTGTGTGGGAGGCTAAAAGGTCTGAGGGGTAGATAAGTCAGTTGACCAGATGACGTTTGAGATTTGGAATCTTATTCATATGGCTATACGGAGGTCAATAGGTTTTTGATTAGTCATAGTGAGGACAAAGAAGAATGGGGATGAGAAGGAAATGGATCAGCCGTAATGAAATGGTGGAGCAGATTAGATGGGCCAAATGGCCTAATTCTGCCCTTACATCTTGTGGTCTAATTGAGGGGGAGCTGGACAGCTTTATCGCCTGTTCGATTCGGGGAACAGAGAAGGAAAGAGAGTTGAGGCCAACAATCAAAACAACCATAATCTTGCCAAATGCTACCACCAAATGGTTTCTCCTCTTCCACTCTGTATTTCGTTACCCCAGTATTCAAACTGCTTCCTGTAGCGATCACCACCAGAACAATTTTAAATACAAATCAATCAGATTTCTAACCAGTGGCCATTTCAAGGGACAATTAATTTGCCAGTGTCACACATATCAAACCTGGATGGAAATTTGGGCAAGATTGCAGGTGCAGACATCGCAGAAGTGCATTTAATCAAACCTATTTCACTGCTGTGAACTCAGGTGCATGATAAAATTGTATGTTGCATTTAGCCCTGTTGTGCAATTATCTTCAGCTTTGGAAGGGTAGTCCCACAGTAACAAGCAGTCACTGGAGATCAATGAAAATATCTTTATTCTGATGGCAAAAAGGGATTGCCATGAGTTTATCATTATTGGATAACAATGAACAGTGAAATATCTCTCAGCAACAAGTAGAGTGCATAGTTCACAGTCATACATACACTGTTGTTATGGTAACTAAAACAGGCTAAGATGCTAAGTATTAAGGAGTAGCTAATTTGCCCAACTGCAATTTACAGGATTGAAGTTCAGGGATAGTATTCCTCAGTAGATCATAAACACAAGAGATTCTGCAGATGCTGGAAATCCAGAGCAACACACACAAAATGCTGGAGGAACTTAGCGGGATTGCACTAATAAAGAGTCTTAGGCCAAAACGCTGGCTCTTTAATCCTCTCTGTAAGTGCTGCCTGACTGGCCGAGTTCCTCAGCAGGTACAGACTACTCGGTAAGACTACTGGACTCACGCTGACACGGACAGAGCTACAGTGAGCCACCGAAAGTAGTTCTGTTGGTCTCTGATTGACAGGCATTGCAGTGAGGTGCTGCAAAGGCCCCCACTCTCTGCCCACTCCTGAAGCCAGAGTAACTCGCACATAGCTGAGATCAACTGGCATCAGTGGGGGAGAACATCAATAAGACACAGGAGCAAAATTAGATTCCATCGAGTCTGCTCTGCCATTTCATCATGGCTGATCCATGTTCCCTTTAAGCTCCAAGCTCCTGCCTTCCCCTCCCGTATTCCTTCATGCCCTGTCTAATTAAGAATCTATCAACCTCTGCCTTCAGTATACATAAAGACTTGGCATCCACAGTTGCCCGTGGCAAAGAATTCCACAGATTCACTAGTCTCTTGCTAAAGAAATTCCTCCTCATCTCCATTCTAAAAGGACACCTCTTTATTCTGAGGCTGTTTCCTCTGCTCTTGGACTCTCCCACCACAGGAGACATCCTTTCCACATCCATTCTATTGAGGCCTTTCAACATTCAAGATGTTTAAATTGGGTCACCCCTCATTCTTTTGAATTCCAGTCAGGAGAGGTCCACAGCCAACAAACACTCTTCATATGTCAAGCTGTTCATTTCTGGAATCATTTTTGTGAATGTTCTTTGAACATTCTCCAAGTTTAGTGCATCATTTCTTAGATAAGAGGGTCAAAACTGCTCTGTATACTAAAAGTGAGGCCTCACCAGTGTCTCAACATTACATCCTTGCTTTTATATTCCAGTCCTCTTGAAATGAATGCTACCATTGCATTTGCCTTCCTCACCACAGACTCAACTTGCAAATTAACCTTCAGGGAATCCTGCGCAAGGACTCCCAAGTCCCTTTGCACCTCAGATTTTTGTATTTTCTCTCCATTTAGAAAATAGTCTACCCTTTTATTTCTTCTACCGAAGTGCATGACCTTACACTTCCCGACACTGTATTCCATCTGCCATTTCTTTGCCCATTCTCCTAATCTGTCTAAATTCTTCTGCAGCCTCTTTACTTCCTCAACACTACCTGTCCCCTCACCTTTCTTTGTATCATCTGCAAAGTTTCCAAAAAAAAAACCACATCAATTCTGTCATCCAAATCACTGACATATAACATGAAAAGAATTGGTCCCAACACAGACCCTTGTGGAATACCACTAGTCATTGGCAGCCAACTGTGAAAGGCTCCCTCTATTTTTACTCTTTGCCTCCTGCCAATCAGTCACTGTTTTATCCATGATAGAATCTTTCCTGTAATGTCATGGGATCTTAGCTTGTTAAGCAGCGTCATGTGTGGCAACCTTCTAAAAATCCAAGTGTATAACATCTACCAATTCTTCTTTGTCTATCCAGCTTGTTACTTCTTCAAAGAATTCCAAAGGATTTGACAGACAAGACTTTCTCTTGAGGAAGTCATGCTGACTATTGCCCATTTTATCATGTGCCTCCAAGTACCCCGAAACTACATCCTTAGCAATCAACTTCAACATCTTCTCAACCACTGAGGTCAGGCCAACTGGTCTATAATTTCCTTTTTTTTGTCTCTCTCCCTTTGAACATAGACCACGACAGCACAGTACAAGTCTTTTGGCCCATGATGTTGTACTGACCTTTTAACCAAAGATCAATCTAATCCTTCTCTGCCACCTAGTGCTCTGTTTTCCTATCATCTGTATGCCTTTCTAAGTGTTCCTTAAATGTTCCTAGTGTATCTGCCTCTACCAGCACCCCTGCAGTGTGTTCCACACACCCACCACTCTCTGTGTAAAGAATTTACCTCTAACTACCTTTGAGTGTTCAGGGTTTAGCAAGGAGAGACAGGGACAGGGGTCACAGCACATAGATATTTACAGCAGCTAAATCTGAGTGTTACATTATTGTCAAAGCCTAACACAATAATTCCACATTTTCTTCAGTGCTTGGCTTTCCATCCTGATCCTCTCTGGAGACCCCAACTATTTCTACATACTATCCATTCCCAATCTACCCTCTCCACCCCTACCCACCTTCCCTAAACTCCATTTCCTCACCCCACATGGATTCATCAGCTGTCCTCTTGTGGGATGTGTCTGAGGGAACGTTGAAAGATGAAGTTTCAGCCTGAAGCTCATCCATAATTGGAACCAGAAAACTCATTCTTCTAAGCTGAGCCAAGGTGCAAGCAGACAATGAAATGGTACAAGGGCTCTTGGAGCAGATCTTGATTTGTCAAACATTCCCATAGAGGTAACAAATGAATTTTAAGCAAAAGGCATCAATACCAGTGTCACTGATTGCCTGATGGTCAACCTCACATTCATGGATAAACAAACTCCCGGTATGTTGACTTCTTTGATATACATTGGTGATTGGATATGTTGTGTGATTGGATATGTTTTGTTGTCATATCCAGTCCTGATCCAGTCCAGTCTCTCCATAGATGCTTCCTAACCTCCTGAGGTCCTCCAGCATTTAGTGTGTGTTAGTCTGGATCTCCAGCCTCTTCAAAGTTCAAAATGTTCAAATTTCAATGTACACTTATTATCAAAGTATGTAAACATTATACAACCTTGATATTTGTCTCCTAACAGGCTGCACGAAGCAAAGAAACCCAAAAGAACCCATAAAGTAAGAAGACTGTTGTTCACCCAAAGTGCAGGAAAAAAAGAAATCACGCAAACAATAAACACAAGCAAATAGTCCACAGAGAATCCGCCCCAGCCCATAGATTGGTGCAGAGCCGAGTAAACGTCACAGAGCAGTGAGCTGAACCAGCCTGTTCCTGTTGGGCCACAACACCCTGACCTTTACAATCTGGCCAGGTACCTACATTATTGGCCAAACATCAGGTTCAGTCACCTTGTTCTGCTCCGGGGACTGGACGCCGCCACATTGATTTGGCCTGTACCCAACCTTTCCAATTCAGCACGGCGCAAAAATAGATTGAACCACGAGTCTTCCTCACTCTCGGTGACAGGCCCGCTGCCTCATATCAGTTCTGCCAAGTCAAATTGCCTCCAAGTCCAAAGGGAAGTAACAGAATCTTCTGTGTTTGGGATTGGGATATGGATGTCTGGGAAAATATTTGACAAACTACAGGCATCACCAAGGTTGGAAAAATAGAAGCAGCGATGACGATGGTTATAGAAGAGATCGACAGGCTGGCATAGTGTGAGGAAGATCCTGTGCCTGCTGTAAGATAGGGGTTCAATTCCCAGCACTGTCCTTAAGGAATTTGTATCTTCTCCCTGTGACTGTATGGGTTTCCTCTGGGAGTTCTGGTTTCCTCCCAAATTCCAAAGACACAAGGTTAGGATTGGTGAATTGTGGGTATGCTATGGTGCCGCTGGAATTGCAGCAACATTTATGGGCTCCCCAGCACAATCATCGCTGATTCGATTTGATGCAAACAACACATTTATGGTATGTTTCAATGTACCTGTGATAACAAAAGCTAATCTTTAAGAGAGAGAAGTCCAAGGTGATCAACTTTGGCAAAAATAAATTGACAAAATATCAAAGAAGCGACCCAGTTCTGAAGGGAAAAGAATGGGATGCGTGTGTCAATCCTTAAAGACAGCAGAGCACACTGAGAAGCAGCAGCACATTGGACCTAGGGCTAGGACCAGGACCAGGAGTTAGCCATCCAGTTCTGTCCAGCTCACTCCACTACTCAATTAAGTCAATGCTGATCTCCACCACCCACACCTCCACCTTCTGTTACTGAAAGCTAACTTTCCTGTCTTTCCTGTCTTTCAGAACTAAAGCATTATCTGCTTCGCTCTCCAGAGATGCAGCTCGACTTACTGGTTGCTTCCAGCATTTTTACAAAAATAAATCAACAAAATGTATCTTCTCTGAATTGTTGCCAGTGTAAGAAAATCCTTTCTCAAATACAGAAACTAACACTGTCCAAATTACCCCAGACATAATCACCCTAATGCAATACAGCTGTAACTACGTTTCTAGAGTATTTTACTGCTTCCTCTCACAATAAAGGCCAATATTCCATTTGTTGACTAATTACTTATTCCTTTCAAAGTTGTTACCTCAGAACTTATTTAGTTAATGCTGAACTGTTCATCTGTGTGGCTCTCTGCTTGCTGAGCTAATATAAAATCCTAAAATCATAGAAGTGTACAGCATAGAAACAGGCTCTTCTGCCCATCTAGTCCATACCAAAACCATTTAAGCTGCTTTTTCTTATCAACCTGCACTGTGGCCATAGACCTTCATACCCCTACCATCCGTGTTCCTATCCACCTTTCTCTTAAATGTTCTAATTGAGCTTGTATGCACCACTTGTGACAGCAGCTCATTCCACACTCTTATGACCCTCTGAGAGAATAAGTGTCCCCTCATGTTCCACTTAAACTTTTCACCTTTTACTCTTAACTCATGACCTCTGGACATAGCCCCTCAGTGGGAAAAGCCTGCTTGCATTTACCCTACCTATACCCCTCATAATTTTGTATACCTCTATCAAATCTCCCTTCAATCTTCTATGTTCAAAATCCTAATCTATTCAATCTTTTCTTATAACTCAGGTTCTCTTTATACTTTATAGTATTTTTCTTTATACTCTTCCAGTCTTATTTTCATCTTTCCTGTAGGTTGGTGACTCAAACTGCACACAATACTCCAAATTAGGCCTCACCAACATCTTTTACAACTTCAACGTAACATCCCATCTCCTGTACTCAATACATTAGTTTATGAAGGCCAATGTGCCAAAAGCTTTCTTTCCAACCCTATCTACATGTGACACCACTTTCAATGAATTATAGACCTGTATTCTTAGATCCCTTTGTTCTACTACACTCCTCAGTGCCCCACCCGTTCACTGCGTTAGACCGACCCTAGTTGGTTCTACCAAAATGCAACACCTTGCCTTGACTGCATTAAATTCCATCTAAAATTTTTTAGCCAATACTTCCAGAGTGTCCAGATCCCTCTGCAAGCCATGATAGTCTTTCTCACTGTCCGTTACATCCCCAATCTTGGTGTCATCTGCAAATTTGCTGATCCTGTTAACCACATTATTATCCAGATCATTGATGTAGATGACAAACGCCGATGGACGCAGTGCCGATCCCTGTAGCACACCACTGGTCACAGGCCTCCATTTACTACCACTCTCTGGCTTCTGCAACAAGGCCAATGTCTAATCCAATTTACTACCCTCATCTTAAATGCTGAGCGACTGAACCTTCTTGACCAGCCTCCCATGTGGAACTTTGTAAAATGCCTTGCAAGACTGCCTTGCCTTCATCAACTTTCCAAGTAATTTTCTCAAAAAACTCTCTAAGATTAGTTAGAGGTGACCTACCATGCATGCTGACTATGCCTAATTAATCCATGTCTATCCAAATACTTATAAACCTAGTCACTTAGAATACCTCCCAATAACTTGTGTATCACCCAAATGTCTCAGATTCTTATTGAGATTGTGCAGTGCATAGCAGCTTATCAAAGACATTTCCCCATTGATGCTCAAAACAAAACAGCAGGAACTGGAAATCTGAGAGCAAAAGCCATATAAACTCAAAACGTCAGGCAGCATCTGTGGGAATAGAAATTGTTGATGGTTCAGCTCTGACGAAGGATCCCCGGCCTGAAGCTTTTGCTCTGCTTCTCTTTCCACATATGCTGCCTGACTTGCTGGAATTTTACCGCTCTTATTGTTTTCATTCAGATTTCATTTTCCTGTTGAATTCGCTGCCACTTTTCCTTCAGGAATACTGGCATTGAAGATGCTTTCCTCCGCTCTCTGGAAAGATTTCAGCCTATTCCTTTGGTTTCTCATTTGTGATGAAATGGCCCCAAACCTGGTTCCCACCCAGTAGGATTTACCCTCAAGATGTCTGTAACATGATTCCTGCTTCACAAAACTTGTAGGAGCTGCTCAACGCGCTACAATTCTCTCAGTGTCCTTCAGCACAATACGTGGGATCCAGGGTCAGGCAGCAAACTAGATAAGCAATTAGTTTGGTGGTAGGAGGCAGAGGATGGTAGTGGAGGGTTTTGCTGTTCGGATCGAGGCCTGTGAGCTCCAAGGATGCCCAGCGTCCTCACACTTCCCTGGCTGCGGTTTATGGGATTATTTTCTGTTTTCACTTCTTCCACAAGAGAGCTGGTTTGCAACTTCAAGAAAACGGGAACACTTCATACCTCATTAACTCCCCAGTCGGCTTCCTGTGATCTAATCATCACCACTTGCTGTGAGAGGTAGTGAACAACCACTCCACGTCTCTGATTGGAGCCTGGTCCCCATCACAAACAGACAGAAATCAGAATGATAAGGTACATTTACTGCTAGGGGGAGGTGAACAGAAACCTAAGCACAGGTTAATGATCAACTCCTTCAGTATGGAGCAATGATTTGCATTTGTCCGATTTGTTTTCACCCTGAGTTTGTGTGTGTAAATGTACGTATCTATAGAAAGGCTCTGCATGAATAAGGGACTTCAATATGATTGCCCTGTTTCTAAAAGGCTCACAACATGACATCTCAGTTTCTAGATCCAGTTTTATGTGTGCGTTCCAATATTTGCAATGAATATTTACAATGTTAGATAATTAAATTTTGCGATTTAGTTCCTGGCTTGTTGGTTGTGAAAATCCTCTTTTGTGATTGACTGCCCATCAGGCTGATCCTGCAACTGCTGCTGGATGAGGAATCTCATTAAACTGACGCCCAAGGGTGGCAGACACTGGATAAGGTGAAAAATGGCCTCAGGAATCCTTGTGGGCAGCTTGGTGGGGTCAGTAGTGACCCCACCACTTCATCTTAGACCCCATATTGCAGGCTAGCTAAACTTATTTTGCTGTCAAAGCAGGAGGAGACGGTCAACCGGGAGAAGCAGTGACGGGGTGACAAGGTGTTAAGCACTGATAGAGAAAGGAATAAATTTACTGCAACATTCCCTTGTGGATATGGCTGACAGCTCACCTGAGTTCTAACAGCTTCTATGCAGGGCAAAGATAAGGGAGAAAATTAGCAGAGTTCTTTGAACATCTTCTGGGCTGGAATATTACATAGCAGTGGTATTAGATAACAGCATGATGAAGGATATTATATAAAGAAGATCTGGTTGTCACTGAATCATAGAACACTACAGCGCAGAAACAGGCCCCTTGGCCCATCTAGTTCATGCCAAACTATTAATCTCCTGTTCCCATTGATCTGCACCCAGACCTTAGCCCACTATACCCCCAAATTCTTGTACCTATCAAAATTTTTCTTAAATATTGGAATCAAACCTGCATTTACCACTTCTGCTGGCAGCTCATAGCACACTCTCACCACCTTCTGAGTGAAGATGTTTCCTCTCATGTTCCCCTTAAGTATGAGATACAATGGGGTCTTTTAAGAGACTCTTAGATAGGTACATGGAGCTTAGAAAAACAGAGGACTATGCGGTAGGGAAATTCTAGATAGCTTCTAGAGTAGGTTACATGGTCAGCACAAAATTGTCGGCTGAAGGACCTGTAATGTGCTGTAGATTTTCTATGTTCTATGTTAACATTTCACCTTTCACCCTTAACCCATGATCTATAATTCTTGACTCACCCAACCTCAGTGGAAAAAGCCTGCTTGCATTTACCCTATCTATACCTCAGCAAGATGTGAACCATGGCCACATTCAGCAGGGTATGTACAAAACTTCTAAATATACCTCTTTTGAATTACCCTCACTGCAACCTTCAGCATGTAATGTCCCTTTAAGTAACATATTTGTAAATTGACTTAATGAGCTACAGATTTCACGATCTTCTGAAGGACACAGTGGACTTAACTCTCAAGCAAGCAGACCCTTCAAGCAGACAAAAGTTCATCGCCATGGTGGACGCGAGGCAGGAGGGGGAATCTCCAAACCAGGCTGAAATGCAGAGGAATGAGGCCCCGCCCCCTGCTCTACCCAGCATCTTGTAGCAAATCTGCAGTCACTGGGGAACAAGACTGAGGACCTGAGGGCAAGATTGCTTTATCAGAGGGAAATGAGAGATTGTTGTGTTCCTTGTCTGACTGAGACATGACTTACCCCCAGCATGCCAGACATTGCAATCAGACCCGAAGGCTTCTTAATTCACAGGATTGACTGAACTGCAGATTTGGAAAAGGCAGAAGCTGGAGGTATCTGTTTCATGATAAACTCTCTGTTGTGTTCCAAAGTGGCAGTTTAGTCATACTCATGTTCCCTCAATCTTGAATACCTAATGAGCAAATGCTGATTATTCTATTTACCAAGCGACTACTCCTCCATAACCCTGACCACAGTTTACATGCTACCAGCGGCTGACTATAACCAAATTCTTGAGATACTGTAGGATGTAATTAGCAAACAAGAAACAGTCCACCCCGACACATTTCATATCATAGTCCGGGATTTCAACTAGGCTTGCTTGAAGAAATCCCTGTCCAATTACCATCAGCATATAACCCGTAGCACCAGAGGTCCCAACACAAGAGACCACTGTTATACCAAGATAAGGAATGCCTATTGTTCCATGTTCAGGCTGCATTTCTGGAAATCTGATCACTTGGCTGTCCTTCTACCTGTATACAGGCAGAGGCTAAAGAGCAAAGCTCCAGAGAGCAGGGCAACAAAGAGGTGGTTGTGACAGGCAAAGGAGCAGGTATGGGATTGCTTCAAGTCAGTGGACTGGGCAGTGGTCGAGAACTTACCCAGGGACTTGAATGAATACACCACAGCTGTCACAGATTTTATAAAAACAGCTGTAAGTGAGTGTGTCCCCATGAAATCATTCAGAATCTTCAGAAGCCTTGGACGAACCGTGAGCACCACAATCTGCTGAGGCCTAGATCAGAGGCATTCAAGTCTAGTGACCAAGAAAGTTACAGGAGGTCCAGGTAGGATCTCCGGAAAGCCATCTCATGGTTGATGTGGCAATTCCGCACTCAACTTGAATCACTGAAGGATGCTTGACAGCTGTGCAAGGTTTGAATGATATCACCTCTTACAAAGTGAAATCAAATGACACCGTTCACCGTTCGATAGGTTTCAAATATACTCTATATTTATTGCTTACTTATTTATTATTATTTATATTTTTATTTTCTTCTCAGCTCAAGCTGGTAAAACCTGAGGTATTGGCACAGCCAAGCACACTCATTTCAAAATTCAAAAATCAATTCGAGTTTAATTATCATTCAGACCATATATGGATTCAGTCAAATGAAACAGCATTCCTCTGGGGCCAAGATGCATAACATACATTCAAAATAGCAAGAGAAAGCTCACAGCATTACTCAAGAAAACACGTATATTGTTCAAATCCCTGAGTGACAAGCAGATTGATTTTGCATGTACAGTTCTCAGCAATCCAGCCTGTCGTTCCACCGGTCAAACACTGGAGGGCAGCATTGATAAGAGAGGCCAGCTCTCCACACTACACCGCCTCCAGCGTTGTCACATTTGGACTGGAGCAGCAGGCAAGCCCACTTGAGGCCTGGTCCTTGCTGCAACTGAGGCCATGCTGTCTCACTACCAAGTGAGGTCACCTGTCTCACTACCAAGGAAAACAAGTCTGTGGCACCTCACATTATCAATGTCTAACAGAGTCTTGCAGTCACAAGAGAAACCTATAAGACAGCCATTCATGGTTACAATGCAAACTGCTTTCATGCACCAACTTGAATGTCTTGAGTAGCAGGCAGCAGCATGTCTGCACCCATGTCAGCTCCACTGAACCTTCTCCAGCCTGTGCACTGGCTTCTCCTTCTCCTGCCTGACCACCAGCTTCTCCTTCTCCTGGCCAGCCACCAGCTTCTCCTGGCCGGTCACCAGCTTCTACTTCTCCTGGCCACCAGCTCCTCCTCCTGGCCACCAGCTCCTCCTCCTGGCCACCAGCTTCTCCTCCTGGCTGGCCACCAGCTTCTACTTCTCCTGACCACCAGCTTCTTCTCCCGGCCACCAGCTTCTACTTCTCCTGGCCACCAGCTTCTTCTCCCAGCCACCAGCTCCTCCTCCTGGCTGGCCACCAGCTTCTCTTCCTGGCCAGCCACCAGCTCCTCCTCCTGGCCACCAGCTCCTCCTCCTGGCTGGCCACCAGCTTCTACTTCTCCTGACCACCAGCTTCTTCTCCCGGCCACCAGCTTCTACTTCTCCTGACCACCAGCTTCTTCTCCCGGCCACCAGCTTCTACTTCTCCTGACCACCAGCTTCTTCTCCCGGCCACCAGCTTCTACTTCTCCTGACCACCAGCTTCTTCTCCCGGCTACCAGCTCCTCCTCCTGGCCACCAGCTCCTCCTCCTGGCTGGCCACCAGCTTCTACTTCTCCTGACCACCAGCTTCTTCTCCCGGCCACCAGCTTCTACTTCTCTTGACCACCAGCTTCTTCTCCCGGCCACCAGCTCCTCCTGGCCGGCCACCAGCTTCTACTTCTCCAGCCACCAGCTTCTCCTCCTGGCTGGCCACCAGCTTCTACTTCTCCTGACCACCAGCTTCTACTTCTCCTGACCACCAGCTTCTCCTCCTCCTGGCCACCAGCTTCTACTTCTCCTGACCACCAGCTTCTCCTCCTCCTGGCCACCAGCTTCTACTTCTCCTGACCACTAGCTTCTTCTCCCGGCCACCAGCTTCTACTTCTAAAAGAAGGACACCAGTTTCTCCTCTGATTCATCTGTCAGCTCCGAACACTGAACAGATCACTGATGAGGTAGACCTGTTGTACCCATTGTTCTTGTGGTCCCATATAGTCTTATGATCATAAGGAACACATTTTAAAAAGAACAGTGCACCTTTGGTTGGCTCCTGAGAGGCCACTGCATTCAAACGTGCCGCCATCTCACCGGTTTCTCAATTACTGGGAACTTTCGGACGATTCTAGTGGTTTTTGGTATTGTGACTTTCTGGAGATTTACATAGACATTGCTGTGTAGCCCGAATTGTTTAATGCTATCATGTAGTGCCTTTGGGATGATACAAGTAATAGATCTTACTATCAGGACAATGTATACCCTGTTCCTGTTCCACAGTCTTTCAATTTCCTCTTTTAATTCAGCATATTTCTGGCGTTTTCACTTATTGATTTCTGTAAGTTGTGTGTGTTTGGAATGGCTATACCTATTAAATAAGTTGCTCTTTCTTGTTGTTATTATTATTATTATTATTATTATTTCTTTTTTTTCTTTACTTTAGTATTTAGAAAAAAAATAATAGGATAGACAAAGGAGAAGAATTGGTTGATATTGTACATAAGAACATAAGAAATAGGAGCAGGAGTCGGCCATCTGGCCCATCGAGCCTGCTCCACCATTCCATACGATCATGGCTGATCTGGCCACGGACTCATCTCCACTTACCTGCCTTTTCCCCATAACCCTCAATTCCCCAACTATGCAAAAATCCATCCAACCTTGTCTAAAATATATTTACTGAGGTAGCCTCCACTGCTTCATTGGGCAGAGAATTCCACAAATTCACCACTCTCTGGGAAAAGCAGTTCCTCCTCATCTCCGGCCTACATCTACTCCCCCGAATCTTGAGGCTATATCCCCTAGTTCTAGTCTCACCTACCAGTGGAATCAACTTTCCTGCCTCTTTCTTATCTAATCCTTTCAGAATTTTATATCTTTCTTTAAGATTGCCTCTCAGCCTTTTGAATTCCAGCAAGTACAGTCCCAGGTAACTCAATCTCTCCTCATAGTCTAACCCCCTCATATCTGGAAGCAACTTGGTGAACCTTCTCAGCAATGCCTCCAAAGCCAATATATCCTTCCTCAAGTAAGGAGACCAGAAATGTACGCAGTACTCCAGATACGGCCCTACCTGTGCCCTATACAGTTGTAGCATAACCTCCCTGCTCTTAAATTCATTCCCTCTAGCAATGAAGGCCAAAATTCCATTTGCCTTCTTGATAGTTTGTTGCACCTGCAAACCAATTTTGTGATTCATGCACAAGCACTCCCAAGTCCTTCTGCACAGCAGTATGCTGCAATCTTTTACAATTTAAATAATAATCTGATCTTCCATTTTCCCTCCCAAAGTGGATGACCTCGCATTTACCAACATTGTACTCCATCTACCAGACCCTTGCCTACTCATTTAACCTCATTTAGTCTCTCTGCAGACTCTCCAAATCCTCTGCACAGTTTGCTTTTCCATTCAGTTTAGTGTCATCAAAAACTGAGATATATTATACTTGTTCCCCTCTTCCAGATTGTTACTGTATATTGTGAACAGTTGTGGGCCCAGTACTGACCTCTGCAGCACTCTGCTCACCACTGATTGCCAATCAGAGAAGCACCCATGTATCCCAACTCTCTGCTTTCTATTAGTCAACCAATCCTCTATCCGTGCTAATACATCACCCCCAACTCTATGCATCCTTATCTTATGTATAAGTCTTTTATATGGCACCTTATCAAACATCTTCTGGAAGTCCAAGTAAATAAAATCGATCTGTTCCCCTCTATCCACTGCACTTGTTATAGCCTCAAAAAACTCCAGTAACTCTAGTTGTGTACTTGAATTTTCAGAAGGACTTTGACAAGATGCCACACATGAGGCTGTTTAACAAGCTAAAAACCCATGGTATTACAGAAAAGATTCTAGCATGGATAAAGCAGTGGCTGATTGGCAGGAGGCAAAGAATGGAATAAAGGGAGCCTTTTCTGGTTGGTTGCTAGTGACTAGTGGTGTTCCACAGGGGTCTGTGTAGGACTGATGCTGTTTACATTATATGTCAATGATTTGGATGATGGAATTGATGGCTTTGTTACAAAGTTTGCAGATGATATGGAGACAGGTAGTTTTGAGGAAATGGAAAGGCTACAGAAGGACCTAGACAGATTAGGGAATGGGCAAAATAGTGGCAATAGTAGGAGAAATGAAAGGGTTGACTATTTTCTAAATGGAGAGAAAATACAAACATCTGAGGTGCAAAGGGACTTGGGAGTCCTTGTGCAGGATTCCCTGAAGGTTAATTTGCAGGTTGAACTTGTGGTGAGGAAGGCAAATGCAATGTATCATTCATTTCTAGAGGATGAGAATATAAAAGAAAGGATGAAATGTTGAGACTCCATAAAGCACTGGTAACACCTCACTTGGAGTATTCTGAACAGTTTTGGGTCCCTAATCTTAGAAAGGATGTGCTGAAATTGGTGAGGGTTCAAAGAAGGTTCACAAAAATGATTCCAGGTTTGAACAGCTTGTCAAATAGGAGCACTTGATGGCTCTGGGCCTGTATTCATTGGAATTCAGAAGAATGAGGGGTGACCTCATTGAAATCTACTGAATGGTGAAAGGCCTTGATAGTGTGGATGTGAAGGGGATGTTTTCTCTGGTCTAAGACCAGAGGGCAGAGCCTCAGGATAGAGGAGCATCATTTTAGAATGAAGATGAGGAGGAATTTCTTTAGCCAGAGAGCGGTGAATCTGTGGAATTCTTTGCCACAGGCAGCTGTGGAAACCAGGCCTGTATGTATATTTAAGGCAGAGATTGATAGATTCTTGATTGGTCGGGGTATGAAGGGATATGGGGAGAAGGGAGAAGTGGGGTTGAGAGGAAAAATGGATCAGTCATGATGAGATTGTGGAACAGACTCGATGGGCCAAATGGCCTAATTCTGCTCCTGCGTCTTACGGTCTAAAAGGATTTGGACTGGTATGTGGATAGGACAGGAGTAGAAGGAACTGGACTTAAAGCAGGCAAATGGGACCGTTGTGAATAAACATGGACAGTATGGACAGGTAAAGTCAAAGATCCTATTTCTGAGTTGGACAACACTATGTCTCTACAACAACACAAAGTAATGTTAAAGCAGATATCCAACTGATGTCAAGTTTGAGTAATCTGTAATATTGAGGATTAGAGAGATGTGGCTAGTATTAGGGAAAGAATCCTGGGGTTTGGGGACCAAGCTAAATGCATAGTTTCTGATGGTTAAGTGATTAATGAGGATAACCTGGAAGATAATTTCA
Source organism: Hypanus sabinus (assembly GCF_030144855.1). Lineage (NCBI taxonomy): Eukaryota > Metazoa > Chordata > Chondrichthyes > Myliobatiformes > Dasyatidae > Hypanus > Hypanus sabinus. The sequence goes on from NC_082718.1 coordinate 28,441,852, forward strand.
GAGGTTGAGAGTTAGAAAGAGCTTCGAGATATGGAGAGGGACATGACCAAGAAAAGAAATGTTACACTGGAGATGCTGCTAAGCTGGGAAAGATCAGGAAGCATTTTGGATGAGGAGTGAAAGGATGATCTCAGGACTTAGGACTTCGGCAGAAGAGCTCTGGATAATCTCAGGGTTGTGGAGAATGGAGTCCATAAGATATAAGAACAGAAGTAGGCCATTTGGCCCATTGAGTTTGTTCCACCATCAATCATGAGCTGATTCAATTCTTCCAGTCATCCCCATTCCCTTGCTTTCACCCCATACCTTTTGATGCCGTGGCTAATCAAGAACCTATCTATCTCTCCCTTAAATGCATCCAATGACTTGGCCTCCACAGCCGCTCGTGGCAACAAATTCCACAGATTTACCACCCTCTGACAGAAGTAATTTCTCTGCATCTCAGTGCTAAAAGGACATCCTTTAATCCTGAAGTCGTGCCCTCTTGTCCTAAAATCCCCTACCATGGGAAATAACTTTGCCATATCTAATCTGTTCAGGCCTTTTAACATTCAGTATGTTTCTATGAGATCCCCCCTCATTCTCCTGAACTCCAGGGAATACAGCCCAAGAGCTACCAGACGTTCCTCATATGGTAACCCTTTCATTCCTGGAATCATTCTCGTGAATCTTCTCTGAACCCTCTCCATCGTCAGTATATCCTTTCTAAAATAAGGAGACCAAAACTGCACACAATACTCCAAGTGTGGTCTCACAAGTGTCTTATAGAGCCTCGACATCACATCCCTGCTCTTATATATACTTCTAGAAATGAATGCCAACATTGCATTCACCCTTTTCACAGTCGACAACCTGGAGGCTAACCTTTATTGTATCTTGCACAAGGACTCCCAAGTCCCTTTGCATCTCTGCATTTTTAATTCTCTCTCCATCTAAATAATAGTCTGCCCATTTATTTCTTCCACCAAAGTGCATGACCATACTCTTTCCAACATTGTATTTCATTTGCCACTTCTTTGCCCATTCCCCTAAACTATCTAAGTCTCTCTGCAGGCTCTCTGTTTCCTCAGCACTACTATCTCCTCCACCTATCTTTGTATCATCAGCAAATTTAGCCACAAGTCCATTAATACTGTCCTCATGTTGTTCGATTCCTTACGGAATATCTTATGGCAGTTTTCTCCACACTCACTGCTGTTCTCATGACTGGGCTGAAACAATAGCAAAACATTCAGACTGATCCTGGAAAACCCCTCAACACTGTCCACTTCTCTGGCTGTAGCTGATTAATTCCTTCAGTGTAATCTGTCATCTTTGAGAAAGGTCACTCCACCTTCCTACTGAGAACCCAGCGGCAGAGATCTCTGGTTGTCACAACTGTATGGAACCAAACACTTTACTGTAATTACCTTCACATCATTAAACTACAGAGTGATGCTCAGCCCCTGCTTCATACTGCATTTGAGGGCAAATATCTCCACAAACTGCCTCTGAGTGACAGTAACCGGAGTTATTCTTCAGTCAGTCCAGTAAGACCTGGTGTGTCTCTTCTGTTACAAAGGGCTATTTGAAGCCTTCATCATCTGGACTCCTTGCTGAGTGATCTCAGCCAGGGCTGTTGCTTCCCCTCCCAATCAAGCTCTTTTCAATTCTCAATTCCCTCATGGCATCTCATCTTTGTAACAGCAGGCATGCCTGACCTAAGAAAGCATCGTGATACTGCATTCACCATCTGTTACACACAAACCATTAAATGTTAAAACTTAAATGACTTCTCACTGCACTTTTTCTCTGTTTAGATTACAGATACTATTAATTCCCAGACTCAGTCTATGGAATAATGTACTCATTCTATGGAATAACGTACTCAGTCTGGGAATTAATAATGTGTAACTGGACGCACAGTTTGCTTTGAATTTCCCTGTTGAGAGATATTGCCATTCAACGTAGCTGGTGTCAGTAGCAAGTACCATTCATTACCCCTCTCAACCCCATTCTCCTGCCTTCTCCCCATAACCTTCAACACCCCAACTAATCAAGAACCTATCAACCTCCGCTTTAAATATACCCAATGACTTGGTCTCCACAGCTGTCTTTAGCAATGAATTTCACTCATTCACCATCCTCTGGCTAAAGTAATTCTTCCTCATCTCTTTTCTAAGTACCAGAACCATACAGACATCAGATATCCCAGAGATGACCTTTGGTCCAGTTAGAGTTAGTAGAATCAACCAGGACAAGACAGCTGCTGGAATGATGTGCAAGGTGTTTGAAGAAGTTTGGATGTGTCCCGCACTGACTCTTCTACCTTGCAACTTGTTGCCTCATCTCATGCGTCAGGTTAGAAGCTGGGATTCAATCTTATTGTTGAGTCGGGGCTGCGTTGGGTGAACTAACAACATACTCTAATGATATTTGTTAGGTGGAATTGTCGTTTGGAAGTCAGCAAGGATCTGCCCCGTGCACCAACAGGAAACATCGATATCCGAAAACTGAGAGCAACCAGAATTAGGGAATCATTTGCGAATATTGTTTTTCAAGTTGTCATTCAATATCAGACAGATTACACCGAACAAGGTCACGTTGCCCTGAAAATGCAGGGACATATTATAGCAATGAGTTTTTGTGTCCCTATCAGTGCCTATTATGGGTGAGGGAACAAACAGCAACATGAAGAATTTAGTGTTTGTTCCATGACATCGTTGGAAACTGTGTCACCACAGGACGGATCCTCATGGGCAGGCTTCAGTGATGACAGTTACAGATCATGATGGAGTGCAGCCCTGATACTATGAGGACCCTGCTATTTCTCAGCAATGGCTAAGGGGAAGAAGGGTGTGAGCTTCAATGCACCGCTGCCAGGGACAGGGAGCAATTTGCCTTTCACATTTCCCCTCTCACCTTAAAGTTAATATTTGGCATTTCCACTCTCTGAGAACAAAGACTGACTGTGTACCCTATCTATGCCTTTCGTGTTTTATAAATATCGACCACTCTCAGTCTCCAATGCTGCCGAAGCAACAACCCAAGCTAATACTCCAGGTGACATCCTAGTGAACTTCTTCGACACCCTCTCCAAAGCCTCAGTTCCTTCTTGCAATGGAGGCGACCAGAATAGTGCACAATACTCTAGATGGGGGAACTCAGCAGACCAGACAGCATGTTTGGAGGGGAATAAACAGCTGGCCACCGCCCGGCCAGAACCTTTCTCACAGACTGGCTGCTGTAAGTTGTGTGGATGGGGGTAGATTGTGGGAGTTGATAGGAATGCAAGGTGAATTAAATGGGAAGATGTAAACGGGTGTTTGATTATTGATGTTCTGTCAATGGTCTGAAGGGTTTACTTCGTTCTACACAACTTAGTGCTGTAGATCCATTTGTTCCCTTTCCTCTACATGATATGTCTTCTTCAGAGAATTGCAATGAATTGGTCAAATGTAATTGCCCTCCCACACATTGAATCTTTCTTGTTACTCTGAAGTTTTTGAAGTTCTCTGCAATAAAGCCTCAGCAAGAGACTTAGAAATTTCCCACTGGCAGATGTTGAATTCACTGGAGGACAGTTTCCTGCTTTCTTTGTCAACAGAAAAGCTTTGATTTGTTATTTTCCAGTCTAGAGGAACCATTCACGAATTTGGATATTTTAGAAGATTTATATCAGTGCATCAACTGTGTCATTGGCCCTCTCACAGGGTCATAGAAAAGTACAGCACATACAGGCCCTTTGGCCCATCTAGTCCATGCTGAACTACTTAAACTGCCTAGTCCCAGCAACCAGCATTTGGACCTTAGCCCTCCATACCCCTACCATCAATGTACTTATCCAGACTTCACTTAAACGTTGCACTCGAGATTGCACACACCACTTCCACCTCTCATGACCCTCTGAGTGAAGAAGATTCCCCTCATGTTGCCCTTAAACTTTTTACCTTTCACCCTTAACTGATGACATCTATTTGTTGTCCCGTATCTCAGCGGAAAAAGTCTACTTGCATTTTCCTTACCTATACCTCTCATAATTTTGTATAACTCTGTCAAATCTCCTCTCAATTTTCTATGTTCCAAGGAATAAAGTCCTAACTGATTCAATCTTTCCTTATAACTCAGGTCCTCCAGTCCCAGCAACATGCTTGTAAATTTTGTCTGTACTCTTTCAACCTTATTTGTATCTTTTCCATAGTAGTTGACAAAAACTACACACAATACCCCAAATTAGGCCTCACCAACATCTTATACAACTTCAACAAAACATCCCATCTGGTGTACTCAGTACCTTGACTTAAGAAGGCCAATGCACCACAAACTTTCATTACAATCCCATCTGTGACACCCCATTCAATGAGTTATGGTCCTGTATACCCAGATCCTTCTGTTCTACAACACTCCTCAGTGCCCTACTGTTCACTCTGTAAGACCTACACTGGTTGGTCCTACAATATTTCACACTTATCTGCACTGAATCCCATCTGCCACTTGCCTTTTTATAGCCCGTTTTTCCATCTGGCCCAAATCCACTGCAAGCTCTGATAGCCTTCCTTGCTGTCCACTAAACTACTAGTCTTGGTGTCATCAGCAAATTTGCCATATCATCATCCAGATCATTGGCACAGATGATAAACAACAATGGACCCAACACTGATCCCTGCAGCACTCCACTAGTGACAGGCCTATAATCAGAGAAGCAACCCTCTACTACCACTCTCTGGCTTCTCCTACAAAGCCAATGTCTAATCCAATTTACTACCTCGTGTTGAATGGCAAGTGACTAAACCCCCATGACCAACCTCCCATGTGGGACCTTGTCAAATGCCTTACTAAAATCCACGTAGACAGCATCCACTGCCTTGCCTTCATCCACTTTCCTGGTAACCTCTTCAAAAAACTCTATAAGATTGGTTGGATATGACCTACAATGCACAAAGCCATGCTGGCTACCCTTAATCAGTCCATGTCTAACCCAATACTCATACATCTGGTCCCTTCAAATACCTTCCGATAACTGTCCCACTCCTGATGCCAGGCTGACCGGTGTATAGTTTCTTGGTTTATTTTTATAGCTTTTTTTAAACAATGGAACAACTTTGGCTATCCTCCAATCCCCCAGTACCTCACCTGTCGCTAAGGATGATTCATATATGCCTGGGCTCCTGCAATTACTGCACTTGCCTCCCACAGGGTCCGAGGTAATACCTTGTCAGGCCCTGGGGATTTATCCACCCTAATTTACTTCCAGGGAACACACACCTCCTCCTCTGTAATCTCTATGGAGTCCATGGTGAAGTCCATCCTGGATACCTGTCATCCCACAGCTCCAACACTACGCTGGGGATTGTCATTTTCCTGACCTCCTCTGTCCTTACAACTCCTGATATATAACTACTTCTGGGGTGTTCCTTGAACAGTCAAAAGTGAAAACTTCAGCAGGATTCCTGTCTGTCCATCATGGTTGATTACCCAGACTCATTCTCTTTAAGGTCAAGTCCAGATGAAAATTCCTGACCTGACACGTATACTGTCCACTTCCTTCCATAGCTGCAGCCTGGCTGACTGGGCTCTTCGAGCACTTTGTGTGCTGTTCTATGCTCAATTGTAATCGCTGTAAAATATCTGTAGGAAGTCTTGCTTTTTCCACCTTCCAGCTGAGTTTTAATTCTCCTTTCTCGTATGTTTCACAGTCATTGTATGTTCTGTTCAGCCTTCCAAAGAGCCACTCAGCTTCGTGTGATGCTGTTTTGATTCCCTTTTGTGCGATCTTTAACATTTTCTGGTGAGCCGTAAATGGCGGCTCTATTCTTTCTCTTCAGAGAGAATCTGTTTTACATGTTCTGAATGGTCCTCTTGAACATCTACCTCTGCACATTGACTGATAATCCCTTTCACTTTGCAGCCATCTCACCTCAGCCTGCTCTGAAATCACACTCACACAGCTGCCCTTTTTTTAAGTTGAAAAGCCTAAACTCAGCCTCTACTAGGGACCGGAGGCCTGTCCTGGAGACTGGAGGCCTATCTTGGAGCCTGGAGGCTTGTCTGGAGTCTTAAGGCCATGCTGGAGACTGGAGGCCTGTGCTGGAGAATGGAGGCCTATGCTGGAGAATGAAGGCTTGTCCTGGAGTTGGATGCCTATCCTGGAGACTTGAGGCCTATAATTAGACTGGAGGCCTGTCCCGGAGACTGGAGGCCTGCCCTGGAGTAGAAGGCCTATACTATAGACTGGAGGCCTGTCCTAGAGACTGGAGGTCTATACTAGAAACTGCAGGCCTATACCAGAAACTGCAGGCCTGTGCTGGAATTGGAGGCCTGTCTGGAGACTGGGGCCTATGCTGGAGACTAAATGCCTGGGCTGGAGACTGGACAAATGTCTTGGAGACTGGAGGCCTGTGGAGGAGTTGGAGACCTATACTAGAGACTGGAGACCTGTCCTGGAGAATGGCCTGTCTGGAGAATGGAGGCCTATACTAGAGACTGGAGGCCTACGCTGGAGACCGATGGCCGGTCCTGTCTATGCTAGAGACAGGAGGCCTTTACTAGATTGGGGTGGTATATGATGGAGACTGGAGCTCTACCCTGTAGTTGGAGGCCTATACTAGAGTCTGGAGGCCATGCTGGAGACTGTAGGACTGTGCTGCAGTTGGAGGCCTGTCCTGAAATTAGAGGCCTGGCATTGAGTTGGAGGCCTGCCCTGGAGACTGGAGATCTGCCCTAGAGATGGAAGGCCTGCCTTGGAGTTGGAGGTCTGTCCTGGAGTCTGGAAGCCTATACTAGAGACTGGAGGCCTATGCTGGTGACCGGAGGCCGATCTGGAGACTGGAGACTATACTATATGCTGGAAGTCTGTGCTCTCTGCTGGAGACTGGATACCTGTGCTGGAATTGGAGGCTTGCACTAGAGACTGAAAGGCCTGATCTAGAGACTGGAGACCTGCCCTAGAAACTGGAGGCCCTTCTGGAGACTGGAAGGCTTTACTAGAGTGTGGAGGCCTGTGCTGGAGTTGGATGCCTGCCCTGGAGTTGAAGGCCTATCCAAGAGACTGGGGGCCAGTCTTGGAGTTGGGGGTCTATCCTGGAGTTGGAAGCCTATCTTAGACACTGCAGGCCTGTGCTGGAGGCTGGAGGCCTGTCTATGTATGTGGGTGGGTGCAAGGCAGGAAAGAAGTTTGTTTTGTTCTTGCTGATTTGTTGCATGATGTGTTACATTTTATTATACCTTGTGCTGTTCTGTCAAGTGTTGTGGGCACACTATATTAACACAGGAATGTGTGGCGACACTTGCGGGCTGACCCCATCACATCCTTTGGTGTGTTGGTTGTCAATGCAAACAACACATTTCACTGTACATGCAACAAATATATCTCAACCTGGACTCATTCAGTGAGTATACTCCCATTGTACGAGACAGAGATCCAACAACATGGGAGGGAGAGGGAGAGGGAGGAATTTATTTGAAAATAAAAACATGACTCTCAGTCATATCAGGAGAAATATCTAAGAGATATCTTCACTCAAAGTGGTTAATGCTGTCTGGCGGGTAGCCAATGCGGCTCGTCGTTTAAGAAGAGTAAACGGGATAATCCAGGAAACTGTAGCACAATGAGCAATCAATCAGTAACAGGGAAGTTGTTTGAGGCAATTTTTAGGAGTTTTACACATTTGGAAAATCATAGTCCGATTAGGCAGTCAACATGGTTTTGTGCAGTGGAGGTCATGTCTTTCAAACTTGGAGTTTTTGAGATGACAGAAGTAATTGATGAGGGGGGCTGTGGATGTTGTCTACATGAATTTTAGTAGGCATTTGACAAGGTCCCTCATGGGAAGCTCATCCAGACGTTAGGACCCACAGTGACTTGGTAGTTTGGATTCCGAAACAGCTTGCCTATAGATACAAAGAGCAGTGGTGAAGGGGTGTTACTCAGGCTGGAGGTCATTGCAGGAACCTCTGTTATTTGTGATATATACAAAAGACTTGGACAATATAGTTGGGAGGGTGAGTTTTAGTAAGTTTGCTGATGACACAGAGCTTGGTGGAGTTTTGGACAGTCTAGAGTTTTATGCAAGGATACTGTATTACAAAAGATCATAGAACATCACACTGCAGTAAAGGCCCTTCAGCCCACAATGTTGTGCCGACCTTTTAACCTACTCTAAGCTCACTCTAAACCTTCCCTCCTACATAGCCCTCCATGTTTCTATCCTCCATGTGCCTATCTAAGAGTTTGTTAAATGCCCCTAATGTATCTATCTCTACCATCACCTCTGGCAGGGCATCCCACATGCTCCCACCACTCCTGAGTCAGTCAGATATTGGGTGGAGAAATGGCATGTGGGGTTTAATCTGTCAAAGTATGAGGTATTAAACTTTGGGAAGGTAATGTATTTGATGATTAGGTAATGGAAGAACTCTTAACAGCATTTTTGTACAGAGGGATCCTGGGGTTCAAGTCCATATCAAATTGATCGGGTGGTAAAGAAGGAATGTGGTATGCTTGCTTTCATTTGTAGGGGCATTGACAAAAGAGAAGAAGACATGTCGCAGCTTGATAAAAGTTTGCTTTAGGCCACACTTGGAATAATGTGTGCAATTCTTCTCCCCTTCCAAGAAAGTTGTGCAGGCTTTGGAGAGAGCGTAGCATGCTGCCCGGATTAAAGGGTGCCAGCTTTCAGAAGAGGTCAGACAAATTTTCTCTGGAGCAGCGGAGGCTGAAGGGAAACATCAGAAGTTTGTAAAGATATGTGGGACATAAATAGAATAGCCAGTATGAATCTTGTTCCCAGTCAAGAAATGTCAAGTGGGGGAAAGTTTGAAGGAGGTGGGCTGGCCAACACAGGGGGTGGTGGGTCCCTGGGACAGGCTGCTGGGGGAAGTGGTGGCAGCAGATACAATGGTGCTGTTTTAGAGACTGTTAGACATTCACATCAACGTGCAGGGAATGGAGGAGTGATACGAATCATGTACAGGCGGGAGAGATTTAATTTGGTTTCGTGTTTGGCACAGACACTGTAGGCCAGAGGGCCTATTCCTGTGCTCTGTTCTTCATTCTAAATGGTGGGGAACCTCTACAACATTCTATCCCATAGGAGTGTGGAAGCTCTAACACTGAGTTCCTTAAGGACAGAAAGTGATAGATTTGTGACTGTTAAAGAAATCACAGGATGGTGCAGGAAAAAAAGTAGCTGAGATACAAGAATTGCCTTGGTGTTAATGACTGGGATATGAAAAAGGGCAGGCAGAGGGGATCATTTTAATTTGGCATCAAGGCCAGCACAAGCATGGTGGGCAGAAGGGCCTGTGCCATATTCTATCTATTGGCAGATGAGAATGGAAGGGCCAGACAGCCTGCTCCTGCTTCTATTTCTCCTCAACTATAAAATGATTAGAAATCTAAGACAAAAGCTGCACTTCTGTGCACAACCACAAATCTGAACGTAGTTCACTACCAAGACCAGATATTCCATTCAACACTCTGAGGATACCAGTAGCTCACTGCACTCACCTCGAAATGTATACATTGCTGGATTTATTTTTACTGTGACAAATTTCATATTGATTTTATATAGAGCACAAGGCCATCACCTGACGGATTCCCACACAGAGACACAACCTGTTCTATCTCAAAATGGCCTTCCCTCCTACCATCCACAAATGGCAGCTCCTCATCACCACCAGCACTACTGGGATGTGAAGGCTCCAGTGCCAATGACACCAGGAATAGAAACATCCTGATTCACAGTGGCTTTGTAATTCACTGTTTCAGAGTAATGAGGCTTTTCCCTCTCCTGGGTAGAATGTTCAAACCAGCCAGAAACTGCATCAAGGATTCTGTGCATTACTGACTGTAAAATCATTTTTGTTCTGCCATAAAGATCAGCCCATTCTCAGAAAAGGTTAAAATCTGATTTTTACATTGAGAGGGGCTGTTCTGAGATTCAGGACTTGCTGCTGAGAGAGAGAAGTGAGATTTTCACTCTGCGCTGTGGGTTTTTTTGGGTTTGGGTGTTGAAAGGAAGAAACATGATGTGTGTCAATTTATCAGATTACCCAAAGTAATTCCAGTTTGTATGGGTTTCAGATACTGAGCTACAGTGTCCTGTGTGGAAAAGAAGACCTTTGTTCAGTGGTGCCCTGCTGCCTCTGTGTGGGAACTGAACATTAACTCCACAGGTTAACCATCCTGAGCTGTAAGAAGTTCATACATTCTCTTCCTGACCTCCTAAGTTTTCCCTGGGTTCTCTGGACTCCTCCCACATTCCAAAGACATTCCAATTGACACATTGGTGTAATTGGATGGTGCAAGCTTGGAGGCACGAATAGACCTGTGTCTAAATAATTAAAACATATCTGCATGACAATCAACACACACAAAATGCTGGTGGAATGCAGCAGACCATCGTCCTGATGAAGGGTCTCGGACCAAAACGTCGACTGCACTTCTTCCTACAGATGTTGCTTGGCCTGCTGCGTTTCACCAGCATTTTGTGTGTGTTGCTTGAATTTCCAGCATCTCCAGATTATCTTGTGTCTGCATGACAATTGTTGTGCAAGGAATTGCTTTAAGTTTCCAGAGCAGGGAGACATTGGAGTCACCTATCCCCATGGAACCCTGCATTGCTGACTATTTCAGACAGGAGAGAGGGAGGGGAGGGGGGGGGGAAAGAGGGAGGGGGAAGGAGAGAGGGGGAGGAGAGGAGGAAGGGAGAGAGGGCAAGGGGGAGGGGTAGAGGGAGAATCTTGTCCAGCCCAGTCATGCAGACTCTGTGGAATCTGGAGCAGGGAACTGGATTGAACACTGTTCAGGCCATTGGTGCAGTTCCCCTGGAACCTGGAGCAGGGAACTGGCAAAATTCCAATGCTCCAGTTTCGAACTCCTGGAGAATACAACATGAAAAAAAGTTGCTGCAGAATAAAAGGCAAATAGGAAATTCAGCTATTAGGGTAGAACTGGCAACAGTTCCCCTCAAACCCCAATGGGCAAATTTACCATCCAAGTTGCCCATGTGAGGTTTCTCTTGGTGAGTCTCCAGACATCAGGAGAGGGGCAGCTGAGAATAAAATACCTGGCACAAGTCCCATTACAATATCTTGGTCCTCTGACATCCCTGATGAAGGCAGCTGGTTACATGACTACAAGTGATGTTGGTTAATTAAATAGTAATGACTCAGACACACTTCCAATTATGAAGATTATTTGCAACTGTTTCATTAACCCAATAACTTGAAATGCTTCTCTCTGTGAGCTGTGTATTGAATATCTTCTCAAAACACTCCTGTTACAAGTATCATAATTAGAAAGGATTCTCTTAGCCCTAGCACCATCCAAAGTAGTCCAAAGCAATCTGCAGCAACTTAATAAAAAACGATTGCTGAATTTACTCAGGAATTCTTCCACACCATCCATAATCCTGGTGATAAACACAAGAGCAAAATCGTGGGGGAACTCGACAGGTCAGGCAGCAATTATGGGAGGGAATAAACAGTCAATATTTTGTGCCTTCATCAGGACTTCAATAAAACACCACTAAACTGTTTAATATTTGGTAACAATTTTGAGGATGTTTCTCTCGAATCTGGGTCACTTTTTTAAAAAAAATTAGAACAAGTAGTGGGTCCTCCAGTGACTCCTCCAGACTAAAGAGTCTGATATGACTGTTAAATTCATTTACTCCCTCAGTAATAATCTACTGCCTGCGCACTCAGTGCATCCTGTATCATAGTTTTATCCAGTACAGTGGCTGTAGGAATTCTGCACACTGACAGACTAGAACTGTATTCGATGACCGGTTAGAAAATAATTTCCTCGGAAAAGCCTCACAAGACGTTTGAGAAAAGCCCTGGAATTCTTTCTGTTTAGTAACCCAGCCAGAGAAAATGGAGGTTTGAATCAGTATTTTGTGATTTGATCTTTTTTCCCTTTCCCAGCCATTGCTTTCAGTCAAAGTTTATAATTTTACAGCTTTGTATAAGGCAGATTGCTCGGACAAATGACCTTCGGTGTCCCTCCACACTTTCGTCTCTACCTTCTCACCTTATGCCACACACCAGGTCTAGCTGAGAGAAGGCAGACAATTAATGTCACTGCAGCAGTGCAGATTACACAACAGATTGGCAGCCTCCCTGTTCCTCCTTCCTCCTCGAGCCAAAGGCTCTGGCCTTTCCTCACAACCTCCGACAGCGCAGCTAAAATTAGAACCGTCACTGTATGGCTCAAAGCCAGACCTTGGACATAGGCCATGGATCCTCTGACATGACTGGCTTTTGGGAGATCTTGTCAGGTGTCACCTGAATCCGACTGCCACTTGCTTTCAGTGAAAAGATCTGGGTTTGGAATGATGCCATGATCATCCAGGGCAGGATTAAAAACAGGTTTCAATCTAGCTGTCATTAACAAGATGGGCACAGTGATGTACTTGTTTTGCTTCATACTACCTTTTAGTGTAGCAATGAAAAACACCGTGAAATTGTTCCTACGGTGGGTTCCACAGATAGGCAAAGGGTTAAGAATCATCATCTTGACATTGCTGCAGAATAGCTGAGGAGCTCAGACGTCCTTTGGCTTGTGCCACAAACTTATTTTACATAATGTGAGGTTGACGTGACAGCCCCTCACTTACAAAACGTCCATGCACAATTTTCATTAAAAATGTCCACGTGAACTATCTGCCTGACACTGGGATCAATACTGGAATATGACAGCTGGGCTACTGCCTGAGCGTTCAGGGCCAATCTTCAAATCCCAGTGTTATACTCACCCAACCCAGCTCAAGTGCAATGTCTCATCCCCTGGACAGGCACGCTACAATCGTCACTGGGTCCAAACCCTGCAACTCCCTGTACACAAGAGTGAGGGGAGAGCATTCACCCAAGGGATGCAGCCGTCCACGACTGCTGCTCATCCTCATCTTCTCAAAGGCAAGAGATGTTGGACTTGGAATATTACGCAGATCCATAAGGGAATAAAACTGCAGCTTAGACGGTAAAGAAGGCCTGCTACTATTTATATAATTCATACTTGGAATGTAGTGGGGAAACTGATGGTCCTTCCACCAGGATGTGGGAACTGCCAACAGCACAATACTCGTTCAGCTGATTTTTCTACATCCCCACACTTTACCTCTCAGGCTTCCAAAGCAGAGGGTGCCTTTTGTTGTTGACTTTGCTATCAATATTGACTGATCTTGAGAGAGTGGTACCAGGGGGCAGAGTTTACGGCAAGGAGTAAGAGATTTCGAGGGGATGTTGGGAAGAACATTTTAAATAGAGGGTGTGGTGGAATCTGGGGTGGATGATGGAGGCACGTACTTGTACAATGGAGGAGTATCTGGGCAAGCCCTGGAACAGCACTCTGAGATGGTCTGTGATTGCAGAGGTCAGCATGGAGGCAATAGGCTGAAGGGCCTGTTCCTGTATAGTGTGGCTCTGTGGCTCTAAAGCCGATACAAAGCCTAACAACTGTGCTGGAATGTGAAAGCTCCAAGCGTTCATTTGGAACTAGGTCCATCTGCTCTCTCAATGGGGAGATTATTATTTATGAAGTTGGCCATTCATTAGGGTTTAATTGGCAATGCGAGAAAAGGACTTTATGGATAGTTCTTCTTAAGTAATGAATGAAGACGTGGGTTTTGTCTTCAAACAGATTATAGACTGAATGGGCTTACTATCATAACTAGAGCATCATTGTAAAACAGTGTAAATCAGCTCAGATTTAATAAGCTGCCAGGCATTCCGTTCCTGCTTTGACTGCTCATTCAGTTCTAATACAGCAGGGACCGCTGACAGCCAAGAACTCGATCATCTTCAGAACCTGAACACGCATGGCTGTTTGATTCGGCACAAAGACTAGTTAAGGATCTGGTGCAGCATGGGTTTGGACAACATACCTACCGTACCAAGAAGGGCTTGCCTTACATCCCTGTCAGTGCTTTAAGGCTTTTGCAATTGTCACCATATGCTCTGTCTTGAATGTTTGGTTGCATTGATGTTTGTACTGTGGAGTCTACGGGAGGCCGGGTATGCTAATAAATGTGAGTGACAGGTCTACAGTGTGGTGGACTGTATCTCTGAATTAATTAGGAAGAAGCTGACCACATCAGTCCTCGCACACGTTGAAAATCTTACCTGAGAGTCATCCACAGCAGCAAGCAAAGTCCAATTTACAGGGAAAATGCACTGAGGACACTGGCAAGGTTTGGGATTAGGTGGATTTTTAAGGGAAAGTATGCTGAGGATTCTTGGCAGGAATCGGGGTTAGGTGGACTTAAAGGAAAAGTGCGCTGAGGACTCTTGGCAAGGTTTGGGGTTAGGTGGCAATTCCATGCAACCAGTTTTTGTGACAATAATACTTCATGTCAGTTATGTTATTTTTATCAATTATTTTATCATATCAGTTGCATTGTTGTGATTAGTTATTTTATCGTATCGGTGACATCAGTTATTTTATCGTATCAGTTACGCTATTGTTGGCACAGAGACAAAAGGATGGACTCCCCCCACTCACCCTTCCAGGTGCAGATTATTCAATAGGGTCACTGTGTGACACTAGTCCCACGTCCAATCTCAGGCAAATGGATATGGCACATAAAGAGGTCAAAGATTCATTTCCACGAGAATGAGCTGCCGTAATGTGATGTAAGAGAGGATTTTCAGTCAGGGATACTGAACTTGATATAGAAATGTAATTTATTATTTATCATTAGAGATACAGCACACAACTGCCCTTTCGAGCCACACCGCCCACACCACCAAGTTTAACTCTAGCCTGATCCTGGGACAATTAGCCTACTGACCGGCATGCCCGGACTATGGGAGGAAACCAAAGCACCTGGAGGAAGTCCATTCATTCCATGAGGAGGATGTACAGACTCCTTACAGAGGACTGTGCGATCGAACCATGAACTCTAAGCTATTAGCACGTGCTGGCACAGCGTCCTGCTATCCACTGCACTGCCATGGTGCCCTAATGAAGAATAAAGGCCTGGAGGAGGGAGACTGAAAATGTGAAACAAATAGTTTTCTCACTCACCCTCTATGGCTTCAGTGTTAATGCGTGTAATGACGAGCTGCCAAACATCATGGCAATGTAGCAGTCAGCCCAATCAGAAGATCAGAGTTCAATTCCCGCCGCTGCCTGTAAAGAGTTTGTTTGCTTTCCTCTGAGTGCTAATAAAGGGCCCAAGTCACCCCAACCACAAACTGTTCCAGCTGCTACTGTCCGGGAAATGGTACCGCAGCACAAAAGCCAGGACCAACAGGCTCCGGGACAGTTTCTTCCACCAGGCCATCAGACTGTTTAATTCATGCTGATGCAACTGTATTTCTGAGCTATATTGGCTGTCCTGTTGTACATAATATTTATTACAAATTACTATAAATTGCACATTGCACATTCAGACAGAGATGTAACATAAAGATTTTTACTCCTCATGTATGTGAAGGATGTAAGAAATAAAGTCAATTCAAATTCAATAAACAGATTAGTCAGACAAAACCTGCTCCACACAAACTCAGGATGACTCTTCCTAATTAGGCCACAGTTTTCCAAATGCTTATAAATCCTACCCCCAATAATCCTCTCATTAGATTCCTTACCACTGACATGAGAGTCACCAGTCTGTAGCTTCCATGATTATCCCCATTTCCCCTAAAACAAAAACAACAATTGTCCTCTGGCAACGTACCTGTGGCTAGCAATGATGCAAAGATCTTGGTTGAGGCCAAGCAATTTCATCTCTTGCCTCTCAATAACCTGGGGAATACCCAGCAGGCCCTAGGGATTTATCCACCCTAAGAAACCATTGTGGAATCTTTATGTCATCGTGTCCTTTGGTTGGATAAGGATCAAAATTACCATCCTTCATTATCTTGATAAATTTCTTTATTTTCCATTCTAGTTGAATGAGTTTGGCAGATAGGCCTTTTCTACCCATGGAGTACACTTTGTAATTAGAGGGTTTGAAATGAAATCGCAGTGTGGTGGATACAAATGAGCAGTTCGACGTAAAACATTAAAATCTCAGACTCCACAGTGGCAAATAGTGAGAATGAACTGTGGTAATTTATTTTCCGGAAGCAGAATTGCACCCACAACAATTTCCTGATAACGTATCCTGATACGTTAGAGACATTTAAGAGACTTACATGGGTTGAAGAAAAACAAAAGGTTATGTAGAAGGGTAGGGTTACATTGATTTTAGACCGTGTTAAAAATTCAGCACACTTTTTGGGAAGAACGGCATGTGTTATGCTGCAATGCTCCTGGATATTGTCCATGTCTCATTGCATTTGGATGTGAACTGCTCGGTTGTCTGAGCTGTTACTTGTGGCCTTATGACTGACAGAAGGTCACTGGTGAAGCAGCTGAGTGTAGTCGGGCTTGGGACGCTATTTCTATTTATTTATTCATTGAGATACAGTGCGAAACAGGTTCTTCCAGCCCTTTGAACTGCACCACCCAGCAAACCCTGATTTCATCTGAGCTTAATCATGGGACAACTTACAATGACCAATTATCCTATCAACTGGTACGCCTTTGGTCTGTGTGAGGAAACTGGAGCACCTGAAGGAAAAACACGGGGTCACGGGGAAAACATACAAACTCCTTACAGAGAGCGGCAAGAGTTGAACCCCAGTCAGCTATATTGTAAGGCATCATGCTAAACACTATACTACTGTACTGCCCTGAGGAACTCCTGCAGAGATGTACTGTGGCAGAGATGATTGACTTCCAACCACCAGAATCATTTCCCTTTGTGCTGGCTCTGATTCCAACCAGCAGCAACTCACCCCCACCCCCTCTTATTCCCATTAGCCGGCGCTCCTTGATGCTTGCTCAATGGTTGATGCTGAAGCCTCACTTCATTGTGTAAACAGAAGATGAATACTTGCAAAAAAATTCAAAGATCAAAAAAGGTTTATTAACAACATACATATATCCTTCAATATACTACCTTGAGAATCATTTTCTTGAATGTATTTAAAGAAAAAAAATAGAATAGAATCTAGGAAAATAATTTATAAACAAAGTCTAACAACCAAAGTGCAAATAATAAGACAATGTACAAATAATAGGATAAAATAATAAGACAATGTACAAATAACAAATAATACCATCGACACAAGTTGTAAAGACTTACTTTCAGGGACTTTTTACAACTCCTGGTCTCAATATTATTCTTCTAATAATTCTAAAAGTTTAATCATAATCAGATACTAATTTGGAGAAAGTATTTCAGGGAAGAAGTCTGTGATGATGATTTACATTTTCACCTGCAAGCAGAAATGTCAGTGATCGGCCATCTGATGAGCAGCAAATGTTATGTGCTAAAACACAGTCAGATTGCCTCAGCTTGGAAAAGTGTTGCCCATTGGAATGGATTTTCCAGCCATTCATCAACTAATTATGCTCGGTCTGCACATCGTACTTGACTCCTTCCCCAGACCCAGTCTCACCTTCCTACACTATAAGGTCTGCCGTCGGCTTCCATAACTTCCGACCTCTCGTTTCCACTCCTACACGAGTTCATGTTACAGAGGATACAACGACCTTTAAAAAAAGACCATCTCAAGATCTACTATTTCCAGCAAAACTTTTACTTTTGAAGCAGATTATTTTTCTAATATAACTGAATTATTTCAATCAAGAAAGTTCACATGCATGACAGATCTCAGTGTAAATTGTTCATCAGCCTTAGGCTGCTGACAGTAGCTTGCTAAAGTCCTTTGTTCTGGGTGAAGATCCTTCCTCTTGCAGAGATGAGGACTATGGAGCTTCTGTTGGTGTTTCTGTATCACTGGGTTTTTACAGGAATGGGGTTGCTGGTCCCATGCCCAGCCCTCCTCCTTCTATAGCTGGGTTTGGGACTGTCCATGGCAGAGTTCACAATTAAAATGATGACTGGAAACTGCTTCCTAATGTACATGACAAAGCTGCCTGCCAAAATTAGCCTTGATGACTCATCACATTATCAGAAGCCAGAGGCATATGTTCCAGCCACATTTCTGCACAGTCAAATCGTGTAATAATTCTGAAGAAGCACATTTTTTAATGATAGGCAAGAGTGAGGTACCTATCACAGGCTTTTCCCCTCTGAACGTTAAACATGGTCACTGCATGGGGTCCAAGGTAAATGCTAAAACAATCATTGCCACATCTCAAAGTTCAAAGTAAAATTTATTATCAGAGTAACCATATAACCATATAACAATTACAGCATGGAAACAGGCCATCTTGGCCCTTCTAGTCTGTGCCAAACGCTTACTCTTACTTAGTCCCACCTACCTGCACTCAGCCCATAACCCTCTATTCCTTTCCTGTCCATATACCTATCCAATTTTTTTTTAAATGACAAAATCAAACCTGTCTCTACCACTTCTACTGGAAGCTCGTTCCACACAGCTATCACTCTCTGAGTAAAGAGGATCCCCCTCATGTCACCCCTAAATTTTTGCCCTTTAACTCTCAACTCATGTCCCCTTGTTTGAATCTCCCCTACTCTCAATGGAAAAAGCCTATCCACGTCAACTCTATCTATCCCCGTCATAATTTTAAATACCTCTATCAAGTCCCCCCTCAACTTTCTATGCTCCAAAGAATAAAGACCTAACTTGTTCAACCTTTTTCTGTGACCTAGGTGCTGAAACCCAGGTAACATTCTAGAAAATCTTCTCTGTACTCTCTCTAATTTGTTGATATCTTTCCTATAATTCGGTGACCAGGACTGTACAAAATACTCCAAATTTTGCCTCACCAATGCCTTGTACAATTTTAACATTACATCCCAACTCTTATACTCAATGCTCTGATTTATAAAGGCCAGCATACCAAAAGCTCTCTTCACCACCCTATCTACATGAGATTCCACCTTCAGGGAACTATGCACCATTATTCCTAGATCACTCTGTCCTACTGCATTCATCAATGTATGCCCTATTTTGATTATTCCTACCAAAATGTAGAACCTCACACTTATCAGCATTAAACTCCATCTGCCATCTTTCAGCCCACTCTTCTAACTGGCCTAAATCTCTCTGTAAGCTTTGAGAACCTACTTTATTATCCACAATGCCACCTATCTTAGTGTCATCTGCATACTTACTAGTCCAATTTACCACCCCATCTTTCGCATCTCCTCAGTACATAGACATGGGACCACAATTGGATAAAATCCCTTTGAACCCACTGATACCTCCCCACTCCATTCTCACAGCTCTGTCCAGGGTCCTGTTCTTCACTCCCACATATGCAAAGTCCTTAAATACATTTCAGCACCATCTCTGTGTCTAAAACATCTATGATGTCTTCTCCAAGGAATGTCACCTTGTCAAGATGGAAGTGTGTAAGTTCCTGAGATCCTGAGAGTGATGCCATCTGAGGCTTAGATTCTGGATGGTCACCCCTGGTGTTAAGGTCCAGGGGGAGGTTCCAGACAAAGAGCGATCCAACCAAGACCTCATCGGTGGGGTTGGTAGAAGATGATGACACATCACAATGGCAGTGAAGGACGCTGAGACATTTTGCATTCCATGCCAAAGAACCTGACCCCAATCTGTAAAGGACCGTGTGGTGGCTGCCCGTGCATCAGCCTCTCCATGTTAAACAAAGTCACACACAAGCGTTCTCCATTAAGAGAATCCACACTAACAGCCTGGATTAACTCCCGTGGATCAGCCCCTTTAGGGATCATCCCTGGGAGGTATGTTGACGCAATACATGGTTTTCTGAGCTCTCCACTGTCCCCCAGAGGAGAGGTCCACCTCCACAGCAATCACAGTACAAAATATTCCACGTTCCAGCCCTGGTCTGAGTCTCTCCACTTCTTTACTGAACCGTACCGGGAGGGTTGACCTTAATCTGAACATCTGCAGAACAGAAATGATGGGGGTCCTTTCCAGCTGTAACATGCTGCCCATAACATTAAACATCTGCTTCAAGATCCCAGAAAACATGGACCAATTTCCGCATCTCAGGAGCCACCCCTGTGAGATAAACACCTCAGTAAATAAAAGAGGAGACACAAAAGCCCGAAGAGCTGGAGTCTGGAGCAAAAAGGAGGAACTCAACATGTCAGGCAGCATCTGTGGAAGGAAATGGGCAGTTGATGTTTTAGGCTGAGACCTTTCCTCTGACATGTCATTAAGTTCAAAGTTCAAATTTATTATCAACATATGTATATCATATAAACCTTGAGATTCATCTTTTTGCAAGTATTCACGAAACAAAGAGCATAATTGAATTCACTAAAAATAAACACAGAACATTAACCTCAGATTCCCGAAATTGAGTCAACGGCCAACGAGCCAGTTCGGTGCTGAAGGGAGTAAACCTCTCGGAGTATTGAACTGAAAATGAGGAGGAGCAAAGTTAAGATGGCACTAAACGGCAACTCCTTTGCTTGTATCTTCAGAAACAGCTCTATTTCTATCTTTAATATCTCTTTTTTTTCCCTTTTCAAGGTTATTTGGAAGACTCTGACCTGGAGTTACACGTTGACTTCGGTCCTTTGCAGAAATGGGACCTGTTCTCAGGACCTCACGACTGGCTGCTTTTTGATATTCCAAGGATGTGGCCTGGAAGACCAGTGTGCCTTCAGGGGGCCCTATTTTCATGGCTCTGGAGACAGGCAGATTCACGGCTGGTGCCCTCTACCGAGGCATCGCAGGAGACCACGGAACACCGGGAGCCATGTGTCCAGAGCTGATTCTTTGGGCACAGAGCTCGGAAAAAGCGACGCAACAGACTTCTAACATCATAAATCAGTGAGTTGTTTGTTGTGTCTCCCGTCTCACTATGAAATGGGGACACCTCTTTTTCCCTTATTAAGGAGAGAGAGAGCCTGTAGTATGTTGAATGACTGGGTGAACGAGTAGTCTTTGGGGTACTGTGCGTCTGTGTCTTTATTGATGCTTTGCTACACACTTGAGTGCTCAGTGGAGGGTACTGATGCTTTCTGCTGGTGGGGAAGGGGGATCGTGGCCTTGCTGCTGCTTGTGTGTGGGAGGGCTTTGGGTTTCTACCGTTTAGCTGTCATTCATTCTTTGGGGGCACTCCTCTGTTTTCATGGATGCTTGCAATTTCAGGATGCATATTGTATCCATTTCTCCGACATTAAATGTACCTATTGAACAGTGGTTCATCCTTCTCCCTTGGCCTTGGTGCCTTGATCAAATTGCTCAAATAGTAAAGAGAAGCAAACAAGTACACATGGAGCACAAACTGCAGAGCTCCTGAAGTGAGTCCACAGCTGCACAGCCCGTTCAGCGCTGAGGTGAGTGAAGCCTGTCCAGGAGGCCGATGGCTACAGGCCAACAACTGTTCCCGAACCTGACGGCCTGGGACCCAAAATGCCTGCACCTCAAGCCCGACAGTGGTAGCCAGAAGGGGGAGCGACTGATCACACGCAGGCAGACAGGGCTGAGCACCTCTGCGTTTCCTGCTTTGCCGTCAATGATGTTAATCTTGCCTGCTGCAGGGGAATGGAGCCGACCATGGGTGCGTCTTCTGCCATCGGGTCTCAATGCAGTGTCCACTTGCAGCGACGACTGCCTGTACCTGAACTCTCAAACCCCCCAGGAGATCCCAAAAGCACCAGATTGTTTAGTCCGTTCAAAATAACATCCTTAAAAGGGAAATTATAGGCTGCAGACTGCAGCGATCGCAGTTCGGATGAAGTATATCTAGTAGATTTGTGAGCTGTCTGCAAGACGTCACCACTGGTCACTGGTGCCATCTTGTAAAGGAGGAGAGAGCGTGCTTCTTGGGTATGAGATGCACTTTGGTGTCCACAGAACCCCCTCATTTCCAACTTGAACTGCTTTCTGTCAAAGATCAAGCAGAACACTTGTTAGGTATTGTACCTATACTAAAAATCAACTCATGTATGATTCCCACAGCAGATTTAGCATCACAAATGCTTCAGGTCTATCTTCAGCTGACAGTTGGGATGAAACCATTTTGCAGGAGAGACATGCATCAGTAATTAGGAAGTTAGAGCTCAGCTGTCAACCACTTACCTCATTTAATAGCCTATCGGTAAATCATATTTCAACAAAAACACTCCAAATCTTTCCTTAATTCATGTAATGCAGCAATGTATCTGATCAATATTTTCACCTCAGGCATTAAGTATTGCCAGGAAGGTGCCAAACAAAACACAACTGGCACCTTGCCACTGATGTACCTTCAATCTTCCAATGAAAAGTGACCTCTGAAAATTATCCAGGAACTCCCCAGGGTCATGTTGTCCAGCAATGGATTCCAAAGGCAATTCATCTGTTTTGAACATGTTGACATAATTTCCCAAAGTTTCCTGAATCCTTTCGCCTCTCAAACAGGAAGCAATCAGCCTCCAAATTGAGGGCCAACTCTTTAGAACAGAGGTAGGGAGGGATTTTCTTTTTTTAGCCAGAGAATGGTAAACCTGTGGAATTCTCTGCCACAGGCTACGATGGAGGCCAATTCCATGCGTTCATTTAAGGCAGAAGTTCGTTGCTTCCTGATCGGTCAGCTCATCAAAGGATATGGCGAGAAGGCAGGTGTACGGGGCAAGGTGGGATCTGGGTCAGCCATGATTGAATGGCGGAGCACACTTGATGGGCTGAATGGCCTAATTCTGCTCCTGTGTCTTATGGCAATGTGACAATGCATTTCATGACTAATCTAATATTTTCTGTTCTTTCCACTGATGTGCCAAGTTTAGAAAAATGTACTGAAAACACTGAAAACATCTTTGCGTGATTAGAAGAGTAACACCCCGCACCCTCCCGCCCACCGCCCCCCCCCCCAGCAGCAGAGCATTATCAGATTGTTGGATTTCAGCTGCAGCAATGGAAAAACGTATTCCAAGGGAAACAATGTTATGATTCCTACTTGAAATAAAGATGCAGATATATTCAAATTTAATTACAAATGATCTGACGCAGAACAGAATATGATCACAGGAGCCATGGGTAAAAATAATCTAACTGCTAACATCCTTAGCCGCCACCCTTTTTCACAAAAACTTGATCGTATTTCGTTCTTAAACTGTTCATGATTGCAGCTTCTGAACAGAACGGCAACGTGAAAGCAATGTGCTGACACAGGCACAGACACAGGTTCTACAGTATGTTGCCAAAGCTCCTACCACCCATCAATTTTAAACAATCTGTTACACCTCCCCTCATTTTTACAGGTGCTTTGAGAAGGAAGACACCTCTATGCAGTTAAAGAAAACTTTTTAAAAAAACACTGTAGGATACTGGAAATCTGAAATAAAAGCAGGCGGTATCACTGGAATAAAAGAAATAGGGGTTAACATTTCAGGTCAAAGAGCCTTTGTCAGAATGGGGAACAAGGCAAAATGCTTGGGAATGGAATGACATTTGGGGAAGGGGTGAATAGGTCTATGTAGTAGGACCCACAGGCTTTACGCAGTCAGCCCCTACTTTACTTCCTATGTGCTTACAACTGTGTGGCCAGAATCTGCTCCAACTCTATCTAACAGCCTGTAGTTGACAGCACCATGGTGGGTCATACCTCAAATAGTGATGAGTCGGAATACAAGAACGATATGGGGAGACTAGTGACGTGGTGTCATTAGAACAACCTTTCCCTCAGCAGAACAAAAGAGCTGTTTATTGACTTCAGGAAGGGGGGGGGGTGATGCACATGCACCTGTCTACATCAGTGGTGTTGGGGATGAGGGGGTTGAAAGTGTCAATTTCCTAGGAATGAACATCACCAATAGCCTGACCTGGTCCAACCATGTTGATGTCACAGCTAGGGACGCTCACCAGTGCAACAACTTCCTCAGCAGTCTAAGAAAGCTTGGCATGTCGTTGTCAACACTTACTAATTTTTATTGATGCACTCCACCTGGATACATCACAGTTTGGTGTGGTAACTGCTCTGTCCGAGGACGCAAGAAATAGCAGGGGATTGTGGACACAGATCAGCACACCACAGAAACTAGCATCTCTTCCATGGGTTCTGCTGCACTTCCCACTGCCTCTTCATCAAATGATCCCACTCACTCTAGACATTCTCTCCTTTTCCCTCTCCCATCAGGCAGGAAGTTCACAAGCCTGAAAGGTACCACAAGGCTCAAACACAGCCTTTATCCAGCTGTTGTTAGACAACTGAATGGTTCCCAATATGATGGGATGGACTCTTAGCCACACAATCTACCTCATTTTGACCTTGCACCTACACCGCACTTTCTCTTTAACTGTAACACTCTGCAGTCTGGTATTGTTTTTCCCCTTTCCTGCCTCGGTGAGCGTTGTAGTGAAATGATCAGTATGGATTGGCACAGAAAATGTTTATCGCTGCTCCTCAGTACGTGGAACAATGAGAAACAGACACTCAGTTTTACTCTCTCCACACAACCAACCTGATCTGCTTTTCAGTCCCTCCAGCTCTGGCCTGCATTTCACCTACAGCCCCACTCTATCAAAGACACTCTCTTCACCCCAGCATCCTTGAACAACAGAGTTGTTAGCGTGAGTCTGCTTGTGAGCATGGTGTCGGACATTCAGACATAGAGCTGTTTCCAGAATTCAGACTGACATATCGGGTACAGAGTGCTGGCAAAGTCACAATGATCAGGTCAGACTTTCACTGCAGTGAGAGATACTGATCAGCCCAGTCCTCCCATAGAACAGGGAAACTTCTATCAACATTCTCCCCAGCTAATCTCTAAATAATTGGAGAAAGGTGGGATCCCAAAACAATCATCCTGAAATATTCAAAAAGAAGTCATGAACAATGGGGCCTCTCTGAGGTTGTACGTTGATATGTAATACACCATCTGCAGAAAATTATAGGGTTTAATAAATTTATATCCTGATGAAATATTGATTTGAGCTGGCTGCCACTACTTTTCAATTTTCACCCTGAGGCCACAGAAGGAATGTCAATAAGACAGAACATCACCAAAATTAGCAGATCTTTGCAATCATTCCCAAACTCACTCTTTGATGTTGAAAAAGTAGATGGAATTTCTCATACTTCCTGTTTGATGTAATGATTTCATCTATTCTATCAACACCTTCCTTTAGATCTTGAGTTCACAGTTTATTTGCCAGGCTCTGCAGAGATTCACACACCAAAGCTGATCTAGTGTCTGGGTGTGGAATTATAGATAAACAGAATGTCAACAAATCATTGAAATCATTTCTATAAAATACTTCATGCTGTACTAATGATAGCAAAATATTGACAGGAACAAACACAAACAAAATAGTCTGGAGATATTGTCAATCAAAGGGCTTGGCTCAAGGGATAGGTTTTTAGGGAATATTGGGATTGAGGTGGTGAGGAAGGGACAGAGGGAAAAGACATGATCACCAACAGGGCTAAAAGTCCTGAGTTAAGAGCAGCGAATACATCAGAGAAGATGATTGCTGAGGAACATTACACAGATAAAGAGAGGCGATTTCAAATCGAAATCAAAAAAAAGTAAAATACTATAAAGCATTTCCAGTAAGATGGTGATGAGCTCAGACACAACAGCCTCTCGGGGGCCAACAAAAGGTGTTTTTACCTTTTTTTTTAAACGCCTTTTTTATGATCACAGAACAATGTTGGACATTAACAACTTCAGGTTCTGCAGGTCTACCCCATCATTGAATTGCTCGGTGGCAGAGGAGCGAAGGAGCTGGACTTGCTAAGGACCGTGTTACTGTCTGCTACAGGAAGGTAGCGCAGTTGGTGCATGAAGGCATTGTGCACTCTAACAGCGATGGATTTTCTTGATTATTTCTCCTGCGATCGCAAGACCCTGTTGGACATTAATAATATATAATGCTGCAAGTCAGTTTCCCTTGTTTATTGGTGAGACAGATGGCAGGGGAAACGTGTGGCCTTGGCTGTAGCGAGTACCAGGTCTTAAGCCGTGGGTTACAGGAGAGGAGGTGGCCGAGGCGGTGTAGCATGGCATCCAGTGCCAAATTGGCAGCTAGTACCTCCCACTGGTGCTGCCCTCCAGTGCTCGACCGGTGGTAGGACAAGCTGGCTTGCATGCATACATTCATCTGCTGACTGTTGAGAATGACTTGGTTCTTGCTGATAACGCCCATGCACCATTAAGTTACAGGTCAATAGTTTTTGTGTGTGACCGTATGTTTACCTGCTATCTTATATGTGCCTTGTGCTCTGAATGATTGATGGTAATCTGTTTTGCTGCTTGGCCCCAGAGTAATGCTGTTTCAGTTGGCTGTATTCATGGGTATTCATGTGTGGTTGAATGAAGATTAAACTTGAACTTGAGAAGTACGGGTAGGTCAGTGAGCACAGAGGGGCAAGCTCTATACTGGCATATGATCCCACTTACGGGAAGCAGGAATATGTTGTCATAATTAGGAACGAAGTAGCAAAAGCATGGATATGGATTTCAACAAACTAACTGAGGAGCGAGTGGCCGGGAGAAAGGAATGTGTTTGTGGTCACTGAGGGGCGAGTGACCAGGAGAGAGGAATATGCTCATGGTCACTCCACACATATTATAACTTCAGAAATTTACTGCACAGAAAGAGGACATCAGTAATGTTCAGAGTAGCCAATAAAAGAGACATTTCATATCAGAATCAGGTTTAATATCACCAGCATATGTCATGAAATTTGTCATTTTGAGGCAACAGCGCATTGCTATAAATATGCAAACTATAAATTACAATAAGAAATAAGAAAATTAATTAAGTACTGAAAAAAAGAGTTAAAAATACTGAGATAGTGTTCACTGGTTCATAGTCCATTCAGAAATCTGAAGGCAGAGAGGTAGAAGCTGTTCCTGAAAGATTTGAATGGGTGATGAAGGTCTTTAATGATGGCATTGTATTTAAAAGGTGTCCTTTATGCTAGTTAATCCACTTCTCAAAGCAGTCGATGGCTTTATCCATTAGTCACCGCCAAATGGCAAAGCCTCAGCTTAGACTTCTACTAATTCACTCAGCTGTACATCCCTAACTCGTTGACCTATTCTACAAATGGCAATAGGATAGGACACACTGACCTGTCTATCAATGGCAATAGGACTTGTTGACCTGTTCTACCAACGGAAATAGGGCACATTGACTTATCTACCAATGGCAATAGGGCACATTGACCTGTCTACCAATGGCAATAGGGCACATTGACCTGTCTACCAATGACAACAGGAGTCATTGACCTGTCTACCAATAGTAAAATGACAAACAAGCTGTTCCTGTGTTGCTTGTCTTGACCTGCGAATTTCCCAAGTTTCCAGTTAAAATTATCCCCAGTTTCTCTATTCTCAGGAAATTAACCCCAAACCAGATCCCATTCCTCCCATTTAGAAATTTATTCTCCAACATCAGTCATTCTCATAATTCTTTTTTCTGTTATGCTGACTCATCCTTCCAAAACACGGTGACCACTACTCTACACTGTGGTCTAATTAGTTGTAGAATAACTGTGTTTCTAATGTGTTCACTGCATCAATTAATAAATGCTGATAGAACACATCACTTCAAAACTCCTCATCTACCTCTGAGCTCTGATCAGTGACCAGTCGGATGTTGGAGGTTTGAGATGAGGTGACATCACTCAGATCCACTGACAAGTAGAAAAAACAAACAGCAGCAGATTGTGGCAGCTTATTTGAGCTCTGACCAGTGACCAATCAAAATATCGGAAGTTTGAGAGGAGAGGATTTCACTCATGTCCACTGACCGAGTAGAAAAAAGCAGCAGCAGTTCATGGCAATTTATTTGGAGCTCTGACCAATGACCAATCAGCATTTGGAATTGATTGGCAAGAGCAAATCAAAGAAGCACAGAACAGAGTTAGATTAATGAGGTTTCATCTCTTCAAGGCTTCAGCGAAGAGAGTCCTCAGTCAGAGAAGGCAAAACAGAAAAGCTCTAGGTAAAGTTTTTTTTCCTTTCCTTTACATCTGCACAGATAGGACAGCAGAGATGCCAGATGGGATAGTTGAATGCTCCTCTTGTGGGATGTGGGAAAGCAAAGAGACAAGGGTGTACTTGGTAAACGGGAGACTTGAAAAATGAAATTTTGAGTACAAAGCTTGTTGGTGCCTGCCAGAATAAAAGGTAAAGATAACAAGTGTAGGGAACCTTGGTTTTCAAGAGATATTGAGGCTCTGGTTAAGAGGAAAAAAGGAGGTGCATTACAGGTGGGCCAGCCAGTGGCGTAGTGCCATCAGCACTTGACTTCAAGGCAGATGGTCCTGAGTTTGAATCCAGCCGGGTCCCAACCTAAACAGCAGCAGTATCTGCGCGGAAGGATCTACTTCCATATCTTGCCACAAAAGCCCTGTGGACATCTACACTATCTACACAGGGTCGAGGACACTCAATAACAACATCGCAGATCTAGGCAAGCAGAAACAAATGAAGTGCTTATAGAGTATACGAAATGCAATCAGAAGAAAGAAATCAGGAAGGATAATGGAAGTCACGAAGTTGCTCTATCGGACAAGATGAAGGAGCATCCTAATGGATTCTACAGATATGTTAAGAGCAAAAGGATCGCAAGGGACACAAGTCAATGAATGTCGGTGATACTGGAGGATGGTATCGTATTTCTGAGTTTATGGATTGGACTGTTGTGCTTTTATGGTCTGTGGACTTTTTCAGACTTATGGTTTTTATATTCTGTGTTTTTTATTGTCTGTTCCTTGTCCACTCTGTTGTTCGAGGGGAGGGTATTTGAGTTGATGTTTTGTTAGTTTTTTTATGAGGGACAGGGCTTGTTTGAGGGGGAGGGTCAATGTTCCTGTTCCGTTTCGTGCTGAGGTAGGGGGTGTTTTGGGGGTTGATCGGGCTGCTATTCTTTTTTGTGGGGGGTGAGGGGTGGGTTTGATGTTTCTTCTAAACAATTTGCATGTTCTTTCTTTGTTTCGTGGCTATCTCGAGAATCAAATTCCAGAGTTATGTGTGGATACATGCTTCGACAATAATTGAACCTTTGAACCTTTAAATCATGTGTGGAGCCAAATCAGATGAGGGAGATATTAAATTAATTCTTTCCATCTGTATTTACTCAGGGTTTGGACACAGAAGCTATTGAAGGATATATCAACTTCATGAACCCTGTAGAGATTACAGAGGAAGAGCTGTTTGATACTCTGAGGCAGATCAGGGTGGATAAAACCCCAGGGCTTCACAAGGTGTTTCCTCAGACTCTACAGGAGGCAAGTGCGGAAATTGCCGAGGCCCTAGCAGAGATATTTAAATCATTTTTAGTGACAGTGGTGGTACCAGAGGATTGGAGGGTAGACAATGTTGATCCGCTGTTTAAGCAAGGCTCTAAACATAAACCATGAAGTTATAGGCCAATGAGTCTGACATCAGTTGTGGAAAAGTTATTGGCCATGTTTCAGGTGGAGACCCGTCAGCAAGTCTGGGTTCCCCCAGCAGTTTTTGTGTATTGCTTGGATCTACCGCAGGTTTCCTCTTCTTTGTGATTGGATATACAAGTACTTGGATGGACCTGGACTGATTAAGCATAGTCAGCATGACTTTGTGTGGGGTAGGTCACATCTAACCAATCTTATAGACTTTGTCAAAGTAGATAGAGTGATTAAGAAAGCTCTTGGCAGATTGATTTCCCAATGAAAGCCAATGCATTCAGTACAGGAGATGGGATGTTATGTTTAAGTTGTATGAGATGTTGGTGAGGCCTACTTTGGAGTATTGTGTGCCATTTTGGTCACCCGCTTCCAGGAAAGGTGTAAACAAGGTTGAAAGAGTACAGAATTACTTACATGAATATTGCTGGGACTAAGTTACAAGAAAACATTGAATTGGTTAGGACTGTATTCTTTAGAATGCAGAAGATTAAGAGGAGATTTGATAGAGGTATACAAAATTATGAGGGATATAGATAGGGAAAGTGCAAGCAGGCTTTATGCACTGAGGTTGGGTGGGACTACAACCAGAGGGCATGAGTTAAGTGTAACAGGTGGGAAGTTTAAGGGGACCATTAGGGGAAACTTCTTCACCTAGAGGGTTGTGAGGGTGTGGAATGAACTGCCAGCACAAATGATCCATGTGAGCTCGATTTCAATATTTAAGAGAAGTTTGGATAGGTACATGGTGGTGGGGATATGGAGGTCTAAGGTCCCAGTGCAGGTCATCGGAAGTAGGCAGTTTAAATGGTTTTGGCACAGATTAGATGGGCCAAAGGGCCTGTTTATGTGCTGTACTTCTGTATAACTCTTTGATGCTACCTGTGCTGCTACATTTAGTGTTCTGTGGACATGCTCTCCAAATCCCCATTTATAATACTTCCAGGTGCCCCTTCTCTGTCCAGAATATTCCTACATTTGGAATTTGTTTTCCCAAACAGGACATACAGGACTCCCACAAGACTCAATAATTTATACCAACAACAACCTAGAATAAGAAAACACTTCTCAACTAGAAGCCCGCTAGCTACGCATTTCAATTTAACTTCCATTCCCATTCTGACATCAAAGGTTTCAAAGGTACATTTAATGTCAGAGAAACATATACAATATACATCCTGAAATTCTTCTTCTTCGCAACCATTCACGAAAACAGAGGAGTACCCCAAAGAATGAATGACAGTTAAATGTTAGAACCCCAAACACCCCCAGCTCCTCTGTCCCCCACCAGCAAAAAAAAAGCATCGGCGTCCTCCACCGAGCACTCAAGCATGCAGCAAAGCATCATGTCTGTCCACGGCCTCCTCTATTGCCATGATGAGCCTAAACTCAGGTTGGAGGAGCAACACCTCATATTCCTTCTGGATAGCCTCCAGACTGATGGTATGAAGATTGATTTCTCTGACCTCCAGTAATTGCTCACTCTCTCCCCTTCCTGCTAGTTCCATTCACTGTTCTGGTCACCCTCTCACCAGCCCATCACCTGTTTCTGTTCTGTACTTTTAGGTAAGATGGGCTTTTAGCTACAACTTGATCAAGTCTTGAGTTCCCACATCAGTTGGTACACTGGTGTGTTTGAAGGATTCTCAGCAAGCAGAGAATCATTACATGGTTGCTTCCATGTGGAATTGAACAAGTTTACACTTCATTAAAGCAAATCAGTTCCATTGATGGTTTGATATGAATATTCCTGTTAAGACAATAAGATATAGGAGCAGAATTAGGCCATTTAGCCTATTGAATCTGCTCTGCCATTTCATTATGGCTGATCCAATTTTCCTCTCAGCCCCAATCTCCTACCTTCTTCCCGTATCCCTTTATGCCCTGACTAATCAAGAATCTATCAACCTGTGCCTTAAGTACACATAAAGACTTGGCCTCCACAACTGTCTCTCTCTCTTGCTAAAGAAATTACTCCTCATTTCCATTTTAAAAGGCCACCCCTCTATTCTGAGGCTGTGTCCTCTGGCCTTAGACTGTCCTATATTTCTTGAAGGAGGGGAGTAGTACAGAAGATTTAGACAGGTAGGCTATAATTATCAGCAAACAGCATTGTTCCCTGAAGAGAGAGTAGCAGTATTCCTTCCAAAAATGAAGACAGTATTCTCTGTGTTATAATTTCTTCCACCATACTGTGTAGAGTTTTGGTCACCCTGTTATAGGAAAGACCACTGTCAAGCTGGAAAGGGTATAGAAGATATTTAGGAAGATACTACCTGGACTAGTGGGCTTGAGTTACATGGAGAAGTTGGCCAAACTCTATCTTTATTCCCTGAAGTGCAGGAGAATAAGGGGTGATCTCATAGAAGTTTATAAAATCAGGAGAAGTATGGAAGATAAATGGTCACTGCCTTTTCCCCAGGGTTGGGGAGTCCAAATCAAGAGAGGAGAGATTTCAAAGAGACTCAACAAGTAACTTCAGCTGCCAGAGGAGGTGGTCAAGGCGGGTACAATTACAAGATTTAAGAGGCATTTGGCTAGGTACATGGAGGAGAGGAGTTTGAAGAGCTAAACACATGCAACTAGGACCAACAGGGAGGATGCTGTGGTCAACATGGACCAATTGGACTGATGGGCTTGCTACCATCCTGCACTGCTCTATGATCCTATGGCATGTACTGAACTTGTTACCCAAGTGCATCCTGTGTAGAAATCTACTGCTTTCTCGGTGTCACAGAATAAGTGGTTCAAGTGAAGTGATTCAGCTCTCCTTCCACCCAAGGGGTTAAACTCACTCTGTTCAGTCCCAAAATACCCAAATACTTGATTAAGATTAAGACTGTACTCATTTGCCTTACAATTCCTTAATCAGATGAAGTTATAATCTGTTAAATAAGCATTTCTAAAAGCAAATTCTGATTTGCTTCCCTGTTCAGTAAATACAAACCTCTGGCTGTTACAACACAATCTGCTGCTGAATCACTAGGAACTGGTATTATTATTATTATTATTAATAACAACTGATAATTTTATCATCACTGTCAGATTTGTATTAATAACAAAAACAACAATCCATTAATGCAAGATGCAAACAGATGGTGGCATTGCAACCTATCAGCTGGTCAACGTCAGCACAGATCATCTTTGGACTGACCTCCTTACGGAAGGCATTTCATTAAATCACAGATCATCACATACAAAAGAAACATTCACATGTAATACTCCATCAGTAACATTAATCCAGGATTCATTGCTTCAAATGTTGCAGAACACAAAAGTTACAAATACTTCTAGAGACGATAATGGATTTAGATCATGCAGTGAGGAGTTTAATACAAGGCATAATGAGAATAAACATACACTTCATTCAATACTTGCATACATTTTTGTCCACAAGCCAGTTAACCACACCATTTCTCACACCAATAAAACCAAAAATAATGACTTCAGAATGCAACATATATGGAAAATGAGTATAATATACTCACCACAGAATTTCAGTTTCTGTAACTGGCAATTTATAGATAGCCAGAGGTACAACATAAACTGCTGCCAACATTGGTAATTTCTTTCTGAAGCTTTTCTTAAATTAGCAATTTGTGTTATTACAATAGTAAAATTTCTTACTTTAATGGGGGTGAAATCCTACCCCAGATTCCATCTGCTTTGATGCAATCAACAGATGTATTGGACAGCAAAAATGACCGCCTGGGAAAAGATATTCTCCAAACGCTGGAAATCTTGCATACATACAAAATGCCGGAGGAGCTCAGCAGATCGGGCAGTAACCATAGAAGGGAATAAATAGTCAATGTTTTGGGCTAAGACCCTTCCTGATTAAGGACCTTGCACAAAAATTGGCAGTTTACACCCCTCCAAATATATTTTGCATGTTTGAAGGTTCCTTCCTCCTGTAAAACTGCACAAGATGAAATAGTACAGAGGAGGACTGCAACTTCAAAGCCACTTACTACAAGAAAGGTATTTACATCATTTGTAATCAAATTGCTCAACAAGGAAAAGAACTGATACCTGCAGTTTCTTACTTGCAAGCATAACAATAAATAATAGGATTCTTTCCTACCTCTGTTAGATGTGGCATTGGATTAAATCCACACAGGTTGCACACAATCGCCTTGCATTCTGTGCATGTATTGTAGTTGGGAGCAGTGCTGGAACCAATGTTCAAGACAGTTTTACAAAGAGGGCAAGTACTCTCATATGGTGTGCCCATTTTAGGCTCCATTGCTTTGAGTCCCTTGGCAGACACTTCAGTAGTTTGCTTTACTGTTGCATCCTTCTTCGCAGGTCCAGTCTCCTTGGCGCCTTGAGCTGTCACAGTTGCCTTCTGCTCTGACTTTTCTGCTGCCTGAGGTTTTATTTCTCTTTTACCGGTGTCTGGTTTAAGACTTTTCTGTGCTGTGCTGCTAGCAGCAGGGGCTGGTGGTGCAGGCTGCTGCTTGGGACCAGGCTTATGCTGTTCC
The DNA here is from genome assembly GCF_030144855.1 of Hypanus sabinus. Taxonomy (NCBI): domain Eukaryota; kingdom Metazoa; phylum Chordata; class Chondrichthyes; order Myliobatiformes; family Dasyatidae; genus Hypanus; species Hypanus sabinus. Next base: position 28,475,629 of record NC_082718.1, read on the forward strand.
GGTGGCGGTGGTGCTGCTGATATCAAAGTGGAGGCTTGGCTGAAGAGGGATGCCCCAAAACCAAAGAGTCTTCCAGTAACACTTTCTTGAGGAGTTGTTGGCTGGAACGGTGGTGGTTGGACTGAGCCCCCCAAGTTCAGGCTGAAACGCCTTGACTGCTCTGGAGGTTTCTGAGTCCTTTGAGTCTCTGGTGGAGCTTGTGAAGAAACTGGCTTTGCAGCTGGTGGCCTCTGACTTGGTTTTCCTTGATCTTCTTTTGGTTGAGTGGGTTTTGATTCTGTTTTCAAAGGGGGCTGTTTGAGGGGTTCAGGAGCAGCCCCAACAGTCTGCTTTTCCTGTGGAGCTTTGGCTACTTGCGCTGGCTTCTGTGCCTGGCTTGCTTCAACAATGTGCTCTTTTTGGACAACCTCCGGTTCTGGAGCAGAACCTCCCTTCGTCTTCAACTGCTGTGGCTGTATTTTCGGATCTGAATCTTTCTGTTTCCCTGCAGGCTGGTGAGCTGTTGTTTGGTCCACAGTTCTGGTCTGCTTGGAGCCTCTCTGCTGGGCACCTGGTGAAGCTTGCTGGGTCTCTGGAGCCTGAGCAGTGGAAACTTCCTGCAATGACTGTTTAACTGGTTTTGGTTTCTGGACCACTTGCTGTGGCGGTTGCTGCTCATGCGACTGTTGCTTGGGCTTCTGTGGTGGGGAGGCAGCTATGGATTTCTGCTTAGTGAGCAGTGGCTGTTTCCTGGCTCCGGGTTGCGATAATGGCTTCGCTTGTTCAGGTCTTTGTGTAGGATCTTTCTGTGCTGTCGGCTGAGCTGGCCCCTGTTTGGCCACTTGTGGAGCTGAGACAGGAGTCCCCTGTTTGGATGGCACATGCTGTGGCTTGGAGGCAGGTGCTGAGGTTATGTCCATGCCAAGGGCTCTTTGCATCTGACAGTTCAGGCACAGCCATTCTTTGACCTGTAAATAAGGTACACACAAAAAAAATTAAGACATCAAGTCTTGCCTGATCTTCACCACCAGACCAAGATGCATCTATCCAAGTTGGATTCCACTTTCCATTCCAACATGCCTGTTCATAGCCTCCTCTGCTGCCACAATGACGTTGCAGGACCCTATATATCTCAATCAGGTCACTGCTTAATCCCTTATGTTCTAGGGAATAAAGTCCTAGTCTGTGTAATCTCTCCTTGTAACTCAGGCCTCCTGGTAAATCTTTTCCGCACTCTTTCTAGTTTAAGAACATCTCTCCTATAACAGGATGACCAAAACTGTACACACTACTCTGTTATTGATACGAGCACCATTTGCAATTCTGCCTCAAATCTTCATCATCACCATATATTTACAACTGAGGATAATTTATAGAATTACATTGCAGACACAACATGGGTTTGACTTGCTTCAGCCTTGTACATTAGTGGCTTGTTAAAGGTTTGTTGCATTCAGTAAAAAACCCCCCAGATATTCTATTCATTTCTTGTTTGAATTTCTCAATGATATGGGAGGTGCAGTGTTTGATAAACAAAAGGATGAGTGATTACTAAAACAAGATTAAAGAGAAATAAGAAATTCCTAGGAGATCAAAAGCAGAGAGCGCAGCATCAATAATTACTTTTCAGCAAAGTGAGAGTTTACTGTGCTGTTGTCCAGGATTGCTAATACAAGACACTTTGTAGATGCTGGAAATCCATTGTGACATACACAAAATACTAGAGGTCAGGCAGCATCTATGGAAAGGAATAAACTGTCAATGCTTCAGGCTGTTTCCCTGGATCACTTCATTTTAATACATATCAATGGTCAGCTACGGAGCAGTTTCAAAGTTGACGCAGACCTGGGAAATGTGGAAGAGTCAGGAGGAACATAGCTTTGCACAGAAAGCATGGTGAATGTACTGACATGGCCCAGATGCAAATGGAAAGTGGGGGCAGAAAAAAATAGAAGTTAAATAAACAAGTTTAAATTAGGCATTGGTTTAAGGTTCTGCACAGATAGAGGGCGAGTGGAGAGGATAAGAAGCTGCTAAAAAACATTTGGATCCTTTGTTTGAAGCAAAGGCATTAGATAGTACATATGGCTTAGGCCCAGACATCAACAAGATTCTGAAGAGGATATGCAATGAGAGGGGGCAGTTACGGGGGCAATTCAGAAGGCACATCCCAAAGATGAAGTAGTATTCTAAAGGGAGGATGAGGCAACCATAGCTGACGAGGGAAGTCAAAGACAGCATAAAAGCAAAAAGGAGAGCATATAATATAGCAAAAATTAGTGAGAGATAGAGGATCGGGAAGCTCTTAAGAACCCACTGAAAGCAACTAAAAAAGCCATAATGAGAGAAATAAACAAAAATAGTAAGGTAACCTAGCCAATAATATTCAAGAGGACACCAAAAGTTTTTTTTTTCAGATATGTAAAAAAGTAAGGCAAGACAGGATATTGGACTGCTGAAAAATGATGCTGAAGAAGTTGTAATGGGGACAATAAAATAGGTATTCTGCATCACTCTTCACTGTGAAAGACACTAGCAGTATGGCAGAAATACAGGGGCAGAAGTGAGTGAAATTCCTATTACTAAAGAGAAGGTGCTTGGGAAGCTGAACGGTCTTAAGGTAGATAAGTCACCTGGACCAGATAGTGTACATCCCATTGTTCTGAAAGAGGTGGAGATTTGGAGGCATTAGTAATGAACTTTCAAGAATCACTAGATTCTGGAATTGTTCTGAAAGACTCCAAAATTGCAAATTTCACTCCATTCTTCAAGAAGGAAGAGAGGCAGAAGAAAGGAAATTAAAGGCCAGTTGGCCTGACTTCAATGGTTGGGAAGATGTTGGAATCTATTATTAAAGATAAAATTTTGGGGTACTTGGAGGCACATTATAAAATGGGCCAAAGTCAGCATGGTTTCCTTAAGGGAAAATCTTACCTGACAAATCTGTTGAAATTGTCTAAGGAAATAACAGGCTGGATAGACAAAGGAGAGTCAGTGGATGTTGTTTACTTGGATTTTCAGAAGTCCTTTGACAAATTGCTGCACACGAGGCTGCTTAGCAAGATGTATCAAAAATTATGGGAGGTGTATAGATAATGTAAATACAAGCAGGCTTTTTCTACTGAGGTTATGTGGGACTTGCAACCAGAGGACATGGGTTAAGGGTGAAAGGTGAGGTTTAAGGGGAACACGAAGGGAAGTTCCTTCATTCAGAGGGTCATGAGAGTGTGGACCGGGCTGCCAGCACAAGTGGTCCATGTGAGCTCAATTTCAATGTTTAAGCTGGGTTTGGATAGATACATGGATGGTAGGGGTATGGAGGACTATGGCCTCTGTGCAGATCAATGGAACTAAGCAGGTTAAAAGGTTTCAGCATGGACTGAAGGGCCTGTTTCTGTGCTTTACTTCTCTATGACTCTAAGAACTCATGCTACTGCAGGAAAGATACTAGCATGGGTAGATGATTGGCTGAATGACAGGAAGCAAAGAGTGGGAACAAAGGAGCCTATTCTGGTCGGCTGTAGATGCCTAGTGGTGTTGGGACAGTTTGTTTTTATGTTGTATGTTAATGATTTGGATGAAGGAATGATGGCTTTGTGGCCAAGTTTGCAGATGATACAAAGACAGGTAGAAGGGCAGGTACTGTTGAGGAACCAGGTAGTCTGCAGAGGACTTAGACAAATTGGGAGAATGGACAAAAAAGTGGCAGATCAAATATGGAGTAGGGAATTATAGTCATGCACTTTGAAAGAAGGAATAAAGACACAGACTGTTTTCTAAACAGAAAGAAAATTCAAAATTCAGAGGTGCAAGGGGACTTGGAAGTCCCTGTGCAGGATTCCCTAAAGGTTAATTTGCAGGCTGAATTGGTGGTAAGGAAGGCAAATGCAATGTTAGCATTCATTTCAAGAGAACTAGAATATAAGAGCAGGAAGTGATGCTGAGGATTTATAAGGCAATTGACAGATTGCAATTGGAGTATTGTGAGCAGCTTTTGGCCCTTTTCTAAGAAAAGATGTGCTGGTATCGGAAAGGGTTCTGAGGAGATTCACACGAAAGGCCCGGGAATTAAAGGGTTGACATATGAGGAGCGGTTGATGGCTCTTGGCTTGTACTCAGTAGAGGTTAGAAGAATGAAGAGGATAGCTCATAGAAACCTGTTGAATATTGAAAGGCCTAGGAAGAGTGGATGTGGAGAGGAACTTCCCTGTGGTGGAAGACCAAAGGGCAGAGTTTTAGATTAGAGGGACATCCCTTTAGAACAGTGATGACCACATCTGACTACAAGTCCTTATAAAATAATTTTAAGGACTGTTGAGAAAATAATCGGGGTTTCTCTTCTACCTATTAAGGATATTTACTGGGAGCACTGTGTACACAGGGCCCTTGACATTGTCAATGATCCCTCCCATCCATTCAACAGTGCCTTTGGCCCACTACCATCAGGCAGGAGATACTGTAGCATTAGGACAAGAACTGTTAGGATGGGGACCAGCTCCTTTCCCCAGTCCATGAGACTACTGAACTCCCTGCCACCACCCAGGTCTCATCACACATGAAGAACCATTAGTGTTATATGGTTTACTTTTTAACTTGTGTCATAAAAACACCTTATTATTTGTTAATTTACTAGTGGTAATATGACTTTATGTGTTGTGTGTGTGAGTTATATGTACTGTGTTGTGCACCTTGTTTCAGAAGAACATTATTCCGTTTGACAGTATACGGGTGTACGGTTGAATGATAACAATCATGAACTTGAACTTGGTTAACCTGTGGAGTCACTGCCACAGACGACTGTGGAGGCCAAGTCATTGGATATATTTAAAGGGGAGGTTGATTGGTTCATGATTAGGAAGTGTATCAAAGATTATGGGATGAAGGCAAGAGCTAAGGGGCTTAATAAATCAGCCATGATGGAATGGCGGATCAGACTTGATGGTCAGAATGACTTAATGCTGCTGCTATGTTTTATGCTCTTCTTGGTAAATATGAGCTTCAGAGACTCCTTCCCCACGTGAATGACAGGGACTCAATGAATGTTTCCCCACGTGAATGAATTGAATTGAATTGAATTGACTTTATTTTTTGCATCCTTCACATACATGAGGAGTAAAAATCTTTACACAACATCTCTGTCTAAATGTGCAATGTGCAATCATGATAATTTATAATAAATAGAACGGTCAAAATAACATAGAATACAGTCAAATCAGCATGAGTTAATCAGTCTGATGGCCTGGTGGAAGAAGCTGTTCCAGAGCCTGTTGGTCCAGATGGTAGCAGTTGAAACAGTTTGTGGTTGGGGTGACTTGGGTCCCCAATGATCCTTCAGGCCCTTTTTACACACCTGTCCTTGTAAACATCCTGAGTCATGGGAATTTCACAACTACAGATGCACTAGGCTGTCTGCACCACTCTGCAGAATCCTGCAATTAACATACCAGGTAACAATGCAGCCAGTCAGGATGCTCTCAATTGTGCCCCTGTAGAAAGTTCTTAGGATTTAGAGGCCGATACCAAACTTCCTCAACCGTCTGAGGTGAAATAGGCGCTGTTGTGCCTTTATTCACCACTCAGCTGGTGTGTACAGACCACGTGAGGTCCTTAGTGATGTGGAAGCCGAGGAACTAAAAGTTGCTCACCCCCTCAATCCCAGATCCGTTGATGTCAGTAGGGGTTAACCTGTCTCCATTCCTCCATAATCTATAACTGTTTCAGAGAGTTGACTTCTTCCCTGTAGGCCACCTCGTTATTGTTTGAGATAAGGACAATCAATGTAGTATTGTTGGCAAATTTAATTGTAGATTAGAACTATGGGCGGCAACACAGTCATGGGTATGCAGGGAGTAAAGGAGGTGACTCAGTATGCAGCTCTGAGGGGCTCCTGTGTTGAGTGTCAGAGGGCTGGAAGTGAGGGAGCCCACTCTTACCACCTGTTGGCGATTTGACAGGAGGTCCAGGATCCAGCTGCACAAGGCAGGGTGAAGACTAGGGTCTCTGAACTTCCTGTCGAGCCTAAATGGAATTATGGTGTTGAATGCTGAACTGTAGTCCAAGAACAGCATTCTCACATAAGCATCCTCTTTCCAGATGTGTAAGGACGTTATGTACAACAGTAGCTATTGCGTTGTCTGTCGATCAGTTGTGTCGCTAGGCAAATTGTAGGGGGTCCAGTGTGGGTGGTAGCAAGCTGTAGATGTAGTCCTTGACCAGCCTCTCAAAGCATTTGCTTATTATTGAGGTGAGTGCGACAGGATACCAATCGTTCAGGCATGTTACCTTGGTCTTTTTTGGTACAGGGACAATGGTGCATAATTTGAAGCAGGAGGGCATTCTACACTGGGAGAGGGAGAGGTTAAAAACTCAGTTGTTCCCTCCCCACGTGAATGATGGGAAACTCAGATTAAAGAAGTGAACAACAACATTCACAAACTACACGTCCTTTCTCTGTGTATGTGTAGATCGTTTCCCAGATTCAAGTATTTCCCAATTATCTGAGAGTTGCCTTTGAGTTGTGGCTTGAGGTTCTAAATCAGAGCTTCGTAATATTTTCAGCATTCATTAAGTATTCACAAGAAACACCTTTCGAAACCTTCGTCGGTGGGAGTTGGGTTTCTGTTGTTGTAACCTCCGAAATATTCTCACATGAACTGGTTGCCATGCAATGTTCTCACTGTTATCTTAAGCAAATCGATTCCTACAGCACAATACAGGCCATTCGGCCCTCAAAGCTGTGCTGAACATGTCCTTACCTTAGAAATTACCTAGGGTTACCCATAGCCCTCTATTTTTCTGAGCTCCATGTACCTGTCCAGGAGTCTCTTAAAAGACCCTATCGTATCTGCCTCCACCACTGTCGCCAGCAGCCCTCACCACTCTCTGCAAAAAAACTTATCTCTGACATCTCTGTATCTACTTCCAAGCACCTTAAGACTGAGCCCTCTTATGCTAGCCATCCCAGCCCTGGGAAAAAGCCTCTCACTATCCACACGATCAGTGCCTCTCTCATTTAACACACCTCTATCAGGTCACCTCTCATCCTCCGTCACTCCAAGGAGAAAAGGCCGAATTCACTCAACCTATTCTCATAAGGCATGCTCCCCAATCCAGGCAACATCTCCTCTGCACCCTTTCCATGGTTTCCACATCCTTCCTGTAGTGAGGCAACCAGAACAGAGAACAGTACTCCAAGTGGGGTCTGACCAGGGTCCTATATAGCTGCAACATTACCTCTCAGCTCCTAAACTTAATCCAATGATTAATGAAAACCAATGTACCATATGCTTTCTTAACCACAGAGTCAACCTGCACAGCAGCTTTGAGTGTCCTATGGACTCAGACCCCAAGATCCCTCTGATCCGCCACACTGCCAAGTGCCTTACCATTAATACTATATTCTGCCATCATATTTGACCTACCAAAATGAACCACTTCACACTTACCTGGGTTGAACTCCATCTGCCACTACTCAGCCCAGTTTTGCATTCTATCAATGTCTCTGACAGCCCTCTACACTATCTAGAACATCCCCAACCTTTGTGTTTATTTAAGACAAAAAGTTTTTGAAAACATAAAGAGTAGAGACCAGGGGGAGTGATGGGCAGGGAGCTAGGAAACTGGGGGGTTGAGTGGGAGAAGAGAGAGGAGATGGGTGGGGGGGGGCAGCAGTTGGGACTGAAGACTGGAAGGGGTGTGAGGGGGATGCAATGAGATTTACTAGTCCCCAGGTGCATCTCAATAAGATAATCTGATAATACAGCTGGAGGCTAAAATTGAAGAAATTGTTTCACCTTGGAATCAGCAGTAACTACAAAGCCCTTTGATTTTGACCATTGGGTTAATGAAATCCACAGATGCACAATAAAGCCAGTTGGAGTCAAAGGCAATCATATAGCACAGAAACAGGCCCTTCAGCCCATCTAGTCCATGCTGACCATGAATCCCAACTAAGCAAGTCCCATTTGTGCACAGTTGGGATGTACCTTTCCTATCCCCATATCTATTGAAGTAACTTTTAAATGTTGTTAATGTACCTGTCCTGACTGCTCCTTCTGCTAACTCATTCCATGCCTCTGGGTAAAAATATCCTTCAGGGTCATACTAAATTACCTTAAATCTATGTCCTCTATTTCTTGATTCCTCACTCATGGAGGAAAAGGCTGTGCTATATTCACCCTATGTATGCCTGACCAGGTTTATTCGCCAGTGCTCCAATGATAGATACTTCCTGTACGCTATCTTACATTGCAGTCATTGTTAAAGACATATTCTGGTAATCTTACACGTCCAGGTTTGTCTTGGCTCGGTGACTTCTACACTTTCTCTTTAAAGTCCTGCAATAATAGGCATGACTACCAACAGGATTCTGGCAGTAGATGGCTGAGACGGAAAACAGATCAGGTTACAGCTCTGCCGTTCTCCATTGCAAGGTATCATCGCCACATCCACTGAGCTATCTGCAGCTGTTCCAGGTATATTCCTTTGTCTTGCTGCCAGTCTGGAGTGGTCACCTTTGACAATACAACTTTTCAAAAAAAAAATTCACAGTATAATTTTAATATATACCATGGGAGCGGTTAGTGTGACTCTATTGCTCGGGGCATTTTGGACTTCAGAGTTCAATTCCAGCACTGTTCTGTAAGGAGAATCTGTATGTCTTCCCAGTGGAATTCTTGGGTTTTCCCTGGGTGCTGTGGTTTCCACGTACAGTCCGAAGACCTCATTGGGTAGGTTAATTCAACATTGTACATTGCCACGAGATTAGGTTAAAGCTAATCAGGGTTGTCGGGGTGTGGTCTGAAGAACCAGAAGGGCCAACACCGGCCTGTGTCGCTAAATAAAATAATTTTCACCAAATTGTTCACAGTTAGAATTTTGTAAATACATGAAACTTCTCTACCAAATACAAGTTCCTGGATTATTACCAGGGCTGGAATAATGTATGAGGGGTGATTGCTAATTTCTTGGCCCAAGGTAGAAGGAGATGAGTTATACAGCTCTCATTACATGCACATGCAGTTCAGCTCTGAGTGATTATGCAGAAAGTTTGAATTTAATAACTCATCAGTTAATAACTCATCAGGGGTGATTGATAAGTTTGTGGCCTAAGGTAGAAGAAGATGAGTTATTAACTTCAAACTTTCTGCATAATCACTCAAAGAGCTGACGTGCATGTAACGAGAGCTGTAATACTCATTTCTTTATACCTTGGGCCACAAACTTATCAATCAACCCTGCTGTGGACACTTCCTGGAGGTCCAAGATCTGTATGTTCCATGACTGCTGGACTAAGTGTGTAAATGTAGAAGGGGACTATGTTGCAAAATATATGTGTGAGGTTTTCTAAAATTGATGCCTGGACACGAACTTATCAATCACCCCGGTACATCCATTTTGATTTACCAGTCAAGAAAGAGTTTTACTTTACTTTTAAGAGATTAGCTTTTCTTTGTCACATGTACCTCAAAACACACAGTGAAATGCATTGTGTGTGTCAATGACCAGCATAGTCCAAGGGTGTGCTGAGGATGGCATTGTCACACTTCTGCTGCCAACATGGCATGCTCACAATTTACGAAGCTGAACCCGTACATTGTTCATATGCCACCATGCTGCACCAATCTTTAGTTGTGTAAAAACCATCATATCAGAAATGCTAAACATGGTGAGAAACAGAATCCACGTCAAATAAAATAAAAATCAGACACACTGCAGAGATAGTTTGCACACTGAAATATGTTTTAAAATGGGACTGGTTTCTGATTGGACTAAGTGAGATTCTGCAATTTCTGTACCTCTGCTTGAGGGACATGAGCTTTCAAATAGCGGGACTCTATGGTGGCCACATGGGAGAATTAGGAAGCAGAAAGAAGAGACCTGGCATGTTCATCAGTGAAATTGATGCCAGGACATCTTCAGGGAGCGGTGTTTCAGAACGGCAGCGTCCATTAATAAGGACCTCCAGCACCCAGGGCATGCTCTTTTCTCACTGTTGCCATCAGGTACGAGGTACAAAAGCCTGAAGGCACACATTTAGTGATTCAGGAGCAACTTCTTCCCCTCTGCCATTCAGTTCTAAATGGACTTTGAATCTTTGGACACTGCCTCACTTTTTAAAAATATACAGTATTTCTGTTTTTTTGCACATTTTTGAATCTGTTCAATATACATATATTGAAATTTATTTATTTATTTATAATTCTTATTCTTATTTTATTTTTTTCTCTTCTATGTTACGTATTGCATTGAACTGCTGCTGCTAAGTTAACAAATTTCATGTCACATGCCGCTGATAATAAACCTGATTCTGAGAAGGAAGGGTCAGTGTGCTAAGAGAGGGGAAGGAGGTAGAGAGCTCCCCCTTGCTCCTACTGTTCTTCAGCATGTCTCTCAGGCTTCATGCCAGCTTGCTGCTCCTCCAATACCAGCTGTTCTCTGCCCAGCTGGCTAAACAGTGTAGCACATGCCACATGGAAACTGCCTATACATTCGCTGAGTACCACTGCACTGCTCTAAACTAAGGAATCTCACATCAGAAAAGCAATCTGGTGCTTGTGAGGCAAAACTTGGTAACCTGGTGTCTAAGGTAGGATGGCCATTGGTATCAGGAGTCAGGGAAAGAGTAGACCTTGTCCCAGTGCATAGCTCTTCTGGTAAGTGCTGTCCGCCTGTTTGATCTCCTTGATGATGGGGTCACCTGTGCTTTCAAGAAGCATGGCATTCACCATCAGGAAAACTCTTTGGTGATCCACGTCTACCTGGAAGCGTAGAAACCATTCCTGTTGCACCAAAGACAGGGGTTGGTTATAGAAACCCTGAAAAGCACAAGTGAAACCAATGGCTTCCTGCCCCAGCAGGAAGCAACAATTGCAGAAAATTCCATTGCCAAGACCTCAGGATGCCACTGAGATCAAGGGACATGAGCTTATCATTGGCCAAGTACAAAGACATCATCGCAACCGGTGGAAAAGTCCAAGTGATCAGGGAGCTAAGAGACAGGGTGACCTTGACATCTACAGAGAATAGTTCAGATATATGTGGGTGACCAAGGATTTCCTGTATCAAGTCACCTCGTCTCCCGCTGGAAAAGCTGAGCCTGTGAGTTTGCTATTCATCAGCAAAGTCCAGGTAGAATGTAATCTATTGGGAGATTCTGTAGAAATTGTTACTTCTCAATTGGACAAATCTTGGCCTCCTCCCTGGGTCGCAACACATCTACTTTATCAGAAATTGCCAGCCTGAAGCCTCCAGTTGTCAATAGACAGACAGATAGATAGATGTGTATTGATGCCAAAAGAAATTACAGTGTCATAGTGGCATTACAAGTGCACAGATATAAATATTAGAAGAGAAGTAGAAAGAATAAAAAATAAGTTACGACTAAGTCTGACAGGAGGGGGTCACTAGTTCCCCGACTGTGGGTTGACTCATTATAGAGCCTAATGGCCGAGGGTAAGAATGACCTCACACAGCGCTCTTTGGAGCAGCGCAGTTGCGTTAGTCTATTACTAAAAGTGCTCCTCCGTTCAACCAAGGAGGCATGCAGAGGGTGAGAAACACTGTCCAGAAATGCCAGGATGTCCTGTAGGGTCCTTTGTTCTACCACAGCCTCCAGTGTGCAATAACCAGGCAACAGTACCAACACTGAGGCTTCAGCACAGCCGCATTGGGCTGAGGGGCCTGTTCCAGGGCTGAACTGCTCTGTGTTGGAATGAGCATCTTGGCCTTGAAATTGAGAAAGCATTTGAGCCGATGGAGGATCAGGATGGCTGAATAGCCTACAGTCAATTCTCTCGGTGTCAACTGGGTCTCCACCCAGCAAATACCACAAAGTGCACAAGGTGCTTCAATTTATCACTGCAGTGTCTGACTAAGGTCACAGACATGACCCAGAGACTCCATCTGATGATACCCAAGACAGAGACCTAGTAATCCCATTCCGTGTGTGATGGCTACCAGTGACGTGTTAGATAGACCAAGGTAAACTGCACACAGAAATATGTGGCCCCATTTCCCAGCGGAAAGATTTCACTCATGAACACCAGGAATAAAGTGCTGCTTTCATCCATAAACTGTGCCTAAATAATAGGCAGAATCGATCCAATTTCCGACTGAGACAAAGAGACTACAGACTGCACACAATATAACAAAAGACTATTTTAAAGTTATACTCAAACTACACAAGCAATGCAAGCCCTACAGGCTCAGACGTAAACAGGAAGATAGGGCCGGGAGGGTGGGGTGAGGGGGGGGGGGGTTGAAGGCGATGTATGGTGTGCTTACCTTCATTGGCTCAGACATTGAGAACAAGAGTTGGGACACCGTGACACCGCTACACAAAACACTCGCTGAGCCACACTTGAAGTGTTGTGTGTTGTTCCAGTCACCACAGGATGTGAGCAAATTTGAGAGAGTGCAGAAAAGATTCATGGTGTCCGGAACAGAGGACTTGCACTATCATGAGAAATTGAATAAACTGCGTCTGTGTTTCTTCGAGTGAAGAGGCTGAGAGGTGATGTGATAGAGGTACAGAAGCACAGAACGTGTAGATAGCTAGTTTCCCATAGATGGGGTGTCTAAAACTAGAGGGCTTAGGCTTAAGATGGGAGAGAGGGAAGTTTAAAAGAGATCTGAGGGCACACAAAGACAGTTGCTATCTTGAATGGGTTACCAGAGGAGGTGGTGGAGTCAGGAACTGTAACAAAATTTAAGAGGCATCTGGGTAGGTATTTGAATGAGCATGGCATCGAGGGATATGGAATTAATGCAGGCACGTGGGGTTGGTATAGTTAGATATGATAGACAGGAAAGATGTGATGGGACAAAGGGCCTGTCTGTATGCTGTATAAATGCCATCACTGTGACCACATCCGTGTTTTATCGAAACTGCTTCCTACAGAGTTTCTGTAACATACTGGTGAGGAACCAGGTTACTCTGGAATCTCTGCCCTTTCATTGTCAACTGGTGGACTATAATATCTAACTGCCCATTGCAAACTCTCTGGATATGCTAACACATCTGGAGACACGACTCTAGTTGTGGCATTTCCTTCTCTAAACACCAGACTCACCACAAGCCATACAGATCCCATAGCTGCAACCACATTAACTCAGTTTAATCCAAGCATGAGAGGTACCAAATTATACTGACTAATTTATCAACTGCAATAATTGGAAAAAGAATGCCACCACAAAGCACAGGTTAACAAAGAGGACAGTAGTTAGATAGTCATTCTTAGCCTTCCATCCTGACCATTCATAAGACCATAACATCTGAGCTGAATTAGGCCATTTGGCCCATTGTGTCTGCTCTGCCATTTCATCATAGCTGATTCACTTCCCTCTCAGCCCTAATCTCCTGCCTTTTCCCCGTATCCCTTCATACCCTGACCAATAAAGAATCTATCAACCTCTGCCTTGAATATATGTAAAGACTTGGCCTTCACAGCCATCTGTGGTGACAAATTCCACAGATTCACCACTTTCTGTCTAAAGAAATTCCTCCTCACCTCCATTCTAAAAGGATGCCCTCTATTCTGAGGCTGTGTCCTCTGGTCCTAGACACTTACACCAAAAGAAGCATCCCCTCCACATACACTCTATCAAGGCCTTTCAACATTCAATAGGTTTCAATTAGGTCACCCTGTTACGAATGTGGAGCAACTCTGAGGGGCCAAAGGGCGCAAAGTCACCCCCTCCTTTTTGAGAATCGCAAGGTCACTAGTATTTTGGGTCTGATACCCAGGAAATGAGAGAGATACACAGCATGTCAGGGAGAGAGAGAGGGAGAGAGGGAGAGAGGGAGAGAGGGAGAGAGGGAGAGAGGGAGAGAGGGAGAGAGGGAGAGAGGGAGAGAGGGAGAGAGGGAGAGAGGGAGAGAGGGAGAGAGGGAGAGAGGGAGAGAGGGAGAGAGGGAGAGAGGGAGAGAGGGAGAGAGGGAGAGAGGGAGAGAGGGAGAGAGGGAGAGAGGGAGAGAGGGAGAGAGGGAGAGAGGGAGAGAGGGAGAGAGGGAGAGAGGGAGAGAGGGAGAGAGGGAGAGAGGGAGAGAGGGAGAGAGAGAGAGAGCGCAAAGGCAGTTGTTATAGACGACGCAGAATACACAACAAGGTAGAATGTCTCCTAACACAAGTGGAACCACTGATTACTGCTATTGTCTCTTGGAGAAGGAATTGTGTATTAAGTACTGTACTATTCATTGAAACCCCTCAGGGGACAACCAGTGGTCTGGTTGAGGGATTGCATCATCCCAACCTGATTGACATCTGAGACCCCGTGAGTGAGGATAAAATACAGGTCTGGGGAACACCCCTTAGACACACCAGGAGAAACGCTAGAAATCCAGTGACAGCGTTTAATAGCGAAAGCCGGTGAGAGCTTGTGTGTGTCCTCCCTTGCCAGGGTGGTGGGCTCATCATGGAAGAACGGTTTAGGTAAAGGAGAGGTCATACTTGAACGGCCACAACAACGAGACACCGACGGATCGAAATCATAAAGGAAGGTTGGCAAAAACAATAGCGGTAACTGTTCCCATTCTTCTATCTCTCTCTCTCTCCAACAACTGCAACACAACGACAAACAAATGATGGTAGCCTGTATGAACTGAAATGAACTTTAGATTTCCATCGACAATTCATTATCCCCTAGACAACGATAGAGCTTATTTCTTATTGTTATTATTCCCGCACTTTTAGGTTTAGTATTGACGACGTATGTTATCTGTATATTTGCATTGATATTATTTTTGTGTATTTTTGCTAATAAATACTGTTAAAAATAGTATCACCAGACTCCAACAGACACCTCTATCTTTGCTGGTAAGTAACCCAGTTATGGGGTTTGTAACAACCCCTCATTCTTCTGAATTCTAGTGAATACAGGCCCAGAGCCATCAAATGCTCTTCATGTGACAAGCTGTTCAATCCTAAAATAATTTGGATGAACATCCTTTGAACCCTCTCCAATGTTAGCACATCCTATCACAGATGAAATATTCAAAACTGCTCACAAGCCATTCCAAAGGCTCCTAATCAGACAACATCAACATGACGCGGGCAAGGCCCTAATTCATAAGATGAGGGAGATGAGAAAGAATATGGTGAATATCAAAGTGTGAAATTAGTTGTAAAGTCAAATTTTGTTTTGACTGCAACTACTTCATCTCTGGAGAGTACTGAAGCTGAAGTGAAAGTTCTTTGGACAAAGCCAGTAGTTACTTGGATAATTAACCAATAATAGGAGAGAGAAGAAGAGTTATCGATGGCAGCAGTTGTGTTTAAGGAGCTAAATTATTGTAACCAGTGATGCATTCATCAACCTTCAGATCACCACTCCTCTGTAGAAAATAGAAAGCAAGCATGCTGCTTCTCGGTGGTTTGTGTGAAAACCATGTCATTAGTTGGGAATAAGCACTTACAATGGCAGCCTGTCTGGAACAAAATGGTTCCTCAGGTAGAAAATGACAAAGCAGTTGCAGAAATCTGCAGCTCATCGTGGGATGTTCCACAGCTCTGAATCACAAGTTACCTCATCATTCACCAGAAACCAACAACATTCAAACTAAGCAACCTGACAAGTGTATTCAAAATGCAATGTAATGCAGAGAAATCAAAAGCACGGCATGCACATGTCATTTCCCAGACACTGGGTAGTTTCATGTCATTCACTGACTCTCAATGGGAACAAGTAACATGCCACACCTTCAGATTTTAATAGTCACTGCAGAGAGAGGAACTACCAAATTGGGTGTCTTGCTATTTTTGTCACAATCCCTGCAGGAACAAGGGAATCCAACCGGGAAACCAAGGCATTATTTTTAAACTGCACTTAGTTCATGCCAAATGAAAGACATGTTGGATCCAGCTGTTTAGTTCTTGGATTAGACTAAAACCTCAAAATCCAAAAGGCACAAGTCAAGAAAGTATTGTTACCTTGTTAGAAATCGCACAGTTCAATGTAATGACAAAAATATTGCTGAAAGTTTGCCATCAGTATTGTCTAGAGCTGTAGCTTTAATATTCAATGACGGAATGTGGGCTTCACTAGCATAGCCTGTGTTCATCAGCCTTTCCTTTTCGCCCTGAACATTTTTTTGGGGTGGGTGGTCTGTGCTGAGGGTTACCTCTAGTACTGTTGTCAGACAGCTTCAGGAATTAGACCCAATGAAAATAAAGGAACATTAACATATTTCCTGATCAGTCTGGTGCACGGTTGTGTCCCTGATGTTTTATAAATCTTGAGAATGCATGCGCAAATGTGGACCACATACCTGCAGAAAGGACAAGAGCCAATGGAAATAATTTAGTAACAAAACCCAGGGTGCTGAAATTATCACAAGCTTGAGCTCTGTTTTGAAAAAAGATGAAGGCAACATAATAATTGAGAATTACATAACTGCTCCAATATACATAATCACAAGAGGCTGCGGAGGGTAGAAGACTCAGCCTGCTCCACCATGAGCACAACCCCTACCCCTCAAGGGCAACTTCAAGAGGTGGTATCTCAAGAAGGACCCTCACAATCTGGGACATGCCCACTGCACTTCCAAGATCAAAACTGGAGGTGGAGTACAGGTTAAGACAGGATGCTTTGCAGTGTAGGGAATTAGAAAGATGTCCATGTCCATAGATCCCTCAAAGTTGCTGTGAAAGTTAATAGGCTCATCCACAAACAAACACTACCTTTATTTCTTTTTTACATTTAACTATTTTGTAATTTATCGCAATTTTATTTCTTTGCACTATTGGTCAGGGTTGATCATGGATAATGTGTCCTACCTGTCTACATTAATATGCAAGCCTGGACAGTACCATATGTAGAGCAAGCTGTTGCCCATCCAGCAGGGAACATCTCTATGTAGCTGATGAATCCAAAGGAATGGCAGAGACTGATACAGTTTGGCACCAACAGCTTTGCAGGAGTTTCCAATCAGTGTTGAACTTAATGCCTTAGGGACTCCAGCTCTGGAGTTTTCCACAGGGTTCACCCCCAAAGCTTTCTCCATGAGTGGGTATAGCCGCAAGGCAGTGGTGGCTTAAGACCACTTCCTTCTGCTAGCTGAACTGCCACCTACCGCAATACTCCTGCTACAAAACAACAAATGGCATTTAAGGCCATTGATAACAAACCTGATTTTGATGTGCACAACTTGGAAAAGAAGAACATAAACAAATAACAAACTAATGAAATTAGATTATCTTTTCTGTTGAATTAAACTTGCTTTAAGGTGACACTAGAGGCTATTGTGCAAATTTTTTTTAACAACCTCTGCTGAAACTAGTACAATGTTTTAGTTCAGTCTACTCTTTGCAATATGATGAATAGTGCACAAAAAAAAATTAGGTACCTAGTTGCAAAGATCAAAGGGCAGGGCAGAATGTGGATGGAGAGCGTGACAACTGGATTGAAATCGGTCTGAATGATAACAGAATAATAACTGATTTTCATTACATTTTCCCACTCTCCTTTCCATCAAATTAGAAAGCCCAATCAGTGGGGCTATGTTGAGCTAACCAGATAAGGTAAGTAATAGTGCACCCCAACTGATCAAACTGAAACATCAAAATCAGTTTCTACCCCTCTGCCACCAGATTTCTCATCAGTCCATGAACCCATAAACACTACCTCGCTATTTCTGCAGCTGCTGCAAACAACAAATTTCGGATCGTATCAGGAACTATCAGAATGTTTGATTTCGTTGAAAATTAAATAAAGAGAAAACAAAAGACAAGAATTAAAAAAAAAGATGGAAGAGTAAAGTGGGTGAGTTGTTTTAAAATTCTGAGGGGACGGCATCCACTCTGGAATTCCTAGTTATATGCAGAGCTACCAAACATTGTAGTGGATTTTGATGGAACATTTTCTCCAATGATCTACATTGTAACGGGCGATCAATATTTTTCTATGGTTCTTTCTGGAGACTAACACTGTTCCCAAATAGTTCCAATTACAATGTAAAAATGACTGAGTTATATTACACTGAATGAAACTTTTCATCATTGCTTGTGTATCAGTTTTCCTTCTACATACGAGCTGTGGTTGGTTTTCTTACACACAGGAAATTCTCTAGTTAATCAATCCCCCTTCTCTCTTTTCCATTCCTCATTCTGGCTCTCTTCTCACCCTTTCTCTTCTCCTCTCCTGTCCATCATTTCCCTCTGGTTCCCTTCCTTCTTCCCTTTCTCCCATAGTCTATTATCCTCTCCTATCAGATTCCTTCTCCTTCACTCTTTTACATCTATCATCTCCCAGCTTCTTAATTTATCCCCTCTCCCCCATCTATTCACCTTCTTTCACCTGGTTTCACCTATCACCTACCAGCTAAAACTCCTTTCCTTCCCTCCACCTCCTTATTCTGGCTTCTGATCCCTTCATTTTCAGTCCTGTTGAAGTGTCTTGGCCTGAAGTGTTGGCTACTTGTTCCTCTTCATGGATCCTGCCTGACGTGCTGAATTCATCCAACATTTTATGTGTTTTATTCTAGATTTCCAGCATCTGCAGAATCTCTTATGTTCAGTCAATCAATTTTGCTCCTAGCAAACATCAACTTAAAATGATTTTATTTTAAATTATTTCTACCAACAGGGTAAGCTTGTATTCTTGAGCGCTGGTTACCACTATATATCAATATGCCATTAAACTGTAACACCATGAGCCCAGGGACTATCTCAACTACACCACATTCTGCTTTGCTTCCTCTAAGGGCTCCATTAGTTCATCATTTCTGGCTCAGACATATCTTCATGGCTATACCTTCCACATAATGATTCTGAAATGTCTTCCTTCTTCCTTACATGTGGCTTTCCTTCACCCATAATTGATAGGCCTCTCAGCTGATTCTGTTCAAAGTTCTAAATTCAAAGTAAATTTATTATCAAAGTACATATATGTCACCTTATACAATCCTAAGATTCATTTTCTTGTGGGCATATTCAACAAATCCAATTACCAAAGTAGAATCAATGAAAGACAACACCAACAAGGCAGACAACCAGTGTGCAAAAGACACCAAACTGTGTAAGCACAAAAATAAAGAAAAGTAATAATAATAATAAATAAATAAGTAAATAATCAGAATTGAGAAGATGAGATGAAGAGTTTGTGAAAGTGAGTCCACGGGTGTGGGAACAAAATTCAGTTATGGGGCAAGTGAAGTTGAGTGAAGTTATCCCCTCTGGTTCAAGAGCCTGATGGTTGAGGGGTAATAACTTCCTGAACCTGTCGGTGTGAGTTCTGAGGTTCCTGTACCTTATTCCTGCTTGCAGCAGTGAGAAGAGAACATGACCTGGATGTTGGAAATCCCTAATGATGTATGCTGCTTTCCTGTGAAAACACTCTGTGTAAACCTGCTCAGTGGTGGGGAGGCTTTTGCCGTGATGGACTAGGCTGTAACTACTACTTTTGTAGTATTTTCTGTTGAAGGGCATCTGATACCAGGATGTGATGCAACCAGTCAATATACTCTCTACCACACATCTATAAAAGTTTGTCGAAGTTTTAGATGTCACGCCAAATCTTCGCTGCCGTGCCTTCTTTGTAATTGCATTTACGTGTTCTGTTTCCCTTACTTCTACTTCCCACTCTCATCTGCCATTCAGAACACAGACCTTGTCTTCACTTTCTGCTTGACCAATCCTCACCTTCATCAAAGGGTTCTTCATGGCTCCCACACCTTCGATGGCATGCTAACAATAGACACAGCTTCCTCTCCCACCTGATCTTCCGGAAGGGACCTTTTCTGCTTCAATTTTCCATCTCCACTGACCCCCCCCAACCCCCAACTGATCCTACACCATACCATGATACTAACAGGAAAACTTTGTTCTTTTACCTTGTATCTTCCCACCATCCAGGTACCCAAATGCTCCCACCAGATGAAGTAGCAATTCATTTATATTTATTACAAGGCAGTGCTCCTACATTCATTGTTCACGATATGATCTCCTCCACAATGGGAGAAACAGGAACACAAGAGCAACTCGAGCTCCCGGTGATCTGTCACTTTAATTGCCCACCTCACTCCCTCTTTCCTTTGACAAGGCTTCCGATCTGACACAAACTTGAGCTCTCAGTGACTTGTCCCTTTAATTTCCCATCTCACTCTTCC
The DNA here is from genome assembly GCF_030144855.1 of Hypanus sabinus. Classification (NCBI taxonomy): domain Eukaryota; kingdom Metazoa; phylum Chordata; class Chondrichthyes; order Myliobatiformes; family Dasyatidae; genus Hypanus; species Hypanus sabinus. The sequence goes on from NC_082718.1 coordinate 28,495,712, forward strand.
CTTCTTTGACAACGTCAACTGATCTGAGACATTACTAGCTTTAGGATGGATCAATTCAGATAATAACTCAGTTCTGATGAAAGATGAACAACATGTGATGTTAACTCAGTTTTGTTTAACAGTATTTCCAGCATTCTTTTTAATTTCAGGTTTGTAGCAGCCACAGTGCATAGTAGCTCACTGGTCCCAATTTGTGTTTCTTTCTCATAAAGAGATAGGCCGCTACAGCACAGAAAAAGGCCCTTTGGCCCATCTAGACTATGCTGATCTATTATTCTGCCTAGACCCACTGATCTACACCCAGACTATGGCTCTTCTTACCCCTTCCATCCATGTAACTATCTAAATTTCTCTTACGTGTTGAAATCAAACCCACATCCACCACTTGTGCTGCCAGCTCATTCCATGCTTTCACCACACTCTGAACGAACAAGTTCCCCCTCATGTTCCCCTTAAGCCTTTCACCCTTAAACCATGACATCTGTTTCTAGTCTCACTCAACCTCAGTAGAAAAGCCTGCTTGCCTTTACCCTGTCTATACCCATCAGAATTTTGTATACCTCTATCAAATCTACCCACATTCTCCTACTGTCAAGGGAATAAAGTCCTAACCTATTCAACTTTTCATAACTCAGGGCCTCAAATGCTCACAATGTCCTAATAAATTTTATCTGCATCCTTTGAATTTTATCAACATCTTTCTTGTAGGTAAGTAACCAGAACTACACACAATACTCAAAATTTGGCCTTACCAATGTCTCATAGAACTTCAACATATCATCCCAACTCCTGTTCTATACTTTGATTTATGAAGGCCAGTGCCTAAAGATCTCTTTATGACACTGTCTACCTGTGACACCACTTTCAAGAAATTATGGATTTGTAGTCCCAGATCTCTTTGATCTACCGGTCCTATCACTTACCATCCAAGACCTGGTTTGTCCTCCCAAAACGCAGCATCTCATCCATGTCTGCATTAAGGTCCATCTGGAATTTATCAGCCAGTTTTCTAGCTGGTCCAGTTCCTACTGCAAGCTTTGATAACCTTCTTCGTTCTCATCTGTCTCCCTCCAATTCTACCACCCTGGCCGATAGGCAAACCTTTTCCAATCCCTCAAAACTACCAGGACCACTGGAATCAGCCAATCCCATTTCATCTCATCCTCCTCTTTACTACTTAAAACACATTTGATTACACTTTCTTTCAGCTGTGATTAAAGATAATCAACCTAAAAAAATCTTTCTCTCTTTGGATGCTACATGGCCTGACGAGTAGTCTGTGTTTATATGAGTGACATTATTGAACCGTCACATCTGAACAAATTAGCAATGTGTCATCTAGTCAGGTGAAGGCCTCTTCATGATCCTAGCCAGACCATTAAAACAGTAAGGATTTCATCTGATCAGCATACAAGTTTTACAGTTTTCTACAGACACATGTCAGGGGGCATTCTGATGGGTTACTTCACAGCCTGATCACAAACAAGAGAAAATCTGCAGATGCTGGAAATCCAAGCAACACACACAAAATGCTATAAAAAGAGTACAGTCGATGCACTGGGCCGAGACCCGAAACGTTGACCGTACTGTTTTCCAACATTGCTGCCTGGCCTACTGAGTTCCTCCAGCATTTTGTATGTGTTGCATCACAGTGTGGTGTGGAGACTCCAGTGCACAGGATCACCAGAGGCTGCAGAGGGTTGTAGAGTCAACCAACTCCACCATGGGCACAACCCTCCCCACCATGAGGGGCATCCACATCAAGAATATAACAACATCCATCATGAAAGACTCTCACCATCCAGGATATGCTCGCTTCTCATTACTAAAGATGTTTTCAGCTGAAGATGCACACTCAACACTTCAGGAACAGCTTTTTCCCCTCTGCCATCAGATTTCAAAATGGCTATTCCTCTCCATTGAACTATTTCTTTTAGTGATTTATAGTAATCTTTTGCCTTTACACTGCACTGCTGCCACAGAACTTTATATATCATGGCGCCTAAGTCAGTGGTAATAAACCTGATGCTGATAATCCCTGCTTCCAAATACAGTGTGGTGGAGATTACTGAGTTCGACCTGATCCAATAATTTACTGGCAACCATGGTAAAAATTCATTTATAAAAATAGAAGGCAAAATGCGAGATAAACTCATCAAATCAGGCAGTATCCGTGGAGGTTAAATCTTTCAGTCAACCTTTGTCCAGAATAACTCAGGTCAGTGATGGGAAAGAATATTTCTCTTCATGCCGCCCCCCCCCCCCCCCCCCGACGCCGTCCAACCTGCTGAGCAATTCCGGCATTTACTGATTTAGTTTCTGTGGGTGTGGTCAGCGGAGGATGTGGTCAAAGGAGGGGTGTTTAATGCCCCCACGCTCGGGGCCGGAGTTTGTCATCAGGATTCTATCCCCTCAGCTCCCCGGCCTCGGTGTACACCGCCTTCAGCCCATTCAGCCCCGGTTTGAAAACGACGACCACTGCACATTATCCAGAGAAGCATCAAGGAACTAAAACAATGCCAAATTTCATATCAATGTGTCGGGTCACTGTGTAAAACAGCGCTAAACCCCTACAGAGAGGAACTGAAGCAACTCCCGGCTCAACACCGCCCGTTGATGATCACACGGCGACAAGAAATCTAACCCAGTGACTTTGAAAATCAATGCAAGTTCCGGACACCGAAGATCCGAAGGCGATTGTCTATTTACAGCCCCGTTCCTCACCAAATAAACAGCTGTCACCGCCGGTTAGGGCGGGGGACTTCGCCTGAGTTCCCCGAACCTTCCCTACGATGTCGGGGACCCGGGTCAACAAATGTCTACTATGGTCGGTCCCTCAGCCAGGCCCGGTAGCCAACAGCTTCGCCTGATCGCCGAAGGGATCTCCACTCCGAACATATCGCCCCGTAAAGCCCCTAATACCACTCGTCCCGTCCCCAAACACAAATACAGTATTTCGAACCCCGCCCCTCCCAATACCATGGCTGCCCAATGTCCACGACCCAAGCTCCGCCCGCGACGCCACCCCATCCAACCCCTCTCACCGGGCTGCGGATCCCGACCGCTGTGCCTGCTTACCTGGCTGATGTGCGGGTTGGGGTTGAAGCCGCACTGACTGCACACCAGGAGCTGGCACTGGGTGCAGCGGCCGTAGTTGGCTGCGCCGGGGTCGTGCAGCCGCAGCTCGGTGCTCGCACACACGGGGCACAAGGTGCTAGGTGCTGTCCGCGGTGCTGAAACCGGCGGTTCGGCCGTGCCGGGGTCTCGGGGAGCGGGCTGGGCTTTGGGCGCGGACACCGGACGCCGGGCCGCCTCCTCGGGTTCGGCTTTGGAGTCGAAGAGGCCGAACTTGTTGACGACCGAGGACACGGCGCTGAGCGGGCGGCCGTCCGACAGGAAGCTGGGCATCATGCTGGCGGGGGGAGGAGGCGAGCCCGGGGCTGCCGAACTCTCTGCCTGGGCTGGGGACTCTGGCAACTCCTGGGCGGGGGCTCCCGCTCCCGGCTCTGGCTCCGCTCGGCCCCCTCCACTCGTCTGAGGGATCCTGCAACGCAAAGACAGCGCTGTTTACAGGCAGCAGCCGAGCCCACGCACCGCGCTCGCTCCCGCGCCGCGCGTTTGGATCCCGCCTCTGCTGACGTTGGGCCGGCAGCGCGCACTACGCGCTCACGACCCTTAAAGAGATAGCCCGGCCGACAAGGCTGTCGCAAGGCTTTGCGGTGCGGAACAGGGACGGTAGACTGCGCGCTCCTGGAAACCTGGTCTAGACTCGGAGACGGGCTGCGCGCTCCTGGAAACCTGGTCTAGACATGGAGACGGGCTGCGCGCTCCCGCGGTGACCCAAGCAACGCCGCCGGCGTCCCTTACTGCTGCAGGACCCGCAGCTGGTCTGTGAGCGGGGGCGCGCCGCGGGGCAACGGGCCGAGCGGTCTGGGGAACAGTGCATTTACACCCGGAGCGCGCACGGCTCCCGGAGACGTGCCTGCCTGCCGACATGACAGCGCAGATATTCCTGCGGTCTTCGTCGCTCAGCCGCCGGAGATCGGGTTCCTGAACCGGGGGCAAAAGGTGCGGAGGTACCGGGGTGTCATCGGCGCTGATCTCGTTGCCCATGGCTGGCCCGCTCCCTCACCCCCGGACCCACACGCCGCAACGCGCATGCCCCCAGCTGCTGCCAAAAATCTGCAGCATCCTGCTAACCTTCGGCTAAACTCGCGGTGCGCACCCCCGCCCCTTTCCCGCCGCCGTCTTTCCCTGCATCCTTGCGGACTCCGCGCTCCCGCCTCCATCCTTTCCAGCTGATTCGACCTGACAGTCCACACCCAGGCTCGTGCCCGCCGCTGGGACCAGTATCCGGTCTCCACGTTAAAACCCGGAGCCTCTTCCTCGTCACCCATTTCACCCACTCCCTCCATTCCCCCTCTTCTTCCTCCTACCTCCAGAGCCCGGCTCACCAACGGGCATCTGCCCTGCTCCCCGATCTAAGTCTCCACATTGTAGACTCTGACCTATCCGCTGAGACCACGTTCATAAACAGTTTCATCCTCTGTGATCCCCCTCCCCCCCACACGGTGCTCCCCACCTCTGTCAGCGGAGGGAGGAGCCCCGCAGCCCGCCCCCTTCCTTCCCCACCCTGTGGTCAACCGGCGTCTCTGACACACGGAATAAAACTGACGGCGTTTCATTGAACAGCGCTGTACAGGCCGTTCGGCCCACGATGCTGTGCCAACCTTTTAACCCACTCGAAGATAAATCTAACCTTTCCCTCCTACATAACCCTCCATTTTTCTATCGTCTATGTGCCTATCTAAGAGTATCTTAAATGCTCCTACTGAATCTGCCTCTAACGTCAGCCATTGCAGCGCGTAACGGGCACCTTCCACTTTTTGTTTAAAAAAAACTTACCGCTAACAACCGCCCTATACTTTTCCTCCAATCACTTTTAAGTTATGCCTCTTGTATTAGCCATTTTCTCTGTGCAAATATGTCTCTGGCTGCCCACTTGATCAACGTCTCTTTTAATCTTGTACACTCCGATCAAGCCACATCTCATCCTCCGCTCCAAAGAGAAAACCCCTAGCTCACCCAACCTATCCTCATTAGACTCGGACACTGGCTGAGAAACAGATGAGAACAAGCAACCAGCTGTCCGGGGAGGAGGCGAGAGCAGCATTGGGATTACCTTCTACTGCAAGGGCTTGAAGGAAGGTGTCACTGTGCAACTGACAGCCAAGGGCTGCCGTCTGTGCGATGAAGTGCTTCGTGCATCACAACACCAACGCCCAGAGTCTGTTTACACAGTCATAAGATAGTCACGACTCAGCATCTAATGACCTATGCCTTAAGTTACATTGAGCACGGATAGAAACCAGGCCTTTTGCTGTTAAAATAACGTGAACACAGATTGCCAATTGTTTGCCGGGACCTCAGCAACCCCAGCCCAAGGGATCAATAAGATTCTTGTTGTGTTCCCTGGCTCACTGGCAACACTCCATGAAGGACACAGCTCTTCCACTCTCGTAGTGAAGCATTGCTCCTCCTTGCCAATTCTGTGGGTGCCCCGGATACCGCCTGTCAGTCAAAAAAAAAACAGGTTCTGATGCGACAGTAAAAGTCCGAACTCCTTGTCCCGGTAATCGGCACTAATTCCCAACACACAACAGCCAGCAAGGGTGCTCTGTGCTGGAATAAGAGGGCAGATAATGGTGCAGGGAAGCCAGACTCTAGGAAAGTATGCAACCCTATGGCTTAGCTAATACCTTACTCCACCGGTAACATCAACCCATGGGATCCACTTGTCTGTCTGCTGGTGCACGCTGGGAGAGGCATCAGAAAGTAGATGTTAACGGGGAAGTTACAGCACAAGGCTGCGTGTATGCCAACCAGCAAAACCAGCATGCAGTAGATAGAGCTACTTACAAGCCATAGATTAGATCAACTGTTCTCTCCAGGACACAGGTTAGTTTTCAGCTGATTCAACCCACACAGGTCAAAAATCAGTCGAGTGTGCTGGATGCAGCAGGCACAACCTCATAATAGCTGTGAAAACCTGCTCTCCTGAACAGAGTCAATGCAGTAACAAAATGGACTGGCTATAGGTGTCACCCAACAATGCAGTTTCCCAATGTGCCCTATCTAATGCAGGTCTCATGGCCTCACCGTTCACTTTGTTCAGATTTCAGAATGAACTACTTTCAATCATTATATGAATTTTTGATGATATTATCACCTTAAGATTGTTACTTTCTATTCATAGAAAGTCTCCATGATTATTGTGTTAGTGTTGCCCATGACATTTCTCATGTTATTACTTTTCCCATGCTTGATAGTAAATTGTTTGGGCATCAATGTACACATTTCATCAATACCTTGCACCTTTTGCATTTTTTCAGATCCCAAACAAATTCTACTTGCTCTAGGAAATCTGGAGATGCTGGAAATCCAAAGTAACACACACAAATTGCTGGAGGAACTCAGCAGACCAAGCAGTATCAATGTAAAAGAGTAAACAATCAATGTTTCAGGCCAAGACCTGGCCAGTCCTGATGAATGGTTTCTTCTTTAAACATCAGCTGTTTACTGGTTTCCTGACCTGCTGAGTGCCTGCAGCATTTGCGTGTGTTGCTAATTCTACATACTGATCTTCTGAGGCATCCTCTCCATTGTATTATCCTATTCTTGGCTAAACCTAATTCTTCTTAATTTCCCCTCTCTCTTCTGGTTGTATCCTGGGATATTTAATACCTTGTCTCTTTGTTCCATGTCTCTGTAATGCTGATGAGATTGTACCTATTTATTTCGCCAGTAATTTATTTAACTTCTTACAAGTAAAACTGCAGAGAGCATTCATATAAGGAATCTCAGGTCTTATTGCTTTTCACTGTTCTTATGCTCTGTTTCTTACTGGAGCTGCAGGTGAATGTTCAATCTCTTAATCGTGGAATCATTGACTAATACAGCATGGCAATAGATCCTTCTGCCCAACTGTTCCATGCCAATCAAAGCTAGACCCATTTCCCCACATTTGGCTGATACCTTTCTAAACCCTTCCTATCCATGTACTTGTATCCATGTACTCTTCTGGAAAGACTATGGCTGCGATTATCCATTTTGCCACTGTACTATTGTCTCTGCTTCTTTCTAATCTCCTCCCCCCGCCCATCAGAACCATTCTCCAACTTTTTCTTTAGTTTGAGACCATCCCTGCAGACCTGCTTATGCAACTTTCTAGGATTCTGGTCACAGCCTGATTTAGGTGAAGCCCATGCCAGTGGAAGAGCTCGTTTTCTCAGTGTACTGGTGGTAGTGCCAGTTTCAACCAAAACCAAGCTTTCCCATACCAACCTCTGAGAGGTGCATTCAACATAGAACACAGAACCATACTTCACAGGGACAAAGTCTATGGATCAGGGTCCATGGTGAAAACTTAACCTGATCCAACCTCCCTGTTCATGGTCCACAGCACTGCATTCCCTACCTATTTGTGGGCCTATCTAAAAGCCCCTATAAATCTAATTCCGCCGCCTTCTTTACAGTGTATTCCAAACCTACCATTCTCTGTATACAAAAAGTGCTTTCTATTTCTCCTTTAAACATTCTCTCTCTCACCTTAAGCCAATGCCCTCTGGTATTTCATTGACACAAGAGGTACTGCAGATGTTAGAAGTCTAGAGGGATGGCCACAATGTGCTGGAGGAGGTGTGTATCCTTCACCCTGGGAAATAGTCTCTGGCTATCCATTCTATTTATGCCTCTCATAATGTTACAAACATCTAACAGTTCTTCCTTTAGCCTCTGATGAACCTCACCAGAGGTGAACAGAGAGTTCAAGACCATTCAATCTCTCCTTTTAGCTACTGCTCTCTAATCCAGGCAATATCCTGGTGAACCTCTTCAGCACCCTCTCCAAAGCCTCCACACCCTTCAAGTAACACAGTTACCATAACTGCACACAGTACTCCAACAGTGGCCTGACCCAAGTCTGATATGGCTGCATCTTCCCAGCTTTTGTAGTAATTTCCCCAACTGGAGAAGACAAGCACCCTGTATGCCTTCCTTAGCTCCCTATCTACCTCTATTGCCAATTTTAGGGAACTATGACTCACATCCCGAGATCCTTCTGAACACCAATGTTCCCAAGGATGCTGTCATTTACTGTGCACTTTTATCTTGCATCTCAATTCCAAAAGTGCAACTATTTAACTACATTGACCCAATAACTAATTACACATGATTCAGCTATTAATCCAAAATATCACAGTCTTTAAACACGAGGTTCTGCAGATGTTGGAAATCCAGAAAAGGAAACACAAAAAGCTGGACCATAAGGTGTAGGAGAAGAATTAGGCATTCGGCTTGTTCAGTCTGCTCTGACATTCCATCATGGCTGATTTATTGTCCCTCTCTGACCCATTCTCCTGTCTTCTCCCCATTACCTTTGATATACCAAACAGTTAAGAACCTATCATCTCTGCTTTTAATATACTCAATGACTCGGCCTCTTTCAGCCATCTGTGGCAAAGTGTTCCTCAGATTCACCATCCACTAGCTAAAGTAATTCCTTCTCATCTTTGGACATCCCTATTCTAAGGCTGTGGCCTCTGATCCTAGACTCATACACTATAGGAAACACCTCTCCACATTCACCCTATCTAGGACTTTCAATATTCAATAGGTTCCAATGACAACCCCATCATTCTTCTAAACTCCAACAAGTACAGGCCCAGAACCATCCAATGCTCCTCATATGACAAGTCTTTTAATCCTGGTATCATTTTTGTGAACCACCTTTGAATCTCCTCCAATGTCAGCGCATCCTTTCTTAGATAAGGGGTCCAAAACTGCTCGTAATACTTCAGGGAGAGTGTGGTAACCTGCATTAATGACTACCTTTCAGTTGCACTTACTTCAACAGTGATGAACTGTTTTGAGAGGTTGGTGATGAACTGTTTTGAGAGGCTGGTGATGAAACATATCGGCTCCTGCCTGAGATGCGACGTGAATCCGCTCTAATTTGCTTACCGGAGCAACAGGTCCACAGCTGTTGCCATTTCATTGGCTCTTCACTCCACTCTGGAACATCTGGACAGCAAAGATGCATACATCAGGATGCTCTTTATCGATCACAGCTCAGCATTCAATACCCTCATCCCCTCAAAACTAATCAGTAGGCTCCAAAGCCTTTCTCTCTGTACTTCCTTGTACAATTGGATCCTGGGTTTGCTCACTTGCAGACCCAGTCAGTTTGGATTGGCAGCAACATCTCCTCCACAATCTCCATCAGCACAGGTGCAGTACAAGGCTATGTGCTCAGCCCATTGCTCTATTCCCTTTACACTTATGACTGTGTGGCGAAACACAGCTCCAATGCCTTATTTAAGTCTGCTGATGACACCAGTGTGATGGGCCAAATCAAAGGTGGCTCCTGACTGAATGGGTCAAGAAGTTGGAGCTGGAGTTAGATGTAGTTAAGGTAATCCAGGAGGCTGAAGTCATCATAGATGAGGTTTTGGAAAAGCTGGTCACACCCAGAGAACATGCTTTGGGCAGTAGATTGGTGACCACCAGAAGAAGTAAGGGGTTTAAGCAGTTGGTGCAGAATTCCCCTATAGCCATTGACCTCAGCAACCTGTTCGGATGTTGCTGGGGGTAATGACCTTTTGGATTATGCAGTAGCAGCCAGGCTAGTGACACTGTGGCTGGCTCTGAGGATCAGCAGGGAAGGGAGGGCGGTAGTGATGGGGGAATCAGTAGTTATGGGGACAGACAGGAGATCCCGTAGCCGCAAAAGAGACACCAGGATGGTTTGTTGCCTCTCGGGTGCTAGGGTCCATGATGTATTGGAGCTGCTGCAGGGTATTCTCAAGGTGGAGGGAGAACAGCCAGAACATTGTGGATATTAGCACCAACGATATGGGCAGAAAGGGGTCCTATGCAGTTGGTACGTAGAGTTAGGAAAGAGGCTGAAGAGAAGGACCTACAAGGTAGTAATCTCCAGATTACTCCTGGTACCATGGGCCAATGCAGGTAGGAATGGGTAGATAGCACAAATGAATGAGTTGATGAGGAGACGGTGCAGTGGGCAAGGTTTCTTGGATCACTGGAATCTTTTCTGGGGAAGGAGTGACCTGTACAAGGGGAACCAATATCCTAGCCGGGAGGTTTGCTAATGCTACTTGGGAGGGTTTAATCTAATTTTCCAGGAGTTAGGAACCAGGTCACTGAGTGAAAGTTCAAACAGGAAGGTAGATGCCAAGGAAATTATTGAAAGGCAAAATTGAAATAATAAGTATGATGGGTCAGATAGATTGAAGTGTGTGTATGAACTTAGAGCATGGATCAATATATGGAACTATGATTCTGTGGCCATTACTGAAAGTTGGTTGAGAGAGGGGCAGGAATGGGAGATTACTGTACCAAGTTTTCAAAGTTTTTGAAAAGATAGAGAAGGAAGTAAAAGAGGAGGGGAGTTGCACTACTAATATAGCTACACTCAGGGATGACACAATGGAGGGTTCAGACACTGAGTCCATTTGGGTAGAACTCAAGAATAAGAAGGGTGCAATCACACTGATGAGATGGTACTAAAGGCCCCCAAGAGCCGCCAGGAGATTGAGGAACAGATATATAAACAGACTAAGGAAATGTGTAAAAATAGTATGGTTGTTATGGGGGATTTCAACTGCCCAAATATAAACTGGGCCCTTCTTAGTGCAAGGGGTTTAAATGAGGCAGAATTTTTTAAGTGTATCCAGGAGGATTTATTAAATCAATATCTGGACAGTTCAACAAGAGTGTTGGACAATGAGTCTGGCTAGACGTTGGGTAATGAGCCTGTCTAGGTGACATTTCAGTGGGTGAGCCATTAGGGAACAGTGACAACTCCTTAACATTCAGGAGAGCTATAGATAAGGACAGGTATGGTCCTTGCGGGAGAGTTTTAAGTTGGAGTAGGGTAAATTATGAGGGCACTAGGCAGAAAATAAGAAGAGCTAATTGGGAACACTTTTTTTTCTGGCAAGTACACTTCAGACACATGGAGGGTGTTTAAAGAACAATTGCATGGAGTATAGGAAAGTTATGTTCCTGTTAGAAGGAAGGACAGGAATGGAAAGATAAGAGAACCTTGGGTGTCCAGAGCGGTGATGAATTTAATCAAGAAGCAAATGTAAAGCTTCAGAAGTCAGGATCAAATGAAGCACACAGAATTATAAAAAAGCCAGAAAAGAAATAACGAAGAGAAATAGGAAAGCCAGGAGGGGCTATGAAAAGTCCTTGACAAGTAGGATTAAGGTGAATCCTAAGGCATTCTACACATACGTCAAGAACAAGAGAATAACTAGGGAGCGGATAGGACCACTCAAGAATAAAATGAAGGACATTTGCTTTAATGCGGAGAATGTGGGTAAGATACTTAATGAGTACTTTGCTTCAATATTTCACCAAACAAAAGGACATGGAGGACCAGATGATTAGCGTGAAGTGTATAACTATGTTAGGTCATTTAGAAGTCAAGGAAGAGGAAGAGTTGGGCCTCCTAATGAGTATTAAGGTGGATATTTCCCCAGGTCCTGATGGGGTTTTACCCCAGGTTATTGAAAGAGGCAAGAGACAAAATTGCTGGGCCCTTGACCAGTATCTTTATGTCCTCTCTAGCTATAGCTAAGGTCCCAGAGTATTGGTGAGTGGCTAATGTTGTACGTCTATTTAAAAAGAAACAAAGAAAAATTCTGGGAACTCAAGACCAGTGAATCTCTCATTAGTTTTAGGGAAATTGTTGGATAAAGTTCTTAGGGATAGGATATATGAACAACTGGAAGCCCATGGCCTAATTAGAGAGAGCCAGCATGGCTCTGTGCCTACCAGGACATGTTTTAACAACTTGATTGAATTTTTTGACATGGTGACAAGAGAGGCTGATGAAGGTAGGCCAGTGGATGTTGTCTACATGGATTTTAGTAAAGATTTGGACAAAGTCCCTCAGGGGAGGCTAAACCAGAAGATTAAGATGCATGGGGCCCACAGCGAGTTGGTTGCTTGGATTCTGAACTGGCTTGCATATCGAAGACAGAGTTTAATACTTGAAGGAACTTGCTCAAGCTGGAGGTCTGTGATTCATGGTATTCTGCATTTGCTGTTTCTAATGTAAGCAAATGACCTGACTAAAAATGTAGATGGGGTGGGTTAGTAAGTTTGCAGATGATACCAAGATTGGTGGAGTTGTGGATAGTGTAGAAGACTGGCAAAGAATAAGGCATGATATAGATCAGTTACAGATATGGTCAGGAAAATGGCAGATGGAGCTTAACCCAGATAAATGTGAGGGTTTGCGCCTTGGTGGGACAAATGCAGGGAGACAGTACTACTTTGTTAAAGGCTGTTGCTGAGTAGAGAGATCTTGGGGTCCATAGCTCCATGAAAGAGGCTACTCAGGTCAATAAGGTGTTTAAGAACGCTTATGGAAGGCTTGTTTTTATTAGTCAAGGCATTGAGTTCAAGTATCAAGAGGCTATATTGCAAGTTCATAAAACTCTGGTTAGGCCACATCTAGAGTATCGCATACAGTTCTCATTGCCCCACTGCTGGAAGGATGTTGCAGCTTTGGAGAAGGTGCAGAAGAGGTTCACCAGGATGCTGCCTGGTTTAGAGAGCATGTGGTATCATGAGAGGCTGGTCAAACTTGCCTTGTTTTCTTTGCAGTGGCAGAGGTTGAGGAGAGTTCTGATAGAGGTTTACAAGATTATGAGAGGCATAGATGAAGTAGACATGGAGTATATTTACCTCAGGGTAGAAATGTCTAATACCAGAGGACCTGCATTGAAGGTGAGAGGAGGTGGGTTTAAAGGCATGTGAGGATTAAGTTTTTTACCCAGAGAGTGGTGGATGTCTGGAATGTGCTGCCTGGTGTGATTTCAGCAAATACATTAGAGGATTTTGAGAGACATTTAGATAGGCACATGAATGTGCGGAAGATGGAGAGAAATGGATGTTGTAGAGGTAGGAGGGATTAGTTTTTTGATTTATTTTTAGCTGGTTCAGCACAACGCTGTGGGCTGAACTGCCTGTTCCTGTGCTGTACTGTTCTATGTTCCATGTTAATCAGAATATAGGAGGGAGACTAAAAATCTCGTTGCATGATGCCATAACAACCTCTCGCTCAATGCCAGCCAAAAAAACAAGGAACTGATTATAGACTTCAGGTAAGGAAAACCAAAGGTCCATGAGTCAGTCCTCATTGGAGGATCAGGGGTGAAGAGAGTTAGCAACTTTAAATTCCTAGGTGTTACTATTTCAGAGGATCAGTCCTGGGCCCAGTACATTAGTGCAGTTAGATTAGATTAGATTCAACTTTATTGTCATTGTGCCGAGTACAGATACAAAGCCAAATGAAATGCAGTTAGCATCTAACCAGAAATGCAAAGAATAGTGTTATTTATAAAGAAAGTACAACAGTTCTTCCCCTTCCTTAGGGGTTTGCAAAGATTTGGCATACCATCGAAAACTTTGACAAACTTCTATAGATTTGTAATGGAGAGTATATTGACAGGCTGCATCAGAGCCTGGTATTGAAATACCAATGTTCTTGGATGGAAAATCCTACAAGAAATTGTAAGCTCGGCCTAGTCCATCATGGGCAAAGCCATTGAGCAGATCTACATGAAACACTGTTGCAGGTAAGCAGCAACAATCATCAGGGGTTCCCACCATGCAAGTCATGTTCCCTTCTTGCTGTGCCACCTGGAATAAGGTACAAGAGTGTCAGGATTCGCACCCCCACGTACAGCAGCCGTTACTACCACTCAGCCATCAGGCTCTTACACCAAAGGGGATAACTTCACTCAACTTCACTTGCCCCATCATTGAAATGTTCCCTCAACCTATGGACTCACCTTCAAGAAGTCTTCATCTCATGTTTTCGATATTTATTGCTATTTATTTATAACTGCATTTGCACAGTTTATTGCCTTCTGCACTCTGGTTGAATGTCCTAGCTGAATGTCATTGATCCTGTTATAGTTACTATTATATAGATTTGTTGAGTAAGCCCACAGGAAAATAAATCTCAGGGCTGTATATGGTGACATATGTGAACTTTGATAATAAATTTCCTTTGAATTTTGAACAAATTAGTCCTCGCCACATCTTATATAATTTCAACATAACATCCTATCTTTACGACTTAATACTTTTGATTTATGAAGGCTAATGCACCGAGTTTTCTTTATGATCCTATCTAGCTATGTCACTACTTTCAATGAATTATGAACTTTTATTCCCAGATCCCTTTCTTCTACCACACTCCTCAGTGCCCTACTTTTCACTGTGTAGGACCCATCCTGTTGCTGCTACCAAAGTGCAACACCTTGCACTTGTCTGCATTAAATTTCATCTGCCATTTTTCTGCCAATTTTTCCAGTTGGTCCAGATCCCACTGTAAGCTCTGAAAGTCTTCCTGACTATGCCCTACACCCAAATCTTGGTGTCATCTGCAAACTTGTTGATCCAGTTAACCACATTATTACTCAGATTGTTGATGTAGATGACACACAAAAATGGACACAGCACTGATCCCTGTGGCACTCCACTAGTCATAGGCCTCCAGTCAGAGAGGCAACTCTCTACTACCACTGGCTTCTCCCACAAAGTCAATGTCGAATCTAATTTACAACCTCATCTTGAATGCAAAGTGAATGAAACGTCTTGACCAACCTCCCATATAGGACCTTGTCAAGTGTTTACTAAAGTCCATGTAGACAACATTCATCATCTTGCCTTCATCAATGTTCCTGGTAACCTCTTCAAAACACACTATAAATTGGTTAGACACAACCTCCCAAGCATGAGGCCATGCTGACTATCCTTAATCAGTCCATGTCTATCCAAATACTCATATATCTAGACCCTTAGAATACCTTCTAATAATTTTCTCACAACTGATGATGTTAGACTCACCGGCCTATAAATTCCTGATTTAGCTTCAGAGCCTTTCTTAAACAACAGAACAACATTTGCTATGCTCCTATCCTCTGGTACCACACATGCTTGTAAGAATTTTATAAATATCTCTGATTTGGCCCATTCAGTTTCTGCACTTTTCTCTCACAAGGTCTGAGGAAGCTCCTTGTCAGGCCCTGGAGATTTATCCACTCTAATTTGCCTCGACAGCAAACACCTCTTCCTCTGTCATCTGTACAGGGTCCATGATCACAGTGCTGTTTTGCCTCACTTCTATAGACTCTGCGTCCATCTCCCAAGTAAATGCTGCTACAACAATCTATTTAAGATTTCCTCCATCTCTTTTGGTTCCACAAATAGATTACCATTCTGATCTTTCAGAGGAACAATTTTGTCCCTTGCAGTCCTTTTGCTCTTAACATGTCTGTAGAAGCCCTGAGGATTCTCCTTCACCTTGTCTGCTAGGGCAACCTCATCCCTTCTTTTAGCCCTCCTGAATTCTTTATCTTGCATTTCTTATACCACATAAGCACCTAATTTTCCCTGCCTGCCTGTACCTGCTATGCACCTCCTTTTTTTTCTTAACCAGGCCCTCAATATCTATTGAACACCAAGGTTTCCTAAACTTGATATCTTTACCTTTTTATTCTGCCTGGCACATACAGGCTTTGTACTCTCAAAATTTCACTTTTGAAGGCCTCTTACACCTTTGTCAGAAAACAGCCTGTCCAAATCCACACTTGACAAATCCTTTCTGATACCATCAAAATTGGCCTCCCTCCAATTTAGAATTTCAACCCACGGATCAGACCTATCTTTTGCTTTGAAACTAATGGCATTCTGATCACTAGATGCAAAGTGTTTCCCTACACAAACCTTTGCCACCTGCCCTGTCTCATTCCCTAATAGCAGATCAAATATCACACACTCTCTCTCTGAGACTTCAATGTAGTGATGAAGGGAACTTTCCTGAACACATTTCACAAGCTCTATCCCATCTAGTCCTTTCACAGTATGAGATTCCCAGTTAATATGTGGAAAGTTAAAATCACCTCCTATAACAATATTATGTTTGTTGCAACAGTTTGCAATTTCTCTACAAACTTATTCCTCAAAATCCCATGGACTGTTGAGTGGTCTGTAATATTGTTCCACTAATGTGGTCATAAATTTCTAATCCTTCTGCTTTACCATAAAGCTTCACTAGACAAGTTCTCCAGTCTGTCCTGACTGAGCACTGCTGTGACATTTCCCCTGACTAGTAACACCACCCTTCTCCCTTTAATGCCCCCAGCTCTCTCACATGTAAAACATTGGAATGCCATAATATTGAGCTTCCAGTCCTGCCCCTCCAGCAATCAAGACTCACTAATGGCCACAATTTCATAATTCCATGTGTTGATCCATGCCCTGAGCTCATTTGTTTTTCCTACATTACTTTTTGCATTGATGTATACACAACTCAGGACACTAGTCACACCATGCTCAACCTTTTTATTTTTGACTTTGTCTGAGGTCTTAACAACATCTGTCTTCACAATTTCTCCACTCTCTGTTCTGGCACTATGGTTCCCATTCCCCTGTAACTCTAGTTTAAACCTCCCCAGTTTTAACTAGAGTTGCAGGAGATTGGGAACCAAACTATCCCAGGTTATTGAAAGAAATAAGAGAGGAAATTGGCATGGCATTGTCAGAACTGTGTGTCCTCTTTAGTGTCAAGCGAAGTCCCAGATGACTGGAGAGTAGCCAAACTTGTTCCTCATTAAGAGTGCTAATGAGGCAAACCAGGAAATTATCATCCTGTGAGCCTTACTTCAGTCATTGCGGATATCTGTTTACATCAGGAAAATCGTAGATTTATTGAAGATAGTCAACATGGCTTTGAGTGGGTAATGTCATGTCTTACAAGTTTGACTGAGTTTTTTTTTGAGGAGGTGCCAAATTTGAATGAAGAGAGTTGGGCAGGGGATGAAGTTTACATGAATTCTGGTTAAGCTTTCGACAAGGTCCATATTCGTTAATCCACAAGATTAAGGTGCATGGGATTTATGAAGCTTGGTGGATTGGAATCAAACAAAACTGGCTTAGCTGCAGACGACTAAGAGTCATATAAATGGGAGTTATTCTGACTGGAGGTCTATGACCAGTGGTGTTATGCAGGGATCAGTGCTGGAACCTCTCTTGTTTGTTTTGGATGTAAGTGAAATTGGGCTGATTCGTAATTTTGCAAACATAAAAAAGGTGGACACTTGGATAACGTGGAAGATTGGCAGCAGTCTGAGTAACCTCCAAACTGACGCCATGAATATTGATTTATCCTCCTGGTAAAAAAATATTTTCCCTCCATTTGTCCCTCTTCATCTAATCCCCTGTCTGGCCTCTTACTTCTTTTCACCTGCCTTTCACATCCCCTGGTGTCCCACTTCATCCCCTTTCTCCTCCGTTGCACTCTCCTCTCCTACCTTCCTCGAGAGCCCTTTACCTTTCCCACCCACCTGGCTTCACCTATCACCTTCCAGCTAGCCTCCTTCCCCTCCCCCACCTTTTTATTCTGCTGTCTTTCACCTTCCTTTCCAATCCTAAAGAAGGTTCTCTGCACAAAACATGAACTGTTTGTCCATTTCCATAGATGCTGTCTGACTTTCTGAGTTCCTCCAGCACTTTGTGTGTGTTACTTTGGAGTTTCAGCATCTGAAGAATTTATTGTGTTTTGGATATGGTTCCAATGGGATAGAGTTTAATTAAGACACGTGAGGTATTGGGAGGTCAAACATATAAGGACATTATGCAGTAAATAGCAGGGCCTTTAGGAACATTGATATACACAGCTTCCCAAAATAAGCAACAGCAGTGAACAGGTTGGTATAGAAAGTGCAGAGCATGCTTGTCTTCATTAGTCAGGGTATTAAATATAAAAGTAGGGAAGTTATGTAGCAACTGTGTAAAACTTTGGTTAGGCCACATTGGGAGTAACGCACACAAACTGCTGGAGGAACTCAGCAGGTCAGGCAGTATCTACAGACGGGAATAAATATCAATGTTTTGGGTCCTTCAACAGTTTGAGTATCTGGAACACCTGTCTGAGAGTGGTGGAAGCTGGGGTTGCTGACAGTATTTCAAATGTGTCCTATTAAGCACTTGATGCACTTACAGTAGAAAAGGAATGTGAAAATAAAAAAGTGAAGATTCTAAAATAGGGTAAGGCAAATTTTACCAAACTGGAATTGAAACAGAAAAAGCTGGAAACATTCAGCAGGTCAGACAGACCAGTGATTGAACTGAATTGAATTAACTTTATTTCTTACATCCTTCACATATATGAGGAGTAGAAGTGTTTACACTAAATGTGCAATGTGCAACCATAGTAACTTAAAATAATTTATAATAAATAGAACTGTCAATGTAATATAGAGTACACTCAAATCAGCGTGAGTTCATCAGTCTGATGGCCTGGTGGAAGAAGTTGTCCCAGAGCCTGTTGGTCCTGGCTTTTATGCTGTGGTATCACTTCTTAGATGGTAGCAGCTGGAATAGATTGTGGTTGGGATAGCTTGGATCCCCAATGATCCTAAGGGCCCATTTTACACACCTGTGTTTGTATATGTCCTGAATCATGAGTTCACAACTACAGATGCGCTGGGCTGTCTGCATCACTCTCTGCAGAATCCTGCATTTAAGGGAAGTACAGTTCCCATACCAGGCAGTGATGCAGCCAGGCAGGATGCTCTCAATTGTGCCCTTCTAGAAAGTTCTTAAGATTTAGGGGCCCAGACCAAACTTCCTCAACCATCTGAGGCAAAAGAGGTGCTGTTGTGCCTTTTTCACCGCACAGCTGGTGTGTACAGACCACATGAGGCCCTTGGTGATGTGGATGCCAAGGAACTTGAAGTTGTTCACCCTCTCAACCCCAGATCCATTGATGTCAATAGGGGTTAATCCATCTCCATTCCTCCTGTAGTCCATAACCAATTCCTTTGTTTTTGCGACACTGAGGGAGAGGTTGTTTTCTTGACACCGCTGTGTCAGAGTTGAAAGAGAACCCGAGCTAACATGCAGGTTAAAGACTTTGTCAGAGCTCAGAAAGAGAGAGCACAAGTGGGTTTTTGTTACCAAACCAGAACTGATTTATCTAGTGACCTGCAGATGGTCCCAAAGCAGAATGGAAATCCAAGGGTTGGAGGTAAAGAGGTACACACAAAGAGAAAGGGCGGGAATGTCAAATGCAGGTCCCCCTGGGTGAGAAATGTGCATGGATAGGACGAAACAAATGCAGATATTTCACATCAGAAACACAGATTAATACTACCGTTCAATAAGATGTGAAATTAGCTTGGCGACTGGCAGTGAGGAGGAATAGACTTGCCTGTGGGAGATACTGATGGCTTGCTCAACTGGGCAGAAAATGAGTGTCAATGGAATTCAGCCTGGGGAAGTGTGATGTAATGTATATAGGGAGGTGCAGCTAGTGAAGGAATACACAATACATGGGGAGAAACTGACTGGCTTAGAGTGATAAGACATGGAAATGTAGAAGAACAGATTGATAAGATGGTTGAATGATTTCCAGCATTATCTGACACAGAATATTTGCAGGGGACTTCTGCTCAAGATCTTCAAATGGGAAATGAGGTAAAAGGTGAACCATTATCTCAGTGGTAGGCAAGCAACTAGAGAGGATCCTTAGGGATAGGATTTACGAGGATTTCAAAACCATAATCTAATTAGGGACAGTCAGCATGTCTTTGAAGGCAAGACAGCAGCTTACTTTATTAGGAGTTTGAAGAGATTTGGTATGTCAAGAAATATACTCAAAAACTTCTATAGTTGTACTGTGGAGAGCATTCTGACAGGCTGCATCACTGTCTGGTATGGAGGGACTACTGCACAGGACCAAAAGAAGCTGCAGAAGGTTGTAAATCTACTCAGCTCCACCTTGGGCACTAGCCTACAAAGTACCCAGGACATCATCAGAGAGCGGTGCCTCAGAAAGGCAGCGTCCATTATTAAGGACCTCCAGCACCCAGGGCATGACCTTTTCTCACTTATCAACAGGAAGGAGGTACAGAAGCCTGAAGGCACACACTTAGCGATTCAGGAACAGCTTCTTCCCATCTGTCATCTGATTCCTAAATGGATATTGAATCTTTGGACACTACCTCACTACTTTGTAATATACAGTATTTCTGTTTTTGCACGATTTCATATCTATTCAATATAATGTAATAGATTTACTTAATAATAATAATTATTATTATTATTATTATTATATTTTATTTATTATTTTTTTCTCTGCTGGATTATGTATTTCATTGAAATGCTGCTGCTAAGTTAACATATTTCATGTCACATGCCAGTGATAATAAACCTGATTCTGATTCTGATTCTCATTCTGATTTGTCCTACTAACTTGATTGAGTTTTTTGATGAGGTGACAAGGTGGTTGATGAAGGTTGAGCTGTGAATGTTGTCTTAATGGATTTTTAGTGAAGTGTTTGACAGGGTCCCTCATGGGAGGCTCATCCAGAAGTTTAAGATGCATGCTGACTTGGCAGTTCAGATTTAGAATTGGCTTGCCTGTAGAAAACAGAGGTTAGTGGTTGATGGGATGTAGTTTGCCTGGAGGTCTAGTGGAGATCTCTGTACTAGTGGTGCAGAGATCCATCCTCTGCAAATTGTGACTTATGTAAATGAGCCGTATGTATGGATATGTGGGTGAGTAATTTCACAGACAATACAAAGATTGGTTATGTTGTAAACAGTGCAGCAGATAATCACAGAGTACAATGATTTATAGATCATTTGTGGATAGGAGCAAAGAAATGGCACAAGGAGTTTAATACATTTACGACTGTTTACATGTTGGGAGATCGTTCAGTCAATGGCAGGACATTTAGTTGTGTTGATGTGCAGAGGGATTTTGTGGTCCAAGTCTATAGTTCCTGAAGGTGGCTGCTCAAGTTGATAGGGTGATTTGGTGAGACCAAACTGCAGATGGGAGAAACTCTGCTCTATACCGGCAAAGAAAAAGAGGAAGACCGCACACCCGCAGGTGTGGCCCTGATGTTGTCCAAAGAAGCAGCCAGAAGTTTGATAGAATGGGAACCAATGTCTGACTGTATCATCACAGCCAGATTCGAGTCCAGATTCCAGAAGGTATCCATTATCCTGTGCTACGCCCCAACTAACAACGCAGAGGAAGAAGAAAAAGATCTCTTCTACACCCAGCTTCAAGCAGTAGTTGGAAAGGCGCCTAAGCAAGATATGTTGATCGTCATGGGGGATCTGAATGCCTAAGTAGGCAGCGATAACACTGGCAGGGAGAGAGAGATGGGCCAGAATGGTTTGGGGAATATGAATGAAAATGGAGAACTCCTTACCGACTTCTGTGCCTTCAATGAACTGACCATTGGAGGTACCCTCTTTCCCCACTGACGCTGCCACAAGATAACCTGGGTCTCACCTGACCATCAAACAGAGAACCAGATTGATCATGTCATAGTCCGCCAGTGCTGGAGAAGTTCATTGCAAGATGTGAGAGCCAAAAAAGGAGCAGATATTGGATCTGACCACCATTTGATTGTTGCAAAGCTGAAGATAAAGCTGTCAGCCAAGAAGAAGCAACAGAACACGCGAATAAAGTTTGATGTTAGAAAACTACAGATGGAAGAGAGCAAGAAAGATTTCCACATCACCTTGCAAAACCGCTTTGGGGCTCTTCAAATAGAGGAACAAGATGAGAGAACAGCGGAACATGCCTGGATTACCTTCAAGCAGGCCACTGTAGGAGCCTGCGAAGAACTACTGGGAAGACCACCAGTCAACAGTAACTCTTGGATCAGGAATGAAACATGGCAGAAGGTGGAGGAGAGGAAAAAGCTCAAACAGGAGTTGAATCAGGCCAGAACCCGGCAACAGAAACAAATTTCCGCCAACAGGTACAGCGTGATGGCCAAGGAGATGAAGAAACAGCTCAGAAAGGACAAGAGGTCATACTTCAATGAGATAGCAGAGCAAGCAGAAACAGTAGCCAGTAAAGGGGACCTCAAGGCACTCTACACGACAACTAAACTTTTGAGAGGGAAGAAAAGCAAATTCAACAGACCTGTTAGAGACAAGACAGACCATCTGCTCACTTCGGTTGAAGATCAGCTGGCGAGATAGAAGGAACACTTCCAGGAAGTATTGAATGGACCACCACCACAGAACCCACCTGACCTGGAGCCTGGAGACCCACTCAACATCAATATAGGTGAAATCACCAAGCAAGAAATTCGAAAAGCCCTGAAAAGCCTGAAGAATTGCAAGGCTGCTGGAGAAGACAACATTCCTGCAGAAGCATTGAAAGAGGGTGGAGAGATTATGGTGGACCATTTGCATATACTGCTGAACTTGATATGGAGAACAGGAGAGATCCCATCAGATTGGAAGAAGGGCCTCCTTGTGAAGCTGCC
Source organism: Hypanus sabinus (assembly GCF_030144855.1). Lineage (NCBI taxonomy): Eukaryota > Metazoa > Chordata > Chondrichthyes > Myliobatiformes > Dasyatidae > Hypanus > Hypanus sabinus. Next base: position 28,518,118 of record NC_082718.1, read on the forward strand.
AAAATCTGGAGATCTTTCACTGTGTGGCAAGTGGAGGGGGATCACCTTGTTGTCCATTCCTAGCAAAGTTCTCACCAGGGTCACCTTGGAGTGGATGAAAGATGCCATTGACTAGAGACTTAGAGATGAGCAGGCAGGGTTCAGGAAAGAGAGATCATGCATTGATCAGATAGCTACATTTAGAGTCATTGTGGAGCAGACAATAGAATGGCAAACTCCATGATATGTGTGTTTTATTGATTTTAAGAAGGCATTTGACAGCCTGGACAGAAAGTCAATGTGGAGCATCTTACGAACCTATGGCGTACCGGAAGAGATGGTGAATATCATCAAGCAGCTTTATGATGGCTTCTCATGCAGAGTCATCCATGATGGGAGACTGTTCGAAGAGTTCCTGGTCACTACTGGAGTCAGACAGGGATGCCTGCTATCGCCTCTACTTTTTCTTGTGGTACTCGACTGGGCTACAAGAACAGCCTATGCTGGCTCAGAGAGAGTCATCCAGTGGATGTTAACAGGGAAATTGGAAGACCTGGCATTTGCAGATGATCTCGCTCTTCCCTCACACCAGCTTCAAGATATGCAAAAGAAAGTAGATACCTTGGGAGAGACCTCACAACAAGTAGGCCTTAAGATCAGTCAGGAGAAGACCAAAGTTCTACGCATTAATAACAAACAAAAGGAGCCATTACGGATTGAAGGACAAATAGTTGAAGATGTAGACAAATTCACCTACCTCAGAAGCAAAATCAGTAAATCAGGAGGTACAGATGAGGACATCAGAGCAAGGATCGGAAAAGCCCAACATGCCTTCACAACCCTGCGACCTGTTTGGAGATCTACGGCCATCTCTGTCAAAACTAAGCTCCGTATATTCAGCTCCAATGTGAAAGCCATCCTGCTATATGGATCCGAAACATGGAGAATCACTAACACCAGCTGCAACAAGATCCAGACCTTTCTCAACAAATGCCTCCGGCAGATCCTCCACCTCAAGTGGTACGACAGAGTGTCAAACGTAGACCTATGGAAGAGAGCAAACCAAGAGCCCATTGTATTCCAGATAAGGAGGAGGAAGTGGAGATGGGTCGGCCACACCTTGAGGAAGAGCCAGTCGAATGTCACTCGACAATCACTCGAATGGAATCCAGAAGGGAAGAGAAGAAGAGGTCGCCCAAAGCAAACCTGGAGGCGTAGGCTTTTGGATGAACTGAAGGCCGCCGGCCAAACTTGGGAGACTGCAAAAACATCTGCTAGAGATCGCAGAAAGTGGAGGACTTTTGTTGAGGCCCTATGCCCCATAAGGAGCGAAAAGGATTAAAGAAGAGTGGTAGATGCTTGGAATGTGCTGCTTGGGATGGTGGTGGAGGTGGATATAATAGAGGCATTTAAGAGGCTGTTAGGTAGGCAACTATATGTACAGAGAATGGAGTGATATGGTTTAAATGCAGGCAGAAGTAGCTAGTATAATATGTATAGTAGCTTGTTAGTTTGGCATATTCCAATGAGCTTCTGTGTTCAATATAAAATCCTGACTACTTACTCTATCAAAATCTATAATAAATTTATAAGCATAGAATATGCAACATTACAGTACAGTAAAGGTCAAAGAACAAATGGTCAAAGAGCACTGAGGCTGTCTTCAAGAAGGGTCAGAGCCGTCTCTATTTCCTGAGGAGACTGACATCCTTTAACATTTGTCGGACGATGCTGAGGATGTTCTATGGGTCTGTGGTGGCCAGTGCTATCATGTTTGCTGTTGTGTGCTGGGGCAGCAGGCTGAGGGTAGGAGACACCAACAGGATCTACAAACTCATTCGCAAGGCCAGTGATGTTGTGGGGGTGGAACTGGACTCTGATGGTGGTGTCTGAAAAGAGGATGCTGTCCAAGTTGCATCCCATCTTGGACAATGTCTCCCATCCACTCCATAATGTACTGGTTAGGCACAGGAGTACATTCAGCCAGAGACTCATTCCACCAAGATGTAACACTGAGCATCATAGGAAGTCATTCCTACCTGTGGCCATCAAACTTTACAACTGCTCCCTTGGAGTGTCAGACACCCTGAGCCAATAGGCTGGTCCTGGACTTATTTCCACTGGGCATGATTAACTTATAATTATTTAATTATTTATGGTTTTATATTGCTATATTTCTTCACTATTCTTGGTTGGTGCGGCTGTAACGAAACCCAATTTCCCTTGGGATCAATAAAGTATATCTGTCTGTCTGTCAGTACAGGCCCTCTGGCCCACTTTGATTTGCTGAACATTTAACCTACTCTAAGATTGATCTAGCCTTTCCCTACCACATAGCCTTCTATTCAAGCTATTATACTTATTATACTAGTCACTTCTGCCTGCACATAGTCCATATCACTCCATTCTCTGTGCTTTCATGTGCCTACCTAACAGCCTCTTAAATGTCTCTGTCATATCTGATCTAAGAGTTCCTGCAACGTCCCCAGTGTATCTTCCTCTGCCACCAACCCTGGCAGGGTGTTCCATGCACTCACCACTGTCTATGTAAAAAACCTTCCTCTGACCACCCCCAACCCCACACTTACCTACAATCATCTTAAAATTATGCTCCCTTTTCACCCTGGGAAATGTCTCTGGCTATCTATATGATCCATGCCTCTTATCATCTTGTACACCTCTATCAAGTCATCTCTCATCCCCCTCTGCAGGGAGAAAAGCCCTAGTTCTCTTAACCCTTCCTCATACACGAATGATTCTGGGAATGAAAGGCTTAATGTATGAGGAGCATTTGATGGCTCTGGTCTGGAGTTCAGAAGGGGCATCTCATACTACAAGGCCCAGACACAGTAGATATCGAGAGGATGTTTCCTATAGTGGGGGAGTCTAAGACCAGAGGGCACAGCTTCAGAATAGACTAATGTCCAGTTAGAACAGAGATCTGGAGGAATTTTTTTAGCTGGGGGCGGGGAGGTTGAGTCTGTGGAATTCATTGCCACAGATAGCTGTGGAGAATGTCACTGGGTATATTTAAAACAGAGGTTGATTGGTTCTTGATTTGTTAGGGCGTCAAAGTTTATTGGGAGAATGTAGAAGAATGGAGTTGAACGAGATAATAAATCAGCCTTGATGGTATGTTGGAGCATACTCGATGGGCTGAAATGGCATATTTCTGCACCTATGTCTTATGGTCATAGAATGGTCTTATCCTGTCTAATCCAAACAGTATCTTGTTAAATCGCCTCTGCATTCTTCCTAAAGCTTCTACATTCTTCATGTAATGAGGCGATAAGAATTGAACACAATATTTGAAGTGTAGTCAAACCAGAGTTTATAGAGCTGCAACACTACTTCGTGGCTCTTGAACTCAATCCCCCCAACTAATGAAGGCAAACACCCCATAGCTTTCTTAACCACCCTATCAACTTGTGCAGCAACTTTGGGAGAATCTATTCATGTGGTCCTCACAATTGCTCTGTTCCTCCACTCTGCTGAGTATCAGGACATTAACCATGTACTCTGTCTTCAAGTTCGACTTTCCCATGTATACCATTTCACACTCTTCCAGGTTGAACATCCAACATTTCTCAGCCCAGCTCTGCATCCTATCAATGACTCTTCTTAACCTATGAAAACCTTCTACTCTATCCACAACACTGCCAACCTTATTGGAAACTATGAAGGTTCCCCACAGCCTCCTACACTCCAGGCAAAAAAAAAAATCCTCGCCTATCCAGTCTCTTCCCATAACTGAAATTCTCCAATCTGGGAAACATCCTGGTGAATCTCTTTTGCACACCCACATCTTTCCTACAGTGTGGTGACCAGACTGCACACAATACCCCTGGTGGGTCTAACCAGCATTCACAAATGTTGCAATTTAACTTTCTAAATGGGATCACAAAAGGTCATTCACACATCGTATCTATGCAGGCTTCTTCAACCAGTTCCCAGTTCCTCCCATTGTTCCAGCCTTTGCCCATAGACCACTGGTTTTCTTCACTCTCTGCTGCTCATCTCCTTTCAACACTGATCCCTCCCCTCTCACAGACTGTGCTCTCTAAACTGCAGTAGCTGGCTGCACTCAATTATTTGTTATCACATCATCTCTGGTTGTTTGGCAATTACCTTCTGCTTTTAGTGTCTGACCTGTTTGCCAATGAGAAACACTCTGCTAAATCTTCCCTAAATCTTCTCTATATGTTCAGGATTTTCCAAACAAACCAGATGACACTGAACAGGAATTATTCAGCTTTCTGTGTTTGCTCCATTCAATCAGTTCATGGCTGGTCTGTCATCTCAGCATCACCCTATCCTTGGTCTGTCCACTATATCACACTAACCAATGTCCTTAATCTTGAAAGATTCTTCCATGTTCAGCTTGTTCATCATGTTCAGCTTCCATGATCAAGCCTCCACAGACTCCGGGGTAGGGAATTCTGAAAGTCATTGCCTGTAGCTCCTCCATTTCACGCACAACTGCCCTTAACCCATCCTCTCGCTGCCACACTAGGGATAGGGGTCCTCTTGTCCTCACCTACTACCCCACCACCCTCCGTGCCCAGCACATAATTCTCTGTAACTTCTGCCATCTCCAATGGGATCCCACCACTAAGCACATCATTTCCTCCCCCCTACTTTCTGCTTTCCACAGGGATCACTCCCTATGCGACCCCCTTGTCCATTCGTCCTGTCCCACTGTACTCCTTCCTGGACCTTGCAAGCAGAACAGGTGCTACACCTGTCTCTACACCTCCTCCCTCACTACCATTCAGGGCCCCAGATGGTCCTTCCAGGTGAGGTGACACTTCAACTGTGAGTCTGCTGGGGCTCATTTACAACATTTGATGCTCTCGGTGTGGCCGCCTGTATATCGGTGAGACCCAACATAGATTGGAAGACTGCTTCACCGAGCACCTGTGCTCTGTCCGTCTGAAAAAGCGGGATCTCCTGATGGCCACCCATTTCAATTTTACTTCCCATTCCCATTCTGACCTGCCAGTCCACGGCCTCCTCTACTGTCGTGATGAGGCTACACTCAGCTTGCAGGAGCAAAACTTTTTGTTCCATCTCGGTAGCCTTCTGTCCTCTCCTGTCAGATTTCCCTTTGTCCAGGTTTTTATCTCTTTCACCAATCACTTCCCGGCTCTTTACTTCACCCCTCCCTCCTCCATGCACTTCTTCCTCCCCTGCACCCACCTTGCTCTGACCTTTCCTATCCCTTTCCAGTCCTGCTGAAGGGTCTTAGCCTGAAACTTTGACTGTTCACTCTTTTCCATAGATGCCGCCTGGCCGGCGAGTTCCTCCAGCATTTTGTGTGTGTTGCTGAGGAATGTGAACCCTCCCTTCACTCTGTCAGGTCATGAAGCTATGGGGGAATACAGCACAGAAAAGGCCCTTTGGCCCATTGATTCATTGCTGACCATTAGATGTCCATCCTTAACCTAACTCTATCTTGTTTTATTCTCCCGAAATTCCCAAAAAATTCCTGCCAATCACCTACACTCGAGAGGGAATTACAGTGGTCAGTTGTGCTCCTAATCCACATGTCTTTGAGGCCCTGCAACTGCCTGTACATTTTAATGAGATGCAGATGACAATGAGGGGGATGTCCCTGGTGCATGTGTGTTTGCTGTGAGTGAGACAATGAGTTTGTTAACGGCAGCCCCTTCCCCATCAGGGCAGCTCATGTGATCACATGCGGAATCTCAAAAGGAAACCCTCCCGGTCATGTGAACACAGATGTGGACTCACATTCGGGTCAGGACCTGCACTGGATAGTGGTGGAGCTGTATTGGATGGTGATGGAGATGCACTTGTTAGTGATGGAGCTACAGTGGATAGAGATGGAACTGCATTTGATAGTGATGGTGCTGTACTGGATAGTGACAGAGCTGTCCTAGATAGTGATGGAGCTGCACTTGTTAGTGATGGAGCTATAGTTGTTAATGATAGAGCTGCACTGGATAGTGTTGGAGCCATACTGGATAATGATGGAGCTATACTTGTTAGTGATGGAATTGTACTTATTAGTGATGAAGCTGCACTTCTTAGATCTGGAGCTGCACTTGTTAGATCTGGAGCTGCACTTGTTAGTGATGGAGCTGTACTGGATAGTGATGGAGCTGTAATGGAGAGTGATGGAACTGCACTTATTAGTGATGGAGCTGCACTTGTTAGTGATGGAGCTGTACTGGATAGTGCTGGAGCTATACTGGATAATGATGGAGCTGCACTTATTAGTGATGGAGTTGTACTTGTTAGTGATGGAGCTGTACTTGTTAGTGATGGAGTTGTACTTGTTAGTGATGGAGCTGTAATGGAGAGTGATGGAGCTGTACTTGTTAGAAATGGAGCTGCACTTATTAGTGATGGAGTTCCACTTGTTAGTGATGTAGCTGTACTGGATAGTGATGGAGCTGTACTGGGTGGTGATGGAGCTGTAACTGTATGTTTTTCTGTTATCATGATTATATGTTCTATATGTGCTGTGTGTTATTTGTGACTATGGTTCTGTGTTTTGCACCTTGGCCCCAGAGGAAAACTGTTTTGTTTAGCTGTATTCATGTGCATGTTGAATGGCAATTAAATTGGAATTTGAACATGAACTTGTGCTGTAGTGTTCTATGTTTTAGGGGAATATTCAGGAAAACCATGCATGCAATTACCTCAGAACTTCCAGTTAGCTGCCCATTCGTGTGTACCCTTACCCTAACCCAAGTCTCGATGAGTCTGATGTGAAATAGGTATTTTATCTCATTGCTATTCCATGGCCAAATACAAGTGTATTCCAAAAACAATTATCACAAGTGCTTTAATTTGTTAGCTTTCACAAAGAAAGAGATGTATCCAATAAATAAATACTGAGCGTGGACTTCAGAAGTGGAGCTATAATTAATTAGAACACCCTGACGCTGGGCGAAATGACTAACCAAATTAAGTGGAACAGTTATTAACTGTTTCTCTTCACACCCCACCCCCTTCAGCAGACGTGGATGAAGTCAGAAAGACAGCATTGATCATTTGAACAACTTGCACGGTGACAAACTATAAACAGTCCACTTCCTTCCTGTCTTATGGAGGTGTCCAGAGACCCAACGCTTATATATTCCTTGGTACAGACAGGAGTCATGGGCTTGGGTCCATAATGCACATAATCAGATATTAGTTTCATTGTAAATTCCCCCGATATACAGGGCTGTTCTCCACCTTACTCCAGGAAATGAACCAAGGCAGGAATTCGTAGGGTTGGGGGTGGTGGGGGGAAGGGGGGAGGAACAGTGACCATCATTCTTTAAGTTAGTAATGGAAAAGATAAATTTGAAAAGGTCAGCATAGCATCGTAGGATGAAGGGTCTTACTGTGCTGGACATATAACATTTTATGTCTGTGTATCTCAGGTTAAGGTACTAAACCGGGGGGAAGGCGGTTATCAGCCGTGTGAGGGAGGGCTTGATGTAAGTAGATTGGGAACCAATGCTTGAGGATAAAATGATAGCTTAAACATCATTTAAAATGTTAGCAACACGCACAAAATGCTGGTGGAACGCAGCAGGCCAGGCAGCACCTATAGGGAGAAGTGCTGTCGACGTTTTGGGCCGAGACCCTTCATCAGGACTAAAATGTTAACTAGCAGTCCTTAGCAAAGGGAGTCCATAAAGGTTCAGGGCCAGCAGGTTCCGGTGAGAGTGAAGGGCCAAGATGGCAAGGGGATGAAACCCCAGATAAAGGGTTCTGAAGGAGGTATTTCGTAGTAGCAGCTACTGGAATAGAGTCAATCCCTTCAGATGCCCAAGGAAGAGGCATCAGGTAGAGGAGAGAACTTAAAGGTACTAGGAGGGCAAAAAGGACCATGAAGCATGTTTGGCAGGCTGGATGAAGGGGAACCCATGGACAATGTAAGTCTATCAGCAGCAAGAGGGGAGGCAGGGAGTTAATGTGTCCCCTTCGAGGCCAGAAGGGTAATCAATGTGTAAAGCTAGGCAACGTGGGTGGTGGAGTTCGAAATGAACTGTACTCGCCAAGGAGGAGAGAAGTTCAGGGAGGGGTATGTGGATAATACGGTATTAAGGAAGATGTGTTTACTGTCATGAAGGAGAGAAGGGGTGTGGAGTTGGAGGGGTGGCATTAGCTAATTTTCTTCCTCCGTACAGGTATACAAAATGATGGGGAGTATGCGTAGGATATGCATAGGTATTCAACCTATTGAGTCCCAATGCCATGTGTCTCAAATACCCTCCGATAACCAAGTCTAGCTCCTACCTTCCATGTATGGCTTGGCTATTGAAAGGAGAAGGGGCAAAGGTGGGTCACTGATGCCTTAAAACCAGTCACTTCAGGCAGATGGGGCTTGTCAGCTACGGTTGACAGCTCATCTAGGAGAAGGAAAACTGATCTTGACCCTCCACTGCCTCGTGGCTATACCTATGCATGGGGAAGGCTTTGTAACCCTTCACCTGCTTATCGATCAAGAACCTATCAATTTCTGCATTAAGTCCACTCAGTGATCTGGCCTCCACAGCCCTCTGTGGCAATGAATTCCATAGATTCACCACCCTCTGGCTAAAGAAATTCTTCCTCATCTGTTCTAAAGGATGTCCTTTTATTAAGAGGCCGTGTTCTTGAATTCCGGTAAAGCTCCCCAACTCTTTCATTAATGACGGCATTGGTGTTGCTTTGTGCACCCATGCTGAGCTCGTCAATTTCATCAACTTTGCCTCCAACTTTCACCCTGCCCTTAAATTTACTTGGTCCATTTCTGACATCTCTCTCGATCTCTCAACTCCATCTTCTGGAGACAAACTGTACACCAATATATTTTATAAGCCTACCGATTCCCATGGCTATCTTGACCATACCTCTCCCCTCTCTGTTTCCTGTAAAAATGCTATTCCTTTTTCTGAGTTACTTCATCTAAAATAGAGGGCTATGGGAAACCTTAGGTAATTTCTAATTAAGTACATGTTCAGCACAGCACTATGGGCTGAAGGGCTTGTATTATGCTCTAGGTTTTCTATGTTTCTATCTCTGCTGCATCTGTTTCTAGGATGTGGCTTTCCTTTCCGGGACATCAGTGATACCCTTCTTCAAAGAACATGGTTTTCCTTCCTCCATGCTGCCCTAACCCATGTCCTTCAATTCCTGGACACTGGCCCTCACCCCACCTTCCCACTGTTCCTTTTGTCCTCACCTACCATTGAATACGTCATTCTCCACAACTACCGCCATCGTCAATGAGATCATACCCACCAACACATCTTTACCTCCCTCCCTCTCTCAACTTTCCGTTGGGGTTGCTCCCTTAATGACCCCCCTATTTATTCATCCCTCCCCACTAATCTCCCTCCTGGCACTCCTCCCTGCAAGTGGAAGAAGTGCTACACCTACCCATTCACCTCCTCACTCCCCTCTATTCAGCAATCCAAACAGTCCTTCCAGGTGAGGCAACACTTCGCCTGCAAATCTTCTGGGATTGTCTGCTGTATCTGGTGCTCCTACTGTGGCCTCCTCTACATTGGTGAGACCCAATGCAGATTGGGGGACCACTTTATTGACCAGCTTCACTCCGAAAAAAATCAGAATTAAGTTTAATATCATTGGCACGTGCCATGAAATCTGATGTTTTGCGGCAGCAGTACATTGCAATGCATAAGTTTAAGAAACTATAAGTTACAATAAGAAGTATATACTGTATAAAAATAAGTTAAATAATTAGTGCAAAAAGAAGGCAAAAATAATAGTGTTCATTGTCCTTTCAGAAATCTGATGGTGGAGGGAAAGAAACTGTCCCTGAAACTTTGAGTCTGTATCTTCTTGGATGGTGGCAAGGACAAGAGGGCATGTCCTAGGTGACGGAGGTCCTTGATGATGGATGCCACATTTTCAGGTATTGCCTTTAGAAGGTGTCCTCAATGCTGTTGAGGCCAGTACCCATGATGGAGATGGCTGAGTTTACATCTTTCTGTATCTGTCTGCAAAAAGGCAGGATTTCCCACTGGCCAGCCACTTTAATTCCAATCCCCATTCCGACGTCTCTTCTGCCATGATAAGGCCACGCTCAGGTTGGAGGAGCAACATCTCATATTCCACCTCAGTAGCCTTCAACCTGATGGTATGAACATCGATATCTCCTTCCGGTAATTTAATCCCCCCCTTCCTTCCCTCTTCTTCAATTCACCACTCTGGCCTTCTCCTCACCTGCCATTATCTTCCCCGGTGCCTCTTCTCCTTCTCTTTTTCCCATAGTCCACCCTCCTCTCTTATCAGATTACTTCTTCTCTAGCACTTTACCTTTTCTGCCTATCTCCTCCCAGTTTTACTTCATACCCCGCCCCCACCATCTGGCTTCACTTGTCATCTTCTCAATTGAACTACTTCCCCTCCCCGCACCATCTTATTCTGGTTTTTCTCGTCCCCTTTCCTTTCCAGTCCTGATGAAGGGTCTTGGCCCAAAACATCAACTGTTTTGTTTACTCATTTCCATGGTTGTTGCCTGATCTGCTGAGTTCCTCTGTCATTTTGTGTGTGTTGCAAGGGAAACGTCTTCTCCACTTCTGACCTACCCTGGTCTTTCAGTACGCGGTAGGTTCAATGGGATTCCAACCTCATACTTTGAACTCCATTGAGTACAGGGCCAGAACAATCAAAAATGCTTCATACAATAAACAAGTTCATAGTTAATATATATTAAGATTCATGGGATCCAAGGTAGGATAGCCAATCAATGTCAGGACTGCGTAAAAAGATTTACCTTTTAATCAGGATGACAATTGAAATTTTAAAGGCAGAGTTTTGCTGAGTTGAGGAACAACCAATTAACAAGAGGCAGAATGTAAAAAGAGCTACCTTTCATTTAGGTCTGCATTCAAGATTTAACAAGCAGAGGTTTGCGGCAGTTTTCTCTGAGTTGGGCAGCCAGCAACAGAGCTCTGTCAAGAGAGCAACCTTTACATCAGGAAAACGATCGAGATTTAGAAAGTAGAGTTTCACTGCAGCTTCTCTGAGTTGAGGAGTGCCCAATTGGCAAGAGGGATTCAGTAGAAAGGGCCAATAAAAATAACTCAAGTGCAAGCAGAGTGGCCATCCTTTGAGTGTGCCAGTCTTTAGAGTGGCTTTGGTTCATCAGGCTTAGGCATGATCAGGCTTGGGTGAGATTAAGTATCTTAAGCTACTCTCTCTCTCTGTTCTTATTTTCTATTCCTCATCTGTTAGGGTACAGTAGTTTAGTGAGAATGGCTCCAGGGGCAGTGTTTTGCACCCAGTGTAGGATGTGGGAAGTCTGGGAGACCTCCAGTCTCTCCTGAGAGAATGTATTGAGGAACTGGAGCTGCAGGTCGATGATCTCGACTCATACAGGAGAATGAGGAGGTGATAGACAGGAGCTACAAGGAGGTAGTTACCCTTAGATTACAGGAGACAGGACACGGGGTGACTGTCAGGAGAAGGAGGGGAAACGTACAGCCAGTGCAGAGTACACCTGTGGCTGTTCCCCTTAATAAAAGTACGTAACTTTAGATACCATTGAGGGGGATGACTGACCAGGGGGAGCCACAGTGACCAGGTCTCTGGCACTGAGTCTGGTGCTGTGGCTCAGAAGGGCAGAGAGGTGAAGAAGAGTGTAGGGTCAATAGGGGATTCCATAGTCAGAGGAACAGAGACGAGGTTCTGTGGGCGCAAGAGAGACACCCGGATGGCCATCACTTCCCTCTGATGCTTCTCCTCTTTCTATTTCTTCCATGGTCTTCCCCCCTTCTCCATTCCTTTATCTCTTCCACCAATCGGCTTCCCAGCTCTTTATTTCACACCCCCCATCCAGTTTCACCTATCAGTTACTACCTTGAACTTCTTCTTCCCCTCCCCCTGCTTTCTTGGTCTAACTTCTCACCTTTCTTTCCAGTCCTGATGAAGGGCCTCGGCCTGAAACGTTGACTGTTTACTCTTTTCCACTGATGTTTCCTGGCCTGCTCAGTTCCTCCAGCATTTTGTGTGTGTTACCTGGATGGTAAGTTGGCTCCCTGGTGCCAGGATCAGGGATGCCAGCATGGTGACCGTGACATATTAACCCCTCGAAGCATCAGTCAGAGAAAGCAAAGGAAAGAAAGCTCAAGATTAAGTTCTTTTTTTTCTTCCCTTCTTTACCTCTGCTCAGTTGGGACAGTAGAGGTGCCAGACAGGATAGTTGAATGCTCCTCTTGCAGGATGAGGGAAGGCAAAGAGACCTCCAGTATCCCTGACGACTACAACTGTGCATCCAGCTGCAGCTTCTGACAAAACACGTTAAGGAGTTGGAGGAAGTGAACAAATTTCCGATCATTTGGGAGGCTGAGGGGGTAAAAGATAGGATATATAGAGAGGTAGTTAAACCCAAGGTGCAGGACATAGGAAAATGGGTGACAGTCAGGAAGGAGAAAGGGATTAAGGAGCCAGTGCAGAGTACCCCTGGGCCCATCCCCCTCAACAACAGGTATATCACTTAGGATTCTGTTGGGAGTGGGTTGACCTAACAGAGGAAAGTCACAGTGTTCGGGTCTCTGGCACTGAGTCTGGCTCTGTGACTCAGAAGGGAAGTGGGGAGAGGCACGCTTCAGTGACAGGGAATTTGTTAGTTAGGGGAACGGACTGGAAGATCTGAGGACAAGAATAAGATTCCCAGATGGTATGTTGCCTCCTGGTTACCAGGGTCTGGGATATCTCAGATCGAGTCCTCAGCATTCTTAAGTGGGAAGGTGAACAGCCTGAGGTGGTTGTGGTTCTTATAGATACCAGTGACAAGGATAAGATGAGTGACAAGATTCTGCATAAGGTTTTCAGGGAGTTCAGTGCTAAGTTAAAGGGCAGGACCTTCAGGGTTGTGATCTCGGGATTGCTACCCATGCCACATGCTAGTGAGGCTAGAACTAGGAAGATTATACAGTTTAATATGTGGTTAAGAAGTTGGTGTAGGAGGGAGTGCATAAGATTTTTGGATCATAGGACTCTCTTCCAGGGAAGGTGGGTCCTTCACAGAAGGGATTGTTTGCACCTGAACTGGCAGGGGACTAATATCTTATTGGGAAGGTTTGTTAATGCTGTACAGTGTGGTTTAAACTAGAGTTGCAGGGGGTGGGAACCAGAGTGCCAGAATAGTTAGTGGAGAGATTGTGGAGGCAGATTTTGGTATGATCTCAGACAAAGTCAGGAATCAAAAAAATGAGCATGGTGTGACCAGTGTCCTGAGCTGCGTACATTACAATGCAAGAAGTATCATAGGAAAGGCAGATGGTTGTGCTGAAGATGAGATAGCTGTTTTACAAACAGAGGCAATATGTAGTGAGAAAAGGCTGTCGACAGGGCAAAATTGCATTCAGTGGGATGAATTGCAATGAAAAAGGCGGACAAAATTGAAAAAGGGTGAATTCAGTACTGAAGGGGTTGTATCTGAATGCACACACTATATGGAATAAGGTAGCACACTGGCAGGTACAATATTGTAGGCATCACTGAATCATAGCTAAAAGAAGGTTGTAGCTGGGAGCTTAATGTTCAAGGATATACACTGTATTGAAAGATCAAGCAGGAAGGCAGAGGTGGCAGTGTTGCTCTGATGGTAAAAAAATGAAATGAAATCATTAGAAAGAGGTGACATGTGGTCAGAAGGTGTTAAATCATTGTGAATAGAGCTAAGGAACTGAAAGGCTAATAAGACCCTAATAGGAATTGTACACAGACCCCCAAACACTAGTATTACAATGGGAGATAGAAAATGCATGCTAAAAGGACAATGTTACACTAGTCATGGGGGATTTCAGTATGCAGATTGATTGGGAAAATCAGGTTGTGCTAGATTCCAGGAGGAGGAGCTTCCAGATTGGTTAAGAGATGGCTATTTTCAGCATATCTTAGTTGAGTCCACTAGATGATCAACTATTCTAGATTGGGTATTGTGCAATGAATCAGAATTGATTAGAGAGCATAAGATAAAGTAACCCTAAAATTTGAGAAGGAGAAGCTAAAGTCAGATGTATCAGTGTTACAGTGGTTTAAAGGAAATTACAGAGGCATGAGAGAAGAGTTGGCCAGAATTGATTGGAAAAGAACACTGGCAGGGGTGACAGCAGAGCAGCAATGGCTGGAATTTCTGGAAGCAATTCAGAAGGCACAGGATAGATACATCCCAAAGAGGAAGAGTAATTCTAAAGGCAAGCTGACACAACCTTGGCCGCTAAGGGAAGTCAAAGCAACATAAAAGCTACAGCGAGGGTATATAATAGATGATTGGGATGATTTTGCAAATCCAATAGAAGGCAAGTAAAAGGTCCTTAAGAAGAATAAGATTGAATATGAAAGTAAGCTAGCCAGTAATATTAAACAGGGTACCAAAAGTTTCTTCAGATGAATAAAGTGTGAAAGAGAGTTGAGAGTGGATATCAGGCTGCTGAAAAGTGATGCTGGAGAGGTGGTAATGGGGAACAGGGAAATGGTGGATGAGCTGAATAAGTATTTTGTGTCAGTCTTCACTGTGGAAGACATTAGCAGTATGATGGAAGTTCTAGGTGTCAGGGGTCATGAAGTGTGTGAAGTTACCATAACTAGGGAGAAGGTTCTTAGGAACCTGGAAGAGCTGAAGGTAGGTAAGTCTCTTGGGCCAGATGGTGTACACCCAGGGTTCTGAAAGAGATGGCTGAAATGATTGTGGAGGCATTATCTTTCAAGAATCACAAGATTCTGAAATGGTTCTGGAAGAAAGGAAAAACGCAAGTGTCATTCTACTTTTCTAGAAGGGAGAATGGTTGAAGATAGGAAACTATAGACTGTTAGACTGTTGGAGTCGATTTTTAAAGGTAAGATTTCAGGGTATTTGGAGGCACATGATGATATAGACCATAGTCAGCGTGGTTTCCTCAAGGGAAAATCTTGCCTGACAAGTCTGTTTGAATTCTTTGAAGAAATAACAAGCCATGGTAGACAAAGGAGAATTGGTTGATGTTGTTTACTTGGATTTTCAGAAGGCCTTTGACAAGGTGCCACACCTGAGGCTGCTTAACAAGCTACAAACCCACGGTATTACAGAAAAGATTCTAACATGGATGAAGGAGTGGCTGATTGGCAGGAGGCAATGAATGGGAGTAAAGGGAGCCTTTTCTGATTGGCTACCGGTGACTAGTGGTGTTCCACAGGAGTCCGTGTCGACCGATTCTTTTTATGGCAATGATTTAGATAAGGGAATTGATGTCTTTGTTGCAAAGTTTGCCGATGATACAAAGATAGGGAGAGGGACAGATAGTTTTGAGGAAGCAGAGAGGCTCAGAAGGACTTAGACAGATTAGGAGAATGGGCAGAGAAGTGGCAGATGAAATACAGTGTTGGGAAATGTATGGTCATACACTTTGGTAAAAGAGATGAAAGGGTTGACTATTTTCTAAATGGAGAAAAAAAATACACAAATCTGAGGCCGGATTTCCTAAAGGTTCATTTGTAGGTTGAATCAGTGGTGCGTGATGCAAATCTGATGTTTTCATTCATTTCAAGAGGACTGGAATAGACGAGATAGTAAGGATGTAATATTGAGACTTTATAAAACACCAGTGAGGCCTCACTTGGAGTATTGTGAGCAGTTTTGGGCACCTTATCTTAGAAAGCATGTGGCAAAACTGGAGAAGGTTCAAAGGAGGATCACAGAAATGATTCCAGGATTGAACAGCTTGTCATAAGAAGAGCGTTTGATGGCTCTGGGCTTTTATTCACTAGAATTCAGAAGAATGACGGGGCGACCTAATTGACACCTATTGAATGGAGAAAAGCCTTGATAGAGTGGATGTGGAGAGGATGTTTCCTAAGGTGGGGAGATGCTAAGTCTAGAGGACACACTCAGAATAGAGGGCATGCTTTTAGAAAGGAGGTAAGGAGGATTTTATTTAGCCAGAGAAAGTGGAGAACCAATGGAATTCATTGCCACAGGCAGCTGTTGAGGCCAGGTCATCTATGTATATTTTCAGCAGAGGTTGATAAATTCTTGGTCAGGGTGTGAGATTGCAGAACAGACTCAATGGACCAAATGGGCTAATTCTGCTCCTGTGTCTTATGGTTGTAATGCCCTGAATCATATTTTTTTACTGCTATGCTGTATGTATTTCATTTTGTGCAGCTCTGTAAGACTCTTTGTTCTGCTTTCAGCCTGTCTGGGTTATTGTTGAAGATAAGGGATGATGTGGAATGTGTGCCATTCAATTAGTGGGAGATGTTTCTTGGTGAGAGACAATGAGGTTGGTCTTGGGCTTTTGTTCGAGAGGAGATGAAGACAGGTCATAGCATATGATCTGGTGGGAGACCCGTTTGTTCGAGATGGATTGCAAGTGATGTTCGGAAGGTGGTATGTACTTTCACGTTGACTGAGGACCCAGAGCGTGAGTGACAGAGAAGTTCAAGATGAGCTCCAATTTGTGCATATTTGACTGTTTAATTAGAATGGGCCCTTTTCTTTTTGTTATTCTTTACTAACCCTTCAGTTAAGATTCATAAATATAATTCCTTTAATCATATGCAGAGTACTGTCTGTTATTTTGTGGCATTAATTTGTAACAGGGTAGCAAATGACACAGCATCCACACAGACCGAGGTTTGGGGTGGGATCCAGTGCTCCTCAATCTCTAAAGTGTGGCGGGGCTGGAGGTTGTCTTCCCTAGACCTACACAGCCAAGGAAACCAGGGTGTTTCATGGTCTTATGGCTAATCGGTTTAGTGATAGGAAGCAGAGGGTAGAGGTGGAAGTCAGTGACCACCAGTCTACCATGGGGATCAGTGCTGTGACCTGACCGTTACAACAGACTGTGACAGAGTAGTGGAAAAGGTATGTGGTGTGTTTGCCCTGATGGGTTGTGGCTTGGAAATAAGAGTTGGGACATTATGTTGCAGCTTCACAAAACATCAGTTGGATCATATGGAGCCTGTGGATGATCTGGAGAGATTAGACTCACTTTCAAAGACTCTGCAACTCATGTTCTCAGAATTTATTGCTTATTTATTGATTATTATTATTACATTGTTTTTTTCTTCATATATTTAGACAAATTGTTGTATTTTGCACATTGCTCATTTGTCCATTTTCATTGTCTGCAGTTTCTTATTAATTCTATTCTGTTTCTTTGTATTTACTGTGAATGCCTGCTGGAAAATGAATCTCTGGGTAGTTTACGGCAACATATGCATTCCTTGATAGTAAATTTACTTTGAGTGCAGAGGAGAATCACCAGGATGCTGACTACATTGGAGTGCATTAGTTATGGGGAGAGATTGGATGGGCTGGGATTAATTTCTCTGGAGTGAAGGGGGCTGAGGTCTGAATTCCCAGTGGGGCAGATAGTCAGGATCTCTTTCACGTGGTAGTAGTATCAAAATCGAGAAGACATGGTTTAAGATGAGAGGAAGGAGTTTTAAAGAGAATTTGAGGGAAAAGTTATTTTTACACAGCACATGGTGGTGCAGACTCGAGTGGAGCATCAACACAGAGGCTGTGTACATAAGGGCCAGAGTCACCTCTACTTCCTGAGGAGACTGAGGTACTTTGGAGTATGCAGGCCTCTCCATCGCATGTACTACCAGTCTGTTGTCTTCTATGTGGTGGTGTGCTGGGGCAAAGGCATCAACATGGGTTATGCCAACAGGCTCAATAGACTGATTAGAAAGGCTGTATCTGTTGGAACAAGGGTCCCTACAGGAAATACTGGAAATTCTAGACAATATTTCTCACTCTCTGCATGCCACCTTGGCTGAACAGAGGTGCACTTTCAGTAACAGACTAAGACTGCTCCAAAGTGTGCTATATGAGATCATTCTTACCCTCGGCCATTAGCCTTTATAATGAGCCAACCTATAGCCAGGGAAGTGATGACCCTCTCCTATTTGACTGTTTGAAGTAACTTTTTTTTAATACTTCCTTACTGCTTTTCTAATGTTTGTATATTTATATATCCATGTACTTGTAATGCTACTGTGACACTGTAATTTCCTTTGGGGTCAATAAAGTATCTATCTATCTATATCTGGAATACGGTGTCTGAGGAGATGCTAGAACCAGATACAATCACAATATTTGTCATTGAGCTTACTAGGGGGATTAGCTATACTGGATTGGGTGTTATGTAATGAACTGGAGGTGGTTAGAGAGTTTAAGGTAAAAGAACCTTTAGGAGACAGTGATCACAATACGATTGAACTCAACTTGAAATTTGATGGGGAGAAAGTGAAGTCTGATGTAATAGTATTTCAGTGGAGTAAAGGAAATTACAGTGGTATGAGAGAGGAGCTAGCCAAAGTAAATTGGAAGGAGCTACTGGCAGGGATGACAGTGGAGCAGCAATGGTGTGAGTTTCTCGGAAAAATGAGGAAGGTGCAGGGTAGATGTATTCCAAAAACAAAGAAATATTCAAATGGCAAAATAGTACAACTGTGGCTGACAAGGGAAATCAAAGCTAATGTAATCGAAGTTTCAGGGAGACAGTCATCCCTAAAAGTCAGGAGACAGGTGACTGGGTGACTGTCAGGAGAGGGAAGGGGAACAGACAGAAAGAACAGAGCACCCCTGTGGCGTTCCCATCAACAATAAGTGTACTGTTTTGGATACTGTTGGCGGGGATGACCTACCAGGGACAAGCTGTAGTGGTCGCATCTCGGGCACTGAGACTGGACCCTCAGCTCAGAAAGGAAAAGAGAAGCGCAGTAGTGATAGGCGATTTGATAGTTAGGGGGACAGATAAGAGCTTATGTGAGAGAAATTGAGAATCTTGGATGGTCCGTTGCCTCCCTGGTGCCAGGGTCTGTGATATCTTGGATCGAGTACTCAGTATTCTCAGGAGAGAGGGGGAGCAGCCAGATGTTGTGGTCCATGTGGGGACCAGTGACATAGACAGGAGTAGGGATAGGGTCCTGAAGAAGGAATATAGGGAATTAGGAAAGAAGTTAAAAAGCAGGACCTCAAGGGTGGTAATTCGGGATTGCTGCCAGTGCCGCGAGACAGAGAGGATAGGAACAGGAGGTTATGGCAGATGAATGCACCGCTGAAGAGTTGGTGCATGGGGTAGGGGTTCAGATTTCTGGATCATTCGGATCTCTTCTGGGGAAGGTCTGACCTGTACAAAAAGGATGGGTTACACCTGAACCGGAAAGGAACAAATATCCTGGTGGGCAGGTTTGCTAGAGCTGTTGAGGAGGGTTTAAGCTAGTTTGGCAGAGGGGTGGGAATCAGACTCTGAGTGCAGAGATTAGCATAGAAGGACAAGGTCATGATGCTATGTGTTCTGAGTTGGTGAGGAAGGACAAGCAGGGGACAAAACATAAATGTAGCCAGTTAGAGGGGTTGAAATGTGTCAATTTCAATGCTAGCTGTATTAGGAATAAAGGGGATGAACTTAGAACATGGATCAGTACGTGAAACTACGATGTTGTGGCCATTATTGAAACTTGGCTGGAACAAGGGCAGGTTTGGCTGATGTAGGTACTGGGGTTAGGTGTTTTAAAAGGAATAGGATGGGAGGTAGAAAAGGGGGGAAAGTAGCAATACTGGTCAAGGATAGTATCACAGCTACAGAAAGGGAGGACGCTGCAGAGGGAGTGTCCACGGAGTCAGTCTGGGTGGAAGTCAGAAATAGGAAGGGATCAATCACTGATCCCAAAAAGCCCCCAAAAAGCCCTTGGGACACCAAGGAGCAGATAAGCAGGCAGATTTTAGAATGGTGCAGGAAATACAGGGTTGTAGTTATGGGTGATTTCAACATCCCTCATATTGACTGGCACCTCCTGACTGCAAGATGAGGCTGAATTTGTCAGGTGTGTTCAAGAAGGATTCCTGTCATGGTATGTGGACCGGCTGATGAGAGGAGAAGCCGTACTGGATCTAGTTCTGGCTAATGAACCTGGTCAGGTGACAGACCTCTTGGTGGGGGAGCATTTGGTGAGAGTGACCACAACTCCCTTAGCTTCAGCACAGCTATGGAAAAGGACAAAAACAGACAAAATGGGAAAGTGTTTAACTGAGGAAGGGCTAACTATGAAGGGATAAGGCAGGAATCAGTGAGAGTAAATTGGAAACAGATGTTCAAAGGGTGAAAGCACAGAAGTAATGTGGAGGAAGTTTAGGGACCACTTGTGCTGGGTTCAGGATAGGTTTGTCCCACTGGGACAAGGAAAAAATGGTAGGAAAAGGGAACCGTGGCTGATGAAACACGTGAGGCAACTCGTCAAGAACAAGAAGGAAGCATATGTTAGATATAAGAAGCAGGAAGCAGGAGGGGCTCATGAGAAATATTGGGTAGCCAAGAAGGAGATTAAGAAAGGACTTATGAGAGCTTGAAGGGGGCATGAGAAGGCCTTGGCACATAGGATTAAGGAGAATCCCAAAGCATTCTATTGGTATGTGAAGAACAGAAGGATGACAAGAATGAAGTTGGGGCCGCTAAAGGATAAAGAAGGCAACATGTGCCAGGAGGCGAAGGAGGTTGGGGAGGTCCTAAATGAATACTTTGCTTCAGTATTCACAAGTGAAAAGGACCTTGATCAGGGGAGGTCAAAATAGAACAGGCCTGTGTGCTGGACAATGTGGAGATTAAGGAAGAAGAAGTGTTGGATCTTCTTAAAAACATCAAGATTGATAAGTCCCCAGGGCTGGATGTGATGTACCCCAGGTTGCTGCAGGAAGTGAGAGAAGAGATCACCGGAAAAGTAGCTATGATCTTTGAATCCTCTTTGGCTGCAGGGGAGATGCCAGAGGATTGGCGAATGGCAAATCTAATTCCCTTGTTTAAAAAAGGTAACAGGGAGAATCCCTGGAACTATAGACTGGTGAGTCTTACGTCGGTGGTCTGCAAACTATTGGAAAGGATTCTTAAGGATAGGATCTACGAGCATTTGGAGAAGTACAGTCTACTCAAGGATAGTCAACATGGTTTTGTGAAGGGAAGGTCATGCCTCATGAGCCTAATTGAGTTTTTTGAAGAGGTAACAAAAGAAATTGATGAGGGTAGGGCAGTAGATGTTGTCTACATGGATTTTCGCAAGTCATTTGACAAGATCCCCCATGAGAGACTCATCCAGAAAGTCATGAGGCATGGGATTAGTGGAACCTTAGCTGTTGGGATAAAAAATTGGCTTAAAGGAAGTAAGCAGAGGGTTGTAATGGAAGGAAAGTATTCTGCCTGGAGGTTGGTGACTAGTGGAGTGCCACAAGGATCTGTCCTGGGACCCCTGCTCTTTGTGATTTTTACAAATGACCTGGATGAAGAAGCAGAAGGATGGGTGAGTAAGTTTGCAAATGACACAAAGATTGGAGGAGTTGTGGATGGGGCTGTAGGTTGTCAAAGGTTACAAGAGGATATAGATAGGATGCAGAGTTGGGCAGAAAAGTGGCAGATGGAGTTTAATCTGGATAATTGTGAGGTGATGCATTTTGGAAGGACAAACCAGAAGGCTGAGTACAGGGTTAATGGTCGGTTACTTAAGAGTGTGGATGAACAGAGGGACCTTGGGGTTCAAATCCAAACATCCCTCAAGTTCATTGTGCAGGTTGATAGGATAGTTAAGAAGGTCTATGGGATGCTAGACTTCATTAATAGGTGACTGAGTTCAACAGTAGAGAAGTCATGTTGCAACTCTACAAATCTCTGGAGAGACCACATTTAGAGTATTGTGTTCAGTTCTGGTCACCTCATTATAGGAAGGATGTGGAAACTATAGAGAGGGTGCAGAGAAGATTTACCAGGATTTTAACTGGATTGGAAAACAAGTCTTATGAGGCAAGGTTAGCAGAGCTAGGACTTTTCTCTTTGGAACGTAGAATGATGAGAGGGGACTTGATAGAGGTCTACGAGATTACGAGAGGCATAGATAGGGTGGATAGCCAGTACCCGTTTCCCAGGGCATGAATAGCAAACACCAGAGGGCATATGTACAAAGTTAAGAGAGGAAAGTTTAGGGAAGACATCAGGGGTAAGTTTTTTACACAGAGGGTTGTGAGTGCCTGGAATGACTTGCCAGTGATGGTGGTGGAGGCTAAAACATTAGGGGTATTTAAGAATCTCTTGGACAGGCACATGGATGAAAGAAAGATAGAGGGTTACGGGGTAGTGTGGGTTTAGTACTTTTACTTTAAGGAAGATATGGGTCGGCACAGCATCAAGGGCCAAAGGGCCTGTACGGTGCTGCAGTATTCTAGTGTCTAGTAAAAGCAAAAGAAAGGGCATACAACAACACAATAATTAGTGGTAAGACAGAGGATTGGGAAGCTTTTAAAAGCCTACAGAGAGCAACTAAATTAATCATTAGGAGAGAAAAGATGAAATATGAAAGCAAGCTAGCAAACAATATCAAAGTGGATAGTAAAAGTTTTTTCAAGTATTTAAAAAATAAAAGGGAGATAAGAGTGGGTATAGGACTGCTAGAAAATGAGGCCAGAGAAAAAATGACAGGGGACAAAGAGATGGTAGATGAACTAAATGAGTATTTTGCATCAATCTTCATTGTGGAAGACACTAGCAGTGTGCCAGATGTTGTATTGTGTGAGGGAAGACAAGTGAGTGCAGTTACTATTACAAGGAGAAGGGACTCAAGACCAAAGACCAAAGGGTACATCAGTCACTCGGTGCCACACATAAAGTTGCTTACCAAGTTAAGAGCCCATGGTATTACAGGAAAATTACTGGCATGGTTAGAGCATTGGCTGATTGGTAGGGGGCAGCAAGTGGGAATAAAAGGATCCTTTTCTGGTTGGCTGACAGTGACTAGTGGTGTCCCGTAGGTTTCGATGTTGAGACCACTTCTTTTTATGTTGTATATCAATGATTTAGATGATGGAATAGATGGCTTTGTTGCCAAGTTTGCAGATAATAGAAAGATTTGGTGGAGGGATAGGTAGTGTTGAGGAAACAGAGAGGCTGCAGAAGGACTTAGATTAGGAGAATGGGCAAGAAAGTGGCAGATGAAAACCAGTGTTGGAAAATTATTGGTCTTGCACTTTGGTAAAAAAATAAATGTACAGACTATTTTCTAAATGGGGAGAAAATCCAAAAATCTGAGTTGTAAAGGGACTTGGGAGTCCTTATGCAGAACACCTTAAGGTTAACTTGCAGGTTGAGTCATTGGTGAGGAAGGCAATTGCAATGTTAGAATTCGTTTCAAGAGGTCTAGAATACAAGAGCAGGCATGTGATGCTGAGACTTTATAAGGCACTGGTGAGGTCTCACCCTGAGTATTGTGAACGGTTTTGGGGTCCTCATCTAAGAAAAGATGTGCTGACCTTGGAGAGGGTTCAGAGACGGTTCACAAGGATGATTCCAGGAATGGAAAGATTATCATACGAGGAACGTTTGATGGCTCTGGGTCTGTACTTGCTGCAATTTAGAAGGATGAGGGGGATCTCATTGAAACCTTTTGAAAGACCTACTCAGAGTAGATATGGAAAGGATGTTTCCTTGGGGGAGGAGTCTAGGACAAGAGGGTACCACCTCAGGATAAAGGGGCATCCATTTAAAACAGACATGCAGGGAAATTTCTTTAGCCAGAGGGTGGTAAATTTGTGGAATTTATTACCACAGGCAGTTGTGGAAGTCAGGCCGTTGGGTGTATTTAAGGCAGAGCTTGATAAGTTCTTGATTGGACATGGAATCAAAGGTTACAGGGAGAAGTCCAGGGAATGGGGCTAAGGAGGGAAAAAGAGGATCAGCCATGATTAAACAGGGAACAGACTTGATGAGTGAAATGGCTTAATTCAACTCATATGCTTTATGGTCTTTAGGCAGGCATGTGGATTGGCAGAGTATAGAAGGATGTACATGTAAGGGATTGGTGTGGATGGGCAAAAAGGTTCGTAGGGGCCTTCTTCTGTGTACCACTCTGCGATTCTTAGATCAGTCACTGTCTGTTATCAAAATAGCCAATCCAACTCCATCCTTCATCAAAGATCCCCATCATCTATCTTCTCACAGCTACCACAGGGCCAGGGGTGCAGAAATCTGAAATCTCACATCACCGGGTTCAAGAACATTTGCTTCTTGAACTAACCTACAGAGCCTTCCTCACAGTGCAGTAGTGCAAAGTTTAAAATATGGGCTGAGGTGGAGGGACGGGTTAGATTGACCATGGGCTAAGTTAAAAGGTTGGCTCTACATACTGTACTGTGCTATACCGTTCTGAGTTCTACTTCAATTACTTTCAAGATGAGTACAATATTTTAAGTAGCTGCTGTCAGTATGGATTTGCAGTGATCCACAAGGAGCACCATTAGCACAGACCTGCTGAGGCTATCGGTAAACAGAATGTTTGCTCGGTTAATTGGGCTTTACATCCAAGGGTACTTCAGTCCAGACAAAGCGGCAGTGAACAATCTTCCTCCTGCAAATGGCTGTGCAGAACCTCCACTCACAGCAAGGAGACAGTGTTCATCCAGGGTCAGAGGCAAAAGGTCAGCTCAGTCGTACAGTCCTGGAATAAAGCTACAGTCAGTGGGAGGCATCTATCAGACCAGGGGTCAGATTGTATACACTTCTAGAGATTATGTTTCCAGATGCCTGTCCATTTTTAACAGCAAACATCCAATGACAGAAGGATACATCAAGGGAGCAAACTTTGGAGGGAGTTTTTTTATTTAATATTGAGATACTTTTCAAACTGTAGGCCTCCTGGGAGGGAAATCAGAATAGTCACTTCAACACCAGTCTGTCTGCCGAGGATCACCATGTACTAAATAGGAACACGTGTTCTTAAACATGTTGGTTGTCCACCCTGGCTTCTGATGTAGCTTCCCTGAGTTCAGAGGTGACTCAAGGTGAACGCAGACCTGCCGACACTTCCACAGGTGAGACAAGAGATAGCTGACAGGACAGATGGGTGGGTAGTTATTTCCCATCAGTCTCTGCCACAACGCAAGTTTGTCCAACCTCTTGTATTAGCACATGCTCTCCAATCCAGGCAGTATCCTGACATTAGGAAAGAAACTGTGATGAGTAGACTGGTAGGACTGAAGGCTAATAAATCCCCGGGTCCAGATGGTCTGCATCCGAGGGTTCTAAAAGAGGTGGCTCAGGAAATTGCGGATGCATTGGTAATCATTTTCCAATGTTCCTTAGATTCAGGATCAGTTCCTGAAGATTGGAGAGTGGCTAATGTTATCCCACTTTTCAAGAAGGGAGGGAAGGAGAAAACGGAGAACTATCGCCCTGTTAGCCTATCGTCAGTCGTGGGGAAGCTTGAGTCCATTATTAAGGACGAAATAGTGGCACATCTTGATGGCAGAAATAGGATTAGGCCGAGCCAGCATGGATTTACCAAGGGCAAATCATGCTTGACTAATCTGTTGGAGTTTTTTGAGGGTGTAACAAGAATGTTAGACGAGGGTAAGCCAGTGGATGTTGTGTACCTAGATTTTCAGAAGGCATTCGATAAGGTGCCACATAGGAGATTGGTGAGTAAAATCAGAGCTCATGGCATTGGGGGCAGGGTTTCAACATGGATAGAAAACTGGTTGGCAGATAGAAAGCAAAGGGTAGCAGTGAATGGGTGTTTCTCGGACTGGCTGGAGGTGACTAGTGGGGTACCACAGGGCTCTGTATTGGGACCACAGCTCTTTACAATTTATGTCAACGATTTAGGATGAGGGCATTGATAACTATATCAGCAAGTTTGCTGACGATACTAAACTGGGTGGCAGTGTGACATGCGAAGAGGACGTTAGGAGAATACAGGGAGACTTGGATAGGCTGGGTGAGTGGGCAGATACTTGGCAGATGTCATTCAATGTGAATAAATGTGAAGTTATCCACTTTGGAAGCAGGAACAAGAGGGCAGAGTATTGTCTGAACGGTGTAGAGTTAGGTAACGGAGAAATGCAAAGAGACCTAGGAGTCCTAGTTCACCAGTCAATGAAGGTGAATGAGCAAGTGCAACAGGCAGTGAAGAGGGCAAATGGAATGTTCGCCTTTGTTACAAGGGGAATTGAGTACAAGAGCAAGGATGTCCTTTTGCATTTGTACAGGGCCCTGGTGAGACCACACCTGGAATATTGTGTACAGTTTTGGTCTCCAGATTTAAGGAAGGACATTCTGGCAATTGAGGAAGTGCAGCGTAGATTCACTAGGTTGATACCTGGGATGGCAGGGCTGTCTTACGCAGAGAGATTGGAGAGATTGGGCTTGTACACGCTGGAATTGAGGAGATTGAGAGGGGATCTGATTGTAACGTTTAAGATAATTAAAGGATTTGATAGGATTGAGGCAGGAAATATGTTCCAGATGTTGGGAGAGTCCAGTACCAGAGGGCATGGATTGAGAATAAGAGGTCAGTTATTTAAAACAGAGTTGAGGAAGAGCTTCTTCTCCCAGAGAGTTGTGGAGGTGTGGAATGCACTGCCTCGGAAGATGGTGGAGGCCAATTCTCTGGATGCTTTCAAGAAGGAGCTAGATAGATATCTGATGGATAGGGGAATCAAGGGATATGGGGACAAGGCAGGGACTGGGTATTGATAGTGAATGATCAGCCATGATCTCAGAATGGCAGTGCAGACTCGAGGGGCCGAATGGTTCTGCACCTATTGTCTATTGTCTATAAACCTCTTCTGCGCTGTCTTCAAAGACTCTACATCCTTCCTACAAGGGGTGATCAGAACTGCACGCACTTCAGTCATGAGCTATTATATTATTATTCTATGGATTTATTGAGTATACCTGCAAGAAAATGAATCTCAGGGTTGTATAAAATGATATATACGTACTTTGATAAAAAAATTTACTTTGAACTTTGAATATTCCAGATGTGGCCCAACTAGAGTTTTATAAAACTGCAAGTTTCCTGATTTTTAAACTCAATGCCTTGACTCATAAAGGCAAGCATGCCATCTGCCTTCTTAACCACCCTATCAACTTGTGTAGCCACTTTCAGGTGTGAACTTGGACACTCAAGATCCCTCTGCTCATCAACAGCGTTAAGGTCCTGCCCTTACAAGTGGACTGTCTCTTTACAGGTGCAGCACTTCACATTTGGGCAGGTCAAACTCCAATTGCCTTTTCTCTGCCCATATCTGCTACTGATATCCCGCTGCATTCTTTGCCAGTCTTCTATGCTATCCACAACACCACTAATTCTTCGTGTCATCTGCAGACTTACTGAGGCACACATCTACATTTCCATTCAGTCATTTATGTACATCACAAAGAGCAGAGATCCCAGTTCAGATCCTTGTGGGGCACCACTAATCACAGAACTCCCTCTAGAATAAGTCTCTTTAACCACTATCATCTATTTTCTATGGGCAAGCCAGTTCTGAATCCAAGTGACCAATTTATCATGGATCTCGTGCATCTTATTCTTCTGAATGGGCCTCTCATGAAGCGTACAAAAATCCATATGGACAACATACACAGCTCAACCATCATCAGTCATCCTTGTCACCTTGTCATAAAGGTCAATGAAGTTAATAAGAGATGACTTGCCCTGCACAAAGCCATGCTGTTTCTCCTTAATTAGGCCATGGTTTTCCAAATGCTTATTAATCCTATCCCTAAGAATTCTTCCCAGTAACTTCCTCACCACTAACATGAGACTTAATGGTCTATAGTTTCCAAGATTATCCCTTGTTCCCTTCCTGAATAATGGAACCAACTTTAGTATCTTGCTAGTCCTCCGGGACCTCAACTGTGGCTTGAGAGGACACAAAGATATTGATCTCCTTCAACCTCTTCCTTTCTCAACTTAAAACCATGTATTTGATATTTCTACCCAGGAGAAAAGATTCTGACTCTGTATGTAATCTACACCTCTTAAGTGTTATAAATTTCTATCGGGACTCCATTCAGCCTCCAACATTCCAGATAAAATGGGGTTGGCACTGTAGCTTAGTGGTTAGTACAGCACTTTACAGTACCAGTGAACTGGGTTCAATACCCGCCACTGATTGTAATGAGTTTGTATATTCTCCCTGTGACTGCATGGATTTCCTCCAGGTGCTTCAATTGCCTCACACATTTCAAAGAGAACCAGCTGGTAGGTTATTTAGTCATTGAAAATTGCCCCATGATTAGGTTAGGATAAAATTGGGGGATTGCTTGGTGGCCTGGTTCAAAGGGCCAGAAGGGCCTAATCCACACATAAGAAAACAACCCAAGTTTGGGCCACCTCTCCTTATGGCAAATACTCTTTAATCCAGGCACCATCATGATAATCTCCACGTTCTTTCTGTAATCAGTGACCAGAACTGCACACAATACTCCTAAGGTTGTCCAACCAAAGTTTTATACAGCTGCAACATGACTTCCACACTTTCATACTCTTGGGAGGTCGAACGTGAGGTGAGAAGAAACAGTTAATGTCAGGATCCTTAATGAACAGAGGGATCTTGGGGTCCAGGTGCGTGGCGCTCTAACTGTGGCCACACAGGTTGGTAAAGAAGGTGTACGGCACGCTTGTCTTTGTTAGCTGAGGCTGTGAGTTCAAAACCCCGAAAGTTATGTTACTATTTTATAAAAATCTGGTTGTTCCAGATTTGGATGATCAGGTTTGGTTGCTTCTTTAAAGGAAGGAGGTGGACATTTTGGCGAGGGTGTAGAGGAGGTTGCCTGGTTTGAAAGACATGTGCTCTGAGAGCAGGTAGGATAAATTGAGTCTGTTTTCTCTGGAATTCAGTTAGCATAAGCCATTTCAACCCTGGGGAAAGTATGCAGGCTGACTACTCTCTCTAAGCCTGACATCAATATTATGTGAGACATAGAGAGTGTAGACAGCCAGGATCTTTTTCCCAGGGCTGCAATTCCTAATAACAGAGGAATTTAAGGTGAGAGGAGGAAAGTACAAAGGAGATGAGCAAGGCAAGTTTTTTTAACATAGGGAATGGTAAGTGTACGGCCAGAATGTACAGCTAGGGGTGTTGATGGAGGCAGATAGCACATGAGAATTTAAGAGACTCTTAGATAGGCACATGAATATGTGCAGAAGGGGGTTGAAATTGTGGGGTGAAGAGTCTGTCACATGATGCACTCTTCAATGTTCTATACTTAACACCCCAAAGAAGGCAAGCACACTGTGTGCTGTCCACCGCTAAACTCTGCCTCTCTGACTTACCGCTCACTGTTGATCCTACAGGAGTTAACGTTCTGGACCAGACTGCCGCTTGACCAAATCCTTAGTCACCAGTAAAGATCCTAGTCACGAAGAAGACAATGATAGATCCACAATGTGCATTTGCTAAAAAAAGCAAAACATTTTGAACACATTTCACATCATATAGTAATTTAGTTTGAAGTCTTAGTGCCTTTGGACATTTTGGATGTCAATAAATGGAATTTGTTGCTATTTTAGTGAAGCTGAATTTTACTACATGCTTTCTGAAGCAGAAGAATGGGTCACTTACCTGCTCCGAACCTTCCTCAGGAGGTAAAATGATTTCTTTCAGCTCTGGGTTGATGAGTGTAATCTCAGCTCAAGGTCCTTGAAGCTAAGTGTGTAACCTATGGATAAACACACAAAATGGTGGAGAAAAATGCTGCCTTCAGCTTTAGGGGTAGAAGAAGTTCAATCAAGATTTTGGTTTCCATGTGGAGAGCACAGACAGCTTCAATGCTTTACTCCCCAGGTACAAGTGCTCTGCTCTATAATGTCTCTCCTGGTGCTGGAACTGAGTCATGGTAACACTTCAGAGTATAAATGAGTAATGAGCCATTTGATCAGTCGGAACTGCACAGGGCATCAAGTGATCTGTATGTGGAAGCTCTTCATTTCACAGCTGTACTTGAGATGAAACAAGAAGCAATCTTGAAGCACGACCTCCAGAAATTCAAAGATTTCTTTGCTGTACTCCAGCAAAAGAATGATTTAGATCAACTGGAATTTAAATATGCAATGTTAATGAGTGAATATTAATGTGTCATGCTCTCAGTGCACAGCAGTTTATCTCATTCTAATCCTACCACAGGAAGGAGGAAAATCCAATATGAAATGTCCATGCTCCTCTTTGGATCCAGTCCTCCTCCCGTCTACTTCTCTTGTTCTCCATTTACTGTCCTCTCTTTGTCGTGCATCATCAGGGGGATGCAAACGGACCTGTCCTGTCTCTGAGCCTCTTCTCTACTAATTCTACAGGGGACACGTGGGGAAAATTTTGGAATCATTCCCAGGTGTTTATTTCTCCCTTCATAGAAAGCTAGGTTTCCTAAGATTATTATAGCTGGGGTTGGTAATGGGGACAAGCTCCCACTTCCTATTAAATGCTCCCGATAGTGCACGCTTCAAATAACCTCCGACAACAAAGTCCAGCTCCCGGCCTTCACGTCTGGCTTAGCTACTAACCAGGTGGAACCATTTCTACTGACAGGAGAAGGGGCAAAGGCAGGTTACTAGCATCTAGAGACCAGTCACCTCAGACAGGTGGGCTCGTCAGCCATGGTTAGCAGCTCACCTAGGAGAAGGAAAACTCTGATCTCAAACCTCCGCTGCCTTGCGGCTACACCCACTGATGGGGAAGGGTTTGGGAGTAAACCCCGAGGGAAATATCTGGAGCTGACTGACAACTCCTGTGACGTTGCTGGTACCAAACTGCATTGGTCTCTGCCGTTCCTTTGCGTCCATTAGGTGCATGGAGTGGGGAAGCCTACTACATGGGCAACAGCTTGCTCTCTATATTGTACTGCCCAGGCTTGTGTATCTAGACAGCAAGGATGCAATATCCATGGTCGACCCTGACTGACTAGGGCCTCACTCACTCACTATAGAAAGCAATACTGGACTTTGCATATTCCAACAGTCAAGTGATGTATTCATTTGAGGGGAGAGATGGTAAAGAGATGACCATTGACACAAAGTGTATTGTGATCTATTTTCTTTTTGCTCCATCACTTTTCAGCACCGTCCAGATTCAAAGGGAAAGATGAATGATTTCTATAAAGTCCCTGAATGAGATGCAGGAGATTCATGGTGTTTGTGGATAAATCAGTCTAAATGCACTGAGACATTTATTAATGGCTTGAAGTGTTGTGGAAATGATTTTCCTGTGATCTTGATGAATGGTGCAGGAGATTACTTTAATTCTTCTGAAACTGGACAGCTAGAAAACTGGTTTATTTGTCATGTTTTATGTATCGTTTAGCTGCTTTGTGAGACTCACTGACTGATTGGTGCCAAAAGGCCAGGGAAAACAGAGCTCTATCTAGCACTTTGCTGGAGTTAATTCTCTGCAGAGACAATCTCATACCTGGGTACATATAGATTGGCATGGCATCTGCCCTGCATATAACCAGAACAAATTGGAGAAAGTTGTGGGCACAGCTCAACACATCGTGGAAACCAGGAAGGGGGATGGGAAGCAGGATGACAGAGCCGAGGATGAGCCAGCAGGTTATAAGTAGATGATGGGTGTAACATGAACGTAAGGAAGGACAAGACAATGATTGGGTACAAATGCAGACAGAGCAAATAGTTCAATAGTACCACAGAGGAAAAATCCAAAAGGGGTGATGAATGCAGGACATTAGGTGCTAGATTTAAATGCATGTAGCATTAGGAATAAGGTGGACAAACTCATGGTGCAATTAAAGATTGATTGGTATGACATTGTGGGCATCACTGAGTCATGGCTGAAAGAAGGCCATAGTTAGGAGCTTAACATTAAAGGAAATAATTTGTATCAAAGAGATAGGCAGGAAAGCATAGGTGGTGGTATAGCTCAGTTAGTAAGGATGGAATTACAGCTTTAGAAAGAGTTGACATAAAAATCAGAGAATGTTGTGGGTGGATTTAAGAAATTGCAAGGTGAAAAAACAACAATATGGGAATCATATATAGGCCTCCAAATAGTAGCCAAGATGTGGGGTTAAGATTGCAAAGGGAGCTGGAAAAGGCATGTAATAAGGATAATGACACAATTGTAATCAGGGTCTTCAATATGCAAAGGAATTGGGAAAATCAGGCTGGTGTCAGATGGCAGGAGAGGAAACTTGTTGAATGCCTATGAAATGGTTTTTTAGAGCAGCTTATTCTTGAGCGTACTAGGAGAAAGGTTATCTTAGATTAGATGTTGTGTAATAAACCAGATCTTAGGGAGCTTAATGTAAAGGAACCCTTAGGAGGCGGTGATCATAATATGACTGAATTCATACTGCAATTTGAGAGGGAGAAGCATAAGTCACATGTATTGCAATGGAATAAAGGGAATTATAGGGGCATGAGGGAGGAGCTTGCCCAGGTGGATTGGAAGAGGATACTGGTGGGGATGATGGCAGAGCAGACATGGCCAAAGTCTCTGGGATAGTTCACATGACACAGGATAGATATGTCCCACGGAGGAAGAAGTTCTCAAATAGCAAGGGTAGGCAATCGTGGCTGACAAAGGAAGTTAAGGACTGCATAAATGCCAAGGAAAGGGGATGTAAGGTAGCAAAAGTGAGTGGGAAGTTGGATGATTGGGAGGCTTTTAAAATCCAATAAAAGACAACTATAAAAACTATAAGAAGGGAAAAGATTAAACATGAGGGCAGACCAGCCAATAATATAAAGCAGGATACCAAAGGTTTATTTCGTTATATAATGAGTAAAAGGGAGGTGAGAGTTGAGTTTGGACCACTGGAAAATGATGCTGGTAAGGTAGTAATGGAGGACCAAGAAATTGTAGATGAATTTAATGGGTACTATGCATGAGTCTTCATTGTGGAAGACACTAGCAGTGTGCCAGATGTCTGTGAGTGTCAGGGAGTAGGAGTGAGTGCCATTGCTATTACAAAGAAAAATGTGCAAAGCAAACTCAAAGGTCTTAAGGTGGATAAGTCACCTGGGCCGGATGTACTACATCCCAGAATCCTGAGAGAGGTTGCTGAAGATCTAGCAGATATATTGGTCATGATCTTTCAAGAATCACTTGTTTCTGGCATGGTCCCAGAGGACTGGAAGATTGCAAATGTCAATCTACTCTTTCAGAAGGGAAGAAGGCAAATGAAAGGTAATTGTAGACCAGTTAGCTAACCTCAGTGGTTGGGAAAGTGGTGGAGTCCATCATTCAGGATGATGTTTCGGGGTACTTGGACTAATGATAAAATAAGTCAAAGTCAGCATGGTTTTTGTAAAGGGAAATCTTTCCTGATAAATCTGTTAGAGTTCCTCGAGGAAGTGGCAAGCAGGGTGGACAAAGGAGAGGCAGTGGATGTCACTTACATGGATTTTCAGAAGGCATTTAATAAAGTGCCGCACATGAAGCTGCTTATCAAGATAAAATCCTATGATGTTACAGGAAAGGTACTGGCATGGATAATGGAATGGCTGACAGGCAGGAGGCAGCGGATGGGAAAAGGGCCTTTTCTGGTTGGCTGCTTGTGACCAACGGTGTTCCTCAGGGTCATTATTGGGACTGCTGCTTTTCTCATTGTTTTTCAATGATTTAGATAGAGGCTTTATGGCAAAATTTGCGGATGATACTAAGTAGGTGGAGGGGTAAGTGGTGCTGAGGAAGTAATGTGATTAGAGCAGGACTTAGACAAATTGGAAGAATGGGCAAAAAAGTGACAGATGGAATACGGTGTTGGGAAATGCATGATAATGCATTTTGCTTAAAGGAGCAATAGCGTGGACTATTAACTAAATACTTTACTTTTACTTTATTGTCACCAAACAATTGATACTAGACCGTACAATCATCACAGCGATGTTTGAAAAGGGAAAGTCCGGTAGTGCAAGTCAGGTCTGGATATTTGGAAGGCACGGCCCAGATTCGGATCGGGATCCGTTCAGCAGTCTTATCACAGTTGGAAAGAAGCTGTTCCCAAATCTGGCCGTATGAATCTTCAAGCTCCTGAACCTTCTCCTGGAGGGAAGAGGGACAAAAAGTGTGTTGGCTGGGTGCGTCATGTCCTTGATTATCCTGGCAGCCCTGCTCCAACAGCGTGCGGTGTAAAGTGAGTCCTAGGATGAAAGATTGGTTTGTGTGATGTGCTGGGCTATGTTCATGATCTTCTGCAGCTTCTTCTGGTCTTGGACAGGACAACTTCCATTCCAGGTTGTGATGCACCCTAGAAGAATGCTTTCTACGGTGCACCTATAAAAATTAGTGAGGCTTTTAAAAGACAGGCCAAATTTCTTCAGCTTTCTCAGGAAGTAATGGCGCTAGTGGGCCTTCTGCTTGGTTAGACCAAGTCAGGTCATTTGTGATATTCACCCCTTAAACTTAAAGCTTTTGACCTGTTGCACCTGCACACCACTGATGTAGATGGGGTTGTGCAGTCTGCTACTCCTTCTGAAGTCAACAACCAAATCCTTCGTCTTGCTGACGTTGAGGGATAGGTTATTGTCTTTGCACCATGCCACCAGGTTCTTAATTTCCTCTCTGTATTCAGACTCATCATTACCCAAGATACGGCCTACAATTGTGGTGTCATCAGCAAACTTTTATATTGTGTTCGATGGAAACTTGGCTACACAATCATGGGTGTACAGAGAGTAGAGCAGGGGGCTGAGTACACAGCCTTGTGGGGCACCGGTGCTCAGAGTGATTGTAGAGGAGAGCTTGTCCCCTATTTTTACAGCCTGGGTCCTGTCTGTGAGGAAGTTGAAGATCCAGCTGTAGATCTGAGTGCTAAGACTCAGGTTCTGGAGCTTAGGAATCAGTTTATTTGGAATGATGGTATTAAAGGCAGAGCTGTGGTCAATGAAAAGGAGCCTTACATATGTGTCTTTATTCTCCAGGTATTCTAAGGAGGAATGTAGTGCGACAGATTGATCTGTTGCTCCGGTAGGTGAATTGCAAAGTGTCGAGGTTGACCGGTAGGTTATGGCTGATGTGTGCCATAACCAATCGCTCGAAGCACTTCTTAGCAATTGATGTCAGAGCCACTGGTCGATAGTCATTCAGGCATGGCACCTTGTTTTTCTTCGGCACCGGGATTATCGTTCCCTCCTTAAAACACGACGGGATCTTAGACTGAAGCAGGGAGCAATTGAAGATGTCAGCAAACACTCCAGCTAGCTCGCTTGCACAGGCCCGGAGAACCCGTCCTGGGATGCCATCTGGGCACGTCGCCTTCCATGGATTTATCTTCAGGAAGGCTCTTCTAATGTCTTCCTCGGTGACAATGAATCTCGATGACACCAGGTCCGGTTCATCTGGAGGGGGCAGGACACTCCTCTTCTGTTCAAATCTTGCGTAGAATACATGAAGTTCGTCAGGAAGAGAAGCGCTACAGTTATTGATATTCCCAGCCTTTTCTTTGCACCCAGTGATCTCATTTAGACTCTGCCATAGTCTACTGGCATCCCTCTGGTTAACCTGGGCTTCCAACTTGGCTCAATATTGCCTCTTGGCCCCTTTAATGACTTTCTGGAGTTCATGCCTGGATTCCATGTAGTGACTGGTATCCCCGGATCTAAAAGCCACAGCTCTAGCCTTCAAAAGGGACTGAACCTCATAATTCATCCAAGGTTTCCAGTTAGGGAATACCCAGATCATCTTGTGAGACACACAATGGGGAGAATGTTCAAACATCAGAGGTGCAGAGGGAGCTAGGAGTCCTCATACAAGATTGCCAGAAGGTTAATTTACAGCTTGAGTCTGTGGTAAAGAAGGCAAATGCAATGTTGGCGTTTATTTCAAGGGAATAGAATATACAAGCAAGGAGATAATCCTAAAGCTTTATAAGACACTAGTCAGTCTGCACTTGAATTATTGTCAACAGTTTTGGGCCCCATATCTCAGAAAGGATGTGTTGTCATTGGAAAGAGTCCAGAGGAAGTTCATGAGGATGATTCCAAGACTGAAGGGGTTAACATGTGAGGAGCGTTTGGCAGCTTTGGCCCTGTACTCACTAGAATTTAGAAGAATGCATGGGGATCTCATTGAAACCTACCGAATGTTGAAAGGACCAGATAGGGTGGATGTGGAGAGGATATTTCCTCGGGTGGGGGTATCCAGAACTAAAGGGCACAGCCTCAAAATTGAGGGGCGACCCTTTAGGACAGAGGTGAGGAGGATTTGTTTTAGCCATAGTCATATACCTTTAAAATGCTCTGCCACAGGCTGCAGTGGAGGCCAAGTCTGTGCGTATATTTAAGGTGGAAGTTGATTGTTTCCTGATCGATCAGGACATTGAAGGATATGGCGAGAAGGCAGGTGTATGGGTTTGAGTAGGATCCGGGATCAGCCATGATGAAATGGAGGAGCAGACTCGATGGGCTGAATGGCTTAATTCTGCTCCTATGTCTTGCCAACCTCCCCTCTGTGTACTCTGTCTATACTTCTCATTGCCTGAGTAGGTGGTAGTCAAAGACAGCACCTGTCCCTCTTCTCTCTTCTGTCCAATTCCATCAAGTAGAAGAACCAAAAACCTGAAAGCACATAACCACCAGGTTCAAGGACAGTTTTATCCCACACATATAACACGACTGTATTTTCCTCTAGTCTGATAAATTGGACTCTTGACCTCACAATCTATCTTGTTATGATCTTGCACATTATTTTTTCCCTGCACTGTACTTTCTCTGTTGCTGTTACATTTTATTCTGCACTGTTATTATGTTAGCTCGTTCTGGCTCAATGCACTGTGTAATGAATTGATCTGTATGAACAGGATGCAAGACAAGCTTTTCATTGTATCCCAGTACATATGATGATAATAAACCAATTCCAATTCCAACTTTTGATAACTGGTTGGTCTTTTTTTTTATTCCATTGACAAGTGTAAACATTCACTGGTTTCCTTAGAATTCTTCACAGTTTCTGATATTAATGACCATGATATTTCTATAGTCACAGCCACAGTAGAATTAAATACATTACTCACACATTTATAAAACACTGGTTATATTCAGACAGAGTTCCATGGAGAGAGAAACAGAAATGAAGTTTCAGATTGATGATCCTACAGCAGAACCAGAGAAGGAAATAACACAGTAAAGAGCAAAGCGAGAAGGCTGGAGATAACAGGGACAATCTCAAGGATGACCCAGAGCTTCCACTCACTTGTCGCTTTCATTCTCCAAGCTCTTCAAATGTGACGTCTGAGTCTTCAGCCTCCTGTCTGCTTCCGATAGGAACCTGAGGAACAGACACTCCTCTTTTATCCAGAGATGTTGCTGCTCATGGAACCAGATACAGTCTTTAACAATCTCACCCAACTAGCTGTCCCAGTCCGCTTCAGAACCAGCCTCTTCTGTATTATTCCTCTCTCCAAAGATGTTGCCTGCTCTACTAGCTGTTGTAATTGTGCTTTGGACACTCATTGAGGCTCCAGCATTCATGTTCTCTCTCTCTCTCTCTACTTACTTTCTTTAAATTATTAAATGGATGGCTGCCAGAGCAGCAGATCATCCAGAAAATCCTCATAGGGTCCCTCACCTCCCCTATGTATTTCACAAATGGCAATCGAGGCATCGCTCCTTCTTCACCCCTTGTGTTCCAGGGAATACTCGAATTTCTCTGCCCCAAGGCAAAGAGCCGAGGGAATTCAGGGAACCTCTGAAGAAGCGCAGTGACTGAGACAAAAAGGAGACAGCTGGCATGTAATTCAAACCCTCACGCTACATGAACAGCAAAAAAAAACAACAAAGGCATCCTGACATGTAGATAATCACCATTTCAAAGCAACACACACAAGAAGCATAGGACGTCCAGCATCTGCAGGCCTTCGCATGTTTGTGATCACTGTTTTAATTCTCATTCGTCATTTTACAGTATATATATGTTAAATTTGGTTTGTTTATGCACCTGATGGGCTTAAGGCATTAGAGAAATGTGCTGAGTGGTTCATTCAGACAGTTCTCGTGCACGACAGCTGACATACCGTCTGTCTTTAAGCACTTTGTTCAGATGTTCCACATACAAAGGTATCAAGATTCTAGATGAAGGGTCTCAGGCCAAAATCTTGATTGTCCACTTCCATCCACAGATGCAGCCTGACTCATTGAGTCAGCTAGCTGTTTGTTTTAAACTGGTATCTGCTGAGTAAGTTCCTTAACATGTGATTAGGCAAGTATCATTAATATTAATATAATTTATGTGGTTGTTAATTATCTTGTCAATTAAAAGTTGTGACATCACATTGGAAAGGTGACAGAGGGAATGGATGTGATAATTACTTTAAGATTAGCTTTATTTGTCATATGTACATCAAAAAAGTACAGTGAAATGCATCATTTGTGTCAAATCAAATCAGTGAGGGTTGTGCTAGGCAGCCCACAAGTATCACCATGCCAACATAGCATGCCCACTCCTTATTAGCCCTAACCACAAGTCTTTAGAATGTGGGAGGAAACCCATGCGGTCATGTGGAGAGGGCACAGACATCTTACAGACAGTGGCAGGAATTGTTGATTGCTGGCACTGCTAACTGCT
Source organism: Hypanus sabinus (assembly GCF_030144855.1). Classification (NCBI taxonomy): domain Eukaryota; kingdom Metazoa; phylum Chordata; class Chondrichthyes; order Myliobatiformes; family Dasyatidae; genus Hypanus; species Hypanus sabinus. The sequence continues at coordinate 28,556,408 of NC_082718.1, forward strand.
GCACTACCATGATGTTTTATAACTCCTCAGAGGAGGAGGGAATCTGTTCCGAGTTGCCTTGGAAACCAGGTGAACAGATAACCGTGAAATTTTCCAACTTCATTAGCCAGAGCGAAACTGGAAGATAGTTAATATTGTCCCTTAGTTTAAAGATGACAGCATAGATCTGGCAGGTAAATACATGCAGGTGAACTTTATATCAGTGGTAGGGAAATTATTGGGGAAAATTCTGATGGATAGGATTTATGTGGATTTAGAAGGGATTAGCTTAGAAAGGCATCTTGGTCAATATGGACTAGGTGGACTGAGGGGTCTGTTTCCCGGCTGTAGGTCTTGATAACTACTAGTCCATTTACTATCCCCAGCTGGAGCTTGTATGAAGGTCATTGGACAGAGCCCTAGGGAGAACGTCACTCCCTTCTTCAATATTGTACTTTCAGAGATGCAAAAGGACTTGGAGTCCTCGTACAGAATTCCCTAAAGGTTAACTTGCAGGTTGAGTCAGCGGTGAGGAAGGCAAATACAATGTTAGCATTCATTTTTAGAGGACTAGAATATAAAAGCATGGCCATAATGCTGACAATTTATAAGACATTGGTCAGATTACACAGGGTATTGCGAGCAGTGTTGGGTCCTTAACTATGAAAGCCTGTGTTGGCTTTGGAGAGGGTCCAGGGGAGGTTCACAAGAGTGATCCCCGGAATGAATGGGTTAATGTAGCTCTGCGTCTGTACTCGCCGGAGTTTAGAACAATGAGGAGGGATCTCATTGAAACCTAGTGAATGTTGGAAGTCCTAGATAGAGCGGATATGGAGAGGATGTTCCTTAAAGTGGGTGAATCTAGGACCAGAAGGCATAGCTTCAGAATAGAATAGAGATGAGGAGGAATTTCTTTAGCCAGAGAGTGGTGAATCTGTTGAATCCATTACCACAGGAAGCTGGGGAGGTCAAGTCATTGGGTGTATATAAACTGGAGGTTCATATGTTCTTGATTATTGGGTGAATCCAAGATTATGTGGAGAAGGCAGCAGTTCAGGATTGAGAGGGACAATAAATCAGCCATGATGGAATGGCAGACTAAACTTGACTGGCCTAATGACCTAATTCTGCTCCTATGTCTTATTGTCTATTTTATATCTACACAAGTGAGCATGTGGGGTCTTGGATTAACTAATGAGAGACAGCACCTCCATCAGCACAGAACTCCCTCAGTACTTTACTGGACTTCTAGCTTAGCATTTTGTCTTTAGGGCTTAGACTCGGATGAGAGGAACACTCACGGCATCATACTAGACACTAATTAGATGGTAAAATAGGAAATGAATTTTAGACATAATTAAATAGGCATTATATGCCAAGTTAAAAAATCTGTTCATGAATCATGCATTAACAAAAAGATTAGAAATACATTTAGTTATGATTATCAGGCATTCTTGTCAATGGGTAAACTGGGTCCCATCACATTTGATTCTGTATTTCCTCTGAGAACACAGAGCTCCACAACTTCTACAAATTTACTGTCTGGCTGCAAGTTGGACCATGTGGCTGTCTAGACTGCGTTTTGGCAAATCAGAAAATTTGGCTGTGTTTCTGCTACCTGCATACAGACAGAGGCTAAAGAGCAAGGTTCCAGAGATCAGGACAAATAAGGGTTGGTCACAGGAGGCAGAGGGAGGGTAACAGGATTACTTCGAGTTACTTCGAGCACTGAGCCATGTTCAAGAACTCATCTGAATGACTACTCCAGGGTCGTGACAGACTTTATTATAACAGCTGTAGTTGAGTGTGTCCCCACGAAATTGTTCAGGGTTTACCCCAATCAGAAGCCCTGGATGAATCACGATACTGGAATTTGCTGAGGGACAGATCAGAGGCATTCAAATCTGCAGAGCAAGAATGCTACAAGAATCCAGAAAGTCATCTGGGGCAGCAGAGCTTCGCTTCCAGCTGAGCTCAATGCCTCCTATGGTTGTTTTGACTTCCAGAATAGTGAGGAACCATCGTGCACCCTCATGTCTCCTGATGATCCTTTGGTCATGTGAGGACTGCCTTTGAGAGAGTGAATCCAAAGAAAGCATCTGGTCCGGACAGAGTACCTGGCCGACTACTGAAGGCTCATGCTGTCCAACTGGCTGGTGTGTTCATGGATATCTTCAACCTCTCACTCTGGCAATGTGTGGTACCCACCTGCTTCAAGCAGGCATCAATTGCACCGGTGCTCAAAAAGAATGTGGTAACCTGTCTAAATTATATTGCCCAGTGGAACTTGCATCCACAGTGATGAAGTGTTTTCAGAGGGTGGCATTGAAGCATATTAGCTCTTGTCTGAATGACAACTTGGATCCGCTCCAATTTGCTTACCAAAGCAACACGTCCACAGCAGAAGCCATCTCAATGGTTCTTCACACAACCCTGGAACATCTGGACAGCAAAGTTGCAATCATTAGGATGTTCTTTATCAACTACAGATCAGCATTTAATACTGTCATTCCCTTCAAAGCTAATCAGTAAACTCCAAGACCTGGGTCTTAATACCACCTTGTGCAATTGGATCCAGGATTTCCTCAGATCTCCTCCACAATTACCATCAGCACAGGTGCACCACAGTGATGTGTGCTTAGCCCCCTGTTCTATTTGCTTTACACTTGTAACTGTGTGGCTAAGTACATCTCCAACACCACATAAAAGGTTGCTGATGCACCACTGTTGTGGGCTGTATCAAAGATGGTGATGAATCAGCATGCAGGAGGGAGATTTGAAATCTGGCTGAGTGGTGTAATAACAACAACCTCACACTCAATGTCTACAAGACCAAGGAACCTATTGTAGATTTCAGAAGAGGGAAACCAGAGGCCCATGGGCCAGTACTCATTGGAAGATCAGAGGTGGAGAGGATCAGTAACTTTAAATCCCTGGGTGTCACTATCTCAGAGGACCTGTCCTGGACCCATCGTATAAATATAATTGCAGAGAAAGCATGACAGTGCCTCTGTTTCCTGAGGAGTCTGTGGATGTTTGGCATGTCATCAAAAACCTTGACAAACTTCTGTAGATGTGGGGTGGAAAGTGCTCTAATTGGTTGCATTATGGCCTGGTTTGGGAACACCAATGCCTTTGAGTGGAAAATGCTACAAAAGATGGCGAATTTGGCCCAGTACATCATGGGTAAAACCCTCTCAATCGTTGAGCACACCTACATAAAACGCTGAGGTAGAAAAGCGGCATCTATCATCAAAGATCCTCACCACCCAGGCCATGCTCTTGTCTTGCTGCTGCCATCAGGTAGAAGGTACAAGTGCCTCAGGCCACACACCACCAGGCTTAATAACTGTTACTATCCCTTAACCATCAGGTTCTTGAACAAAAGGAGATAACTGCACTCATTTTATGTCTAGTGTTCCTACAGACTGTGAACTTTTTATCTTGTTATTGCATGCTCTCATTATTTATTGCTAGTTATTTATATTTGCATTTGCACAGTTTGTTGTTGTTTACAGTTTCTGTTCTATACTTTTGCTAAGTATGCCTGCCGGAAAAAGAATCTCAGGGTTGTTTGTGGTGACATGTAAGGACTCTGATAATAGACTTTACTTTGAACTTTGAACCTTCCGGTATGGGAGAACAGCTGCACAAGATTGAAGTAAGTTGCAGAAACTTGTAAAACTAGTCAGCTCCATCATGGGGACTAGCCTCTGTAGTATCCAAGACATCTTTAAGGAGTAGTGCTTCAGGAAGATATCATCCATCATCAAAGACACCCATTCCTAGGACATGTCCTCTTCTCATTGTTATCGTCAGGAAGGAGGTACAGAAGCCTGAAGGCACACACTCAGCAATTCAGGAACAGCTTCTTACCCTCTGCCATCTGAAATCTAAATGGACATTAAATCCATGAACACTACCTCACTTTTTTATATTATTTCTGTTTTATTTTGCACTATTTATGTTAACTTTAACTATTTAATAGACATATATACACTTAGTGTTACACAGTTTTTTTCTCTATATTTGTCATGGTCCGGTCTGAAATCTGCATTCCGGTTCACGGTCCGGTCCACGGACTCCGGGTCCTCCGACTGTCCCTTGTTTCAGTTGGGCTCAAGCATTTGCACCTGATACTCATCTTGTTGGCTGGGAATATAAGTGGCTCTGGGACTGAGTGTAGCTGGAGGGGTTGTTCTGTCTGTTTCTACTTGGAGTAACCCACTGGTGGAAAGTGAGGTCTTTCAGTGAGTGATTTGGCTGTTCTGTAGCCTGCTAAGGTTACTGGCTGCCTTGAGTCATGAAGCCACCCCAGACTGAGCTCTCTTCCTGTCCCTCACCTCTGTCAGGTAAGCCAGGCTGATTGCTGTTACCCTCTGGTTGGTTCTGTCCTTGCTGTTCCTAGCCTCTGTTGGGTTGTGTCCTGTGCCCTGCCCAGGAGGCTAGCTCCAAGAACCCAAGTCTCTAGCCTTGAGTTACCCATGCCTCCAAGCACTCCCAGTCCCCAGAGAACCCAAGACTCTAGCCTTGAGCCACCCAAGATCTCCAAGAACCCAGGCCTCCAGCCTTGTTCTACCCAGAATGCTCTGAATGGTGTCCTGTCCTTGTTTTGTCCTGCCCTGTTCCTAGTACTTCAGTGTCTGTGTCCTGCATTTGGGTCCAGTCTCAATGCCCCCCTTATGACAATATTTATTTATCTATCATGTATTGCATTGTACTGTTGCTGTAAAGTTAACAAATTTCATGGCATATGCTGATGATGATGAACTTCTGCTTCTGATTCAAATTTTGCACACCTGTGTTCAGATGTAGGTTTATCGCCAGAGAAAGTTTTCAGTGAAACTTGAGTGTGCTATCTGATCTATTTCACTCAGGGTTTTTGACAAATTTTGATCTGCAAGGATTGGGATGTCATTCAGTGCAGTCACAGAGCTGATTGAGGATAAGAGATACAAAGTCAACAAAAGCAGTTGGCCTTCTGTTCTTTCTATATGATGCCTGGTTTTACCTTTCTCCTCCGGATGTGTTGAATCTGTCTACATTTCTTGCTGTCTTGATAAAGCAGCAGCAAAATCAGATCCCCGCACACCCCAGATGTTCATTCCTCTTCCCTCTCCCTTTGAGCAGAGATACAAAAGCCTGTAAGCATGTACCACAAAGCTCAAGGACAACTTCCATCTCATTGTTCTAAGACTATGGAATGTTTCCCTGCTAAGATACAGGATGGGCTCTTGACCTCACAATCTATCTTGTTATGATCTTACACCTGCATTGTACTCTTTAGTGATTACACTTTATTCTGTATTGCTATTTATTTGCCTTGCTCTACCTTAATGCACCGTGTAAAGAATTAATCTGTATGAACTGTAGGCAAGACAAGTTTTTCACTGTATCTTGGTACAGTTAATGATAATGTACCAATTCTAATTTGCTGTAGTTTCAAGGTGTATCTGGGCAATGCATTTCTTATTAGTCCCAATGTTTATTTCTTCCTATGCATTCCACAAAGCTCTAGGTCCAGGTCATCAATAGTGGATTGTAGACAATGGTCAGAGCTATAACATTATAATTAGAATTGATTTTCCTTATCTTGGTGTAAAAGACTGTTCCATTTTCTATTCTCCTACATATGGAAAGAGATGAATTATATTTCAGAAGTGTTGTTTTAGTTTGGATCACAGAATTCTTTTATATCCTTCTGTGTCCTTCCTATCTGTGCACCATTCCAAAGACCCTTCAGAATTTGTACTTGTATCTGCTTCCACCACCCCCTTTGACAGCAATGATCTCCAATTCCAAATAAAGTTTATAAAACTCTAGTTTGGCCAGATTTGGAGAATTGTGTTCAACTCCATTACAGGAAGGATGTGGAGGCTTCTTAGAAGGAGATCAAGAGATTTACCAGGATATTACCTGGAACAGAGGGGATGAGCTGCAGTCAGAGGTTGAACAAACTTGGATTGTTTTTTTCTGTGGATTGGCAGAAGTTGAAATTGGCAGAAAGTTCAAAGGTTCATTCACCATCAAAGCATCTATCTGTATACAATTCTGAAACTTGTCTTCGCCAGATAGCTATGAAGCAAGATAGAACATGCAAGTTGTTCAGAGAGAAACATCAAACTTACCCCACTGCACAAAAAAACAGCGTCTTGATCATCAACCCTCAAAAACAACCCCTCCCCCACACAAAAAGCTAACAGAACGCAACAAGATCAACCCCCAAATACCCTCCTCTCTTACAACAAAACAAAAAAGGAACAGGCAATTAAAAACACAGAATATTAAAAAATATGTCTGAAGAAGTCCACAGTCCATAAACACAGAACCACGATACCATCCCCCAATATCACTCTCTTTCATTGAAAGAGAGGGACACCACATGAGGCAAGGGCAACCCGCCTGCCACAATGAGCCATACTGCGATAGGTCCCTCACAGATTCCTTCTCGGCAACGATCAAAAGAAGGTGATACTGGCATGGATAGCAGAATGGCTGACAGGCAGGAGGCAGTGAGTGGGAATTAAAGGGGCCTTTTCTGGTTAGCTGCCAGTGACTGGTGTTCCTCAGGGGTCAGTATTGGGATTGCTACTTTTCACATTGCTTGCCAATGATTTAGATAATGGATATTGTGGCAAGGTTTGTGGATGATACGAAGATAGGTGGAGGATAGGTAGTGCTGAGGAAGCAGTAGGACTTAGATAAATTGGAAGAATGGACAAAAAAGTGGCAGATGGAATACAGTGTTGGGAAATGTATGATAATGCATTTTGGTAAAAGGAACAATAGTGTGGACTTTATCTAAATGGGGAGAAGGTTCAAACATCAGAGGGACTTATAAGTCCTCATGCAAGGCTCCCAGAAGGTTAACTTGCAGGTTGTGTCTGCGGTAAAAAAGGCAAATGCAATGTTGGCATTTATTTGAAGGGGAATAGGATATAAAACAAAGGAGGTAATGCTGAGCCTTTATAAGACAGTAGTCAGGATGCAGGATATCAGAAAGGATATGGTGTCATTGGATAGTATAGAAGAGTGACACAAGGATGATTCTGGGGATGAAGGGGTTAAGCTATGAGGAGTGTTTGGCAGTTTTGGGCCTGTACTCACTGGAATTTAGAAGAATGTGGGAGGATCTCATTGAAACCTACCAAATGTTGAAAGGATGAGATAGGGTGGATGCAGACAGGATGTTTCCTCGGGGGGGGGGGGCGGTTATCCAGAACTAGAGGGCACAGCCTCTGAATTGAGAGGTGACCCTTTAGGACAGAGGTAAGGAGGAATTTTTTTAGTCAGCGAGTAGTGAATCTGTGAAATGCTCTGTCACAGACTACGGTGGAGGCCAAGTCCGTGTTTATATTAAAAGCAGTCGGGGTATCAAAGGATAATGCAAGAAGGCAGGTGTACGGGGTTGAGTCAGATTTGGGATCAGCCATGATGGAATGGTAGAGCAGACTCGATGGGCTGAATGGCCTAATTCTGTTCCTAAGTCTTATGGTCTAATGGAAGGCATTTGGTGCTGAACACTCGCTCACCTTCCATATTCACCTCAATATCTCAATTTTCCTTGCCGCTTTAATCTGCAAAATGGAAAATGGAGTCAAACATCGACTTGCGCCACATGTAGACATCTCTTCACTTCGAGGCCATCCGAGTACGCGCTCACTTCCTGGAATCTTCTTAGTGACAACATAGTGCTGGATCACTCAAGTAATTCCCAAACCTAAATCATAGGCTCTAACAGTCCCATAAACACATTTAAGGAAAAAAAAACAGATGTAAGAGAAGTAAAAATGACATCTTGTGAGCTATCTGGAAGATGTTGACTTAGGGAGCATTGTCTGCTGGCACCATCTTGACATAGATTACCATTCTAACCTTCCAGAGAGCCAATTTTTCCTTTGCAATCTTTTTGCTGTTAATGTATATACATAGAATCCTTTAGGATTCTCCTTCACCTTATCTGCTAGAGCAACTTCATGCCTTCTTTTAATCTATCTGATTGCATTTCTTATACTGCATCAACACCTCGTTTGTTCTTGCTTGCCTATACCTGCTATCCGCCTCATTTTTCTCATAACCAGGTTCTCAATAGCTCTTAAAAACCAAGGTTCCCTACACTTGTTATCTTTACCTTTTATTCTGACAGGTACATACAAGTTTTGTACTCTCAAAATTTCATTTATGAAGGTCTCACACTTATCAAGTACACCTTTGCCAGAAAACAGCCTGTCTCAATCTGCACTTGACAATTAATTTCTGATATCATCAAAATTGGCCATTCTCCAATTTAGAATCTCATCCCACAAACCAGACCATAAATGCAATAGTCCAGCCCATAAATAGAAAACCACAATACCATCCTGTGATATCACCGACATTCACCCAAAGAGATGCTTTTTGGTATTACGTGAGGCAGAGAGACCTACCCACCTGCCACAGTGGGTAGGCCTATGAAGAGAGATCTGATAGAGGTTTATAAGATCAGGAAATGCACAGATACAGTAGACAGATATTCACCACCCTCTGTGAAGAACATACCACTCAGATATCAAACTTGCTCCTCAAAGAGGTGTTGCTGCACTTCAGGTGTGATAGATGATCACTGTTCTGAGCAGGAGATCTCATGTTTGCTAAGCTTACTTTCTAATCAACAGTGTCTGCCACTTGTATGATAAGTACATTTCCAACTTGCAGTTTGTTCAATTTCTGGTTGTAAATGGAAGTGAGTCTTCAGTTCTTCAAACGTAAGTGGCCAGCTTGAAGTTAAAACAAGTATTCACCATAGAAGAGCTTTGCAAACAACCTCTGTGTTTTTCAGATGCTCCGATTATGAAACCGACTGCTAGCTCACTGCACTTTATTTATTACTACTCGAGTGTAGTATATAAAACAATGGGTTGTTTAACTTGGGCTGTTTAACTTGGGTTGTTTCAAACAGACAAGCTGAATATTAGGCTGCTTATTTCAAGGAAGCTTGCAAAAATGGATGGATAATATAATCTATCCTATCAATAACTGATGTATTTATAGTTAAGGGTTTCCTGTACTCAGAAATTAGCTTCATAGCAGTAACTGTGAACTGTGAACATTAAGCTGAAATCTATATCTACGAAAGATGCTTTTAGACAATTTGTGTTCAACAAATAACTGAGGAAATATCATATGTGTGTGAAGTCATTCAAGTGGGAGAAAAAGGGTATAAATATACAGAGAAGTTCAGTCTTATTAGGAATAGGGTAAGAAACATCATGAGAAAACCTGGAAGAAACACGGGGTGAACTAAAATCCATTCTTTTAGCTTCAGTTTCTGTTGTAGACAGTATGTTCATCTGCATCATGGTATGTCTTTTTAGTTTATAGGAATTGTACCTGTGTCTTGTAAATCCTTTATTTTATACATGATATGTGTTTTCCCATTTTACCTTTGTGTTTAAGAAATGCCTTGTTTCTGGAAATGGTTTGTGGTTTAGAAATGGCTTATAATTGGGAAATGTTTAAAATAGATATCCCCTGTGAGTTTTAAATGTTGTTTGGACTTAAATGTGTATCACTGAAAATGAATGAATTATGTTTTAGCAGGAAGTATCCTCCCCTTCATAGGGATCGGGGACCCATCTCTCAAATAGTGGATATTGACAGCTAACCTCACTGTGGAGAATAAACAGGTAAGTAAATTGGTCTTTGAATATTAGGTAGTTACAGTGCAATCTCCCTTCAGTGAGTGTACTCCTGGCTATTTATATCCAGGTCTTCATTTTGAGGTTCGAACTTCTTAGTCAGCCAGCACAATATCGAAGTAAATTCAACCTCTTCCATGTAGTCTCAATGGTCATCGTTGACTGCACTCACTGCAGTGAAAACATCATTCTATTCCAGTTCTGAATGGCATAACCTAATTCATTCCTGGCTGTGTGTTTAGTTTCCATGCATTTCACTTCAATCTAATATTTGTAATTTAAGGATAGTAGAGGATTGGCTTTACAGGGGCCATCCTCATGACTTGGGAGACTTATTTTTACAAGGGGACGCCTAAATATGTTGTTCGGTTCGGTACTGCAGTCACAACATTTGCCACGTGACATCTGGCTAATTTTGATTTTCTGCTTCTGTTACCTTTCTGAGTAATTCTACGGTGTGAGTTTGGATCTCTGGACAACGTCCACTGATATTTGATTAGCCCATGTAGTTTGCCATGGAAACAATATATTAGATTGTGCCTCATCAGCATCATTGGAATAAACACATACAACTACTTCTCTTCAAAGAGGCTGAGCTGCTGACAAAACTCAGAAGCTAGCTTTCAATTGAACCAACAGCTGCGGTCAGAGGGAGATTTATCAAATAGTCACAACAGGGAAAAAAATCAGATTCCAAGGACAGGAAATAGCAAAGATTTTGGGTAACAGAAACACAGCCTTTCACTCCATTCACAAAAATAGCTCATCAATTTTATATTTAAACCTGAATTGCTTTGATCCTTGACACATACAAATATTAATGTTGGCATGATCAATGTATTGCTATTTATTGTTGATCAATACATTGCTATTTATGCAAAAATTTAATAGCTTCTGAACAGAGATGAAACAATAGAGGAGGAAGCATTAACCTTTAAAGCCTGATCTGCAGTATTAACCGGTGTTTTGCTATCAGAGAGATTAGAGGAGAGAAAAGGATTGTAGTTTTATTTTTCTTCAGTTTGAAGAATTTTAATTTAACCAGAAACTATTCATGTTGAGATCATATATATGCAGGGAGGCTGAATCTTCCCCAGCCACACTGCATCAACATCACTCATTCCCAGTCTGGAGCATGGAGCAGAGTGAAATCAAGCAGTTTAGCTGCAAAAGATGATAGTCAAAGAAAAATTCACCGTGGGAATGTAAGTATGGGAAGTATATACTTTTCAAAAGGATATGAACACGTTTGAGGAAAAAAAAGGTTCTTCATTAAATTGCCTTTGTAATCACAAATAGCGAACTGTGGTGCTTTCATGGAATCATGACTTTTCATTCCACGTTGTCAACTCTAATCGTGGTGCCTATCCACCCTAATCCCAGTTGCCTGCATTAGACTTGTACATGTCTATGCCTCCCCTATCCAACAAAAGGCCTTAATGCCTTTTCAATATTGTGATGGCATCAGTTAGTCTCAGTCTGGAAAGTCTTGCTTCAGTCTGTGTTGGTAGAGCAGCGTCTGCTGTGGCTGTAGAGGCCCACACGGGTGTGACAGTCTCGGCTTCAGCGACTGCTCTTGAAGGTGCTGTCTTCCGGTGTTGTCTTGGTACTGTTTTTTTGGCAAGAGCAGCAAGCCTCAGCTTCTCTTCTCTTTGTAGTTATACCTGTTTTGAACACTCTCGAAGCTCGTTACAGATAACCACCATCCTCTGGTGGTAAAGATCTCCCTTAGATGCCCTCACTCTCAAAATTAAATCCATGTCCTCCGGTCTTAGACTCCTCTGTCTTGGAAATAATTCTGACTTCCTTTATCCCACATAATTTTATAAACCCCAGAAAGGTTTATAAATGTTACTGAATGGGATTTTGAGGGACAGGATCTGGAAAGGTGTGGAATAGTTAGGATGACCTTGTGCATGGGAATTTAAGTCTCAGGTATTTGGCTCAGCTTTTGAAAAAGTAGTTAGATGAGGGCAGGACAGTAGACAAGGTCTACAGCAGAGTTTCCCAACCTAGGACCCACAGATCCCTTGCTTAATGGTAAAGTTTCATTAAATACAAAAGTTTAGTCACTCCTGGTTCACAGGGACTTCAGCAAGGTCTTTGAAAAATTCCATGTTGTAGACTCTTCCAGAAATGGACATTACATGGAACCCGGGGTGAGCTAGTCAATAGGATACTGAATTGGCTTGGTGGATAGAGTCAGAGGGTGGGTGTTGTGTATTTAATATGTCAGTAATATTGTATGTATGTAATTTGATTATGCATTCTTTGTTAGTTAAATAGTTAATCACATAATATATATAAAAGTACGTGAATGGCATATGTCATTATGCCACTGTGTCATACTTGTATACACCTTGCTAAAAGTTTAAGTGAAACTAGACATGCGTCTTTTGGTCTCCTTTGTTTTTATTTTAATTAATTTTATGTTTTGGAATAAGTGATGAGAAAGCTTTAAGTCAACCCAAAACAGCTACCTCCTGTTGAAGCACAACAAGACACTCAAATTTTTAAAATTTTAGAAACTGTTGAGTTTAAAAAAATCACAGCGCTTTTTTTTCCCTTCTCAAGGGGAATTTGTGTTTTTAAAAAAAGGCAGAATATGGAAGCATTCGTGGGTTCAAAACCATTAAGTACAGAGTGATAATAATCATGAATTTAAAAAAAAGAGCAGAAATGGCTGGCTACATGGTAGAGATAGACATGTTTGATTGCACAAGAGATAACTGGAATACAGATGTATACTGAGCAATTTGAGCAGTATTTGGAAGCAAATGAAATAGCCAATTGCAGCCAGTGCCACTTTTCCTGAGTGCATTGTGTGGAACAGTGTACAGTTCACTTAGAAGCTTGACTGTTCCAACCAAGCCAACTTGAATGAGCTTTGCTGATATCATGAAAGTAATGCAGAAACATTTGGAACCAAAACCATTGTTGATTGCAGCAGGCTGTATTTTCATAAGTGGAATCAAAAGGAAAGGGAGTCCATTTCAGCTTACTTGGCTGAATTGAAGATGTTGTCTGAGCATTGTCAGCTCAGTGATGGGCTTAATGATACATTGAGAGGTCGTATTGTTTATGAAATCTTACAAGAAAGCATTCAAAAATGGCTCCTAACTGAAGCATAGTTCACATTTAAAACATCAGTTGCAATCATAGTGTCAATGGGAGCAACAGAAAGAGATGCAATGACTTGCAGTCAGGAATGATAGTGAACATGAACAAAAAATTGCAGCATCTAAACAGAAACCTGCCTGGCCAAGCAAATTGTGTTACCAGCCCAATGCATTTTTAAAGATGAAACTTGCAGAAAATACAGCAAAAGTAGAACAAAGCATGTGAGGCAGACAAAAATAAGTGGACTGCACAGGGAAGAGAAAAAAATAAACAATCAAGTTGCAGTTTCAAAAAGAGCACTGATTTGCACGCTGTAGAGGAAAAATCTGATAATAATGAAGTGACACAGGACTGAGTAGACTTGAGATTTAAATGTGAAAACTAACAATAGACACGCAACATGGATTACACCGGAAGTGAATGACAAATTAATTAAAATGGAATGGACGCTGCTCGGCTGTTTCAGTTCATCCACAAAATGAGTTTGAATGGCATTTCAAAGTCACTGAACTGAACCCTGCAGATAGCTAACTAAGAACTTATACTGCAGAAAATATAACTCCAATGGGATTGACATTCGTGACAGTGAAATACAATGAGCAGCAAGCCACATTTGTATTTAGTATTTAGGGCTTGTATTTAGTAAAAACAGGAGGGCCAGCGTTGTGGAGCCATGATTGGCTAAGACAACTGCAACTTAATTGGAGATTCATCCACAGATTGCATGTCACATCCCCTTCAATAGAGTCAAAGAGTTATAGAATACAACACAGAAACAGGCCTTTCAGCCCATCTAGTCCATGCCAAACCATTTAAACTGTCTATTCCCATTGACCTGCACCAGGACCATAGTCCTCCATGCCCCTACCATCCATGTACCTATTTGGACTTTGTTTAAACATTGAAATCTAGCTCTCAAGCACCACTTGCGTTGACAGCTTATTCCACACTCTCATGAGCCTCCAAGTGAAGAAGTTTCCCCTCATGTTCCCCTGAAAATTCTTAGTTTTCATCCTAAAGCCATAACCTCTGGTTGTAGTCCCACCCAACCTCAATGGAAAAAGCCTGCTTGCATTTACTCTACCTATACCGCTCATAATTTTGTATACCTCTATCAAATCTCCTCTCAATCATCTCCACTTCAATTAACCTATTCAATCTTTCTTTTTAACTCAGGTCCTCCAGATTAGATCTGGCAACATTCTTGTAAATTTTCTCTGTACCCTTTCAATCTTACTTACATCTTTCCTGTAGGTAGATGACCAAAACTGTATCAATACTCCAAATTTGGTCTCACTAACGTCTTATACAACTTCATCCCATCTCCAGTACTCAAAACATTGATTTATTAAGGCCAATGTGCCAAAAGCTTTCTTTACAATCCTATCTGCCTGTGACACTACATTCAACAAATTATGGACCGATATTCCCAGATCCCTTTGTTCTACCACACTCCTCCAAGCTCTACTGTTCACAGTGTGAGACCTACCCTGTTGGTGCTACCGATGTGCAACACCCTGTACTTGTCTGCATTAAATTCCATCTGTCATTTTTCAGTCCATTTTTCCAGCTGATGCAGATCTTTCTGCAAGCCATGATGGCCTTCCTCACTGTGCACTACACCCCCAATCTTTGTGTCATCTGCAAATCTGCTGATCTAGTTAATCTCATTATTCGGTCAAGTGAAAGCAAATTGAGAAAGGTACAGAATAATACCACAACAGTGTTCAGGGATGGCATTGGAAAACTCACATATCAAAGATAAAATAGTGTTAAAAGAAAATCCCAACCCAGGTTTTGCAAAGCGTACCTTGTTCCTTATACCATCTGTGATAAAGTAGACAGTGAACTGGATCACATGAAGGCTGAAGGAATTCTTTCCAAGGTTGAGCGGAGTCCAAAGGCAAAGCCAATGGTCCCAGTAACCAAATGAGGAAGTGGTTCCTACAAGCAGACCAGTTATCTGATCTACCTATTTCCAGATCTGTCTCCTATCCTCCAGTCAATTTTGGATCCAGTTTGCCAATACACCTCGTATACCTTATACCGTTGTCAGATGGTAACCCAGGTGGGTGGGATAATGAAGAAGACATTTGGTTTGCTTGTCTGAACCACTTCCTTAGTGAGTCTAAATCCCCTTGTAAGCTCAAGATGGACTTGCACCCCACATTCTCTCTTTAGATTAATCTTCCGAAGATCCTTGGCATCTACTTTATATATCTACCAGAGTTGACTTCCCAAAGTACGTTACTTCTCACTTTGAAAAGATTAGCTTTATTTGTCACATGTACATTGAAATATACAGTGTAGTGTGTCATTTGGGTCAAATTAAATCAGTGAAGATTGTGCTGGGGGTCAGCTCATATATAGTCATGCATTTTGGTAGAAGGAATAAAAGCCTGGACTATTTTCTAAACAGGGCGAAAATTCAGAAACCCAAGGTAAAAAGGGACTTTGGAGTCCTCGTGCAGGATTCCCTAAAGGGTAACTTGTAGTTTGAATTGGTGTTGAGGAAGGCAAATGCAATGTTAGCATTCATTTCAAGAGAATGAAAATATAAAAACAAGGATGTAATGTTGTGGGTTTATAAGGCATTGGTTAGAGCGCACTTGGAATATTGTGAGCAGTTTTGGGCTGCTTACTTAAGAAAGGATGTGCTGGCAGTGGAGAGGGTTCAGAGGAGATTCATTCCAGGAATAAAAAGATTAACATATGAGGAGTGATTGATAACCCTGGGCCTGTACTTGCTGGAGTTTAGTAGAATCAGGGGAATCTCATTGAAAAGTATTAAATGTTGAAAAGCCTAGATAGAGTTGATGTGGAAAGGATGTTTCCTATAGTGTGGGAGTTTAGGACCAGAGGACACAGCCTCAGAATAGAGGGATGTTCATTTAGAATGGAGGTAAGGAGGAATTTCTTTAGCCAGAGGGTGGTGGATCTGTGGAAAGGATATGGGGAGAAGGCTGAAGAATGGGGTCCAATGGCTCAGCCATGATGAAATGGCAGAGTGGACTTGATGGACCAAATGGCTTAATTCTGCTCCTATGTCTTATGGTCATATGAACTATGACCTTGGGTATATTGTTAGTACCACAATAAACCATGACCACTGTTCCCTCTAAACTGTGCAGATACATGACCGTACGGAGACTTAAATGCTCCTGCATAGTTGGAATAAAGACAGATGAGAAGAAGTTTATGAAATGTGAAATATTTTCTTTGTTGTACTACATTTCATTATACCCTTCAATTAATAAATAAAATCAAACATATGTAATTTTCAATTTTCATTCTAAATAGTGCATTCACAGTATGTATATTTAAAAAAATCATTTAAAGGGCCACAGTTTTTAGGCCGTGTAAAAATGTCCTCCTCAGAGCAACAGTTGGTTTATGCAGTTCTAAAAATAATTGGGAGGAATGTTGATCATGACCTTGGGCTGTGCAGTGTCCCTTATAGAATGTCCTGTATCCACATGCCCCTAACCCTGGCATCAGGGAGGCAACACCCATCCTGAATTCTCGCTCATGCTGACAGAAATGCCTATCTCTGCCCCTGACTATCGAGTCTCCTTCCTTTATTGTACGGCTCAATTTTGACTTGCCTGGCTAGTCTCTGTTGGCTTTAACTCACTTCTGCCCACCCCGTGATCCCATGTTCCGCTTGAACTAGTCAGCCTTACCCCACTCATCCTTATGCTCTTGGGTATGGCCTGTTCTAGTAAATACTGTAAGCCTTACCCCAAACTGTCTTGTGATCTCAGACATTGCCTGCCCCACTAATGCCTCTGGGCCTCATGTTAGCAGTGGTGTTTTCACCAATGGAGGTGCTGCTTTATTGAGCCATGGGATACCCAGCAGACACGGAGTAAACAGGGCCCACCTCTCTCAGCAGGGTCAGTGTCAATTCTCAGCGCAATTCCTAATGACCAGCATGTAGATCCTTGCATCAACAAACAGCCTACATGAACCTTGAGTATTTCTCGCAGTGATGAGACAAAATGCTTAACATTTTTTTTCCATTTATGGAATATGGGCATCACTCACTAAGCCAGCATTTTTTGCCCATACCTACTTGCCCTTAAGAAGGTGGTGATAGGCTGCCTTCTTGAACCGTTGCAGTCCCTGGGGTGTAGGTACACCCACAGTTCCAAGTCAGATGGTGATTGACTTGGAGGGGGATTTCCAAGTGATGGTGTTCCCATATAGAATGATTGTCATAGAATGATTGTCTCATTCTAGTTGGTAGAGGTTGTGGGTCTGGAAGGTGCTGCCTTAGGAACTTTTGCAGTGCATCTTGTAGGTAGTGCACACACTACTGCAACTGTTCATCGGTGGTGGACGGATTGGGGATTGGATGCTTGTGGAAGGGCCATCAATTAAGTGGGCTGTCTTGTACTGGGAGAAACTTGTAAACTTATGAACAATAGCATTCTGTGTGCATTGCTCGAGATTCTGAGCATCTGCAGAATCCCCTGTGTGAACAATAGCTGTGACCATGAGTAAACTGATTATCTAGGTCTCCGAACTAGATTCTCTTAATGGCCCTTATTCTGTCAGCACAGTCAGTTCCAAGCCCCAGAAAATATGCCTCTTCTTCTGTTCTGTAATTTCTGTTGTGATCTTCCGGAAAATATTTGAATCACACAGAAGTATTAGGTACACAAGATGAAAATGCATTAATCTAGTGAAGTAATTTAGTCTGTGATTGATTATGGATTATACTCTGATGTAAACACTGACGTGGTCTTCAACAAGAATGAACAAAGTGATAGTTTCTAGGTACACTGACATATGTACCACAGTGCTTGTGATGACAGGGACGCAGATGGAGGTAGGCTGGGGATCAGGGTGGTGGTAATGATAAATAGAATGGGAGAGGGCACAGTTAACGTGGAGTGAGTGAACCCAAATCTTGGCAACTGAAGTTGAAAGCCAAGGATGCTAACCTGAATCAGGCAAAGCTGCAGGCTGAGTCCTGTCATCTGTTTTAGAACATAGAACAGTACAATATGGGAACGGGCTCTGCAGCCTTATCGAACTAACTGATCCCTTCTGCCTACAAAATGTTCATATCCATCCATTCGTTGCTCATTTACGAGCCATTCAAAGAGACTTCTAATATCTCGTACTTGCTTCCCGCCTGCACCTCACGTACCAACCATTCTGTGTGACAAAAAACTTGCCCCAAACATTTCCTTTGAGCTCCCCCTCACCTTAAATGCATGTCTTCCAGTATTGGGCATCTTAACACTGGGAAAAAGATACTGTCTGTCTATTCTATCAGATCTCCTCCTGGCTTCTGCCATTCCAGAGAAAGCAACTCAAGTTTATCCAGCTTCTCACAGCTCATATCCTGTAATCCAGGCAGCATCCTGGTAATCCTCTTCTGTCCCCTCTCCAAAATCTCGACATCCTTCCCGTAATAAG
Organism: Hypanus sabinus; assembly: GCF_030144855.1. Classification (NCBI taxonomy): domain Eukaryota; kingdom Metazoa; phylum Chordata; class Chondrichthyes; order Myliobatiformes; family Dasyatidae; genus Hypanus; species Hypanus sabinus. The sequence continues at coordinate 28,574,614 of NC_082718.1, forward strand.
AGTCATCTGAATTGAAAGCAATGCTCCTGATCCGGCCTAGCCAGAGTTCTATAAACAGTCTTGTAGAAGGGTCTCGGCCTGAAGCATTTACTGTTTATTCACTTCCATAGATTTTGCCTGACCTGTAGAGTTCCTCCACCGTTTTAAGAATGTTGCTTTGGATTTCCAGCATCTGCAGACTTTCTCATTTGTATAAACTATATTCTGCATTGTTATTGTTCTAGCCTCAGTGCACTCTGTAACGATCTGATTTCAATGAACAGTATGCAAGAAAAGCTTTTCACTCTATCTCGGTACACGTGACAATAATAAACCAATACCAATACCCATAAAGCTGCAATGTAACTTCTCAAATCTTGAATTCACTGCCTTGACTAATAAAGGGAAACATGCCACACAGCTTCTATATTACCCTATTAATCTGTGCAGCTACTTTCAGGGAGTTATATATTAGCCCCTAGATCCTCTTGTGCATCAACACTGATCAGAGTCTTGCCATTAACAATGTACCACCTCATTTCATTTAATCTCCCAAAGTGCAACACCTCAAACTTTTTTAAGCAAACACCGATCTGTAATCAGCTTTCTCTAATCAAATGCACTCTGCTTTAGAATGTTATTTTCTTCTTTTGCTCCTAGCCATGATTAATATGCTGCCTTTCAGTTGAAGCAATATCACATTTTCCCCACAGTTACTACTTGTCCTTCTCAATTGCCATGCCTTGTGTTTCCAGCAATAGTATGATTGCATTTTTGACCTTTATGTAGTTTTGCCTCTGTCAGAATTTTCAGAAGTTTTCCAGCTGGCCCAATTCCCAATTCCCTCTGCTCTACACCTGATATCAAAGTGATCTTTAGTGACAACCCTCATCTTCTAGGATGATTGACTCTTTCCCCCATTTCCCAAGACTGTCAGTTCACCCCTTCAGCCCACAACTGATACCAGAGTGTTCCACAGTGACAGTACTCGTCTTCTAGGACAATTGACTCTTGCCCCATTTCCCAAGCCTGTCATTTCACCACTCAGCCCACAACTGATACCAGAGTGATCTGCTGTCCTAACCCTCATCCTCTAGGTCAGGCTGTATACTTCTCTCTGCTGCTCTTCTGATGAGCTCTTATTGATTCTGTATCATCTGTAAATTCTGCAGGATTTTGTTTCTTTTGAATGCTTTTTACTAAAACAGCACAAATCATTAATACTGTGTTAAGCTCAGTTAAATACCTTCGGGAATGCAGAGAAACAGAGGGACTAGGAGTGGACGCAGACTCCACTGGTCATCGATGCTCTCTCCTCATCTCTACCATCAGATGAGAGGTACAGGAGACACCACCAGGTTCAGGAACAGTTATTACCTTACAATCACAAGGCCGCAGAGCTAGCCTGGATAACTTCACTCACCTCAAATCTGAACTGATTCCACAATCTACAGACTCAAGGATCCTATAATTTCATGTTGTCAGTATTACATAATTTTTGTACAATTTGTATTCATTTGCCCATTGGTTGTTTGTCAGTCTTTGTTTATGTACAGTTTTTCAAAAATTTTATCGTGTTGTACTGAGGACAACTTCAAGAGGTTATGCCTCAAGAAGGAGGCATCTATCATTAAGGACCCTCATCACCCAATGTATATCCTCTTCTCATTACTACCATCAGTGAGGAGCTACAGGAGCCTAAAGACACACTTTTAACATCTCAGGAACAACTCCTTCCCCTTCTGCCTTTAGATTTCTGAATGGGGACAATGAATCCATCACTATTTTGCCCCCTTTTTGCTCTATATATGCAGTATATATTTATTCTCACAAATTATAATTTTTTTAAATTATTAGGTATTGCAAAGTACTGTGGAAAATCAACAAATTTCATGACATATGCCAGTGATATTTAACCCGATTCTAATTCCTTATTTTCCTGTAAATGCTGCAAGGAAACAAATCTCAAAGTTGTATATGGTGACCTATACATACTTTGATAATAAATTTACTTTGATACTGGCTCAGCTTTTCTAACCTGCCCATTCATTCCCTTTGATCATTGTCGACCCTCTATCTCAATAGCATTTCCCTGCACTCTCTGCACACTGGATTGTGTCTGTTAGTTTATTGCTTCCTTCTTTCAGTCGCATCTTCTCTGCTGAGGAATTAGAAAAGGTGAATAATTACAGTCATTCTCTTCGGGTTAGGAGAGTCTGATACTACAGGGTCTTCTGTTTGTAATTCTAAACTGCCTTCAAACTTGAGGCCAGCTATTCTTTTTGCATTATTATATACCCCTTCGTTGAGCATTATTATATACCCCTTCATTGAGTATTATTATATACCCCTTCGTTGAGCATTATTATATACCCCTTCGTTGAGCATTATCAGAATCAGGTTTAATATCACTGGTATGTAGAACTATAGAACATTACAGCACAGAAGCAGGCCTTTTGGCCCTTCTTGGCTATGCTGAACCATTTTTCTGCCTAATCCCATTGACCTGCACCTGGACCATATCCCTCCATACACCTCTCATCCATGTACCTGTCCAAATTTTTCTTAAATGTTAAAAGTGAGCCCGCATTGTCTACTTCACCTGGCAGCTCATTCCACACTCCCACCACTCTCTGTGTGAAGAAGCCCCCCCCCCCAATGTTCCCTTAAACTTTTCCTCCTTCACTCTTAACCCACATCCTCTGGTTTCTTTCTCCCCTAGCCTCAGTGGAGAAAGCCTGCTTGCATTCACTCTATTTATACCCATCATAATTTTATATTACTCTATCAAATCTCCCCTCATATATGTTGTGAAATTTGTTGCTTTGTGGCAGTAGTCATTGCAATACATAATACTTCTTCTTATGCTGTATACAAATGATTTAGATGATGGAATAGATGGCTTCATTGTCAAGTTTGCAGATGATACAAAGATTGGTGGAGGGGCAGGTAGTGTTTAGGAAACAGGTAGGGTGCCAAAGGACTTAGACAGATTTGGCGAATGGGCAAGAAAGTGGCAAATGAAATACAATGTTGGAAAATGTATGGTCATGCGTTTTGGTAGTAGAAGTAAATGTGCAGAATATTTGCTAAATGGGGAGAAAATCCAGGAATCTGAGATGCAGAGGGCCTTGGGAGTTCTTGTGCAGAGCACCCTGGAAGTTAACTTGCAGGTTGAGTCAATCGCAGATCCAGTACTGTGCACACAGTGATATTAATTGAGTAACAAATCCCAAGGTGCAAACAAAGTCAGCGTCAAAGTTCAGGCAGAGATCAAAACATCCAGAGAAATCAAAAAACCAGAATAGGGAAACAAGCAGAGTCGATATTCGGATGGACAGAGTACAGATTCAAACATTGGAAAACTCAGTGGCACAATTTGGCAACAAACAAGTGAAAACACAGGACTGATATACACTGAGCAAAATACAGGGAGGCAGATGATAGGTGGAGCACAATGAGACACAGGTGGCAGCAATACGGGTAATAATGAGAAGCAGATGAGAAACGGAATACTCAGTAATACAGGGGCCGGGGTAGAGCAGGAGCGGGGACAGGAGCACATGACAATACAAAATCACAGACTGACAGCTAGGGGGAAACACTCAAAAAGATAGAATTCAACTGGAGGTACTGACAGTTTCTCATGGTGGGAGAGTCTAGGACAAGAGGGCACAGCCCCAGGTTAGAGGGGTGCCCTTTGAAAACAGAGATGCAGAGAAATTTCTTTAACCAAAGGGTGGTGAATTTGTGGAATGTGTTGCCACACGCAGTGGTTGAGGCCAGGATGTTGGGTGTATTTATGGTGGAGTTTGATAGGTTCTTGACTGGACCATGGCATCAAAGGTCATGGGAAGAACTGGGATTGAGGAGGACATAGAAAAAGGGATCAGCTATGATTGAATTGCAGAGCAGACGCAAAGGGCCAGGTGGCCTAATTCTGCTCCTATGTCTTATGGTTTATATATATATTTTTTTAAAAAGTTAAATTTAAAAAGTAATACAAAAAGAGAAAAGAATGTAGTGAGATTGGTTTAATGTCAATTCAGAAGACTGATGGCAGAGGAGAAGAAGCTGTTCCTGAATCATTGCATGTGTGTCTTTAGGCTCCTGTACCTCCTCCCTGATGGTAACAATGAGAAGAGAGCATGTCCTGGGTGGTGGGGGTTCTCACTGATGGATGCTGCCTTTTGAGTTATCGGTCTGGATGTTGGAGAGGCTAGTGCTCGTGATGGAGCTGACTGAATTTACAACCCCCCCCACCCCATCACAATACCAGTCAGTGATGCAACCAGTTAAAATTCTCTCCATGGTACAACTGTAGAATTTTTAAAGTATCTTTGGTGATATTCCAAGTCTCCTTAGACTCCAAATGAAATATAGCAACTGTTGTGCCTCCTTTGTAACTGCATCAATATGTTGGGCCCAGGATAGATCCTAAGGGATGTTGACATCCAGGAATTTGAAATCGCTCACCTTTTCCACTTCTCATCCCTGATAGGAACCTGTGTGGGCTCCCTCATCTCTCCCTTTTTGGTCCACAATCAATTCTTGGTCCTACTGATGCTGAGTACAAGTTTATTGTTACAACACCTCTCAACTAGCTGATCTACCTTGCTCCTGTACGTCTTCTCATCAGCATCTGAAATTCTATCAACATAGTTGTGTTGTCAGCAAATTCATAGACAGCTGTGCCTAGCCACAAACGCTCCTGAGGTGCGCCAGGGTTGATTGTCAGTGAGGAGGACTGTGGTCTTCCGGAGAGGATGTTAAGGTTCCAGATGCAAAGGGAGAGTTTACGAGGCCCAGGCTTTGGAGCTGTAGGAGTGATTGTGTTAAGTGCTGAGCTGTACTCATGTTGCCTCTTGCACTTTGTCTAGAGAAGAGTCTGTAGCTATTATTAGTTTTAATCATCGAGCAGATTTTGTACTATGCTCATATTTATCTCGTCATTTTTCCTTTGCCAGACCCTGAAAGTTAGTGCATTCTATTGTACTTGTGTACTCTGCCATCCCTGAATGGGTTGACCTTTACACCTATCATCTTCCTTTGCTGTTGGCCATCCCTATTCTCTGGCATTCTGGATATCCCTCCATTATTCAATTTCTGCCTCGACTGAGAGCTCTGGCTGCAGTACACTCCTATTGGAACACCTCCTTTGCTCTCCAGTCTCTCACAAATTGAAACCTTCTCCTCCCACATTAGCACTTGGACTGAAGATTCGTCTCCCTGACCCTGCAAATGCTTTGACTATATGTGGCTCAGCCAGTGGGATATGTCTTCACTGCCAGCTCATACCACCTGAAGAAGTTTAAACGATCTGCCAATTATTACCTCAGTGGTTCTGTTTTCTGATTCCATCTCCAATTGCTGAGTAGGGTTGCAGTCCTACCCCCATCACCAGTACTTCTCTGGATCAGGTGGATTGTCTCTGACCCACTCCAAGCTTCCCTCTGGCTGGGCAGTCTCCATCCACACCAACCTTTGCTGCTGTTCGGCCCTTATCGTCCCATACCTTCCCCATCCATGCACTTGTCCAAATGTCTATTAGATGCTCTAACTGTACCTGGCTGTATCATGACCTCTTGCAGCTCATTTACAAACTCACAGTGTGAATAAGTTACTCCTTGGGTCCCTTTTAAATAGTTCTCTTCTCAGCTGGAACGTCTGCCCTCTTCTTTCAGACTCCCTACCCTGGGGCAAAGACTCTGACCAACAATGTCAGAGATGGTTACCTTGGACAAGTTCCCACATGCACATCCCCTGTCCACCCATTTATTCCATTTCATTAATTGCTTTGGTAATTTCTCTCTCTCTCTCCCCATCTATCTCTCCCTCTCCTCCTCTCACCCTCCCTCTCTTCCCCATCTATCTCTTCCTCCCCTTCCCTCTCTCTCCCTCCCTCCTTCCTTCCCTCTTACCTTGCCTCCCCTTTCCCCCACCCTCTTTTACTGCCTCCCTCTCTTTCTTTCTCTCCCTCCCCTCTCTCTTCCTCCCTCTTGTCTTGTCTCCCCTTTCGCCCACCCTCTCTCCCCTCCCCTCCCCCTTGAAGCCACCTCACATCCATTCGCCGGGCAATGTTTGCTGCGAATCGTTCGAAAAAGCGCCCGGAACTTCGGGCGATGGAGGCGGTGAAGTCCCTGACACGATACGTGCTGTATCTGTCACCTCCCAGATGTGCCTGGGTTCAAGAGCGTTATGCTCTGTTAAAATCATTACTCCTCAAACTAATACAAGAAATGTTGGTCAACAGATCCGGCATTTTGCTTTTCCTCTGCCTTCTTTTCTATCTGCAGTGATTCGTACATTTCGCTTCTCTCAACGGCAGTTTTCACTGTTTCTGGATTTATCATTAACTCCAATGTCCTTTCTGCTAAACATGTTCCTGATTATTTAGTATGTTGTTAGCAGTCCTAGATATGCGTGTACCAACTAACTCATGTAGTCTTGTTCAGACAATGATCTCCGCCAAACAGGTTATTTCTGTGCACCCCTAATTCCTCAGCAGGCGGAACAAATTCTTGTTTGCACAAACTTTACAAGAACTATGTTCAACTTTTTTTTCTCAGTTTCTTTGCGGGTTACAAACATACTGCAAGTTTGGAATTGATTGCTATGCAGGAATTGACAACTCAAACATCGCAAACAGTTGAATATGGACAGTATTCTTGAAATTCATCAGCGGACCATGCCTGAATCAAAGATTCAGCATCCCAGCTACTCTCGGTAATCCATCAAAATCTGATCCATTAATTCTTGACAGTATCTATTAGAGTGTCCAGCAGAACCCAAAGGCATTGCTAACAGAACAGTACAGCATTAAAGCAACACTTGCTTTAATTTTGGTGTTGCTTGGATTTCCAGCATCTGCAGATTTTCTCTTGTTTGTGATCGGAGTACAGCATTAAGTAGGTGCTTTAGCCCACAATGTTCTGAGATACTACTGTCAAAGTAAGACGGATTCGGAACATGGTCAATTGTAAAATGTGTTTTATATTGTCACGTTACACTGGAAACCTTTTTCAGGTGTAATCCATATACTAGGTTGAGGTAGAGGAAGTGCAGTGCAGGTGGACTCTAAGCTACAAGGCCACACCAAGATAGACTGTGAGGTCAAGAGCGTATCTGATTAAATCAGGGTACTGTATCATAGGATAGCAGGATAGAAGCTGTCCTTGAGCCTGGTGGAATGTGCTTTCAGGCCCAGTTTTCTGGTATCTTCTGCACAATTTTGGGAGTTTGGAGAAAGAAGAGAGACTGTTTGGGCAATATAGGATCTTTGATTGTGTTGGCTACTTTATCAAGCCAGGATCCAGAGAAGAGAGGCTGATTAATGTGATGTACTGAGCAGTGTCCATAACTCCCTGCAGTTTCTTGCAGTCACGGGCAAAGCAGTTGCCATACCAAGCCATGATACATACGGTTTGGATACTTTCTGTGGTGCATCAATTAAAAATTGGTGGCAGTTAAAGGAAACATGTTAAATTTCTTTACTTTCAGCAGTAATGATCTGTGAACCACATTTGAAGAATCTGGTCCTTTTGCAACTTTTGAAAATAGTATTGGTGTGGTATAGGATCTTATTTTAATATCCAGTTGATGGCCGTTGCTTTGGAGGATGATGATTTATTTTCTGGGTTTCATTAAAGGGAAATGTAAAGAATATTTTGTCAGCAGGATGACCGGTGAGACAGTTAACCCTAAGCTGATTTTCTTTGTTTTCCAATTAAAGATGATGAATGAGCTACAAAGATTAAGTTTCACACTTGTTTTCTGTAACTGGCTGTGTAAATTAATACCCACATCCATTCCAGGCTGCTATTCACATAATAGAATTATTTCTGTTGGTTATGTTCAAGCCAGCAGGTGCTCGCAAATATAACCCTATGCGATAATGCGATTTGTTGGCAAGGTGATTGAAGCTGTAATTACTGCCAAATAATGAGACATATAAAATTTATCTGACACCTTATAAAGTTAGTTTCTGGAACAATTGAATTGAGCATCATGCCTATGATATTGCTTGCATGGGTAATGTATCCCATATATGGGGCAGAGAAGCAACTAGAGGGAAAACAACGGAACATGTTGCAGGAGGGTGTTCATGGAGACATCTTGGTTATCCAGAGATAAAATCATGTTTGTCACAATGAGCTATACAGATCCTACAGACAAATGTTTTATCAGTGGAATATGTTTAGACCTATTTTACATCTAGTGGGCAAAAATATTCCTCTTTCTTCCCCTTTGATAAAAATAGCCTGCATGTTTTTAAAAACAAAATATTCTCCACAAATTTCAAAGTAGAAAATGCAAAGGAAGTGTGAAATATTGTGTAGTTAGTGAAGGGAAGAATGTAATTTCCCAATATCCGGGAGAAGAGAATGTCCCAGCCAGTGTGTTTATCACCACCGTGTTGGACCAAATGCTGGAAGTACTTCTGGGTGAAATAAGTCCATATTTCCAATTTCAACAACACTTTGGGCTAAAATACATCAGAAAGAATATTGTGAGTATGCATATTCCAAATCTAAATCTCATTTTTGTGAAATTCACAGTAGTTGTGTTTTATTGTTGACTGTTTGTAAATGGAAGTAATTGACACAGGATGCATCTGAACTTGGACCTATGTGTCCCATTCAGTCTTAACCTCACACAGGATTTGTATTTCCAAGATAATATTGACCGCTTCTAGACCTATGTTTCTAAACCCCAGTGCATCCTGGTCACTCCTTAGCCCATGTTCTCAAAAGCTCGTGAGGGCCTGGGTTATAGGGAGAGTTGGGGAGGCTTATTGAGGTGCCCAAAGGTATTCCAGCTTTAAATCCAATTGACCAAGTCTTCATGGGCTTAATCTTCTGGATCACCTTATCATGTGGGATCTTACAGAACATAGAACAGTACAACACAGGAACAGACCCTTCAGCCCACAATGCTGCACCAACTCAATTAGCAATCAAATGGCCAACTAAACTAATCCCTTCTGCCTACACAATATCCATATCCTTCCATTTTCCTCACATTCACGTGCCAATCTAAACATCTTTTAAAAGTCCTTAATGTCGTTTTTGTTAAAATTCTTTTCCTCTAGTTCTAGAAAAAAACTAAACATTCCTACAGAATGTCTACAAGGTGAAGGAAGTCAACTGTGCCCTTAAAAGGGCTGACAGAAAAACCAGGAAACCTAACAACTAGGAGGAACCCGTCACTACCGCCTGTCTTCCCTATATTTCCACAGTTTCACTGAAGAAATACCGAATTAATACCATCCACAAACCTGTAAGGAAGCTCAAATCACAGGTTATGTGGGTGAAAGATGACCTGGGACTCAGGTTGGCTGGCATTTTCACGATTCCCTGTGAACGCGGAGTGGCGTATATTGGCTGGACAGGACACATGGTGGAAACCCGCATCAAAGAGCACAGGAGGTGTATCCATTAGGGTTACTGTCCGGCAGCAGAACATTGCATTCGCAATGGCCATAGGATTGACTTTGATGGCACAAAACCACTGTGCTTCTCCAAAGGCTTTTGGGACCACCTAGTAAAGAGAGCCATTGAAATAAAACTAGAGGAAAAGAACTTTAATGAAGACGAAGGTGTCGTTCTAAGTAAGAACTGGAATTCAATTGTAAACAAGGTGGGAGAGCAGAAACCTGATTGGATGAGGTCTGACCAATCAGGAGGGATGGACTATGGCAATATAAATACCTCCAGACTAGACATGCCCAGGTATCATCTCTGATGAAGATGGCAGAGTTTGTCATTGAAACGTTGGTTTTAATTGATACTTGTACCCAACTAGATTTCCAAGCAGGGTTTATTTGTCATATATGCTGGGAAAGCACTAAGCAGAAAGTAAATAAAATTTTTGTCACATACTGTTCAGTGATGATGTAATATCAAAGAAATACCAAAAGTAAAGATTCTTATTTATCTTCATTTCTGCAGATTAATTTTACAATTTCATTTTATTTCCTTCATTGTATTCCTTGAATTCTCTGCACGCATATCAAATCATCTGCCACTGAACTGGCTACAGCCAAGATGAAGAGGATCCTAAGCGAGGGATTGAGGGACTGTGAGGCTCAGCTAACAGAGGTCTTAATGAATATCTTTTATATCTCTCTGAAACAGCTCACTGTCCCAGTAGGCTTCAAGGCTACCACCTTCATTCCAGTGCCCAAGAGAGCAATGGTAACTGGCCTCAATGATTACTGACCAGTAGCACTGACTTCAACAATTGTGAAGTGCGAGGAGCGGCTGGTAATGGATTGTATAACATCGGACCTTCCAGCTACATTGGATTCTTTCCAGTCTGTCCACTGCTCAAACCGGTCTACTAATCTTGACATAGCCTCAGCCCTCCACTCTGTCCTGTCCCATCAAGAAAATGATGCCTCACATGCGAGGATGTTGTTCATTAACTTCAGCTCGGCATTTCACATGACCATCGCTCAGAGGCAAATGGGTAATCTGTCCTCGTTGGTACTCAGCATCCCGTTCTGTAACTGGATCTTGGACTTCTTGACTGAAAGACCCCAGTGAGTTTGAGTTGGCAGCAACACCTCAAGCTTCATCATGCTGAGCACTGGTGCCCCCCACCAGGTCTGTGTTCTCAGCCTGCTGTTGTTCATGCTACTGACTGATGCACTGTCAGATCCAGCTCAAAACACAACATCAAGTTCACTGATGATACTACAGTGGTCGGCCTCATCAACAACAAGGGTGAGTTGGCACGCAGAGAGGAGGTAGAGAGGCTTGTCAACTGGTGCGAGAGCATCAACCTGAGTCTCAAAGTGGACAAGACAAAATTGACGATTGTGAGCTAAGGAAGGCACAGCTCGACAACTTTCCCCACTGCACATCAATGGCTCCACCACGGAGATTGAAGAACACAAAGTTCCTTGCTGTGCATACAACGGACAATCTAACTGGGACCCACAACACTTCCTCACGAGTCAAGCAGGCACAGCAGTGTCTGCACTTCCTGAGGAGACCAAGGCATTCAAGGCTCTCTACCCTGATTCCAATAACTTTCTACAGGAGCACCATCGAGAGTTTCTTGTCTGTGTTACACCTCACGTGATTGCGGGGCATGGAAGCTGCATGACATCGGACTGCAAGGTGCTGCAGAGGACAGGAAATTCCACCAAGAGGATTATTGGGGTCTCCCTCTCACCTATTTGTGTCATTGACTGGGAGCATTGCAGATGAAGTTCCAAAGCATTGTTGAGGACCCCTACCACCCAACACACAACCTCTTTGACCCATTACCATCAAGAAGGAGGTACAGAAGCATTAGGACTAGGACTGCCAGACTGGGTAACAACTTCTTCCCTCAAGCTGTGAGTCTAATGATTACCCTGACGCCACTGAGGTCTAATTATTATGACAGCAAACTGTTTACTATTTACCTGTGCTGTGCAGTGTATGCATTTTGACTAATATTTTAGTAACTTATGGTAATATTCTGATTTATGTGCTGTGTGTGATACATGTTTTGTTGGTGCACTGTGGTCAGGAAGAACATTGTTTTATTTGGTTGTATCTTCAGTGCCTATAGAAAGTATTCACCCCCTTTGAAGTTTTCCTGTTTTATTGTTTTTCAACTTTGAATCTCAGTGGATTTAGTGTGCTTTTTTGACACTAATCAACAGAAAAGGACTCTTCAGTGTCAAAGGGAAAACATCTCTGCAAAGTGATGTAAATTAATTACAAATATAAAACATAATTGGTTTTAGAAGTCACATAATTAGTTAAATGGAGATCTGCTTTTGGAGACCCATGTGCAGGCAAGGTGCTTCAACTGACTGTAGTAAAAATACACCTGTATCTGGAAGGTCCAGCTACTGGTGAGTCAGTAACTACACCACAAGCAACTCTGCGGAAAGGTTACTGAAAAGCGTAAATCAGGAGACGGATACAAAAAAATTTCCCAAGTCATTGAATATCCCTTGGAGTACAGCTAAGTCAATCAACAAGAAATGGAAAGAATATGGAACAGCTGTAAATCTGCCTAGAGCAGGCCAACCTCAAAAACTGAGTGACCGTGCAAGAAGGGAGATCACCAAGAGACCCATAACAATTCTGGAGGAGTTACATCTTCAGTGGCCAAGATGGGGAGACTGTGCATTCAACAATTGTTGCCTGGGTGCTTCACCAATCACAGCTTTACGGGAGAGTGTTAAAAAGAAAGTCACTGTTGAAAAAAATCTCACCTGAAATCTCCGCTAGAGTTTCCCAAAAGGCATGTGGGAGTCTCTGAAGTCCTGTGGAAGAAAATTCTATGGTCCATTGAGTTTTTTGGCCATCAGACAAAACACTATGTTTGGCATAAGCCAAATACCTGCACATCATCAAAAACACATCATCCTTACCGTGAAGCATGGTGGTGGCTGTGGGGATGTTTCACTGCAGCAGGCCCTGGAAGGCTTGTGAAGGTAGAGGGTAAAATGGATGCCGCAAAATACAGGGGAAACCCTGGATTGAAAACCTGATGCACTCTGCAAGAGAACTGTGACTCGGGAGAAGATTTGTTTTCCAGCAAGACAATGACCTCAAGCATAAAGCCAAAGCTACACAGGAATGACTTAAAAACAAAAAAAGTTATTATCCTGGAGAGGCCAGGTCAGAGTCCAGACCTCGATCCAATCCAATTGAGAAATTGTGGCTGGACTTGAAAAAGGCCGTTCACTCACAATCCCCATGCAATCTGACAGCTTGAGCAGTTTTGTAAAGAAGAATGGGGAAAGAATTGTAGTGTCCAGATGTGCAAAGCTGATAGAGACCTATCCCACACAGACTCAAGGCTGTAATTGCTGCAAAGGTGCATCTACTGAATACTGATTTGAAGGGGGTACGTAATTATGCAATCAATTATTGTGTTTAATAATTACAATAATTTTAGACCAGTTTGTAGAAATTTGTTTTCACTTTGACATGAAAGAGTGTTTTCTGTTGATCAGTGTTTAAAAAGCCAAATTAAATCCACTGTGATTGAATGTTGTAAAACAATAAATCATCAAAACTTCCAAGAGGGGACAATACTCTTTATAGGACGATATGTACAGGACTCAAGGACTCGTGTTTTCGGGAGGGCTTGGGCAGGCTAGGACGTCATTCCTCGGCGTGTAGCAGGCTCGGGTAAATTTATAGTGTTGCATGGAATTATGAGGGACATAGAAAGGGTGAATGCACTCAATCTTTTTCCTGTGGTTAGAGAACCAAAAACTAGAGGCTTTGGGTGAGAGGGAAAAGATTTAAAAGACAGTGGTGGGTATATGGAATGAACTATCAGGTGATGCAGGTACAGCAGCGACATGTAAGGAATATTTGGATAAATAGGTCAGACAGCTATAGTTGGGCCATGCAGGCTCATCGGGCTGGAAGAGCCAGCTGTATCTCTTAATAAAATTCAAGAAAAAATTACCAAATCCCTAATAGACTTGAATATCTTCGGTTCCTGGGTCTGCCACAGTGAAGTTGTCATTCTCAGGAGAGTGATGAGGAATGTTGAGTGCAGATCCGGGTTTATGATGCCGGTTAGCAGACTCCAGAACTCCTGCATGGGGCTCACCAGTAAGCTCTCTGGCTTTGTTTGGGAAGAGATGTAGGATCAGTGTCTGGAAACTGGATGCGCACACTGCGTTCCCTCATTGCTGTGTAATCCGACATCAGTGGGACCCAGAGAAAGGGGCGTTAACAACACACACAAAATACCAGAGGAATTCAGCAGGTCAGCCTGCATTTATGGAAACAAATAAACAGTCAATGTTTCGAGCTGAGACCCTTCATCAGGACATCTGGCATCTGCAGATTTTACTGTGTTTTGGAAAGAGTCATTTACAATCATTTTGAGGTGAAGTGCTGCCAATTCTGAACTTGGACTGGGATCCTCAGTCACTTTCTGTTTCTACATTGAGTGTTTACACATTGTCAAACACAGATCTAATTTCACCAGCCGTCATGTGGGTCACCAACCTGAAAACCTTTTTCATCAGTGATGTCATGTGCCTTCATCAGCTCACCTGAACCTTCTCAGGTAGTTCAGGTCAGGTGAATAAGCACAGTGGTTGGTTTACATTACAGTGGCATTTAAAGGCATATTCCTCGGCAAGGAAGCTCCTGAACTCCGCTGACTGTTCACACAGCTGGCAGTACTCAACCACGGCAGAATGATCACGGGGTCTGATTAACTCAGGAGTGTGTGTGTGTGTGTTTTTGTATCTCTGCATCCTTTCCTCTGCCCACATCCACAACCCGTCTTGTGTTGGCCACAGGCTTGGAAATACCTCATTTAATCTCTTCATCTAAATTAATAGGAGGTTAGGTCTGCAACATCTTAATCACGGCTTCTAACTTCAAGTCCAAATCAGTGTCACTGTTTCAAAGAAGGTAGTGGTGTTGTGAAGAACCCTGATAGGGGTAGCCCCACCCTGCCCACTGTGCAAACCCTCCATTCACTGTGTCTTCCTTCAACTGTTAACTTGCCAGTTGTGTGTGATTTACTTAGGTTTGGATGTAGAGAGTATAATTTGTGGATGACCCCACCAAACTTGAAACAGTGATTAAATTGTAGGTTTAAATGTTGTTGACTCATTGCCATCCAATGCTCTTCAGATGTCCTACCACGAAAGTAAAGAACAAATTTGGAGTTGCAGTGCCTGTGATCTACAGCTGAGACTGGGACAATTTTCTCTCTTGGGAAATGAGTACACTTCAGCTGGACACAAAGAAAATTAATTAAAAAAAGCGAATGTTAAGATTTTAATCAAAACAAGAAAAACAAATCCAATAGTGTTGATGTTGGTAACATCTCTCAACAGCTTGCTGGGTGTTGTGTGGAAAACTCTGTCACAGGTACGATAAACAAATACACCAAAAACTAACATAATGGTCTTTTATTTTTTACAATATGCAGGTAACAGTAGAAAATCTATGCTGATCCAAGGGAAATCACTGAGAGGCTATCAGTCTGCATCGGCAGAGGGGAACTGGTAGATGTGAAATATTTGGATTTTCAAAATGTCCTTGACAAAGTGCAACATAAACAGTTAAATGGCAAGATAAAAGCAGATGAGTTTGGAGCTAATGTATCAATAGGCAGAACACTGATGAACTGTCAGGAAGCAGAGAACAGCAATAAAGAAAACATTTTCACTGATGAGCTGTGATGATCTGTGAGAAGCAGGCAAATATACTGCATCACAATATTCAGGCAACACAAAAGCAGGAGAGAGGGAAGTGACACGAACCATTTACAGGGAGTTATTGCTAGGTTAAATGAGAGGGAAGTATAATGTGTGGAAAGAAGAATGGTAAGCAGACTAGAAAGAAAGATGCTGGTCGTCACTGATTAAATTATTGACTCTGAGCTAAATTTCAAATCACATATCAACCATATCACTAAGGCGGCATTTTTTCATTTAAGGAACATTGCAAGAGTTCGATTTCTTATAACATCTCAAGATGCAGAAACATTGATACACGTTTTTGTTTTTGGCCGATTAGACTACTGAAATGCAATCCCTTCAGGAATGTCTAAGAAAGATATAAATCAGCTGCAGCTTGTTCAAAATTCAGCAGCAAGAATCTGAACCGAAAAAAAGAAAGAAAATCTGAGCACATTTCATCGGATTTGGTAATGTTACACTGGCTGTCTGTGTCCTTTAGAATCAATTTTAAAATACTCTTAATTGTATATAAGGCTCTGAATAATCTAGCTCTTCCACACATCTTGGAATGACTATCCCCTTACATCTGTAATTGTAATCTTAGATCCGCAAATACTGGTTTGCTTAGAGCCAAGCATGAAAGCTAATGTGGCCTTTTGCACTTATGCACCAATAATCTGGAATACTCTACCACATGAGATATGCCAAGCTAGTACTGCGGAACATTTCAAAACACTTCTTAAAAGCCTATTTTTAAAATGTGGCCTAATTATAGAATTACTTAATGCCTGTTGATGTTGGTTACATTTATATAATTTGATATATTTGAATATATTTTATTCTGTATAATGTTTGTCTTTACATTTTTTATTTTGTCTCATATTTTAAGATTATATTAATTTATCTTTATAACCCATGTGAAGAACTTTGAACCTGCGCCTTAATGTATGAAAGGTGCTGTAAAAATAAAGTTACTATTATTTGTATTTTCTCAACTCAAGCTGGTTTTATCCTGCAGTACAGGCATAGCTAAGCACTCTCATTTCTCAATTGCTAGGAACTTTTGGGCTGTTCTAGTGATGTTTTGTATTGATGCTTTCTGAATATTTACATAGATATTGCTATGGATGCCTTCTTCTTTAATGCTATTGTGTAGAGACTTTGGGGTGATACCAGTTGTAGATATTACTACCAGGACAATGTATACCCTGTTGATGTTCCATTGTCTTTCAGTTTCCTCTTTTAATTCAGCATATTTCTGGTGTTCTTCACTTATTGATTTCTGTAAGTTATGTGTGTTTGGAATGACTAAATCTATTCAGTATCTATGATACCAACAAGCTGTAAACCTGGGACTGTCCAGGTGCAGACAATATGGCCTCAGAGTGAGGGAGCACCCATTTCAAACTGAGATGAGAAGAACTTCAAAAAGTGGAAAAGAGAACTTGAACTATCATGACATTATTGAACTACAGTGCAGGGTTGAGGGCTGAGTGGTGTGGATGTGGCTCATCTGACAACTGTAGATATCTGATAAAGTAACCAGCAGGTTAGTCCTTGCACCTTAACCTTCTGATATGACTGTAACTGGATCTACTGACACATTTGAAGTAATGCCCTAGGTTTATTTACTAATGTTGTAGGGGCCCTCCTTCACGGGAATGGGTCGAGAAAGGTCTCCTTCGTGGGAATGGGTTGGGAAAATATTCCTCTATTGCTGAAGAAAATGAACGAGCTGAGCCTGTACCAGATGTGATGAGTTACCCCAGTTAAGGGATTACAGTGAATTTAAGTAAGTAGGGTGAACGTGCACAGTCTTTCCCCAGGGTTGGGGAATCAGGAACTAGAGGGCAAGGGTTTAAGGGAAGAGGAAAGAGACTTCATAGGAACCTGAGGGGCAATTTTTTAACCCAGAAGGTCGTCCATATGTGGAATGAACTGCCAGAGGAAGTGGGGTTGAGGCAGGTCCATTAACAATTTTTAAAAGACACTTGGACAGACACATGGAACAGAAGGATTTGGAGGGATGTGGGCAAATGGGACTGGTGTAGATGGATGGGAATCATGTTTGGCTTGGACTAGTTGGGCCAAAGGGCTTGTCTCTTTTACGACACTAAGTAAAACATTTGCCAGCTTATTGCAGAGATTGTTGAATGGTTTTACAACATCAACACATGATTGAGAAGAGAGTGAATCAACAGTGATGATGTTAAAGAGATAGTGATACAAGCTAATGGAATGGATGGAGACACCCTACAAAACGTTCTACCACATTGATGATGTGTTTCACAAAGGCTGTCAGTCTGTAAAGAGCACAGTTCAATGTAGAGCACAGTGATAGCCCCAGCAGTGACATACACCAACATATTGCTGCAGGTGCATCTTTGAGTTGAGCAGTCTGCTTGTCTAAAACCAGAATCTGCAATGCTTTATGTAAACAAGAAACACATCAATAAAACATTTCTTTGATCCTTCTGCCAACATTTAACAAACTCTGCGTGTGCAGTAATCTGATTGTTATCTGCGATCCTCATGTGTCTATAACGTGTCGTGGTGCGCGCCGATGCTCCGACGGGGTTCCGCGTTTAACCTTCCCCTCCAGCACATTGCTAAATTTCCATTTGTGCCCCGCAGGTCTATTCTTCTTTCTGCTCTTTCCACTGCACCACATTTTCTGACAGTATTCCTCCACCTGCTGGAAATGACTGTAGCCAATCAGCTGAAGGAACTCCTTGTACCACGGTCTCACCCCATGGTGAGTGCCAGGCTGGAGCACACAGGGAAATCTGCGACGTGGCTCCTCCCCGTCACCTTTGTGAACTATTCCATCGATTTGTTCCCCTTGCAGGACGTCCAGTTTGATTTTGGTCACGGTCTGTATGAAGCCATGTTCCCTTGACTTACAGAGGTAAGTTCCAGCGTCCCTTTGGTGGAGATTGAGAAGCAACAGGCCCAAGTCGGTTTTAATCACCCGGTCATCTGTTTTGACCTAAGAGAACATTAGAGTAAGTGCATCTCTTCATTGGGGTTCTGACTAACCCTGTTGCTTCCAGAAACAATGAAACGATATTTAAGCTGATGAAGGGAAGGAGAACAAACGACAGAATGACCAGTGAGAAACAGTAACGATTAGTTGCACTAGACCTCAGGAGAGTGGAAAAGTCAAGTTAATGACATTAGTGTCAACCATGAGTTAATCTGCCGATAAGTCAAAACACAGAATATAAAGTTTATTGAAACGAGTTGGGGTAATACGTTAACAAGGACTGGGCTGGTGATGTGATCACTCAGTCACATTTACACAAAGCAAACCTTACAGATTAATTTAGGAAAGTTGACATGGAATATAGTACAGAGTACAGCACTGGACAGGCCATTCAACTCACAATGTTGTGCTGGTCTTGATGCCAGTTTATACTCAATGCCCTGCTCCTGTGTATCATCAATATCTCTCCATTCCCTTCATATTCAGGAGTCTGTCCAAAACTCCACCACACTGCCTGCTTTCACTCCTACCCTGGTAAGCTATTTCAGGCAATGACCACTCTTTGCATATAAAACAAATGTCCGTCACGCCTTCTTTAGAGTTTCCCCTCATAACATCTATCTAGTTGCCTCTTCTTCCTTTGCTCCAAAGAGAAAAGCCCTGGCTCACTCAACCTATCAGTGTAAGATATGCTCTCTAACCCTGTTAGCATCCTGATAAATGTCCTATGCCTCTTCTCTGAAGCTTCCACACCTTTCCTATAATGAGGCAATCAGAACTGGACAATATTCCAAGTGTAATCAAACCAGAGTTTATGGAACTGCAATATTTCCTTGTGGCTCTTGAACTTAATCTCATGACTAATGAAGGCCAGCACTCCTTATGCCTTCTTAACAACCCTATCAACTTGCACGACAACTTTGAGAAATCTGTCGATGTGGAACCCAAGATCCCTCTGTTCCTCCACACTGCCATTTTGTTGCCCATTCTCCTAATCTGTCTAAGACTTTCTGTAGCCTTTCTACTTCCTCATCTTCATATAGTCTGCAACAAAGCCATCAATTCCATCATCCAAATCATTGATATATGACGTAAAAAGAATTGGTCCCAACACAGATCCCAGTGGAACACAACTAGTTACTGGCAGCCAACACAAAAAGGCTCCCTTTATTCTCAGTCTTTGCCTGCTGCTAATTAGCCACTGCTTTATCCATGCTTGAATCTTCCCCCTAATACAATGGACTGGAAAAGCCCTGAAAATCCAAGTACACAACATCAACTGATTCTCCTTTGCCTATCCTGCTTAGTATTTCTTCAAAGAATTTAAACAAGTTTGTCACTTAAGATTTTCCCTTGAGGACACCATCTGACTACAGCCTATTTTATCAATTTGACTTATTTTATCATTAGTCTCCAAGTACCCCTAGACCTCAACCTTAATGATCAACACCCCCATCTCCCCAACCACCAAGGTCAGACTAACTGGCTTACGGTTTCCTTTCTTTCACCTTTCTCCCTTGGGGAGTGGAGTGACATTTGCAATTTTCCAGTCTTCTAGAACCATTCCAGAATCTTGCGATTCTTGAAAGATCATAACTAATGCCTTCATGATCTCTTCAGCCACCTCCTTCAGAAACCTGGAATGTACACCATCTGGTTCAGGTAACATATCTACCTTCAGACCTTTCAGTTTCCCAAGAACTTTCTCTCCAGTAATGGTAACTTCATACACTTCATAACCCCTGACACCAGGAACTTCCACCGTACTGCTGGTGTCTTCCTCAGTGAAGACTGATGCAAAATACTTATTCAGTTCATCTGCCATTTCATTGTCCCCTATTACTACCTCTCCAGCATCATTTCCCAGCAGTCTGATATCCACTCTCACCATTCTTTTACACTTTATGTATCTGAAGAAACTTCTGGTATCTTCTTTAATATTATTGGCTTGTTTATTTTCATATTCCATCTTTACCCTCTTAATGACTTCCTTAGTTGCCTTGTGTTGGTGCTTAAAATTTCCCAATCCTCTAATGCCCCACTAATTTTTGCTTTATTATATGCCTTCTCTTTGGCTTTTATGTCAGCATGCATATGTGTGAATGTATGTGTGTGTGTGTGTGTGTAGATATATATATATATATATAAATAAATTAAAAAATATATAAATAATAATAAAAAAAAATATATAAACAAAAAAGACTTGACTGACTGCTACGAATTCTGTGATTAATCCTGTATTCCTCCTTCAAATTGACCCTTCAAGAGTGAATCAGTTCACACATTTCCAGGCTGAACGCCAATAATGATCAGGAGGAGTTTGCTACAGAGAAAGCGGAGAGAAGTGTTAGAAGAACACAAAGAGGACAAAGCCCCTGGTCCAGAGGTCCACCTGAGATCAGGAGCAGAAGCTGGCCATCTCGTCCTCTGTACCTGGTTCAATTGTTGCTATGTTTTTCACCTGTTGCAGCCACCCGGAGTGAGAGGGCAAAGCCATGGCATTTCACTGGGGGCAGTGTGACACAGCATACAGAACGGAGCCAGCACTGCCCTCCCAGGGTTTTGCTCAGCGGAAGACAGGCTCTGCTGTGGACCGCTGCAGATCTATTTGGCTGCACTCAATGGGCTTGGGCCTCAAGCTGCGGGATCGCTTGCTTTTCAGCCGCTGGGGAGAGGCGTCCGAGTTGTCACGCCCTACCGGGGATTGTGTAGCGCGGTTGTGGTGATTGAAGATTACAAGTGGACTGAGGGCTCTGGGCTATATACATAGATATTTGTGTGGCTGTGTTTTTACTAATAATCTGTATGTGCTTGAATATGTGACTGGGCCTCAAAACCATAGTATCGCCTAGTGGGTGTCGGGAGTTGGGGCAGGCATCAGGGTCAGTTGACAGATGATCTCGGTGGGCTGGGGGGGGGGTGGTTCTGAGCTATATACATGTGTATCCAGCATCATTATATTTTTGCTGATATCCTTTATGGGTTTGTTGACTTGTACGTGTAAGGACTGGGCTCAAGTCGTGGGGGTGGTGGGGGAGGTGCGTTGGGACTCTTTCATTCCGTGATTGTGACCTTGTGTACGACTGTTGGTAATATGTTAGCCCCTTGACCCCATAGCAACGGTGTCTCGTTTGGCTGTGTTCTTGAGTATTCATGTATGGTTGAATGACAATTAAACTTGAATTGAATTGAAAATTCAAAATCTTTGATTTGTTGTAAAGTACAGATGGTAGCTAATAATATATTTTATTATTTGATAAGGGTTTTTCCCCTTTTTCTTGCTTTTCCTAACAGCTCTGTAGTAGTGGGTTTAGATTTTTTTCTATATAACAAAATTATTATATTTTAATATTACGATTTAATTTTTATAAATACAGGGGTTTGTGATTGTAACTGTATTTTTAATACAATGTATTTGGTACTTTTTTAACTTATAATATATCTTGTTCTCTGTATTCCTTTATGCAGAAACTAATAAAAATATTGAATGAGAATTGAATTGAAATGAATGGCTCTAGCCAGGTGGTCAGTGTTAACAAAGTTACTCACCTCCTCCTGGCCGGCGGTCGAGCGTCCTTCTATAAACCACAGCACCTTGGCTTGAGGAGATCGGGGAGTACACTCCAGCAATGTACTGTTCCCCTCAATCCCATACAACAACCGTTCTTTTGGCTTAGACCGTGCTTCATCTGACCATGGGAGGAAAGGCAAGAACATGGTAACAATAGAATAAATCACAATTTGTAGGATTTCATCCTAGGTGTCTTGTTCAGTCTGCTTCTGGTTCCCCCTTTAAACACACACTGCCGAACATCAGCTCCATGACTCTTATGGCGAAACCACTAAGCCTAAAGAGTTGATTTTCCCCTGTGCCATTCACAAATTCAGGGTGACCCTCAGAGTTTACAAGGAGGTGACCGTGTGTGCATGTCAACACTATAGCTAACGTAGTAAGGCGTTTGGCTGAACCACAAGGCAGAGGGTAAGGGGTAGGAGAGGATGAGCACGACTTTATTTACATAGAGGATGGTTGAAACTTGGAATGTTCTACATGATGGGACGATTGAGGCAGATTGTCTGAAACATTTGAGAGATATTGAGACAAGTCCTTAAAGAAAACTAGCAGATCTGTTAAACATGACCTTCTTTTCATAAACCCATTTGACTCTCCTCAGTGCTGTTCCTTTCAAGGTTCTTCTATTCTTCACGATAGACTCCCTGTCATTAACATCAGACTCAGTGAGAGGGTAACGGGTGTGTGGAACAGTGAACTATGCAAGGATTATGTTAATCTTTTTATAGTGTGTCTCGTGTGTCCAACAGCTTTGATATCCCTTATATTGTCAGCACTGAGAACAGGCTGGTTTGAAAAATAAGAAAGAACATCACATGTCTGAATAAAACAGAAGATACTAGGAATGATCAGCCAGTCGAACTGTCTGTGGGGAGAGAGAAACACAAAGAGTCTTTCAGGTTAATATCATGTTCCAGTGTCAAACATTCCACTCTGCTGGAAGACCTGAAAACTACAAATCTGGCCGAAACATAACTGAATGATATTTTAATAATTTTTATAAACCCTTCGCAAGCTTATTTTCTGATGCTAGAACCAGCTTCCTTGTTGATTGTAGAACACAACAGTCACGTACCATTCTGCAGGTCAAAGCATTGCTGTGTTACATTGCCATGCCGAATATCTTGTCGACGAAATCTCCTGGGGAAAGGAAATAGGCAAATTACATTCCTCCAATAAAATCTACTCTACATCGTCTCCCAAGTGTCTTACAGGGATCTATGCCAAGATGAGTAGACATAGTTCTTACCAAATACACATTGCATGACATCATATTCTCGTGAATGGGAGAGTCATCGTTGCAATTTCCATTCATTAAGTATGCGTTACTCACAACGAGCAGGCAGCATAAAGTCCAACATCGGTATTGATCTGATATTGACTGGCAGCCTGCATAGTGTGAAATGTGTAAACTGCAAGTTGGACTGGGAAACTTCTTGTGATGGCGTGCTAGCATATTGAAATAAAGAAGAAAGTTGCCCATCTGCGATTCATCAAGGAAACTCTGCCTGGTCAGAGATTGAAAGAAGAGAGAGCGCAGAAATCGGTAAATAACCGGCTGAAAACACGAGAATATAATCAGAATCAGGATCCAGTCTACAATTGCCAACTAACTGGATGTTGTGAAATTTGTTGTTTTGTGGCAGCAGTACTGTGTAATACATAAAACGTTACTATAAGTTACAGTAAGATATATATAACAGTAGGTATTGCAAAAAAAGAGGTATGGGTTCATGGCCTGTTCAGAAATCTGATGGCGGAGGGGAAGAAGCTGTTTCTCAAACATTGAGTGTGATAAAAGAACAGAAATAATTAGCAAGTCAGGGTGGATTTGTTTCCCTTGGAGTTGAGGTGGCTGAGTGAGGTCCTAGTGGGGGTATGTAGATTCAGGAGGGGTGTGATAGGTTTGGAATGACCCAGTGGGACAGTGGGTAGAGCCATGGTCTCACAACCCCAGCAATCAGCGTTCGATCCTGACCTCTGGTGCTGTCTGTGTGGAGTTCGCATGTCGTCACTGCTGGGGCTTCCTCCCACATCCAACAACCATGGGCTAGTTAGTTAATTAGCTGCTGTAAATTATCCCCAGTGACAGGTGAGTCATAGGTGCTGATGGGAACGTGGGAAGAAAATATCAGATTTGTGTCGAGTTACTGTGGAGGGGTCTTTGATAACCATCTTAATCATCTGCTGAAAATTACCCCTAGTGAGAGGTGAGTGGTGGGAGCTGATAGGAATGTGGGGAGAATATATCAGATTTGTGAAGAGTCACTGTGAATGGGTCATTGAAGGCTGATATGTTCTTAATCACCTGCTTCCTTGCTGTTTCACTCTATGCCTCCAGAGGTAGGTAATAGAAAACATTGGCTGAAGTACTCAGCATAGAGTCATAGTACTCAGTAAGGGGTAAGAGCATTAGAGGGGATCTCAAGAAGAAAAAAGTTGTTAACTGGAGGTAGATGGAATTTGTAACACACAGCTTGATAGGGTGGAGGAGAAAGATAATCTCATCATTCGCACCTGAATCATCTGCAGATGGTCATCCGTGCAACAACTGCTGGTGAATTGGATGTGTAGCAGATAGTGCCAATGGCACCGTTTCCTTGCTAAATCACTCTACAGCCAAACCTGCAATCTTTTAATAGATTCTTTACTAAGTAATTCTGATCATCTATAGATGTTGTATATACAGATCTTTCCATATCCTGCTCATTCAGATGTCTCTGTAATGTTGTTACTATTCCTGCCTCCATTAACTCTTCTGGCAGCTCATTCCAGACACCAGCTATTCTGTGTGAAAGATCTACCCTTTGAATTCCTTTTAATTTTCCTCCCCCTCACCTTAAACCAGCGCCTGGTAGTGTTAGACAATCCTACACTGACTATCTACCTTATTTGTCTCCTCCCCATAATCTTATACAGGTCTATTATCCCTCAGTCTCAACACTACAGGGAGAACAGAGCAAAACTGAAATGTTGACTGTACATTTTCCTCCTGCCTTTCCAATCTCTCCTGATAGCTCAAACCTTCCAATCCAGGCAACATCCTTATGAAACACTTCCACAGCCTCTCTATCTTAAGCACGTCATTCCTCTAGTCTGGTGACCAGACCAGCTCACAACATTCCAATGTTTTGTACCACATAACATCGTTTAAAATAAAGACACTCAGCGGCTTAGCTGCTGAAGACAAGCAAGTCATGTGCCTTCCTCACCAACCTGTCTACCTGTGTTCCATCTTCAGGCAACTGTGGGCTTGGAACTCCAGGTCTCTCTGTTGAACAAACTTCTCTGGGCCCTGCTATTCACTGTGTAATGCTGTGCCCTGGTTTAACTTTCTAAAATGCGTCACTAAACACAGGTCCTTTATGTTCCTAATGCTCTCTATTTAATTCTAATTATGTCCATAGAAGAAGTAGCAATGCTTTAAAAAGCAACACTTCAAATTTGTGTCAAGGCAGGTGTAACAATATCCAGCAGAGCTGATACAGCACAAACACTGTCCGAGCCTGACACCGTGTTACACTGATCTGGTCGCAGGTATCCCTGCACAGCAGATTCAGGGTTTATCAGAGTTCACTATGTAGTCAGTGCGTTAACAAACGATGTGGATTACCTTTTTGTCGTTGCTGCAGACGGGTAGTACCTGGTGCAGGACACTCCATCCCAGGCACAGTAAGGGTCTCTGGCGAGGCAGCAGTCCATACACGCAGAACCATACATGTCACACTGGTGAATCCTCACCTGAGCAACAGCTGACTTTGATGCAACATATAAGCTTTCCTAAATTAAAATGATAAATGAACTGTGATCAGGCTTGGTGAAGATATCACCTCTTTAAATATCTAAAGCTCAGAAGGTCAGTGCAGACTGTAGCTCCAGTTGTCTGCAATTATGCAGAATATTGATTAACACCAGGGTCCTGGAGGAACCTTGTTTCGTTTTTACTGTGTACTGTACTAGCAGTTTATGGTCGAAATGACCATCAGGAGGGTTCACCAGGAACAGCTTGCTCCAGACCTCTGAGCAAAGATCCAGCAGCAAAACATTAATTTGCCCTGGTTGGCGGTGGAATTCTTGGCTCAAACCTATACTCTGGTTGTTAGAGCCCAGCTCTGCGCTCTGCGGAGTGGAAGCTGTGCTGACAAATCCCCCTCTGAGCAGCAGGGTGACTTTAGCGGACAAGTCCCAGCTGAGTGACGATGCGGGGCCAACTGAGAGTGCTTTGTGAGAAGACACCTGGGGTGAGAACCGCCACAGAATGCATGATTTGTCTAACGAGCAATTTCTTGTTGCCTAGTCTGACTGCTTTACATTCGTTGCTTCTCCAACAGCCACATAATCTTACCCGTTTAACAGAGATCTCCATGCTGATAATCAGAGTTGGCACCTGGAATTGAACAGATATCCTTGGTTACTAGATGCCATACATGCCCTCCACTGCAGGATGTCCAGCAGAGAAAGTACAATCAGCATATTCTCACCTTAAATACATGCAGCTCCTCCAACACCACTTCCTCCATTGTTTCAGCCTCCTTCTTGTAAATTACAATAACCTTTAACACCACCCCTGCATCTGTGGATGAGGAAGAAGCTTCAACTAAATTCAATTAAATATAAAAAAAGAAATCTCATAAGAAATATCCAGCAAGCCGAGGCTGACTCCCTGCATCTTCTACAAAGGTCAAGCACAGAGATGCAATCATGAGAAAGCAAAAAACACCAAAAATTCAATTAATGACTGGTTTCAATTGTCCAATTCTAACCACAGTGAAGTTAATTGACAATATCAACTGCAATTTGGAGATATTGCCTCCACTGGGTATGACAAAAAGACTTTTGATTAATAGGTGAGGAACTAGGAAACGTGATGCCAGAGGTGTTTGTAGATCCAGATGACTTCTTCCAGATTGTCTATGAAACAGCTTATTCTTCCTTTCTCTTGTCTTTCTTTTCTTTTCAAGGTGGCTGGGGTCCTGTCGGAGTCCGTGACCTACAACTACAGCTCAAAATACAGTTCTCTGCAAGCGGTGGGTTTTTAGCAGCGGCTGTGCAGCCTGACATTTCGATATCTCCAGCAGTGTCCTGGAAGACATGCGCCTTTGGAGTGCTGCCCCATAGATGACCCAGTTCCTCGTCAAGTTCGCTGACTGACGCATCATGGGAGACTGAAACGCAGGCAGCATTTGAAGCATTTAAAATTTCGATTCATGATTATTCTGACTTGTTTCCATTGTATAATTCCAAACACGGTGAAGTAACGTGTAAACCAATTAACAAAATCAATCTGTGAATTGGAGATATTGCCTCCATTGGGTATGGTAGAAAGACCTTGGAATTATAATTATTTAGGCTGTGCGGGGAAAGGCTCAGAAATGGACCACATAACTTCAACAGCATCGTCACCCAAAGTCCAGCTCACCTGTGCCAAGGAACAGGACATCATATTGGCCATCTTCAGCATTGACACGATCCACAACTACTTGCTTTAGGTTGTGTCGTCCATCCGTTCTCAAGAGCACGGGTCTGTTGTGTACTGGGTGAACATGTTGGTACATCATGGGATGACTGCGTACAAAACGAAGGACGTTGTCTGGGTAATCCTTACTCGTATGGTATTTACTTCCAGGTGGTATGGTTATCTGGCTGGCACACTGCAGAGGGCAATGCCATATAAGTCATTGTGTGAGTTAACAGTGATTCATCAAATTTATACACCTACATAACATTCCATTTGTTTTCTTACAACCAATCCAAAACTGTTTGCCATCAACTGTGCTCAGATAGACGTACAATTATTAGTTTGTCTTCACTAACTCAAGCTTTCATTCATAAGTAAACTGTTTCAAAATGGAACTGTTCTCATACCACATCATACAGCAGTGGGCTCACAGGCCAGGTCAGAGTGTATCACCACAGTAAATATATGGTCTCCTTCAAAACTGATTCATCAGTCTCCAATAAGTACCATGGCAGAAGAACGCTGTTTGGAATCTAGAGACAGAGCGATCGAGAAAAGGGAGGGAGGTGTCAGAAATGGACCAGGTAAATTTGAGGGCAGGGTGGAAGTTTGGGGCAAGGTCGACGATGTTGACGAGCTCTGCATGGGTGCAGGAAGCAGCACCAATGCAGTTGTTGTGTAGCCTAGCAAAAGTTGGGGAGTGATACCAGTGTAGGATTGGAACATAGACTGTTCCGCGTAGCCGACAAAAAGGCAGGTATAGCTGGAACCCACAGCAGTCCCCATGGCTACACCTTTTGTTTGAAGGAAGTGGGAGGAGCTGTAGGAGAAATGATTGATAATGAAGACAAGATCGCCCAGATGGAGGAGAGTGGTGGTTGGGTCTGGTGTCCAGAAAAAAGCACAGAGTTTTGAGGCCTTCCTGATGGGGGAATGGGGGTGCATTGGGATTGGACATTCATAGTGAAAATAAGATGATTGGGGCCAGGGAAATGAAAGCCATTGAAAAGATCTAGAGCACGTGACATGTCATGGATGTAGGTAGGAAGGGACTTAACCAGGGAGATAAAACTGAGTCAAGATATGCAGATATGAGTTCAGTGGGGCAGGAACAAGCAGAAACAATGGGTCTAACTGGACAGGCAGGTTTGTGGATCTTGGGTAGGAGGTAGAAATGGGAGGTGCAGGGTGCAGAAACTATGAGATTGGTGGCAGTGGATGGGAGATCCCCAGAGTTAATAAGGTTGGTGACGGTGTGGGAGACAATGGTCTGGTGCTCCTTAGTGGGGTCCTGTTCGAAGGATCAGTAAGAGGAGGTGTCTGACAGTTGTTGCCAGACCTCTGCAAGTTAGGGGTCAGTCCGCCAGAATACTACAGCACCCCCCTTACCTGCGGGTTTGATGGTAAAGTTAGGATTACTACGAGAGAGTGGGGAGCAGTGCAGTTGGAAGGAGTGAGGCTGGAGTAGTAAAGTCGAGACGGTTGATGTCTTGTCACCAGTTAGCAATGAAAAGATCCAGAGCAGGCAGAAGACCAGAGAGGGGGGTCCAGGAACAGGCCACACTCAGGTTGGAGGAGCAACACCTTATATTCTGTCTGGGTAGCCGCCAACCTAATGGCATGAACATCGATTTCTCAGACTTCCATTAATGCCTCCCACCAGCTTCACCATTCCCTATTCCCATTTCCCTCTCTCACCTTATCTCCTTACCTGCCCATCACCTTCCTCTGGTGCTCCTCCTCTTACCCTTTTTTCATGGTCTTCTGTCATCTCCAGCCCGTAATCTGTTTCACTAATTGACTTCCCAGCTCTTTACATCATCCCTCTCCCCTCCTGGTTTCACCTATCAACTACTATCTCCTCTCCCTCCGCCTTTTTACTCTGATTTCTCATCTTTTTTTCTCCAGTCCTGCTGAAGGGTCTCGGCCCGAAATGCCAACTTTTTACTCTTTTCCATTGATGCTGCCTGGCCTGCTGAGTTCCTCCAGCATTTTGCGTGTGTTGCTCGGATTTCCAGCATCTGCAGATTCTCTCTTGTTTGTGGAAAGGGAGAAGGTGGGAAGGTGAGGAAATCAGTGGAAGTTAGAAAAATCCATGTTTATGCCACCAGGTTGGAGGCTAGCCAGATAGAATATCTGGTGTCAACTCCCCCAACCCGAGTTTGTCCTCTGTACAGGAGGCCATGGACAAATGTCAGAATGGGAATCGGAATTCATATTGAAATGGATGGCCACTGGGAGATCCTGCCTTTTGTGACGGATGGGGCAAAGGTGCCCAATTAAGTGGCTCTCCAATCTGCGGGTAGGTGAGACTAGACAGTAAAACAGGTCAGCAGGGACTAGATGGGCTGAAGGGACTGTTCCTGCGTTGTATCACGCCTCTATCTCGCTGACTCCAACAACTGCAGTTGTTCAAGAATATGGCTCACCACCGCCCTCTAAAGGCCAGATTAGGACTGACAATAAACGTTGCTCTCGCCTGTATTGCCCCATCCCATGTATATGGGATATATTTGTCAGTATTGTCCAGTCAGCCTCTTGGAGTGAGTAATGCCAAACATAACTAGCTCAGTGAAACAGGGATCTGTTGAAAAAGTTATTTTCTGTATCATACAGTACCGGTGATTCCAGTCATCATTCCAGTGAGTTTCTGAGCTGTGTCTGTGATTATATATAAGACTTCTTCCCATCAGAAAAATAAAAATAACTAACCATTGTTGTACAGCACAGAAATGTGCCCTTCAGCCCAGCTCACCCACACTGACCATACTGTTTACCTACACTAATCCCATGTGCCTACATCAGGTCTGTATCCCTCAGCTTCTTTCCTAACCACATGTCTGTCCAAATGCCTCTTAAACATTGCAGTGGTACCCACCTCCACCACTGCTTCTGATGGCTTGTTCCATATATCCACCACCCCTTCTGTCTGAAAAGACTGCCCCTCATTTTTCTCCCCATCACCTTAAACCTGGGCTCTCTAATTGTAGCTCCCCTGCACCGGGAAAAATGACTATCCTGTGACAACTTTTTTCCTATCAATTTCCCGCATGATCTTACGGACATTTGCAAGGTGTGCCCTGAGCTTCTCATACTCCAGTGAAAACAGCATCAGTCTATCCCACCCTTTCATTCCAGGCAACCTCCTGGAGAATCTTTCATTTTTGTTTTATTTACAGGAAGTTAACAACATGTTAACGACCCTTCTGGTCCAACAAGCCTGCGTCATCCAACTACACCCATGTGACCCAGTAACCTACTAACCCGTATGTCTTTGAAATGGGGGAGGAAACTGAAGCACCGGGAGGAAACCCACGCAGACACAGGGAGAACGTATAAACGCCTTACCAAAAGTGGCAGAAATGATCCCAGATCACCAGTGCTCTAATAGTTTTATGCTAACTGCTAAGCTACCTTGCCATCCCACTTCTGCACTTTTCTGTACTCTCCCTGTGCACAACATCCTTCCTGTCCCCTGTGACCAGATCTATACTTAATGTTCCAAGCGTGGTCTAAACAAAACTGAAAGCTGACCTCCTATCTCATTGTAGGCAACCATTCTGTACAGCTTCTTCATTACCTGTCCTGTCTGTGCCATCACTTTCAGGGAACTATGAACTTGTACACCAAGTTCCTCTGTATGTCAATGTCTTTGAGATCCCTACCATTTATTGTCTTGTTCTATCAGTATCTGATGTCCCAAAATACCTAACTCTCATTTGTCTGGATTAAATTCCCTCTGCAAGAGAAAATCTACCGGTGCTGGAAATCCGAGCAACACACACAAAATGCTGGAGGAACTCAGCAGGCCAGGCAGCGTCTATGGAAAAGAGTACAGTCGACAGTTCGGGCCAAGACCCTTAATCAGGACTGGGGAGAAAAGATGAGAAGTTAGAGTTAGAAGGTGGGGGGAGGGGAGGAAGAAGTACAAGGTAGTAGGAGAGAGGTGAAACCAGGGGAGGGGTATGGGTGCTGGGAAGTTGATTGATGAAGGGGAATAAAGGGCTGCAGAAGGGGAATCTGATAGGAGAGGACAGAAGGCCATGGAAGAATGGGAAGGGGAAGGAGGAGCACCAGAGGCAGGTGATGGGCAGGTGAGGAGATAAGGTGAAAGAGGGAAGTGAGGATGGGGAATGGTGAGGGGGAGGGGGGTAGGGAAGCAATTACGAGAAGTTTAAGAAATCAATTTTCATGCCATCAGGTTGGAGGCTGCTCAGATTCCACCTGCACTGTTCTATCCAACTTCTAACTGATTTAAGTTCCACTCTATCTTTAAACAATCTTTGTTATCTACAATTCTGCCAACGTTTATGTTGTCTAATAACTTGCAAATCAGATCACTTAACTCTCATGCAAACTAGTTATATATGCATTACAAGTGACAAAAGTCCCAACACTAATCCCTGTAATATGCTGCATGTTACAAACTACTAGTCAGAAGAACCCTCCACCACATTGGGGTTTCATAATGAAACAATAATTGTTGTTAGAGGGACTACTTCCCCCTCGTAACACTTACTAAATAGAATTTTCCTAAAGTGTAAGGAATGATGGTGTTGCTGAATGAGATGGCTTCCAAATGTAATTCATCATGTATTGTAGGTGAAATACAGGAAATCATTTGCCCCCTTGTATCACAAAAGCAGCATCTCTGCTCTGAAGGTTTGACGGTGTGGTCCCTGCAGGAGTTGAGGCCTGGTTTATCTCTTGCTCAACACCTCTGCTCTGAAGGTTTGACGGTGCGGTCCCTGCAGGAGTTGAGCCCTGGTTTAGCTCTGAGAAGGTTTGACAGTATGGTCCCTGCAGGAATGGAGACCTGGTTTATATTTAGCTCTGTGATAAATGATGAAGGTATTTTGTGTCTTTGGATTTTCTTCACACATATCCCTGGGCCATTGACAACCTGGATTTTGTACCCTGCTTTAGTGCATTATGAATCCTAACATGCCTGCTTGTTAGTAAGGTTCCACAATACAAATCATTTCCTATAGGTGCTGCCAGAAAGAGCTCCCCACCTCCCAGAGTCAGTTCCATAATCTCAATACCATATTCCATCTTTCTGATGTGTGGTCACAGCTCCAGCATTTGTGTGTGTGTTGTACAATCCAATACAGTTTTCTTCAAATAATAATACATTTGCAGAATGGTCTAGTATGAATGATACATCTGTTCTTTGCTGAAAGGTTGTATTATTGGCTAATATTACTTTTTCAGTTCCCTTACACTGTTTCAGACCAGAGTTATAGGATGTCCAAATCCACTTAGTCCAGGACATTTATTTATGCATTCACCTTGGAACATTGGTGAGACAGTCCCTAGGTAATGTAAGATTCTCACTTCTTCTCCCCTTCCCCCACCAACCCACCTTCTCCCTCACCTGGTCTCACCTATCACCTGCCAGCTTGTAGTCCTTCCCCTCCCCACGACTTGTTATTCTGGCATTTTCCCCCTTCCTTTTCAGTCCTCACGAAGGGTCTCGGCCTGAACCACAGACTGTTTAATCTTCTCCATAGATGCGGCCTGACCAGCTGAGCTCCTCCAGGGTTTTCCTTGAGAGGCTCGAGGTAAGGTTCGGGCCTAGTGATGGTAGTGAGAGGCAGCTTCTGTGCACCACGCTCTGTTCCTGAGACCTGCGGCCCTTTCACAGAAGAATGGACTTCAAGGCAAAGACTGACACCTAATTGTGACCACTTAGGGGAAGCAATACTACTGATGGAGATGGATTCCAGGACAGTAATATCCTGGTTCATTATGCTAGATGGATAAATGTTATACAAACTGAACAAATTACAAATGGAACAGCACCAGCAACCCAGGCTCAGTTTCCACCGCTGTCTGGAAGGAGTTCTCCCCACGACCACATGGCTTTCTTCCGGGTGCACCAGTTTCGCCCCACATTTCAAAGACGTACGGGTTAACTGGTGACATGGGTGTAACTGGGCAGTGTGGAAGGAAGGCCCTGTTATTGTGCTGTATCTCTATATAAATAAAATAAATGAAAATCTGCAGGTGCTGGAAATTGGAAACCAAATCACAAAATGCTGGAAGTGCTCAGGTAGCGTCTGCGCAGGGACAAGCAGGGGTTTTGCCTCAGGTCAAGAACCCTTCTTTAAAGCTGAGAAACTGAGAAAACTAGAGGGCCGATGTGAGCACAGGGAAAGCCTGTGATTTGCTGCGGACCAGGAGGTAACAGTTACTTTCAAAACTGGTAGGTTGGGACAGAAATAAATATGAGGGAGATAGAGAACAAAAAAAAAATCCTGTTTGTATTAAATTCCATATCAAGCATGGGTTAAACTGTGCCCAGAAAAATGTGGTGCTGCTAGAGTTCACACCTAGCATGGCTGGAACAAGGTAGGAAGTTGAAGCAGAGAGATTAGATAAAGGTGAGAATTTCTCCTGTTTATATATTGCATTCAATATAGTCTCCCGGAGACACCAATACAGAATGGAGACTGCTTTGTAGACATCTCTGTTCAGTCTGCATGGGTGACCCTGAGCTTCCAGCTTCGTCTGTTGCTCCGATTCTGTCTGCATTAACTGTTGAAAAGTGGCCCCTCATCTTTTATCAGGAAACGATGCAGCCCCAAGGATTTAATATGGAATTTAACAATGTCAGATAGAAGCTCCCACAGCTCTGTCTCCATGGATATGTCTGCATTTCTCTGCTTTAATTTGATTCTTCTCTTTCCCCTTTTGCCTCTGCCAGATTTTAAACTGTTACACTGATGTCTTTGGACTAGATTCTAACACAGGCATCCCTTCAGTTTGAACATCTTCTACTTTGCCTCCCTCAGCACATCCCTCTGTCTGTGCCCTCCCCTACTACACCTGTCTTCCCATCAGCCCTCTGTCTCCTACTCCATTCCACTTCCCTTCCATTTGCCCACCTCCCCTCCATCTGCACCCTTCCCTGTATTCCCACCTCCCCTCTGTGTTTATTCCCTCCCCGTCTCACAAAGGAAGGTACTTGACCCAGAATACTGATTGTTCCTCTTGCCGCTATTGAATTAGTAACCAGTTCCAATCTCTGCCTGTCAAGGCGGTACTCTCAAGTGTTGTTCCGATCATATTTCCACAGTTTGTTTTAAAGAGTGAAAACACAGTTAAATGCTTGTCTTGAGTTTTTCTCCGATCTTGGCAATTTACTTGTAAACAGTTCGTCAGCACACGAGGAGTGCTGTCGGTGTGCTGTTGATTGTGGTGTGTCCTCCGAATTCTTGGCTTTTATATACTTTTCAATCAGCTGGCTGGATGTCATTTTGGAAACTCAGTTGTGATGTGGGGAGGAAGTTGTGTCTCTGATTGTTGGTGTGGTGAACTTCGTGCGATATGGTCTGGAATTTTGCCTGCTCATAAATAGGATCGAGGTCTACGAGTGTGTTTACAGAATTGTTCACCAAAAACCGTGCTTCTAGGAACTCTCTTGCATGCTGTGCATTCACTTGTACCATGACTTTCACTGATGCCCAGTCGAATTTGTGCCCCTCTCTACCTTTGTGGGTGAAGACTCGGGAGAGTTGGTCATGCCACTTCACAGCCAACTGAAGTTCATAGATCCTTGTGGATAATTTTCTCCCAGTTTGGCTGATAAATTTGCTGCAGTACCCACATTGGTCTTGTCTTATAGCTTGGTTTGTTGTTTTTGTCTGCGAAATACCCTCCTCAATGTTGCTATTCCCTTCAGCATGACTGAAATTCTGTGTTCTTGGAGCAGCCGGGCTGTCAGGCAAATGCCACTCCTTTCTTTCAGAAAGGAGGAAGGCACCAGTTAGCCTGACATCAGTGGTTGGGAAGATGTTAGAGTAATTTGTTAAGAATGTGGTGATGCAGTACTTGGTGACATAGGACAAGATAGTACAAAATCAGCATGGTTTCCTTCAGAGAAAATCCTGCCTGACAAACCTGATGGAATTCTTTGAAGAGATACAAGTAGGATAGATAAAGGGGATGTAGTGGATGTTGTATATTTAGACTTTCAGAAGGCCTTTGACAAGGTACCACATATGAGGCTGCTTACCAAGTTAGGAGCCCATGGCATTACACGAAAGTTACTAACATGGTAGAGCATTGGCTGATTGGTAGGAGACTGCGAGTGGGAATAAAAGGATCCTTTCCTGGTTGGCTGCCGGTGAGTAGTGGTGTTCTGTAAGGGTCAGTGTTGGGACCGCTTCTTTTTATGCTGTATATAAATGATTTAGATGATGGAATAGATGGTTTTGTTGCCGAGTTTGCAGGTGATATAAAGACTGATGCAGGGGCAGTTAGTGTTGAGGAAACAACGAGGCTGCAGAAGGACTTAGACAGATTAGGAGAACAGGCAAGTGAGTGGCAAATAAAATACAATATTGGAAAATGCATGGTTGTGCACTTTGATAGTAGAAATAAATGTACAGTTTATTATTCTAAATGGGGAGAAAATCCAAAAATCTGAAATGCAAAGGACTTGGGAGTACTTGTGCAGAACAACCTAAAGGTTAACTTGCAGGTTGAGTCAGTGGTGAGGAAGGCAAATGCAAAGTTAGCATTCATTTCAAGAGGTTTAAAATACAAGAGCAGGGATGTAATATTAAGGCTTTATAAGGCACTGGTGAAGCCTCAGCTTGAGTACTGTGAAAAGTGAACGGTCTTGGGGCTCCTCATATAAGAAAGGATGTACTGGCATTGGAGAGGGTTCAGAGGAAGTTCACGAGAATGATTCTGGGAATGAAAGGAATTTCATACAAGGAACGTTTAATGGCTGTGGTTCTGGATGACACTGGAATTTAGAAGGATGAGGGGGTATCCCATTGAGTCCTTTCAAAAGGCCTCGACAGAGTAGATGTGGAAAGGATGTTTCCCATGTTGGGGGATGTCTAGGTCAAGAGGGTACAGCCTCAGGATAGAGGGATGTCCATTTAAAACAGAGATGCAGAGAAATTTCTTTAGCCAGAGGGTGGTGAATTTGTGGAATTTGTTGCCACATGCAGCTGCGGAGGCCAGGTCATTGGGTGTATTTATGGCAGAGCTTGATAGGTTCTTGGTTGGACATGGCATCAAAGGTTATGGGGAGAAGGCCAAGGAGTGAGGCTGAGGAGGGGTTAAAAGGATCAGCCATGATTGAATGACAGACCAGACTCGATGGCCCAAATACCCTAATTCTGCTCCAATGTCTTATGGTCATTTCTGAGACATTTCAAATGTATGGAAGAACAACCATTTGATCAAGATCGTGATCAATCACCAACAAGAATTCCTCTCCACGTCACAATTGAGTTTCCCAAAAGACTTCCAATCAGCTGATTGAAAAGTATATAAAGGCCAAGCATTCAGAGGACACACCACAGTCAACAGCATCCTGATGATATCTCCTCACAGGGCGATGAAACGTTTGCAAGCGAATTGCCAAGATTGGAGAACAAATGAACCCAAACATCAACCAGCCGAGCTACACATCTTCCAAATTATTTCAAGCAATTAAATGTGTTTTGAATGGACTTACACTGCCTGGCCTTGGGTAAGGCACCTTGCCCTCATAAGGTCGCCAGTGATACTCCGGCTCTGCTTTGTGTGCATAGGGTCCATTAAATGCTTCACGGATCGCAGACATGCGGTACACACAAACTGCGTAACCCTGGAATACATTGCTGTAACAGATTGACCAATGGAGAATGAAATTTACAATTCATCATTCTGTTGCCACTTACACTCAAAGTCTTGAAATTGTAAAGCACAGGTATATGGATCCCAGGTCGACCTCTAAAGCCACCTGAAGACCCACTGATAGACAACCCTTTAGGAAAACACCACACTTGACTCGAGTGATTGCGCTGCTACTAAACACAGGACCTCTGAAAGCCCATTACAGCCATTTCAGTGCTCAATGGGCTAGGAAAGGCAATTTATAAACATACTCCAACAATTGGAGGCCATTCAAAATTCAAATGTTCAAGGTAAATTATTATCAAAATACATATATGTCACCATATACAACCCTGAGATTCATTTACTTGTGGGCATACTCAAATCCAATAAAAATAATAGCATCAATGAAGACTGTACCAACAAGGCAGAGAGCCACTGTGCAAATACAAAAAGAAAGAAAAGAAATAATACCAATAAATAAATAAGCAATAAATATTGAGAACTTGAGATGAAGAGTCCTTGAAAGTGAGTCTATAGGTTGTGGGAAGAGT
Organism: Hypanus sabinus; assembly: GCF_030144855.1. Classification (NCBI taxonomy): domain Eukaryota; kingdom Metazoa; phylum Chordata; class Chondrichthyes; order Myliobatiformes; family Dasyatidae; genus Hypanus; species Hypanus sabinus. The sequence continues at coordinate 28,611,961 of NC_082718.1, forward strand.
TCAGGAAATGGGACAAGTGAAGTTGAATGCAGTTATTCCTTCGATTCAGGAGCCTGATGATTGAGGTGTAATAACTGTACCTGGTAATAACTGTAATAACTGGTAGTGTTAGTCCTGAGGCTCCTGTACCTTCTTCTTGATGGCAGCAGCGAGAAGAGAGCATGTCCTGAGTGGTGGGGTCCCTGATAATGGATTCAACTTTCCTGTGACAATGTAGATGTGCTCAGTGGTGGGGAGGGCTTTACCTGTGATGGACTGGGCAGTATCCACTACTTTTTTGTGGCATCGGTGTTCCCATGCCAGGCTGTGATGCAGCCTGTCGCTATATTCTCCAGCACACATCTATAGAAGTTTGTTAAAGTTTTAGATGTCATGTTGAATCTTCACAGACTCCTAAAGAAGTAGATGTACAGCATCACTCTATCTGTTCTGCCTGAAATTTAATTTGACTCTTGAATACATATTTGCTTCGTAATGTACAGGGTCTGTTTGTGGTTGGTCTCAGAAGCAAGAGTGGAATTAAGGAACTTCTGCACCACCCAAAGTTTCATCCTATCCACTGTCAACTCCCATCCCACAGGGTTTCAACCAGTTCCTTTCCTCCCACATGTGCTGCTCGACATACTGAGTTTCTCCACCAGATTCTGGCGTCTGACTCTCCTGTGTCTCCACAAGTGGAGAAAGAGGAGACTCTACAGCTCATCTTCTCAGTATTATTTGTTTTATTTTGCAGTTTGCCTTCTTTTGCACATTGGATGCCATTTCAGAGGCTGGGTTAGTGACTGATCTCCATTCTAGGCCAGCTGATTGCTGCAGCCACCTTGCTTCCCACAGCCTCCCACCTAGCTTTTTGTAGGAACACCACTCCATTTTTAGCTTCTCAGGCTCCGCGCTATGTGTTGATCATTCACACCTCTCACTGCTGCTTCTCAAATTCTTTCCTAAGATGGTGCTGGTGAATCATGGCATAGTGTTATGGGCTGCTTACAAAACTTAAGACCAAAAGATACAGGAGCAGAAGTAGGCCATTCGGCCCATCGAGTCTGCTCTGCCATTCAGCCATAGGCTGATCCAATTCTTCCAGTTATCCCCACTCCTCTGCCTTCTCCCCATGCACACTGATGCCCTGCCTAATAAAGAACCTATCGATCTCTGCCTTAAGTGCACACAATGACTTGGCCTCCACAGCCACTCATGGCAACAAATTCCACAGATTTACCACCCTCTGACTGAAGTAATTTCTCTGCATCTCTGTTCTAAATGGATGTCCTTCAGTCCTGAAGCCATGCCCTTCATTCTTGGACTCCCCTACCATCCAAAATAACTTTACCATATCTAATCTGTTCAGGCTTTTTAACATTCGGAATGTTTCTATGAGATCCCCACCATTCTCCTGAACTCCAGGGAATACAGCCCAAGAGCTGCCAGACATTCCTCATACGGTAACCCTTTCATTCCTGAAATCATTCTCATGGATCTTCTCTGAACCGTTCTCCAATGTCAGTATATCCTTTCTAAAATAAGGAGTCCAAAACTGCACACAATAGTCCAAGTGTGGTCTCAAGAGTGCTTTATAGAACCTCAACATTACATCTTCGCTCTTAGATTCTATACTGCTAGAAATGAATGCTAATATTGAATTCACCTTCTTCACAATGGACTCAACCTGGAGGTTAACCTTTAGGGTATCATGCATAAGGACTCCCAAGTCTATTTGCATCCCTGCATTTTGAATTCTCTTCCCATCTAAATAATAGTCTGTCCATTTATTTCTTCCACCAAAGTGCATGACCATACTCTTTCCAACATTGTATTTCATTTGCCACTTCTTTGCCCATTCCCCTAAACTATCTAAGTCTCTCCGCTGGCTCTGTTTCCTCAACACTATCTGCTGCTCCACCTATCTTTGTATTATTGGCAAATTTAGCCACAAATCCATTAATCCCATAGTCTAAATCATTGACATACATCGTAAAAAGCAGTGGTCCCAACATTGACCCCTGTGGAACTCCAGTGGTAACCATCAGCCAGCTAGAATAGGATCCCTTTATTCCCTATCCCTGTTTTCTGTGGATCAGCCAATGCTCCACCCATGTTAGTAACTCTCCTGTTATTCCATGTGCTCTTATCTTGCTAAGCAGCCTCATGTGCAGCACCTTGTCAAAGGCCTGCTGAAAATCCAAGTACACTACATCTACTGCATTTCTTTTGTCTACCCTGCTTGTAGTTCCCTCAAAAAAATTGCACTAGGTTATTCATGGTTTCAGGAAACCATGCTGGCTTTGGCCTATCTTGTCATGTGCCTCCAGGTGCTCCATAAGCTCATCCCTAACAATCGATTCCAACAACTTCCCAACCACTGCTGTCAGACTAACAGCTCTATAGTTCCCTTTCTGTTGCCTCTCACCCTTCTCAAATAGAGGAGTAACATTTGCAATTTTCAGTCATCCGGTACAATGCCAGAATCTATCAATTCTTGAAAGATCATTGTTAACACTTCCGCAATCTCTCCAGCTACTTCCTTCAGAAACTGAGGGTGCATTCTATCTGAATCTAAATACGCTACTTCAGAATTACTCTCACTATAATCTCAGCCTGTAATTTCCCTTTAAGCAATGTAATTTTGAACCATTTTAATGACTGGCAATTTCATGATCTGTTGAAGGTCTCAGTGGACTTAACTGTCAAGTATGTACGGTAGGTACAGCACTATTAAGCGGATGAAGGTACATTGCTGTGGTAGAGAGGGAGGAGGGGAGAACTCCAAGCCAGATTAGACAAGGGGCATGAAACTTACTCTACCCAGTTTCTTGTTGGCAAATGCACAGTCACTGAGGACCTAAGGACAAGATTGCTGTGTTTGAGGGAAATGAGAGATTGCTATATTCTGTGTTTCAAAGAGACATGGCTCACTCTGGTTACATTGGTAAGATCCAAGGGGTTTTCGATACACCGGGATGGAACATCGTGCTGATTCAGAGAATGCAAAAAGAGGAGGTCTGTGTTTCATGATAAAATCTTTGTGGTGCTTGGACACAGCGTTCTTGTTGTACTCTTGTTCCCCTGACCTGGAACATCTGATGGTTAAGTGGTGACTATTCTACTGAACAAGAGAGTTCTCCTCTGTGATCCTGACCACAGTTTACATACAGTCAAAGGCAGATGTTAAACAACCATTTGATGTATTGAATGCCACAATTAGCATGCAAGAAACAGCCTACCCTCACACCTTTCAAATCAGTGACAGGAACTTCAATCAGGTTTGCTTCAAGAAAACTCAGTCTAATTATCATCAACATATCGCCTGCAACACCTGGGACCGTAACACACCAAAGCAGTGTTACTGCAATTAGGAATGTCTGCTGTTCCATGCCTGGACTGCATTTCAGGAAATCCAATCACTTAGTGGCCCTCCTCCTACCTGCAAACAGGCAGAGGCTACAGTACAAGGGTCCAGAGATAAGGACAACAACGGCGCAGAAGTGGCTATGGGTTTGCTTTGAGTCAGTAGGCTGCGCTGTGTTCAAGGACTTGTCAGGATCTGGTGTTTTAATCTGAGGCATAAAACTTGTTACTTCATAATCATTTTATTAAGAGTTGATAGAACAAAGAGAAGTTAAAACAAACTAGGACAGAAGCCTACTACTTAGAGAAAGGATGATAAAGAAAGAAAGATAGTGCCTAGCACAATGCTGCTATTTTTATACCACAGAGAAAAGAAAAATTCCATAGATAAGAATAATCCAACTTGAAAATACTTAATACTTTCATAAAATCAGCCAATGAGAAAATACTTATTCAGAGCAAAGTCGCTAAGAAGCTTCCAGAATTATACTTTGTATAGCGACTTGAGGAATATTAAACTGTTATGTATATAAAGGCTACTTAAAACACAAGCAGATACTTGATAGTAAAACAACAAAGAAAACAACAATTAAAATTAAACAATCAGATCCAACAAACTCAATTGTGGACTTGAACAAATACACCATGGCTTTTATGGACATTATAAAAGCAGTTGTGGACAAGTGTGTCCCCACAAAATCATTCAGTCCAAACCAGAAACCCTGGATGAACTGTGAGATCCCCAATCTGCTGCAGGCAAGATCAATGACATTAAGGTCCAGATACCAACTTAAATACAAAAGATCTAGATACAATCTCCAGAAAGCCAGTTTGCAGGCAATGTGGCAATTCAGGACTAAACATGAATCAATGGAGGATATGAAGGATTGAATTGTTTGGCAACATCTCCTCCATAACCTCCCTCAGCACAAGTGCACCACAAAGCACTTTTGCTTAGTCCCTTGCTCTACTCACTTTATACTTATGACAGTGAATGCTAAGCAGAGTCCCACCACCATATTTAAGTTTGCCACTGTTGTTGGCCAAGTCGAAGGTGGTGATGAATCATCACATGGGTGGAAAATTTGCAAATGGGGGTGTAGTGGATGGTGAGGAAGACTATCAAAGCTTGCACAGGGATCTGGACCAGCTGGAAAACAGGCAGAAAAAATGGCAGATGGTATTTAATGCAGACAAGTGCAAGATGTTGCACTTTGGAAGGACAAAGCAAGATAGAGTTTACATGGTGAGTGGTAGAACAGGGGGATCTGGGGTGGGTCTTTGTCTGAAACATCAACTGGTTACTTCCCTCCATAGATGCTGCCTGACTTGCTCAGTTCCTCCAGCATTTTGTGTGTGTTGCTCTGTTAATATACAACATGGCATAGGTTAATTAACAGAAGAAAGATTCAGCAAAGGCCCTTATTTTTGTTTGGCAATCTACTGTTGAGTACAATATTTGCAAAGATTTTTATATCTGTTAATTAGACAGAAAAAGAACGAGTCTTTAACCTGTACAGAACAGCATGAGATCCCATCAGTAACACAAGTGAGAATGAGTAGGCTCATTCTCTGAGCAGAATCAACATTGTACTGAGGAGATTTCATGGTCACACAGATTACAGAGGAGATGTGGGGAGAAGAGAGGGTTACCGTGGAAGAGAATTACGGGGAGAGGAAAGGGTTACAGTGGGAGGGGAGAGTGTTACAGAGGGGTGAAGTGTTACAGTGGGAGGGGAGAGTGTTACAGAGGGAAGAGGGGAGGATTACAGTGGGAGGGATTGGGGGGAGGGCCACTGTGTTTGGAGGTTAGCTCATTGAGAACAGTGAAGGTCACTCAGTGCAGACCCAAAAAGTAGTTGGCAGGGCAGATGCAGACCTGAATGGTCAAAATCAGGATGGCACCAAATGGACGTGATATGGGGGACACCCGGAGGAAGAGGGACAACAGCTTGGATGTGGAGCTGAAAGGATGTCGGGCTAGGAGACCATGTAGGATGAACAGTAGTACAGAGCAAAGGGCGAACAAGATGAGAAGTGGCACAGAAGCAGCTGTAGGTAGATCAGGTAGTTGGGTGACCTCCAGGTCCACGTAGGGGCAGCAGCAGAGAGAGCAGGGGCTCTGAGAGGATCTGGAAAACTGGGTGCAGACTTGGGAGGGTGGGGCTCTGGCAGGCCTGACAGGGAAAATGCAACGGTGGTGCCCAAGCAGACTTGGAAGGGATCAGATGCGGACCTGAAGAAGTGCAGACCAGAACACGTGAAGGTGGAGCAGAAGCAGATGTGAAAGGACAATGGCTTAGCAGACTGTGCGGGGTGAATAGAGGGGCAGAGTTAAGGGAAACAGGCCAAGGAAAGTGCTACAAGACCTGGCCTCAGGGATAGCGAGTGATTGGGAATTGCCGGACAGTGTGAGGAGGGAGAGAGGACTGGTAGGTTGAAAAATGGGGGTTGAGTGGGGGAAAAGGTTCTACCTGATCAGGAGTTTGGGTTGGGGCTGTGCGCAGTCCTGAGAGAGTGTAACCTGTGGGATGGCTTAGGGGGAGGTGAAATAGCCTCTGGCTGGGTTGGAAGATCTGGATTAGTGATCATTTACAGAGATCCTCACAGAGGTTGGCTCCAGTTCTGGTCCCCATTATGCATCCACAAGGCTGGTCCTGAATGTACTGTGAAGGCTCAGACTAAAACAGAAATTGCCATAAGCACTCAGCAGGTCAGGAAGATCTGAGAGAGGGAAATCAGATCAACGTTTCATGTCAACGGGTCTTCATTAGAACTGTGAGAGTGCATGGACTTTTCAGCAGGTGGGAGGGACAGATATAAGGAAAAGGCACAAAGGAAGATGTTGGATGGAGACCTTACACAACAGGAATGCTGGAAAATCCCAATGGATCAGATAGCACTTATGGAAATGAAGAAGACAGGTCGGTGTTAGGGATGTGTATCTGTGCATTCTAACTGGCCGACTCTGACACTATGAATGCTACATTGCAGGGCACTTGTACATTAGACCAGGGGTTCAGGACATTTCTGGTAGATTGCTTGCTGTCTGATCATCTATCTCAATGTCATCTCCCCTACATTTTCTCCTCCAATTACCTGATGCTTCTCTTATCCAGAAATTGTCTGTCACCTTCTTAAATGCATTGTATTTTACTTTGTATTTTTCACTGAAATGATGCATAAAAACACAGAAATGCACAACTGCAATAAACTGTACAGAGTTCTGGACAAGGCCAGTCCATCACAGAAACCAATTTCCCTCCTGTGGACTCTGTATACACTTCCTGGTGCCTCAGTAAAGCAGTCGGTAATATAGGACCCCACCCACCCTATACATTCTCTTTTCTCCTCTTTCATTGGGCAGAAGGCACAAAAGTTTAAGAACGTGCCACCAGGCTTAAGAACAGCTTCTATCCATTGTTATCGGTTACTTGAATAGACCTTCAGTACACTGAAGTTGAACTTTTGATCTCCTAACCTAACTCGTTGTGACCTTTTATTTGTCTGCCTGCACTGCACTTACACTGTTAATGTTTTCCTTTTGTAGAAAAGAATCTGTCTGGATGGGTTGCAAACAAACTTTTTCCATTGTGTTTCAGTACAAGTGACAATAACCCAGTTACCCATTACCTATTAACTGATCTGGTATCCCAATGCCAAAGGTATCAAGCTGAGGTGGTTCTTTACCTGGTAGTTCTGAACAAGATATAGACATCAGGGTTTCTGCGATCTCTAGTCTGCAACAGAAACACATCCTCTGTAACACAGAAATACAGGGAATTATTGATTATACAGAAAATAGTGTCTCACTGTGCAAATATTAGAACATTGAAGTGAAACTCTAGGGGTGTTCTTGCTCAGGCAGGTCACTTTGTCCAAAGACTATATGATATCTCCCCTGCATCTGAGAGAAACAACCCCACATTTAATGACACAGCTAACTATAATTAACATGCATATCTGTGAAGCATCCTTTAAGTTTTCAGGTGTCATGGTACTGAGCAGTTAGTGGAGCGATTCACAGCACCAGCTGTAAGATCAGAATTCAATTCCCGTTGCTATGTGCAAGGAATTTTTACATTCTCCTTGTGACCGCATGGGTTTCCTCTGGGTGCTCCAGTTCCCTCCCGCATTCCAAAGACCTACGGGTTAGGGTTAGTAAGTTGTGTGCATGTTATGTTGGTGCCAGCAGCATGGCGACTCTTGTGGGATAATCCCAGCACAGATAGGATAGTGAATTTGTCAGCAATTGCTCAGAGAGATGGAAGTTTAATTATGCTAACATTGCCATCCGAGTGCAAGGTACAAAGGCCATAGACCAGTTTGTAACCAGGATGTAGCAAGCCCAATGAGAGGAGTCAATCCTTAACTGGGTTTTGGGGAATGAGGCAGAGAGGTGGATAGAGCATTGTGTAAGTGACCATCATTCATTTGGATTAAAAGTAATTAGAGAAAATGTCAAAGATAAAATAAGAGAAAAAGTGCTGAACTAGAGTAAAATCTGGTTCACAAGATGGAGAAGTAATTTATCAAAGTGGAATGGAAGTTATTGCTGAGGTGGAATCTGACAATAATGAGAATGAATTTGAAAAGGTTTTGGGTAACAGAGAGAGAAAACACTGTTGCTGACATTGGAGGCCTCTGGACAACAAGATACATAAAGATGAGGCAAAAGGGAGGTTATGTGATACAGTGGGAGGGAGCAAAACAAAGAAAGTTGCAGTGGATAGACTTCCTTGTAGAGCACTGGAGAAGATGAGATGAGAGGAAGAGGTAGAAGGCTTGGTCAGTTGGGTTAGAGGGATAGCAAACAGAAGTTAAGTAGAGAAAGAGTAAGGGGAATGTATCATTACAGGTGGGAACAGAAACCTGAAGTAAACAGGAAAAATGTCAGAAGAAGGGTAAGAAAACTTATTTTCACCCAGATGCAGTGAAGCCCCAGAACTTTAGTGGCTGGTGGAAACAGAAATGCTTAAACACTATTTGGATGAAGACATGGCCATGCAGATTTAGAGATTAGCTGCCCTTTGAGGGGTATACAGCAGCAGTGATCAGTATTGTGGCCAGTGGAAACCATCAGCTCTTCTCAGAGAGGCTTTGTGGAATCTGAGAAGAATGAAATGAACAGACGGGTTGTTCGGCACTTGGGCTAATCATTGCAAAGTTCCTATCTATGAGAGCAGATTGTTAGGACGGGCATCCTGTCACTGTGGTACGTTGATGTACAGGAGAACGTCTCTGTCAGGAAAATGCTTCAGTTTAATTACCCTAACATAGATCAGACCATAAAAAGTTCCACCATCAACTTCATTTTACTACCATGAGCTGCTTCTTGATCATTCCGGTGGTGACAGATTAAAGTGGATGCAGACATTACCCCAGACTCAGGCTTTGTGTGTTACTCCCTCTCAGCAACTCAGTTAATACAAGCAGGACGCTTCCTCACTCATGAACGCTAAACCTCTCCCCATCCATGGGAAGGTATATTGGCTGCTGTCTGTTTGCTTCTCCTCCAAACAATGGAGTACACCAGCCTATGCTGGGAAGGCCATGGTCTTTACTCCCTTCAATGCTGCCCCAGCCACCTCAAAGGGCAAGAGGGTGTAAGCATCTAAGTGCAATTTACTGCTGCTCAAGGAATCAATAACAGTGTGAGGGTACTTTAAATCATTCCTGTATCTTTCTGAATTCCCGTCGAGGCATTGAATATAAGAATGGGTTGATTATGGTGTAACTTTACAAAACATTGGTCAGACTGCACGTGGAGAATTCCATGCAGTTGTGGTTGACACACAATTGGAAGGATGTGGTTGTGCTGGTGAGAGTGCAGAGGAGTTTCACCTGAGTGCTGCCTGGGTTGGAAGAGACTGGACAGGCTGGGATTGGCTTTCCTCGAGTGGAAGTGGCTGAGGGGTGACTTGATTTCGGGGTACTTGGAGGCACATGATAAAATAGGCCAAAGTCAGCATGTTTTCCTGAAGGGAAAAGCTTACCTAATAAATCTGTCGGAATTACTTGAGGAAATAACAGATAGGATAGACAAAGGAGAGTCATTGGATATTATTAACTTTAAATTTCAGAAGGCCTTTGACAAGATGCTGCACATGAGGCTGCTTAACAAGATAAGAGCCCATGGTATTATGGGAACAATACTAGTGTTGGTAGAAGACTGGCAGGAGGAAAAGAATGGGAATAAAGGGAGGATATTCTACTGGGATATTCCCCGGTCCTGTGTTATGGGGATAAAAACAACAAGAATATATGCTGAAGTTGAGAGCTTGAAGTTTTAAAGGGGATCTGAGGGGTAAGATTTCTTAAAATCAGAGTAATTAATATCTGGAACTCACTGCCAGAGCAGGTATTGGAATCAAATTTAGTCATTCCATCAAAACCTTATCTCTGCAAGGGGCAGGAGGGTACTCTCCTGATGTGGGTGAATGGAGTCTGTGTAGATGATCTTACAGCCTCAGTGTGGATGCTTCTGTGCTGTCTGACTCTAACAGACCCTAGAGCAAGAAGCACTGGGTATCTTGGAGCTTCCCTCTGTCCAAACCTAACCTGTGTTTGAAATTTCTGCAGGATTCCTCAGGAACAGTTCAATGGCGCAGAAGGTACTCTGCATGATCTAATAGTTAGTCCTTGCAGAACAGAGCACCAAACACCTGCTATTACAATCACTGTATTAGGGCTGTCAAGAACCCTTTAACAAAATTTTACCTCAACAGTTTAGAGTGCTTACTTAAAACCCAATAACTCTCCCTGTAGTACACGATCCAGAATTGGGAATACAGGTCTGGTTTCCAGCTGAATTGCCTGGTGAGGACTGGATATAGCAGGCTTCACTCCCAACCCTGAATCCTGAATCCTGAACCTAATGGAATTGTTTGTCTGGAGTGCGGTATAATTGGAGTTATACTGACTTACCCATTTCATCAAAATGTGTCTCAATCCCATTGGGTCCCAGCACTGAGCAGATCAGTCTGGTCTTCAGGAATGTGCTCCATTTGTTGACCAGAACCCGTTGTCCTCCAATGTCATTCTGAAGAGTAACACAAAACACACCAGTAAATTAACATATCAATACATTCATCAGGAGATCATCAACATCGTTTATTTTTATCCTTCCACTTAAGCTCATTATCATTGTGAACAACAAGTGATCTGATTAAGTCTGCAGTTGCTCAGCAAAGATTGTGGGCTTTGTGAATTAAAATCAACTTGATTCAGCTAAACCACTTATCATAGCAATCGTTATTGATTCTGATCTACAGAAGGAACTGACTATTCAAACAGGGTCAAATATCAGAGCAGAATTAGGCCATTTGGCCCATTCAGTCTCACTACTGTATTAATGCTGATTTGTTTTCCCTCTCAATCCATTCTCCTGTCATTTCCCATAACCTTTGATGCCCTAATTAATCAAGAACCTATCAACTTCTGCTTTAAATATACACAATGACTTGGCCTCCATAGTTGTCTGTGGCAATGAATTCCACAGATTCACCACCCTCTGACAATAAGATGCTCATCACCTCTGTTCTAAAGAGACCTCCTTGTATTCTGAGACTGTGCCTCTGGTCCTAGACTCCCTCTCTAAAGGAAACATCCTCTCACATCCACTCTATCTAGGCCTTTTCAATGTTCAATAGGTTTCAGTGAGGTCCCCCTCATTCTTTTAAGGTCCAGCAAGTACAAACCCAGAAAAATCAAACACTAAGTTTTCAGTGCCAGGACCATTCTCATAAACCTTTTCTTGATCTTCTCTAATGCTAGCAGATCCTTTCTTAGATATCGGACCCAAAACTACTCACAACACTCCAAATACAGTCCAACCAATGCCTTATATGGAAAAGGTAGTAATAGGATGATTTGTAGATGAATGTGTGAACTGGTGCAGAAAGAAGGGTTTCAGACTTCTGGATCATTGGGATCTCTTCTGGTGAAGGTATAACTGTACAGAAAGGACGATCAACACCTAAACCCAAGGGGGTCCAAAATCTTTTTGGGTAGGTTTGGTAGAACTGTTCAGGAGGGGTTAAAATAACTTGGCAGGGGGATAAGGCTGAGGATAGAGCGGTTGGTATATAAGTAGATGCAGTGTATACTGAAACTGTCAGGAAGGACAGGGAGGTGATAGGGCAAAATTGCAGTCAGAGGCATGAGTTGGAGTGTAACATTGGGGAAAAATTGAAAATGGTGATAAAGGTTTTATAGTTGACTGCACGCAATATACAGAATAAGGCAAAGGTTCTTGTAGTACAGCCAGAAATTGGCAGGTATGGCATTGTGGTCATGGCTGGAAGAAGATCAGAGTTGGGAGCTTAAAATCCAAGGATACACATTTTATCAAAAGAGCAGACAAGTAGGCAGAGGGGGTGGAGTGGCTCTGTTCATAAAAAATAAAAACAAATCCTTAGAAGGAGGTAACATAGGTTCACATCTCCAAACGGTAGCCAGTAGGTGGGATGCAAATTACAACAGGAGTTAGAAAAGGCTCGTAAAATGTCAATGTTATGATAGTCATGGTGGATTGCAAAATGCAGGTAGTTAGGGAAAATCAGATTGGTGCTGGATCCCATGAGAGGGAATTTGTAGAATGCCTACAAGATGCTTTTTTTTTAGGATAGGTTGTGGTTGAGCTTCCTAGGGGAAAGGCAATTCTGGATTGGGTGTTGTGTAATGATCAATATTTGTTTAGGGAGCTTAAGGTAAAGGTACCCTTAAGAGAGAGTGATCATAATGTGATAACATTCACCCTGTAATTAGATTGGGAGAAGCTAAAATCAGATATATTAGTATCACAGTGGAGTAGCACATACGAAATAAACCATGAGTGCTAAATGAAGAAATAAGGTTGTTCAAGGTGAAGGAGAATCCTAAGGGATTCGATGGATATGTTAAGAGCAAAGGATTTGCAAAGGACAAAATTGGCCTTCTGGAAAATCAGAATGGTAATCCATGCAAGGAGCTAAAAGAGATGGGGACTATCTTAAATGGAATTTTTTACATCTGTATGTACTCAGGAGATGGATATAATAGTCTATAGAAGTGAGACAAAGCAGCATTGACTTCATGGGTCCTATACAGATTACAGAGGAGGAGGTGTTTCCTGTCTTGAGACCCTGTGGGAGGCAAGTGCAGAAATTACAGAAGCCCTACTGAAGGTATTTAAATCATCCTTCATGATAGGTGAAGTACTGGAGGATTGGAGGGTAGCTAATGTTGTGCCATTGTTTAAGAAAGGCTCTGAGAATAAACCAGGAGATAATATGCCATTGAACCTATGATAGGGAAAGTTACTGGAAGGTATCCTAAGGGACCATGTATTTGAGTAAATGGATAGACATGGACTGATTAGGGATAGTCAACATGGCTTTGTGTGTGGTAGGTAAAGACTAACCAAGCTTGCAGAGTTTTCAAGGAAGTTACCAGGAAAGTTAATGAAGACAAGGCAGTAGATGTTGTCTACATGGACTTCAGCAAGGCATTTGACAAGATCCCACATGGGAGGTTGGTTAACAAGTTCAATCACTCACCATTCAAGATGAGGTGGTAAATTTGATTAGGCATTGGCTTTGTGGGAGGAGCCAGATTGTGGTCGTAGATGGTTGTCTCTCTGATTGGAAGCCTGTGATTACTGGAGTGCCACAGGGATCGATGCTGGGTCCATTGTTGTTTGTCATCGATATCAATGATGTGGATGATAATGTGGTTAACTGGATCAACAACTTTGCAGGTGACACCAAGATTGGGGGTGTCATGGAGGAAGACTACAAAAGCTTGCAGTGGGATCTGGCCCAGCTGGAAAAACGGGCTGAAAAATGACAGGTGGAATTTAATGCGGATGAGTGCAAGGTATTGCAATTTGGTGGGACCAGCCAGGGTAGGTCTTACACATGGAACAGTAGAGCACTGAGGAGTGTGGTAGACGAAAAGGATATGTGAATACAGGTCCATAGTTCATTAAAATTGATGTCACAAGTAGATAGGTTTGTAAAGAAAGCTTTTGTCACATTGTTACATAAATTAAAGTACTGTCTACAGGAGATGAGATGTAATGTTGAATTCATATAAGATGTTGGTGAAGTCTAACTTAGACCAAGCTTACGTGCTACCTGTCATATGCCGTCTTACCAAGGTCTATAGAACCTCCAACACTAACCTACCAGCGGGCGGCACCATCAGGTGCACCAACCTGCTTCATCCTATCAGAGTCATACTCTTCATTCTGTTCACCCCCCACTCTCCCCAACTCCTATTTATTTTCTCACTGTTTCTGACTAAAATCCTTTCACTGGAATCAGCATCTGTTTCTCTCTCACAGAGCCACAGAGTAAAGCAATAGGGAATCAGGCCCTTCAGCCCTATTGGTCCATACTGACCACAGCATCCACCCTTCTAGTCCCAGTTTCTGCATTCAGCTCAAAACCCCAAGCCCTCCCCTTCCTGTGCCTAGCTAAATGTCTTTTAAATGTTGCGATTGTCCTCACCTCGACAACCTCCTCAGGCAGCTCACTCCAGGTATTTACTACCCTCGGTGTGAAGAAGTTACCTCTCAGGTTCTTTTAAATCTTTCCCCTCTTATTCTGTCTATGCCCTCTAACTTTGGACTCATCAATAAACTATGGCTGCCCATCTAATCCATGCTCCTCATGGTTTTATAAACTTCTAAGAGGTCACTTCGCATTCTCATGCACTCCAAGGAATAAAGATCTATCGTGACCAATAACTCCCTATAACACAGGCCTTCTGGTCCAAGCAGCCTCCAAGTTCCCTTCTGTACCCTGTCTGCAGATGCTGACTGACCTGCTGAGTGTTTCCAGCAGTTTCTGTTTTGATTCAGATTCCCAGCATCTGCAATTTTTTAAAAATTTCCTATAATTTGTGAACACCATCTTCATTGTTTAATATTTTGCAGTAAAGGTTGATGTACAGTTTCTTTGATGAGATAATAGCGTTTTGTGCTTGAGAGGGGGCTGGATGTAGGGAGGTTTCCTTGTTCCATTGTTATTGGCAGAGGAGGTGCATGGGTTGGTTCCGTCTTTGTCTACTGGTTTATGGTACTTCTGTAAGTTTACTTACCCACTAACTACATTTCTCTTTATGCATGTTGTTGAATTAAACTTGCTTTGCAGTGTCAGAATGGAGCTGGAAGACGTGAGTGTTCAGTGCTGAGGGTGAATGAGGTTGGTTTGTTGCACTCACCGCACACAGTCTGGCCACTCGCGAGTAGATAGCCACGTTCCCGCCCTCGGTTTCCAGAGCCTTCTCCGTGAGGAAGAAGTACACTTTGTCATCATCTCTGTCGTCATTATCAGCAATCAGGTGAGCTGCAACAAACTTGGGTTCTGTTGATAAACAGCATCATTCACATCAGTGCCCTGGTGTGGAAGCAGGTAAAGGCAGCTGAACCGGACACCATTTGTTCATTAGATAATTAGGCAACTTGAACACTCTCCCATCTCCTTATCATCAAGATACTGCTGCAATTCCACTCTCATCTAAATTCCAGGCTTGTATTTATAGTGAAACAGTGCATTTGATTCATAAAGTCCACAATCCATGATAAACCCTGCCCTGTTCCTCCTTCATATCCCGGCAGCTTATTGCCTCTCGGGTATTTCTCTGAATCATTGTTGAAATCTCCTAATGAACCTGTGCCCTGTACAGCATCAGTCATTCCCAGAGAATACTTCTTAAATTCTGGTGATCCTGGTGTTAGATAATGCATTTCCATCCTCCACCTATGACACGATCGTTGATGTTACGTGAAGCACCAATTCCTGTCTAGGGAAGAACATCACACACACATGTAGTCCCATTTAATTCTATGCTTACTGTAGAATTTTGCATGTCTGAATGAGGACCCTACCGAGATCTGGTTACCCACATCTCATCCCAAAGAACATTTGTCACAATCCTATAACGTGTTTTTCCTCAAATATTAATTCTATTATTTCTATTCAAATGTATAATTAAATTGGCCAGAAATGATAATGCATCGAGATGTTAAATTGCTGTCAGCTCCTCAACAAGTTTTAGGGTGAAGTCCCGCGCATTGTATTGAAATACAAGATAGATACTTAAGAGACTCTTAGATGGGCGGATGAATGTGCAGAGAATTGAGGGATATGGACATTGTGTAGTTTAGTTTAGTGTTTAATTAGTTCAGCACAACATTGTGGGCTGAAGGACCTGTGTTCTGTGTTTTATACTTCTGTGTTCTTTATTTACCTCCACCAGACGCACTACCAGATTTCACCAGATCCTCCCAGCCAGGACCAATCCCACTTGACATTCAGGTTCTCTTGGTCTCCTGCCTAACATGGACATTTCCTTTATCTTCTTCACTTCTCTGTCTTATTTGTACTTTTCTGATAAATTAGTAGATTGGTTTATTATTGTCAATTATAATGAGGTAGAGCAAAAACTTGTCTTGCTTACTGTCCACAGATCATTTCATTATGGGCCACGTTGAGGTGGAACTAGATAAAACAATATCAACACAGAGAAGGTGTTATAGAAAGTACAGAGCAGGTAAACAGGGTGCAGATGCCTTAATAAGGTGGACTGTCAGGTCAAGCATCCATTTTATCATTCCAAGGGACAGTTCGATAGTCTTACAACAGTGAAATAGAAGCTACCCTTAAGCCTACAGTGCTTTTAATGTTTAACTTCATTCTGATGAAGTTAACTCTGTTTCTCTAAGGATTGAGTTTAATCAGCATTTTCTGTCTTTGCGATAGATATCATGGCCATGAATTGATCAATTACAACTTCCTATATCATTGTATAATGGAAATTATTCTTGTGAATTGGTAATGCTACATAATTCCTCTTCGACACGCAGAAAATTCTGCACAAACTCAGGTCAGCCAGCATCTATGAAAAGGAATAAGCAATTGAGAGTTCATGAGGATTTGGATTGAAAAATCAACTCAATATTCCTTTCAATGAATAATGACTGACTTGTTGAGTTCCTCCGGCATTTTGAATGTGCTGCTCTGGATTTCCTGCATCTGCTGAATTGTTTTTGAACTCAAGGGCAGGGAGGTTATGCTCCAACTTTTAGAATCTTGGTAGGACCTCAGCAGGAGTACTGTGATGGAACTGTACTGTGCTGTGACAGATCTGGTAGGAAAGATGTGATAGTGCTGGAGAGGGTTCAGAGGAGAGTTATGGCCGTTCTGTTAGGAGGGATATGATAGCACTGGAGTGAATGCAGAAGATGGGGAATTGTGGTTGTTCTGGTAGAAGGAATGTGATAACATTGGAGATGGTGCAGAGCATGGAGAAATGTGACCATTATGGTCACTACACTGTAGCAAGGATGTGATAGCTCTGGAAAGGGTGCAGAGGACGGAGGACTGTGACCATTATAGTCACTACAATGTAGGAGGATGTGATAGCTCTGGAGAGGGTGCAAAGCATCAAAGACAGTGGCAGTTGTGGTCACTACACTGTATGAAGGATATGACAGCATTGGAGATAGTGCAGAGGATGGAGGACTGTGCCCGCTCTGGAAGGAAGGATGTGATAGCATTGGGGAGGGTGTGGTGGAGATTCACTAGGATGTTGTCTGGGATTGAGCAGTTCATTTATCAGAAGAGGCGGGGTCTGTTCTCCCAGGCATGAAGGAGGCTAAGAAGGGATTATGTTGAGATATATAAAGTTATGACTGTAGGAAACATTTCCCTGCATCAGAGGGAGATAAAAACTGGACACAGATTTAGGACAATGAGGAAGAGATTCAAAGCAGGTCTGAAGGGAACCTTCGTCACCCAGAGAGCAGTGAGTACCCGCTGGAAGGAGTGGTTGTGTCAGAGTCATTGGCAGTAGTTCAGAAGTGTCTGAACAAACACTTGAATAACCAAGTCATACAGGCCCCTGGGCAAGTGCTGGAGGATGGGATTAAAATAGATGGGTGCCAACAGACGATTATAGGTGAATTAGGTTGAATGGCCTGTTTTCATCTCTATCAATCTATGATTCTATGAATGATTTCTATGGTCCAAAGCTAAAAGCCCGTATCAGCTGTGAACTAAAGATCTGACCCTAGCCATGTTTATGTCCACTGCATTGCCTGGCAACAACTTACAGGGAACCAGTGTATTTACCATTCAGTAGACGATTGTCATGCTCGGTTCTGATTGTAGAATAGGGATCCGAGCTGCGAAATATTGCAGCGTCTTCTCCAAAAAAGTCAGCGTAGAGTCCGATGTACAACTGGCCACCTAACAGGGACAAAGATTAGATGCGGTGTAAGTCACTGACCGACAAAAATGAAACCTTTCGTGTTCTAATTCAGAAATAATTGTCAAGTTGCATGGCAGCTGTGGGGTGAGTGATACTGGGGTGAGGGTGGTGGGTATTTCTGCTCTGGATGAGAACCTACCATGAAGTAGGAGAGGAGAGGGCAATTGCGTAGCATCAGGTGAGGCACAATGCGGAGTTTCGATCTGTGAGGACAGTTTCCCAGCTCTGCCCCATATCTGGGTTTAGACAGTTGCCTATGGTTGAAGCTGGATACACATTGCTATTGTCCCAGAACTGGGATCACTTGTGTCAGAGAGTTCAGACACCATAAGTGGCACCTTACCAGAACTTCAAGTAGGAAGCATCCATTACTAGGGCCAGGACATACCCTCTTCTTATTACCACCATCAGGGAGGTGATAGAAGAGCCTAAAGCTACAGGTTTAATGTTTCAGCAACAGCTCTCTCCGCTCCACCATCAGATTTCTGAATGGACCATGAACCCATGGAAATTACATCATTATTCCTTTTAGCTGACACTATTTATTTGGTAATTTATGGTAATTTAATGCCTTATCATTGTACTGTTGCCTCAGAACAATAAATTTCACATCATATAAGCCAGTGATTATGAATCTGATTCTGATCTTTAAATGTATCCCAACTAAATGCTTCACTGTCCCATGCTGGTAGGTGTCTGGTAGACCAGAATTCAATTGAATTGACTTTATTACTTACATCCTTCATGTACACAAAGAGTAAAAATCTTTACATCTCTGTCTAACTGTGCAATGCGCTATTTATAGTATGTATAGTATGTACAACAGGACAGTCAATATAGCATAGAAATACAATTGCATCAGCGTGAATTATTCAGTCTGATGGCCTGGTGGAAGAAGCTGTCCCCGAGCCTGTTGGTTCTGGCTTTAATACTGCAGTACCATTTCCTGGATCGTAGCAGCTGGAACAGTTTGTGGTTGGGGTGACTCAGGTCCTCAATGATCCTTCGGGTCCTTTTTACACACCTGTCTCTGTAAATATCCCGAATAGCAGGAAGTTCACTTCTACAGATGCGCTGGGCTGTCCGCACCACTCTCTGCAGAGCCCTGCGATTGAGGGAAGTACAGTTCCCATACCAGGCAGTGATTCAGCCGGTCAGGATGCTCTCAATTGTGCCCCTGTAGAAAGTTCTTAGGATTTGGGGGCTCATACCAAACAACTTCAACCGTCTGAGGTGGAAGAGGTGCTGTTGTGCCTTTTTCACCACACAGCCAGTGTGTACAGGCCACGTACCGTAGGCCATTCTGCCCATCGAGTGTGCTACCATCCATGGTAATGAGCTATCCTTGTCCTAACAGGTCACTGGAGTTCAGTAAACCTGTGGGATTTTATGAGAGCTCACCACAAAATGGTTAAACCCATAGTTTCTATTTCCTGAGCCTCACTTTCTACTTCCAAACCATGTTTTAAAAAATGCTTCCTGAAAGCAGTTTCTCTGAAATGTTAGGATAAATATTTTTCCAACATCCACAATGGCAGCTTGTTTAATGGCTTGTTACAACTTTCAGCTCCCAGCTTTTTCCATTTAGGCTTTCTCCATATGCAGTGTATTTTCTTTCTCTGGACATAAGTACTCTTTAAACATAGATAACCTGTACCATATGTCTGTGACTGAGTAACACCAACTATATTCAATGTTCCACAAACTGACTGAAAGCGAAGCAGTTTCATTGATCAAAACAACTAACTTAAAAATCTATCACCATTGAATCACACAGCAGGAACATCAGAGAAGGAGACCACTTGGCCCACTGAATCACAATTAGTGTTTGGTTTCATTCCACTTTCTACAAACCTTTCAGATATTTACCCAGGTCCCTGAAATGCCATACTGAATTTGCCTCTCCTCTTCCCTGGCAGGGTATTCCATACACTTACAAAGTGCTGAATTAAAGATCTTCAGTTCTGTCACAGATCATAGAAGAAAGAACATAGAAAACTACAGTGAAGTATAGACCCTTCAGCCCACATTGGTTTGCTATCTATTTAACCCTCTCTGAGATCAATCTAACCCTTCCCTCCCATATAGCCCTCCTTTTTTCTATCATATATGTGCCTGTCTAAGAGTCTCTTAACTGCCCCTAATATATTTGCCTCTACCACCACCCTGGCAGTTCCATAAACCCACCATTTCTACTTCTAAAAACCCACACTATACTTTCCTCTAGTCATCTTAAAATCATGCCCTCTTCTCTTAGCCATTGCCATTCTGGGAATAAGTCTCTGGCTCTCTACTCTCTTTATGTCTCTTATCATCCTATACACCTTTATCAATGAGGCGACCAGAACAGAACACAATATTCCAAGTAATAGAGGTTTTGGTTCACACTTGGTTCTTTGGCCAGGCAGCTTCATTCATGCCCCTTGGTACTTGATCATTCCACCAATGAGAACAATTTCTCTCCATCATATTCTCTGTGTCTACCCTCAGTGACATTAAGCACCTGAATCTCATTCCCTCACGACCTTGGCTGTAATGAAGGCTTCTCCAGTATGCTCAATATCGGGAATACCTGACCTCTGGAATCATTCTGCGCCCACTCTCTTTGAGGTGTCCATGTTTCTCCTGATCTTTTTGAGGAACTAAATGTGTTGATGGGTAGGAAGGTTGGTGAGCCGACGTGGACTTCAGTAAGAACTTGGACACGGTGCTACACGGCAGACTGGTTTGAAAGGTAAGGGCCCAGCCTGAGAAACTGCCCCCAAAATTAGCTTGGTAACAGAAGACGGAGGGTTATTGTGACTGGAATAGAACTCTGGGAAATGTGAGGTGATATATTTTTTGGCAGACCAATGAGGCTGAGTCTCCACTGAGTGGTAGCTCCTTTAGAAGTGCTGATGAACAGAAGGCTGCTGGTGCCTGAATCAAAAAGGTCTCTAAAGGCACAGGTAGATAGGGAGATGAAGAGGGCATACAGGACGCTGGCCTTCATTATGGAACATACACATATCTCCTCAGTTGGCATGCTGACTGCAGTTTTGGTCACCACACCACAGGAAAAACGTATTTGCACTGGAGCAGGTGCAGGGCAGACTCGCCAAGATGTTAGGTGGCACGGAAAGATGAGCAGGAACTGGTTAGACTGGAGTTGATATCCTTGGAGTAGAGAGGCTGAGGAGGGACCAGAATGAGTTATAAGGAGCACTAATATGGTAGATTGTGAGAAACTTTTCTCCTTAGCAAAAGCATCTATGGCCAGAAGGTGTAGCTTTAATGTAAGGAAGAGGATACTTAGAAGGGATTTTGAGATCTAATCTTTCTTTTCCCCAAGGATGTGGTTGAAATCTACCTGAGAAGGCGGCAATAGTGTTACTCTTATGGCATCTAGGAAGCATCTAGACATGCTCCTGAAATGTCACGAGACAATGACGGCAGAACACGTGTGGTAATGAGGTTCATATCGATGGGCATTTGATGGCTGGCATGGGCTGAAAGGCCTGTTCCTGTGTTCTAGAATTCAGTGACCACAAGTTGTTCATAAGCCTATTACTTGGTTTTTGAAAAACAGAATATTATAAACCTTTATCAGGTCACCCCTCAGCTTCCTTCAGTCCAGGGAAAACAGCCCAGCCTGTCCAATCTCTTCCCCATAACCAAACTTCTCCAATCCAGAGAGGTTAATTCCCTCTACCCACAAACATTCCTTAGCACCATACCATTTGCCTCTTAGGCCCATTACCATTTACTTCTCCTTACTTGAGCAAAGACCGCCTGACTTTGGAATGGCGCAGAGCAGGTTCACTAGGTTGATTCTGAAGATGAGTAGATTAGCCTATGAAGAGAGATTGAGGACTATGCTTGCTAGAATTCAGAAGATTAGAGAGGATCTTATAGAAATTTAAACCTATGAAAGGGATAGATAAGATAGAGATAAGAGTTTTGTTTCCACAGGTAAATGAGACTAGAGCTAGGGGACTGTGGTGAACTACGTGTGCCTGTCTGGACGCGCCCCCTGCTGACTGCTCCTGTGGCTCCTCCCACAGGCCCCTGTATAAAGGCGATCTGAGGCCTGACGCTCGGCCTCGGTCTCCAGGACGTAGTATGATGGTCACTCACTTCTGGTTCCTTCTTCCAGTCAATAAAAGCCGATATCTCGCCTTACATCTCAGAGTGAGTTATTGATGGTGCATCAGGGACATAGCCTCAAGATTTGGGGGAGTAGATTTTGGATGGAGAAATAGCTTTTCCCTGAGAGTAATGAATTTATGGAATTCTCTGCCTAGGAAAAAGCAGGAGAGGCTACCTCATTAAAACAAGGTAGGTTATCGACCAGTGGGATGGATGCAGACGGTTACTGGATGATTGGGGGAAGTTGGTGGGCCAAATGGCCTGTTTTCCTGCTGTAACATTGTATCTCTAGGTCTATGACATTGGACCCCTTCACTGATTACCGAGTTAACATGCTCAATCTCTTGTCGCGTTTTCTGGTCTGTCTGAAAATGGAAATTTCAACTTCAGTGCAGAGCTGCTCCGGTGAAAATGCACAGACCGTCTGACCGTGAAGCCTGAAGGGTTAACGGCAAAGACTGACCCTTAGTACTGAGCTGTAGAATGAAGGGGCCCCGCAACTCTGGTTCCAGTTGAAGCAGTTCTCTCTGTGGGTGCTCATTTGGTGACAACACTTGGGAGAGCGATGAAAATACTGACACCTTATGTTCTGTTAGTTACTGTGTCATGTCCCTACACATAACAGTGTGGATTGTTGCTGGTTTATTATTGAAAAGCTTGTCTTGCATACTGGTCGTGCAGATAATTTGACTACCCGGCGCATTGAGGCAGTAGAAGGTAAATCAATAACAGTGGAGAGTGAAGTGTAACGGCCACAGGGGAAGTGCACTGCAGGTACACAACAAAGTGCAAGTTATAAGGAGGTAGATTGTGAAGTCAGTGACCATGTTGGGCAGCTGTGGCTCATAGTTTATGTTTCAGCTTGAAGGCCCTTTCCTTTCCTTGTAGAGCAACATGTGGGACACACAACACAAGCCACAAAGGGAACTAATTCACTGCCCGTGTAGCGGAAACACTAATTTAATTCAATTGTTACATTAAACAGGAACCTGCTTGCCAGTGGAGACTGCAGTTTATAACTGTGCCAGTCAATGGAACCACACGCGTCACAGGGGAGAGACATTACATCTCCGGGTGAGTTGGAGAGTACTGGGGCGGTGGGGTGCGAAGTCAGGGCAGGAAACTTGTCAACCGTGTGTTCATCAGAGATAACTGCCTAAACTCAGGAGAGCAGCAGGGCTAGATGATATAAAAGAGATAGACAGGTATGTGAAGGAAACGCTGAATCTTTACCTGTTCAGGCTATGCTCTCCTTCCTCATTCATGTAACTGTGCATGAGAAGCTATTTGAATAGAAATACTTATCCCATCAACTATTGGGAAACAGTTCTTCACAATTCTGCCTAATGGGAGCCAGAACTGCACATTTTCTCTCATAGGGACCCAGCACTCCTCACCTTCCCTCATGGGGACCCAGCACTCCTCACCTTCTCTCATGGGGATCCAGTGGTCCTCACCTTCTCTCATGGGGACCCAACACTCCTCACCTTCCCTCATGGGGACACAGCGGTCCTCACCTTCCCTCATGGGGACCCAGCGGTCCTCACCTTCTCTCATGGGGACCCAGTGGTCCTCACCTTCTCTCATGGGGACCCAACACTCCTCACCTTCCCTCATGGGGACACAGCGGTCCTCACCTTCCCTCATGGGGACCCAGCGGTCCTCACCTTCTCTCATGGGGACCCAGTGGTCCTCACCTTCTCTCATGGGGACCCAACACTCCTCACCTTCCCTCATGGGGACCCAGCGGTCCTCACCTTCTCTCATGGGGACCCAACACTCCTCACCTTCCCTCATGGGGACCCAGTGGTCCTCACCTTCTCTCATGGGGACCCAGCGCTCCTCACCTTCTCTCATGGGGACCCAGCACTCCTCACCTTCTCTCATGGGGACCCAGCACTCCTCACCTTCTCTCATGGGGACCCAGTGGTCCTCACCTTCTCTCATGGGGACCCAGTGGTCCTCACCTTCTCTCATGGGGACCCAGTGGTCCTCACCTTCTCTCCTGGGGACCCAGAACTCCTCACCTTCTCTCATGGGGACCCAACACTCCTCACCTTCTCTCATGGGGACCCAGTGGTCCTCACCTTCTCTCATGGGGACCCAGTGCTCCTCACCTTCTCTCATGGGGACCCAGAACTCCTCACCTTCTCTCATAAGGCCCACCACTCCTCACCTTCTCTCATGGGGACCCAGTGGTCCCCACCTTCTCTCATGGAGACCCAACACTCCTCACCTTCTCTCATGGGGACCCAGCACTCCTCACCTTCTCTCATAAGGCCCACCACTCCTCACCTTCTCTCACGGGGACCCAACACTCCTCACCTTTTCTCATGGGGACCCAACACTCCTCACCTTCTCTCATGGGGTCCCAACACTCCTCACCTTCTCTCATGGGGATCCAGAACTCCCCACCTTCTCTCGTAGGGACCCAGAACTCCTCACCTTCTCTCATGGGGACCCAACACTCCTCACCTTCTCTCATGGGGACCCAACACTCCTCACCTTCTCTCATGTGGACCCAACACTCCTTACCTTCTCTCATGAGGACCCAACACTCCTCACCTTCTCTCATAGGGACCCAGTGGTCCTCACCTTCTCTCATGGGGACCCAGCACTCCTCACCTTCTCTCATGGGGACTCAACACTCCTCACCTTCTCTCATAGGGACCCAGCACTCCTCACCTTCTCTCATGGGGACCCAACACTCCTCACCTTTTCTCATAGGGACCCAGAACTCCTCACCTTCTCTCATGGGGACCCAGTGCTCCTCACCTTCTCTCATAGGGACCCAGAACTCCACTTCTTTTACCTTAAGACCCTTAATCAAATCAAGTTCATTATACAAGGCCCAATCCAGAAGAGCTGATACCCCGGTGGGCTCAACCACAAGCTGCACTAAAACAAAATCTCATAGTTGTTCTACAATTTCCCTCTTTTGGACCCTAATTTTCCCAATCTAGCTGCATAATGATTCCCCCATGAGTACCGTAAAATTAACCTTTCCACATCCCTTTTCTATCTGACATTGTAATCTGTATCCCACATTGTTGGGTTCTATTTGGAAGACTTTATGTAACTCCCATCAGGGTACTTTTGCCTTTGCAGTTTCTTAACTCTCTCCACAAGGATTCTGTATGTTTCCATCTTATGTTATCTCTTTCTTGTGATTTGATTTCATACTTTTCCAACAGACCCACGCCAACCCCTCTACATATCTGCCTGTCCTTTCAATGCAATCAATATTCTTAGATGTTAAGCTCCCAACGATGGTCATCTTTCAGCCATGACTCAGTGATACCTACAACATCATATTTGCCAATCCCTGACTTCACTACAGATCAGCCATTGCATTCCATACACTGTGTGCATTCAAATATGACACCTTCAGCCCTGTATTGATCAGCCTTTATGATTTTGCCTACATGTTATACTTCAATTCATCCCACTGGCTGCAATTTTGCCCCATTATCTCCCTGTCCCTACATACAGAATCTATTTGTGTACCAACTGCCCTATTTCACTGGTTCCCATTCCTTTGACCTATTAGTTTAAACCTCTCCAAAAGTCCTATAAAATTTAGTCGCAAGGATATTGATCCCCCTTGAGTTCAGTTGTATCCCATCCTTTTGTACAGGTCCCCACACAGATTCCAGAAATCTAGAACCCATCTTCTGTAACAATCCCACAGCCACTCATGCACCTGCCAATACAACCTATTCTTACACTCACTGGCATGTGGCAGAGGAAGCAATCTAGAGATTGCTGCTCTGGAAATCCTGCTTTCCACCTTTCTGCCTAACTCCTCATTCCTTCTTTTCAGGATCTCCTCTCATTTCCTATGTATGTCATTGGTACAAACATATATCATGAAGTCTGTCTGCTCGTGCTCCCCCGTTATATTGCTGTGGTCAAAACTCAAGACATCTCTGACCTGGGCACCCAGAGGCAAAATAACATCCAGGTTCCGTTTTCACGTCCAGAGAATCTCTTTGCACTGTTCACACTCTGTGACCCACTACTCCACACGTTCACTCTCTGTGACCCATTACTCAACATGTTCACTCTCTGTGACCCATTACTCAAAACGTTCACTCTCTGTGATCCATTACTCCACACCTTCACTCTCTGTGACCCATTACTCAACACGTTCACTCTCTGTGACCCATTACTCCACACCGTCACTCTCTGTGACCCATTACTCCACACCTTCACTCTCTGTGACCCATTACTCAAAACGTTCACTCTCTGTGATCCATTACTCCACACCTTCACTCTCTGTGATCCATTACTCCACACCTTCACTCTCTGTGACCCATTACTCCACACGTTCACTCTCTATGATCCATTACTCCACACCTTCACTCTCTGTGACCCATTACTCCACACCTTCACTCCCTGTGACCCATTACTCCACACCTTCACTCTCTATGATCCATTACTCCACACCTTCACTCTCTGTGACCCATTACTCCACACCTTCACTCCCTGTGACCCATTACTCCACACCTTCACTCTCTGTGATCCATTACTCCACACCTTCACTCTCTGTGACCCATTACTCAACACGTTCACTCTCTGTGATCCATTACTCCACACCTTCACTCTCTGTGACCCACTACTTCACACGTTCACTCTCTGTGACCCATTACTCAAAACGTTCACTCTCTGTGATCCATTACTCCACACCTTCACTCTCTGTGATCCATTACTCCACACGTTCACTCTCTGTGACCCATTACTCCACACCTTCACTCCCTGTGATCCATTACTCCACACCTTCACTCTCTGTGACCCATTACTCCACACCTTCACTCTCTGTGACCCATTACTCCACACGTTCACTCTCTGTGACCCATTACTCCACACCTTCACTCTCTGTGACCCATTACTCCACACGTTCACTCTCTGTGACCCACTGATGTACATATTCATGTCACACAACCACACCTTCACTCTCTGTGACCCTTACTCCACACCTTCACTCCCTGTGACCCATTACTCCACACGTTCACTCTCTGTGACCCATTACTCCACACGTTCACTCTCTGTGACCCATTACTCCACACCTTCACTCTCTGTGATCCATTACTCCACACGTTCACTCTCTGTGACCCATTACTCCACACCTTCACTCTCTGTGATCCATTACTCCACACCTTCACTCTCTGTGACCCACTGATGTACATATTCATGTCACACAACCACACCTTCACTCTCTGTGACCCACTACTCCACACCTTCACTCTCTGTGACCCATTACTCCACACCTTCACTCTCTGTGACCCATTACTCCACACGTTCACTCCCTGTGACCCATTACTCCACACGTTCACTCTCTGTGACCCATTACTCCACACCTTCACTCTCTGTGATCCATTACTCCACACCTTCACACTCTGTGACCCATTACTCCACACCTTCACACTCTGTGACCCATTACTCCACACGTTCACTCTCTATGACCCACTACTCCACACGTTCACTCTCTATGACCCACTACTCCACACCTTCACTCTCTGTGACCCATTACTCCACACGTTCACTCTCTATGACCCACTACTCCACACCTTCACTCTCTGTGACCCATTACTCCAAACGTTCACTCTCTGTGACCCATTACTCCACACCTTCACACTCTGTGACCCATTACTCCACACCTTCACACTCTGTGACCCATTACTCCACACGTTCACTCTCTATGACCCACTACTCCACACGTTCACTCTCTATGACCCACTACTCCACACCTTCACTCTCTGTGACCCATTACTCCACACCTTCACTCTCTGTGACCCACTGATGTACATATTCATGTCACACAACCACACCTTCACTCTCTGTGACCCATTACTCCACACGTTCACTCTCTATGACCCACTACTCCACACGTTCACTCTCTATGACCCACTACTCCACACCTTCACTCTCTGTGACCCATTACTCCACACGTTCACTCTCTGTGACCCATTACTCCACACCTTCACTCTCTGTGACCCATTACTCCACACGTTCACTCTCTGTGACCCATTACTCCACACCTTCACACTCTGTGACCCATTACTCCACACCTTCACTCCCTGTGATCCATTACTCCACACGTTCACTCCCTGTGACCCATTACTCCACACGTTCACTCTCTGTGACCCATTACTCCACACCTTCACTCTCTGTGACCCATTACTCCACACGTTCACTCTCTGTGACCCATTACTCCACACCTTCACACTCTGTGACCCATTACTCCACACCTTCACACTCTGTGACCCATTACTCCACACGTTCACTCTCTATGACCCACTACTCCACACGTTCACTCTCTATGACCCACTACTCCACACCTTCACTCTCTGTGACCCATTACTCCACACGTTCACTCTCTGTGACCCATTACTCCACACCTTCACTCTCTGTGACCCACTGATGTACATATTCATGTCACACAACCACACCTTCACTCTCTGTGACCCATTACTCCACACCTTCACTCCCTGTGACCCACTACTCCACACGTTCACTCTCTGTGACCCATTACTCAACACGTTCACTCTCTGTGACCCATTACTCAACACGTTCACTCTCTGTGATCCATTACTCCACACCTTCACTCTCTGTGACCCACTACTCCACACGTTCACTCTCTGTGACCCATTACTCCACACCGTCACTCTCTGTGACCCATTACTCCACACGTTCACTCTCTGTGACCCATTACTCAACACGTTCACTCTCTGTGATCCATTACTCCACACCTTCACTCTCTGTGATCCATTACTCCACACCTTCACTCTCTGTGACCCATTACTCCACACCTTCACTCCCTGTGACCCATTACTCCACACCTTCACTCTCTGTGACCCACTGATGTACATATTCATGTCACACAACCACACCTTCACTCTCTGTGACCCACTGATGTACATATTCATGTCACACATCCACGCCTTCACTCTCTGTGACCCTTACTCCCCAACATCACTCACTGTGACCCACTAATGTACATATTCACATCACATATCCACACCTTCACTCACTGGGACCCATTACTCCACACCTTCACTCTCTGTGACCCACTGATGTACATATTCATGTCACACAACCACACCTTCACTCTCTGTGACCCACTACTCCACACGTTCACTCTCTGTGACCCATTACTCAAAACGTTCACTCTCTGTGACCCATTACTCCACACGTTCACACTCTGTGACCCATTACTCCACACCTTCACTCTCTGTGATCCATTACTCCACACGTTCACTCTCTGTGACCCATTACTCCACACCTTCACTCTCTGTGATCCATTACTCCACACGTTCACTCTCTGTGACCCATTACTCCACACCTTCACTCTCTGTGACCCATTACTCCACACGTTCACACTCTGTGACCCATTATTCCACACCTTCACTCTCTGTGATCCATTACTCCACACGTTCACTCTCTGTGACCCATTACTCCACACCTTCACTCTCTGTGACCCATTACTCCACACGTTCACTCTCTGTGACCCACTGATGTACATATTCATGTCACACAACCACACCTTCACTCTCTGTGACCCTTACTCCACACCTTCACTCTCTGTGACCCATTACTCCACACCTTCACTCTCTGTGACCCATTACTCCACACCTTCACTCCCTGTGACCCATTACTCCACACCTTCACTCTCTGTGATCCATTACTCCACACCTTCACACTCTGTGACCCATTACTCAACACGTTCACTCTCTGTGATCCATTACTCCACACCTTCACTCCCTGTGACCCATTACTCCACACCTTCACTCTCTGTGACCCATTACTCCACACCTTCACACTCTGTGACCCATTACTCCACACCTTCACACTCTGTGACCCATTACTCCACACGTTCACTCTCTATGACCCACTACTCCACACGTTCACTCTCTGTGACCCACTACTCCACACCTTCACTCTCTGTGACCCATTACTCCACACGTTCACTCTCTGTGACCCATTACTCCACACCTTCACACTCTGTGACCCATTACTCCACACCTTCACACTCTGTGACCCATTACTCCACACCTTCACACTCTGTGACCCATTACTCCACACGTTCACTCTCTATGACCCACTACTCCACACGTTCACTCTCTGTGACCCACTGATGTACATATTCATGTCACACAACCACACCTTCACTCTCTGTGACCCATTACTCCACACCTTCACTCCCTGTGACCCACTACTCCACACGTTCACTCTCTGTGACCCATTACTCAACACGTTCACTCTCTGTGACCCATTACTCAACACGTTCACTCTCTGTGATCCATTACTCCACACCTTCACTCTCTGTGACCCACTACTCCACACGTTCACTCTCTGTGACCCATTACTCAACACGTTCACTCTCTGTGATCCATTACTCCACACCTTCACTCTCTGTGACCCACTACTCCACACGTTCACTCTCTGTGACCCATTACTCCACACCTTCACTCTCTGTGATCCATTACTCCACACCTTCACTCCCTGTGACCCATTACTCCACACGTTCACTCTCTATGACCCACTAATGTACATATTCACATCACATATCCACACCTTCACTCACTGTGACCCATTACTCCACACGTTCACTCTCTGTGACCCATTACTCCACACCTTCACTCTCTGTGACCCATTACTCCACACGTTCACTCTCTGTGACCCACTGATGTACATATTCATGTCACACAACCACAGCTTCACTCTCTGTGACCCACTGATGTACATATTCATGTCACACATCCACGCCTTCACTCTCTGTGACCCTTACTCCCCAACATCACTCACTGTGACCCACTAATGTACATGTTCACATCACATATCCACACCTTCACTCACTGGGACCCATTACTCCACACCTTCACTCTCTGTGACCCACTGATGTACATATTCATGTCACACAACCACACCTTCACTCTCTGTGACCCATTACTCCACACGTTCACTCTCTGTGACCCATTACTCCACACCTTCACTCTCTGTGACCCATTACTCTACAGGTTCACTCTCTGTGACCCACTAATGTACATATTCATGTCACACAACCACACCTTCACTCTCTGTGACCCATTACTCCACACCTTCACTCTCTGTGACCCATTACTCCACACCTTCACTCTCTGTGACCCATTACTCTACAGGTTCACTCTCTGTGACCCACTAATGTACATATTCATGTCACACAACCACACCTTCACTCACTGGGACCCATTACTCCACACCTTCACTCCCTGTGACCCACTACTCCACACGTTCACTCTCTGTGACCCATTACTCAACACGTTCACTCTCTGTGACCCATTACTCAACACGTTCACTCTCTGTGACCCATTACTCCACACCTTCACTCTCTGTGACCCATTACTCCACACGTTCACTCTCTGTGACCCATTAC
The DNA here is from genome assembly GCF_030144855.1 of Hypanus sabinus. Taxonomy (NCBI): domain Eukaryota; kingdom Metazoa; phylum Chordata; class Chondrichthyes; order Myliobatiformes; family Dasyatidae; genus Hypanus; species Hypanus sabinus. The sequence continues at coordinate 28,643,108 of NC_082718.1, forward strand.
TCAACACGTTCACTCTCTGTGACCCATTACTCCACACCTTCACTCACTGGGACCCTTACTCCACACCTTCACTCTCTGTGACCCACTAATGTACATATTCATGTCACACAACCACACCTTCACTCACTGGGACCCTTACTCCACACCTTCACTCTCTGTGACCCATTACTCCACACGTTCACTCTCTGTGACCCATTACTCCACACCTTCACTCTCTGTGACCCATTACTCCACACGTTCACTCTCTGTGACCCACTGATGTACATATTCATGTCACACAACCACAGCTTCACTCTCTGTGACCCACTGATGTACATATTCATGTCACACAACCACACCTTCACTCACTGGGACCCTTACTCCACACCTTCACTCTCTGTGACCCATTACTCCACACCTTCACTCTCTGGGACTCATTTCTCCACACTGTCACGCACAGAGACCCAGTACCCCACACTGTTACTCACTGGGACCCATTACTCCACATATTCATTCATAAGGACCCAGTCAACCACATGTTCACTCACTAGGATCCAGCAATCCACATTTTACCCACTGGGACTCAGTAGTTTACACCTTCACCCACTAGGACTCAGTACTTCACACCCCCTCTCACTGGGACCCTATATTCCACATTTCTGCTCACCTCGACACAGTAGTCCACAACCTCACTAACAGAGACCCAGTTTTCCACACCTCTGTCACTCTCTTTATGTGCAACAGCCTTCTTAAAACCCATATATCCAACTAAAATCACATCCAATAGTTGCACAACTGTAGTACATTGTTTAATATGCTTCCAAGATGAGCCTGGTATGTTTACACTGATAAATTGTATTATAAAGCAAGTTGTAGGTGTAGGTTCTCCCTATACTTCTCTGTATTCTCCATCCAGTACAGCAACAATAGTAATTTAGAATTTGGCTGGCACCAATGTTGCTATGTAAATGGAATCAATTATTTTCAGGTGCTTGGTCTGAACGCTTTCTAAAATGCACTCAAGGAGAACAGCAGAGAGAGCAGATCATTTTTCATCTGCAGCATTTGACAGTAAATGAAAAACCTTTGAATAAGTCATTATCTGCCTCATGAATCACTATTCCTACAAACTCCCTCAGCACATGAAGCTGAATGCAGTCAGAGAAGTACCTGTTACAGAATTCATGCCAAAATGAATTTACAAATATAGTTTATCAAGGGTTGTTAGAGGAGTGTTGGGTTAATTCCTCTCTGCAGTCAGTACAACATAAAAATACCAAGCTCTGGGTTTTCAGAAAGAATAATTTTGAGATTATTGACTAGCCCTTATTAAGGAAGGACTCAGTTGTTCATCTTCCAGTGTCAGTCTAAATGTAGATGGAGGTACACATGGACAATCTCTTCCCTGATTCCCACCATATCCAATGTAAACAAAACCGGAGGACACAGAGTTGGCATGTAGAGGGTATCTGAGGAGGGGGGTCCTTCTTCAGACTGTGGATGGTGAGTACATGGAACACACTGTGGAAAGAGCTGAGTCACTGACAATAATTCAGAGATGTCCAGACGATCACTTGAACTGGCCAAGGCTGCTGAAAGGCTTGAATGAGTTGCCAGAGGCAGTATGGAATGTGGCTTTGATTTCAAACTTTAAGAGAAGTTTGGGGAAGTATATGGACGGGAGGGTTATGGAGGGATATGATATAGGTGGAAGTCGATGGAACAAGGCAGGATGATAGTTTGGCACAAGACAGATGGGCCGAAGGGCCTGTTTGTTGCTGTAGTTCTCAATGTTTCCATACTGTCCGATGCTATGATTCTCTCTGTGTGCTCCTACCCCTTCACACACTTCACTGTCAGGAACCTCAGAACCTAGTTAACCTAGCTTAACGTTCAGCTACTGGCAGTACATGATTCAGAAGAAAACTGACTTCTTAACCCTGAAACGTCGACTGTACTTTGTTCCATAACTGCTGCCTGGCCTACTGAGTTCCTCCAGCATTTCATGTGAGCCACTTACAATCCTAACATCTCTATCCTGGTGTCTCCACAACAGTTCACACCTCCATGCAAGCAAAGTTAAGACTAATGACCCTCTCGTTACCTCTACAGCTCTTAATGGCCCTCATGCGATTGCTATGCCTTTGAACAACTCGCGGAGTTTATAAGCTGGAAAACTACCCACCATGGATCAGAACTGAAGAAACCTCTTGGATGAGCAGCGAAATGTCTCTTCGACAACACAAGCCCAGTTGCCCTGGTTTACAGCTGCTTCATATACAATGACCTGGATGACTAAAAACCTTCACAGACTTCATGCATCTGAAGAAACTTCTGGCATCCTCTTTAACCTTATTGGTTAGCTTACCTTCATAATTCATCTTTTTATTGTCTATGACATTTTAATTACTTTTATATTGTTTTTCAATGCTTCCTAATTCTCTAAAGTCCCACTAGTTTTTGCCCTATTGTACCCTCTCTTTGTCTTTTATGTTGGTTTTGTCTTCTCCTGTCAGCCATGGTTGTGTCATCCTGCCTTTAGAATACCCACAGAATCTTTGGTGACCATCAATCCCCCAGTTACATTGATCCCGATGGGTCCTGGATATAGTGGACATGAGAGAATCTTTCCTTTAGCAGGGAAAGTCTAGGACCTGAGGGCCAGGTCTCAGAGCAGAAGGACATCCATTTAAAACAAAGAAAGGGAGGAATTTCTTCAGCCAGAGGGTGATGGTGGAGCTCATTGCCAGAGACGTCCCTGGAGTCCAAGTCATTGGGTGTACTAAAAGCGCAGGTTGATAGGTTCTCGATTAGTCAGGGTGTCAAAGGTTATGTGGAGAATGGGGTTGCGAGGGAAAAATGTCACAATTTCTTTAGCTTTTCTCCACATTCCAATCAATCCCCTGGATTCTACTACTCACCTACACACTGGGGGGTATGTTAACCTACCAACCTCTGTATCTTTGGGATGTGGGACAAAACCAGAGCTCCAGATGGTCACAGAGAGAAGGAGCCAGCTCCACACAGACAGCACCAGAGGTCACAATTCAACCTGGGTCACTGCGGCTATGAGGATCCAGTCGCACAGCAATGCCACTGTGCTGCTTGCAAGTGCCAAACTCCCTATGAAATATAGGTCTCTTACAAACTGTGTATGTACATTCAAACCGGAGGTCAAGCCTAACTTTTCCCATTCCCTGCCAGAACAATGCTTGGGGAAAAAAAAGTAGAGAAATGTAGCAAACAAACACAGAAGCAATCCCACAGGATCGGCACAGCGTGAGGGAGGCTTTTGTATAGGGTCACTCTAAAATTAAACCTTCATGCAGGAAACTTTGTGTGCCCGCAGATGAACAGTGGAAGAGACCCGTTCTTTGTGAATACAATACATATTCTCAGCACTGAGCAAAGGAGGGGAGGAGAGACATTCCTGATAATACATGGAAGGCTACTGCGGAGACTTTCAACAATCCAGTCAAGGGCAATTGCACCTGAACTCCCCGATGCATTACTTCTTTCTCATTGTCTCTCAGAACTCTAATATTATTTAATGGTCAATGTAATGAACATTTCAAGAAGTCTGGGACATACTTTAAGTGCAGACAGAAGTGAAGAGTATTACTTCATTTTCCTGGACTGCTGTTTGCTAGCTTAATTGTGTGAAAGCCTGCGAGAACGCAGCAGTCTTTTCTGGAAATAGACAGTGGTACTGTAGTAGTTAATTTCAGGCTTTTGATGTGGAACTGAGCAAAGAGGATAGCTTTATTTACCCTGGGAAGATGTTTTCTTCAGTCATTTTACACTGGATGATGTTATGTGATTAGAGAAGGGTAGCAAAAAAGAAATGCAGGAATTGTCAATGCAACAAGAATCCAGTACGGGCAGAACTGAATCACATCAGAATTGGAATACTACGTTAAAAATCTACAATGAAGGGATTCTGGTAGGAGTGTTATTTTGATGACAGAGTGTGTTATTCTCTCTCTCAGCCAGGTACATGAATAGAACAGTGTAACTAGCAGGAATTATTTCACACCAAAGATTGGAGAGTGTTCAGTGAAAGTAGGAACCTGAAATAAATCACTGCTGGTGGTAATCCCTTCTTTCAGACATTCAGTTTTCCATTAGAAAGAAAGGTTCAAACAAATTTCTTTGGTATTTACAGCCCAATATTTAGCGTCAAGCTCTGTGGAGCAGTAATGTTTTGCAGCCCTCAAAGAAATAGATGTAGCTGAGAATGCCCTTTAGAAAGCGAATATGAAATGAAAAACGCAGTCAATCTTCAATAGCTTGTAGCATGAATAGTCCTGGATTCGTCCACTGTGACGGGTTTATTTAGCTTTCAGCTCATGTGCAATGGTGATGACTGTTGCTGTTTGATTTCTGACACGAATACTAATATTGTTTTCTAAACCCTTGCTATCTTTATGGATATTGCTCCATTGCAAGTCGTACGGAATAAGTTACAGGAAAATCATTGACTTGAAAATATATTTCAGTGAAGATATTTCCAAATATGGTTCTCTGCTTTCCACTGTTAAACTCAAACAGTTCTCTTGGGTCCTTTGTGAATGAGAAATGATTTCTGGGGAGAAGTTAAATGCAATGGGACTTGAAATCAACTGGACTGATTCAGGTTTAGCAATTGACAGATGTTACATACCAACCAAGATGGAGGCACAGGACTTGCTTGGACCATAAGGACACTTGTTTCGGCCGTTCTCGATCTGCTGAGATTCCAGCCTGAAGACACGATCCTGCGAATACAAGGAAAATGATCACAGCTAGCGGGAGCAGGATTGCCAAGGCCAAACTGTGTTTCACTTTGGATGCTGAGTGGGATTGGGCAGCTCATACCCTGAATTTGCTGGGTCAGTGATGCAACACTACCAATCTCTGCATTGTTTGTAGACTTACAACAATGTTTGTAGATCCATCAACGTTTTCATCCAGATCCTTTACGTACATCACAAACAGCAGCTGTCCCAGTTCGGATCACTGCAGAACTCCGCTAGTCACGGACCTCCAGCTAGAATCATCCTACTGAGCACTACCCTCTGTTTCTATTGACAAACCAATCCTGAACACAAACGGCCAACTCACTATCAGTCCCATTGATCTTAATCTTTCCCATTGGCTCCTTATGAATCATGAGAGGCTTAACCCTAAACATCAATTAAATCCAGGTAGACAACTTCCATAGCTGATGAAGGCAAGGACATCAAAAACTTTCTTTACCATCACCAAACTCTGTGGCCAATTTCAGGAATCTGTCTGAACTTACATATCTGGATCTCACTCTGCATCAATGCTACCGAGGGTCTTCTGATCTACTGTATACTTGTGTCTTGCATTTTATCCCATAAAACAGCGTAGAAACCATCAACCCTAACTTGGTATGCCAACTGCTCTGCCCAAGACCACAGGAAACCACGGAGAGTTGTGGACATGGCTCGGCACATTGTGGAAATCAGCTTTCTCTCTGTGGACTCCATTTACGTTTCTCCCTGTCTCATAAAAGCAGCCAGCAATGACCTACCAACCCTGGTGATTCTCCTTTCTCTTCTCCCCACTTGGTCAGAAGATACAAACACTTGAAAGCATGTGCCATTCTACCCAAGGACAGCTTCTATATGACCCTCATAACTTACCTAGTCATGCCCCTTACACCTCACTGTCTGTGTTCAGTGCACTCCCTATAACTGTAATACTAGACTCTGTTTATCCCTTGTACTAGCTTGATGTACTATGGATGACATGGAAAACAAAGCTTCTTGCTGTACCTCACAGTACATGTGACAATAATAAACCACTTGTTTTTATTACTGGGGTTGTCACGGTGCTTTTAGTGTTGCTGGTGAATGCGCTGGTTTGGGCAATGGAGTCATGTTGTTGTTGGGGTGTAGTGGTGGAGCGTTGTTGGTGTCGTGGCTTTGAAAATAAACTTCCAGATAATAGAAGTGTGCAGTCAGAAACCAATCGGAAAATCTATTTTATAATTCACACACCTGGAAGTCTAGCACACAAAATGCTAAAGGAACTCAGCAGGTCAGGAGGGAAACGGGCTGCTGATGTTTCATCGCGAGCCTTGACCTGAAACACTGGTTGTCAATTTTCGTCCACAGACGCCGCGTGACACACTGAGTTCCTTCAGTGTTTTCTGTGTGGCTCCCGATTCTGATAACTACAGTCTCCTGAGTTCTCAATGAGTGAACTAATCTTGAAATATTCCTACAGACGCAGCTTTCCGTAATTGAATATCCTGTCTCTGGTAGCATCACTTTGTAAAAAGATGAATCAATTCTTTGGTAGTTGTAGATGTTATGAAATAATCTTGTCAGACCAACTTTGCCATGCTCTTCTGAAACCCTGAGGGATATGGGGTTAGAGCAAGGGGATAGAGATAAGGGATCAGCTGAACGAAAGGTAGAGCAAGCTCGATGGGCTGAATAGCCTCAAATTGCTCCTGATTCTTTGTGCATTCCATGATTTGTTACCTGCCTCGCCTGATGTTTGTACTGGGCACACTGCAATTTTGTCAATTCACCTCTGTAACTGAAACCGGGGCCCCGTAGCTAAAACCGCAGAATATTGTTAGAATTTGAGGTTAACAGGATTCCTGACATCCACATAATTCCAAACTTAAAAGCTGAATGTTTATTCAAAGCTTCACCCTGATAGAATATTCAATCATAAAATAACAAAGTATTCAGAAGCTGAACTTAATGATTCATTTTCTGTGTAACCGAGCCATTAAGCTTCCTGAAGGTTTTGAAATGGGTCAGGCTCTGGCATTCCATTTGACTCCCCACTGTAAAAGAGGCCCCCCCCCCAGCCCAAAGTGCTGATCCATATATGAACCCCATTCAATGTGTTCTCAGAGCAGGAGAGAAACTGTCACTGTAAGTGCACTCCAATATAATGGCCTCAGTCTGCAGCACTCTGCAGTTCATGAGGTGTATGAGATGAACCACTCAGCCTGCTTCAACATTTCACACCTTCATGATTATAACCTGAATTCCACAATCCCACAAATATTAGAATCCTTTCAAGTCCTCACTGATTAAGAGTCTTCTGATTTTTGCTTTAAAAATACACAAAGATTGTGCCCTGCCTTCTACCCATAGCCTTCGAGCCCATACTAATCAAGAATCTATCATCTTCTGCTTTAAATATACCCAATGACTTTGTGGCAATGAATTTCACAGATTCATCACCCTCTGGCTAAAGAAATTCCTCTTCATCTCTGTTCTAAAAGGATGTCTTTTTTATTCTGATGCTGTACCCTCTGGTCCTATACTCCTGCACTATTAAAAACATCTTTTGCACGTCCACTCTATCCAGGCCTTTCAGCAGTAGGCTGGTGTAAATTCAAACACGACAAAAGATAATAAAGAAAAGATAAACAATGTGAGCAAATGGCTGAATATAAATCAGAATGCCTCAAAGTATAAAAAAAACGGAGACCAGTCCAGGTGAATATTTGGCCCCAGGCATGAGTTTTGGAAATCAGTTATGGGGAAGAAGGAAATGTCAGAGGAGTTTTGCTTCTTTTTTAGAGAAGATGATACTACGAACTTCCAAACCATGTGGAATGATACAGGGTGAAACTAAATTCCGTCACCTCCATTGAACAAATGACAAACTACTCAATGAGTCCGAAATCCTATAAATCCCCCAGACTGGACAACAGGTATTTTTCTACCCTGCCGTTATCAGACTCTTGAACAGCGCCTCATACACTAAAGATGAACACCTGCACCTTATCGTCTACCTGTAACACAACATCCTGCATTCTGTTTTCCTTTGTACTACATTAATATACAATGGAAAGGTCCGGCTGGATAGCACAGAAACAAAAGCTTTTCACACTATCTTGGTACATGTGACAAAGGTAAACCAATACCAACAGCAAGAAGTGATGACCGAGGGGAAAATGTCTGCTTGCATCACACTCTCTGCACCCCTCATAATTTGGTAGACCTCTATCAAATCTCCCCTCATTCTTCTATGCTCTAGGGGATAAATCCCTAACCTATTCAACCTTTCCCTATAACTCAGGTCCTCGAGGCCCTGCAACATCCTTGTAAATTTTCTTTACACCCTTTCAAGGAATTGACATCTTTCCTGTTGGAGGTGACCAGAACCGTGCACAATACTCCAAATTCAGCCTCGCCAATGTCTTTACAACATCAACATAACATTGCAACTTCTGTACGCAATACTCTGATTTATGAAGACCAATGTACTAAAAGCTCTTTTTTTAATGACCCTCTATACCTATGACACCACTTTCAAAGAATTATAGGTCTATATTCTTAGATTCTTTTATTCTTATGGTATGATTATTGTATGAAAAATGCAATGTTGGCATTTATTTCAAGGGAAATAGAATATAAAAGCAAGGAGACAATGCTGAGCCTTTGTAAGTCACTAGTCAGGCTGCACTTAGGGTATTGTCAATGGCTTTGGGATCCATACCTCAGAAAGGGCGTATTGTCACTGGAGAGAGTCCAGAGAAGTTTCACGAGGATTATTCTAAGAATGAAGGGGTTAATGTACAGGAATGTTTGGCAGCTTTGAGCCTATAATATAGAAGAATGTGGGGGATCTCACTGAAACATACCAAATGTTGAAAGGGCTAGATAGGGTGGATATGGAGAAGATGTTTCCTATGCTGGGGGTATCCAGAACTAGAGGGCACAGCCTCAAAATTGAGGGGCAACCCTTTGGAACAGAGATAAGAAGGAATTTTTTTAGCCAGAGTGTAGTAAATCTGTGGAATGCTCTATCACAGACTGCGGTGGAGTATATTTATGGCAAAAGTTGATTGTTTTGGTCAGGGCATCAAAGGATATGGCAAGATGGCAGGTGCATGGGGTTGAGTGGGATCCGGGATCAGCCATGATGGAATGGTGGAGCAGACTTGATTGGCTGAATGGCCTAACTCTGCTCCTATGTCTTATGGTCTTATGATTAGTAAATTCATGGATGGTGGAGTTGATATTGTTGAGAGAGTCGTCTTTGGTTGTAGAGCAATATCAAAATGGAGAGGGGTACAGATAGGGTAGAAAACAGGAAACCCTTGGCAATATCAAAGGTGTATTTAACAGGAGGAGATGGATTTAAGGGCATTGGAAAGAGATATGGAGAGGACCTAAGGAAGACCCAGAACTCACTGCTGGAGAGTGCGGTGGAATCTGAGACACTGGCGACCATTAAGAAGTACCTTGCTAAGTACTTAAGTAGCCTAGACATAGAGGACTATGGACCAAGTGGTGGGAGTTGGGATGATGCCCACTGGTCAGCATGGATGAATTAGGCTGAATGACCTTCTTCCCTTCTATGAAAACCTGGCTTATCAGTGAGCAATTGCTGAACTGACCTGCCCTCAGATCAGCGTGAGCACAGTGGTTCTTAGCATTGTTTCTCTCTCCAAACTATGGTCATTTAACAAAGTATTGGGCCCTCGTGTACAAGCAAACAGGTCTTGAAATAGTAATCTCAAATCATTCCACATCAGGGAACTACTTTGTCAAAACAAAAAAATGTTTCTTTTCAATCACGCTCGAATACTGGGTGTAGTATCCAGCAGAGACCTCTCCTCACCGATAATCACTGCTCACAGCAGTTGACAGCTGCTCAGATGAGTGATCAGAGACAGAGCGAATGCTTACTCCTGGGATCTGCCAGGAACTATCACCTGCTCAAACCTGCAATGATTGAGTGCAGAATCGATTTTTAAGCTAATTTTCCTTCAGATGTTTTTGTCTTTTAACTTCATTTAACATGTTCATTTCAACCCAACTAATTAGTCATTAACTGAAACAGGGAGTAACAGCTGCCCAAGTAATTGACAGCTGTGCATTTACAGGCTGTGTCCTTAGGAAATGCAATGTTACTTTACAAATGACATGCCTCAAACCTGGACAGGATGATAACATCAGAAACAGCCACAGAGACGGACATTCAGCCCATTGTGCTTTGTACTTGCTCCTCCAAGATTATGATAGATTTTTTTTCCCTTAAGGATCCCCACCACCCAGGACGTGCCCTCTTCTCACTGTTACCATCAGGTAGGAGGTACAGAAGTCTGAAGGCACACACTCAGTGATTCAGGAACAGCTTCTTACCCCCGCCAACCGATTCCTAAATGAGCATTGAACCCATAAACACTACCTCACTACTCTTTTTCTGTTTTTATTTGCTGTACTTATTTTAACTTAGTTTTTTTTCTCTATATTTATTTATTATGTATTGCATTGTACTGCTTCTGTAAAGTTGACAAGTTTTATGACATATGCCGGTGATATTAAATCTAATTCTGATTCTGATTGATTCCAAGTTCAGCCAGGACCTGGCCAATAATCTAAACTATGATCATAGAAAACCACAAAGAATTTCAAATAAATGCTGAAAACATTCACCAAATAACCTCCCTTACTCTCCACTATGCCACCATTTTCTGTCATGTGAAAACTTACTTATCAGTGCATCTGCTTTTTTGCCCAAATATATATATCACAAGCAGTGAAGGTACATTGATCCCAGCAGAATATCAGCGGAGATGTATCTCCAGTCAGAGTAACACCCCTTCACTACTCACAAACAAGAGAAAATCTGCAGATGCTGGAAATCCGAGCAACACACACAAAATGTTGGAGGAACTCAGCAGGCCAGGCAGCGTCTATGGAAAAATGTGCAGTGGACATTTTGGGCCGAGACCCTTTCATCAGACCTGTCATCCAGCATTTTGTGTGTGTTACCCCTTCACTACTACCCTCTTTCTTCTACAGGTAAGCTAACTTTGAATCCAATCTACCATATCATCACAGTATCCTGACCATGGGGATCTTGTTGATATTTCATATCATCTTCATTACTGCCTCCAAAAAATTGTAAGACAAGACTTCCTCCACACAAACCCACACTGACCATTCCCAATGTCAATTCCTCTCTATATGTGAGTAGATCCTATTTCTAAAGATGATCTTCTCGGGTGTATAAAATACCCTGATTTGTCTCTATGCTCTTCTTTAACAATAGATCAACATTGGCTGCTCTTCCGTCCTCAGGAAATTCATCAGTGTTTAATGAGACACAAAGATCTACATCAAAGCCCCAGCAATCTTCTCTCTTTCCTCTCTCAATAGATCCCTTCAGATCCCGGGAGCACCTCCACCTTAATGTTCTTTAAGATATCATCATGCCCTGGAATAGCAGCATATCTCAATATTCTCAACGACCTTTTCTGTGGTGAATACCTTTGTCCATTTTACATTTAATCCCTCTCCCCTTTTAATCCAGACACATTATAACTGCTGTCAGTGCCTCTCCCTCTGTCACTCTCTCTGGCAGCAGGGTACAAACATTGTCCACTGAAGATGAAGATCCCCTCTGAATCTCTTAATCTTTACCTGAAATCTATGTTTTCCAGTCTTATTCAACTCTGAAAAGGGGAAATGTTTGTGGCACTCTACCCTGTCCACACCCCTGATAACCTTGTAAACCTCAATCACATCCCCTCTTCACCTCCTCCGCCCCCAGTGAGAAGACACGACCTATCGCGTCTCCCTGAAAAACTGAACTACATTATCACAGGCAACATCCTGGTGAATTTCCTCTGCACCCTTTCCTGTGCTACCAGATATTTCTGACCGGTGGTGACCAGAGCAGCACACTGGGCTCCAGCTGAGGTTTGATAATGCTTTATACAACCAGAGGAAAACAGTTCTGTGTAAGCAGTGCTCAGTTTCACCCTGGTATATTTCTGCAGTCAGGATGGGGAACTGACACCAAGATTCAAACTGCATTTGACAGAAACACACCCAGTCAAGGCTGGGGGATCAGAGATCTCCATTCAACATCAACTCCCACCCTGAAACGTAGTCACCATAGGATATTCCCAATGGTGGGTGAACTCCGTGATAACCTTGGGTTCTGAGTGTGGGCGAACTCCCTTATAACCTCGGATTCTGAGTGTGGGTGAACTCCCTTATAACCTCGGATTCTGAGTGTGGGTGAACTCCATTATAACCTCGGATTCTGAGTGTGGGTGAACTCCCCTATAACCTCGGATTCTGAGTGTGGGTGAACTCCCCTATAACCTTGGATTCTAAGTGTGGGTGAATTCCCCTATAACCTCGGATTCTGAGTGTGGGTGAACCCCCCTATAACCTCGGATTCTAAGTGTGGGTGAACCTCCCTATAACCTCGGATTCTGAGTGTGGGTGAACTCCATTATAACCTCGGGTTCTGAGTGTGGGTGAACCCCCCTATAACCTCGGATTCTAAGTGTGGGTGAATACCCCTATAACCTCGGGTTCCGAGTGCGGGTGAATACCCCTATAACCTCGGGTTCCGAGTGTGGGTGAATTCCCCTATAACCTCGGGTTCTGAGTGTGGGTGAACCCCCCTATAACCTCGGATTCTAAGTGTGGGGGAATACCCCTATAACCTCGGGTTCCGAGTGTGGGTGAATTCCCCTATAACCTCGGGTTCTGAGTGATGATGAGCTCCCCTATAATATTGAATTCCAGAGTGTGGGTAAATGCTGCTTTAACCTTGGGTGCTGGTTAAGCATTCTTTCTGCCAAAGGGAATTTTCTTTTACTGATAAAGCTGTAAGTAATGAGACATCGTTTCTACAAACTTACTCCTGATCTACTTACACAACTTAGGGTTTCATATGCCAACTTTTAAAAACAGCAATATCTCATAACTTTCTTTTTTTTTACCATTCCTGGGGCTCATTGTAACATTTTCTGGAGACGTTAAAGTGAATAATTTAACCATCAGCTTTGTAATATAAAGCTAAAATAACTTTGTGTAAGTCTTTACTGTTGTAATTTAAGGACTGGGTGAGATCAATTTTCATATAAATATTTTTCAGAAAGCTCTGTAAATTCTTATGATAAGGATATATATAAAACAACTCAGTGAATCAGAAAAATATATTTCCCCCCTTGTTTTAACCAACGCACAGATCGAAACATTTAGGTCAACCTTGGATTTTCACTTGTAAGGCTGATCTGTGCACAGATATTGTACATATCTGTAACATATATTGTAACAACGTAATTTGCCTCCTCATTAAGATTTAGAACCAACTAAGTTGGAAGAGTTTCTCGGAGTTGTAGTTCATCTCTTGGAGTCCACAGTTGTGTAGTACATGAACAGTCCCTTTGGCCTGTCACGTTCATACTGATCCATTTGCCCATCCACATAAATCCCAAGTAGTGATTGTATTTGATTTCACCACCTCCTATGGCAACATCTTCCAGGTACCAACCACTGTGTAAAAAGCTTTTCCCCTTTAAAGCTCCAACTTCAAACTCCAACTGTCTACAAGACAGCCAAAGTAGAAAGGGGTAGAAGGCATTGGTAAATGGGACTCATATGGACGGGGCGTTTTAGCCAGTTGTGCCAAAGGATCTGTTTCCGTGATATATTACTTGATTATTTTCACCTCAGACTTGTGTTGAAACCCCTGCCATGGTAAAACCTCCAGGGGTTCCCAACCTGGAATCTACAGATATCTTGCTTTATGGTATTGGTTTATGGCATAAAAAAAAAGATTGGAAACCCCTGCCTGATCTGCTGATGTCCTTCAGCATTTTATGTGTGTTGCTTGGATTTCCAGCTTTTGTAGATTTTCCCTTGTTTGTGCTACGGCTACACTGTGAAGTCTTCCAGGGATGCCTACCCTGAAGAAGTTTAAATCTTCCCTTTGATGGGAGTTCAGTGAAACCCTCTCTCACTGTTCCCCAACTCTTTGACCACATGCTTACCCAGACCTGTTACTACAGCCATGGAACCTTCTCAGGAACATATCTTCACTGCCAGCTTGTCTCTTTCACCAATCAATTTCCCAGCTTTTTACTTCATCCCTCCCCTCCCAGTTTCACCCATCACTTTGTGTTTCTCCCTCTCCCTTCCCCCCACCTTTTAAAACCATTTCTCATCTTGTTTTTTCTTCAGTCCTGCTGAAAGGTCTCAACCCAAAACGCTGTCTGTACTTTTTTCCATAGAAGCTGCCTGGCCTGCTGGGTTCCTCCAATATTTTGTGTGTGTTGCTGGGAACCCCTGATCTGCCCTATCCAAGTTTCTCATAAATTTATAAACTTCTGACAGGTCAGGTCAACCCTCAGCTTTCTCCAGTTCAGGGACAACAAGACAGAGCCTGTCCAATCTCTCCCCATAACTAAAGTTCCCTAATCCAGGCAACATCCTGGTGAACCTCCTCTGGAATCCCTCCAGCACAAAGCTACTTGGGCATTAATTTGTAATTTTACATTGCTGTGGGAGAGGTTTAGTAATCCTGAAAGCTGGACCCTGAGTAGAACACAATTTTTCTTTCAGCTGACGTCTTACACTGTCAACAACAACTTGTGTCAGCCCCAGCAGCCCTCTCATTGATTATTTGGAGATAAAAGACCCCACCCACCCTGGACATAAAGCTGCCTAACAAGAAAAGAGCCCATAGTATGACAGAAAAGATGTTAGAATGGATAGAACATTGGCTGACTGGCAGGTGGCAAAGAGAGGGAATAAAGGGTGCCTTTTCTGAATGGCAGCTGGTGACTAATGGTATTCTTCAGGGATCAGTGTGGGGGGCGCTTTTTTAATGTTACACATGTCAATAACTTGGATGATGGAAATGGTGGCTTTGTGGCCAAGTTTGAAGATGATATGGAGATAGGTGGAGGGGCAGGTAGCCTTTGAGGAAGCAGGGAGTTTGCCTAAGGACTCGGACAGGTTGGGAGAATGGGCAAAGAAGTGAGATATGGAATATAGCATAGAAAATTTATGGTCATGAACTTTGGTAGAAGGAATAAAGGTGTAGACTATTTTTTAAACAGGAGAAAATTCAAAACTCGGAGGTCAAAGGGACTTGGGAGTCCACATACAGCGTTCCCTAAAGGTTAACTTGTAGGTTGAGTCAGTGGTAAGGAAGGCAATTGCAATGTTAGCATTCATTTCAAGAGGATTAGTACATAAAAGCAACAATATACTGCTGAGGTTTTATAAGACATTGGTCAGAATGCACTTGGAGTATTGTGAGCAGCTTTGGTCCCCTCATCTAAGAAAAGATGTGCTGTCATGTCAGAGGGTCCAGAGGAGGTTCACAAGAATTATTTTGAGAATGAAAGGGTTAATGCATGAGAAAGGGAAGGGGGATGAGCAACAGAGGGAGGTGACTGGGTGGTAAGCAGATGAGGTGAGAGAGGGGAATGGGAATGGTGAAGAGGTGGGGTGGGGTGGAGCAAACACTGGAAGTTTGAGAAATCAATGTTCATGCCATCAGGTTGGAGGCTATCCAGACTGAATATAAGGTGTTGTGGTCTTCAGGAAGGGTAAGATGAGGGAACACAAACCAATCCTCATGGAGGGATCAAAAGTGGAGAGAGTGAGCAATTTCAAGTTGGATGTCAATATCTCTGAGGACCTAACCTGGACAAAACATACTGACACAGCTATAAAGAAGACAAGACTGTGACTAGACTTCATTAGGAGTTTGAGGAGATTTGATTTGTCAACTAAAACACTCGAAAACTTCTACAATTGTACCATGGAAAGTATTCTGACTGGTTACATCAATGTCGGGTATGGGGAGGGGGCTACTGCAGAAGATTGAAATAAATTGCAGAAACTTGTAAAATTAGTCAGGTACCAGCCTCCATAGTATCCAAGAAATCTTCAAGGAGCAGTGCCTTAGGAAGGTGGTGTCCGTCATTAAGGATCCCCACCGCCCAGGGCATGCCCTCTTCACACTGTTACCGTGAGGAGGGAGGTACAGAAGCCTGAAGGCACACACTCACATGTTCAGGAACAGCTCCTTCCGCTCCGCCATCCAATTTCTAAATGGAGATTGAACCCATGAACACTATCTCATTACATTTTTATTTCTGTTTTTTTTGCACTACTTATTTTAATACATATATATACTTAAAGTAACTCAGTATTTTTTTCTATATTAATTTATCATGTATTTCGTTACACTACTGCTGCTAAGCTAACAAAATTCATGACATACACTGATGATATGAAATCTGATTCTGATTCGGAATAGGATTGCGAGGTGTTACATGTTACCGTTGCTTTGATTAAACCTAAGCGTCATTTAAGTGTATGGGGGATGACATCATATAACAAACTGGGGCAAGGGTTCTTCGATTCAAATCGAAAGTTTTCTGGAAATTTCGGTAGCTACGCAAGAGCACGGACTGTGAGCTGCCAGCAGGAGAGTGAGCTGGATGGAATTAGTTAAAGAGTCCACTGCAGCAGTGGGCAATCCTAATATTTCTCTATGTCCAGAGGATTGTGAAAACTAACAACACACAGTGCATATTGGATACGTGACTGTCACTTTATTTGATCCATACATGGATTTTTGGAGTATACTGTGGCGACCACTTTTTGTTAATCCAAGAATGGATTCAGGGGTGCAACTACTCGTGTTAAAGAATATTCCATGACTGTTACCTTGGGATATCCTTACATGGATTTTGGAACTTAGACTTTACTTTGTTACTCCCGCATGGACTCCAGTTTTTAAGTGACATCTACTTGATGTCTGGAATCTTCTGTGACTGTGGCCTTGCTCTCCCTCTGCAGACCCAATGTGAATGGGACGATCACTTGTCTCCTTGAATTTTCCGTGATCGACCTCTTTGTCAACTTTACGTGGATTTTAGAACCCTTCCTCGCAGACACCTGTACCTGCTCCCTGAGTTTCAGGAACCTTCTGGGTTGCCATCCTGAGACGTAGGAAGAACTGTTTCTAAACCTCCACAAACTGTGAGCTAAGGTGCAGTAAACTGTTTCTATTTTCTTTGTTTAGGGAAGTAATCGGTTTAATTTGTTCAAATGTCTATATTTTTTGGGTGATTTTGAAAATATATTTGTTTCATATTAAAAGCTGAGTCCGTGGTCTGTTGCTGCTGGTTTGTAACAGAGGGCTTACTAAACCAGTCATGATGGAATGACAGGACAGACTCAATGGGCTGAATACCCTAATTCTGTTCCTGTGCCTTTTGGTCTTATGGACATATTCTCTTCTCACTCCTCCCATCAGGCAGTAGATACAATAACCTGAAAACATACACCACTGGGCTCAAGGACAGTTTCAACCCCACTGTTATAAGACTATTGAATGGTTCTCTATTAGAAGATGATGGATCCTTGACCCTCGCCTCTTAATCATCGTCATTGTGAGCTTGCACCTTATTACTACCTGCACTGCACTCTCTCTCAGCATCTGCTGTTGATTTACCTTGTTCTACCTCAATGCACTGTATAATGATTTGATCTGTGTGAACAGTATGCAAGACAAGTTTTAACTGTATCTCAGTACTTCTGACAATATTAAACCAATTCCAATAAGCACTGTTTCTTCCCAATTAACCTCACAGTTTTGCTCCTGCTATAGCTTTGCGCTATGTTTTCTTTCTGGGGAAACTCCTGAAATGAAACCAGTGCCTGGTGTTCAGTTTTGTCGGTGCTCTACCATGGGCTTGATCCTGCTCTACAGAGTTGAACGGTAGCTGAGGCTCCTTGATGAATCTGTCTCCGGGTCACTGCACATGGAGGTCAGGGCTTGGATATGTGACACAGACTGGAATAACTCAAAATCTCCTGGCAGCTTGACAAAGATTCACAACAGTTTGGAATCATGGCTGATTTAATCTATTGCCAGAGTGATGACTTCTTACAAAGAACAGCGGTTAATCTTCCCAAGCAGATGATTATCCTCCACAAATTGTGGAGTGAAATGTGATCAGATTACAAGTAGTAATGTGGCAATATTTCCCTTCTAAATCTCACAGACTGAATCCCTTTTGGAAGCTCAGGGTGGGTGCTGGAACCTAGAAGGATGTGCCTGTGACCGCTGTAGTCCTTGAGTTATGAGTATACCCACAGTGCTGTGAGGGAGAGAGTTCCAGAGCTTTGACTGAAAAAGAACAGTACTATACTTCCAAGATGAAGTGTGGCTGGGAGGACAGCTTTGAGGTGTTCCCCGTGCCTTTGCTGCCCTCTTTCTTCAAGCTGCTAGAGGTGGTGGGTTCAGAAGATGGTGTCTGAGTAGGCTCAGAGGGTTCCAATTGTGTCACAGCATTTTCCTCCATATCCAGCGGTTCTCTGAATGGACGAAACTGTACCAATCTCTATGTAGAATAAACTTAGTGGCCAAACCTCTACAGCATTTGGTGTAGAGAACGCCCGCACTCACCAGCCTCTGAGTGAAGACCATTCTTTGCTTTACTGGACATTGTTCACATTCTCCCTGCCTCTACCATGTCGAGACCCATTTGTATTCAAGGAGGTCGCTTCTCATTCTTTGCTACAGGCCCAATCTGTTTGATCTTTGTTAATGGACGAATTCCACATCCTCAACCTTATGAACTTTTGCTGAACTCCCACTAGAATTCTCTTCCTCAGGGAGGGAGAGGATCCCAAGTCTCACCATGGCTCAGTATAATTGTTGTAATGTGCTTTTACTCTTGCATTTAAAGGTTTCACACACTAACTCTGCCCAATCCTGGTATTAGTTTTCAGTGTCTATTACCATTCCTTAATATAGGTTCTAGAATTTCCCCCACTGCATATATTGGTTCTAGAATTCTCCCAATGGCAGATATTGGTTCTAGAATTCCCTCAATGGCAGGCACCAGTTCTAGAATTTCCCTGCTGTGGATATTGGTTTTAGAATTCCCCTCTTGCAGATATTAGATCTAGTTCCCTTTTACTCAGTCCATTTTCTTTTACACTAGTGCTTGCCGATTGAACAATATAATTTTCAATTTTTACATAAAGGTTTATCTTATTATGATCATTCTTCTCTAAAGGCCTCTTAACTTCCAGATTAGTAGTTAATTCCTTTTCATTGCTCAATACCTGATCTATAATAGCGTGCATCCTGTCCTGTTGGTTTTTGCAAGATACTGATCTGGAAAGACATCTCATAACCACTCCATGAATTTGCCCTCTGCACGATGATTGTTAATCCAGTTTTCCCAGTTTACTGTAGATTAAAGCCCCATGATTATATTATTAACCTTGATACATATAATTCTAATTTCATCTTTTACACAGTGTCTTGCATTGCATCTGCTGTTTGGATACACGCCCCTGAAAATAACTCACAGGATCAAAATTATATGTTACTATTTCATGTTATACTTGATATAACACTTTGGGTTACTTTAAAATTCAAATGTTTGTACTATTTTTGAAGAGATGTGCAATATTAACACATTAAGAAAGCAAATGGAGCAAGTTTATGAGATTTATCCTTTGTCTTATTTAACCTCCATCCCCACCACTAAAAGAATTTACACAAGATGCTACCTTAAGGAGAGAACATCCTTCATCAAAGATCCCCACTATCTAGGCCATTCCATCTTCCCACAGCTACCTTCAAACAGGAGGTACAGATGCCTAAATTCCCACAGCACCAAGTTCGGGAACTGTTGCTTTCCTACAACCATTTATTGCTGAACTGGCCTGCACAACACTACTTTGGCAATGGAACACTATGGACCACAAGACCATAAGACAAAGGAGCAGAATTAGGCCATTCAGCCCATTGAGTCCACTTCACCATTTCACCATGGCTGATCCCATATCCTGTTCAACCACGTACAGCTGCCCTCTCACCATATCCGTCGATGCCCTGACCAATGAGGAACCTATCTTAAATATACCCACAGACTTGCTGTCCACTGCAGTCTGTGGCAGAACTTTCCACAGATTCTCCACTCTTTGGCTAAAAAAAAAATTCTCCTTGCTTCTTTTCTAAGAGTCACCCCTCACTTTTGAGGCTGTGCCCTCTAGATCTTGATACCCCCCCCCCCCCGAGGAAACATCCTCTCCACATCCACCCTATCTAGTCCTTTCAACATTTGGTAGGTTTCAATGAGATCCCCCCGCATTCTTCTAAGTTCCAGTGATTACAAGCCCAAGCTGCCAAATGTTAAATCCTTCATTTTCAGAATCATCCTCGTGAATCTCCTCTTGACTCTGTCCAATGACAACACATCCTTTCTGAGATATGGGGCCAGAAACTGTTGACAATAATTCAAGGGTGGACTGATTTTGCCTTCTTTACTAGTCTCAACTTGTGAATTAACCTTCCAGGAGTATTGCACGAGGACTCCTAAGTCCCTTTGCCCTTCTGATGTTTGAACCTTCTCCCCATTTAGATAACAGTCTGCACTTTTGTTCCTTTTACCAAATGCATTATCATACATTTCCCAACATCGTCTTCCATCTGCCACTTTTTTTGTTCATTCTTCCAAGTCTAAGGCCTGCTGCAATTGCATTGCTTCCCCAGCACTACCCACCCCTCCACCTACTTTCGTATCATCACAAATTTGGTCACAAGGCAACAATTTCACTATTCCTCCAACAATCCCTCATACCAGACTGTGTAACAGTTTCTTCCTCCGAACTATTAGAATCCTCAATTCCCAGAGTCTAGTCTGACGCCAACACACACAAACACACACACACACACACACACACACACACACACACACACACACACACACACACACACACACACACACACTCCTTTTGCAAATTTTGCTCATTTCTTTCTCAATTCCTGCTAAAACATTGTTTACAATATTTACATTTAGATCATTTATTATTATATTGTAATTTGCCCTTTACTGTGCCTATTGTCTTGTTTATTAATTATTGTACTGTCTTGCACTGTTTTGTGCACTTTATGTAGTCCCGTGTAGGTCTGAAGTCTAATGTAGTTTTGTGTTGTTTCATGTAGCACCATGGTCTTGGAGGAATGTTGTTTCGTTTTTTACTGTGTACTGTACCAGCAGTTATGGTTGAAATGACAATAAAAGTGACTGGACTTGACTTGATCTATATCACTGACAAACAATGTGAAAAGTAGCAGTCCCAATACTGACCCATGAGCATCAACACTAGTCACTGGCAGCCAACCAGAAAAGGCCCCTTTTATTCCCGCACATTGCCTCTTGTCTGTCAGCCATTCCTCTATCCATGCCAGTCTATTTCCTGTAATACCATGGGATTTTATTTTGTTAAGCAGCCTCATGTGAGGCATCCTATCAAGTGCCTTCTGAAATTCTAAGTAAATGACATCAATTGCCTCTCCATTGTCCATCACGCTTGTTACTTCCTCAAAGAATTCTAACAGATTTGTCAGGTAAGATTTCCCTTTCCAGAAACCATGCTGACTTTGACTTATTTTATCTCCAAGTATTACAAAACCTTGTCCATAATAATTTACTCCAGCACTTTCCCAACCACTGAGGTTAGGCTAACTGACCTATAATTTCCTTTCTTTTGCCTTCTTTTCTTATAGAGTGGCGTGACATTTTCAATTTTCCAGTCCTCTGGGACCATGCCAGAATCGAGTGATTCTTGAAAGATCATGACCAATGCATCCATTATCTCTTCAGCAGCCTCTTTCAGGACTCTGGGATTCCATCTGGTCCAGGTGACTTATCCACCTTAAGACCTTCCAGCTTGCCTAGCATGTTTTGTTTGTAATAGCAATGGCATTCACTCCTGCTCCCTGACATTCATGGACTTCTGGCATACAGCTAGTGTCTTCCACAGTAAAGACTGAAACCAAGTACCTGTTAAGCTCATCTGCCAGTGCTTTGTCCCCCAATACTACCTCGCCAGCATCATTTCCTGTGGTCCAATATCAATTCTTTTACTCTTTATGTAACTGCCAGTGAGCCCTCATATTTGAAGTTTTCCCTTAATAGCTTTTCTAGTTGCCTTTTGTTGGATTTTGAAAGTTTCTCAATCATCCAACTTCACACTCACTTTTGCTACCTTATATGCCCTTTCTTTAACTTTCATGCTGTCCCTAACATCCATCGTCAGCCACAGTTGCCTAAGCCTGCTACTTGAGAACTTCTTCTGTGGGACTTATCTATCTTGCGCTTTGTGAACTATTCCCAGAAACTTCAGTCCTCTCTGTTCTGCCGATATCCCCGCCAGTATCCTCCTCCAATCCACCTAGGCAAGCTCCTCTCTCATGCCTCTGTAATTCCCTTTATTCCATTGCGATACTGATACATGTGAATTATGCTTCTCCTTCTCAAAATGTAGTATGAATTCAATCATATTATGATCACTGCCTCCTAAGGGTTTCTTTCCATTCAGCTTCCTAATAAGATCTGAGTTATTACACAACACCCAATCTAAGACAGCCTTTCCTCTCATAGGCTCGAGCTTAAGCCATTCTAAAGAGCCATCTTGTAGACATTCAGCAACTTCCCTCCGATACCAGCCTGATTTTCCTAACCCCCTTGCAAATTGAGGTTCCCCATTACAAATGTGACTTTACCCTTATTAAATGCCCTTTTTTCAGCTCCCTATGCAATTCCAACCCCACATCATGGGTGTTATTTGGAAGCCTACATGTGATTCCCATAATGACTTTTACACCCTTGCAGTTTCTTAACTTCACCCGCAAAGATATGACATTCTCTGACCCTATGTCACCTCTTTCTCAAGATGTAATTCCATCTCTTACCAACAGAGCCACACCACTGCCTATGCCTTCCTGCCTGTCCTTTTGATACAAGTATACACTTTGATGTTAAGCTCCCTACTATGACCTTCTTTCAGCAATGACTCCCCCCTTGAACTAACACTGACTTAACTCTAAAGACAATACTAATGTCTCGTCTCTCACAATCATTCTCTGTTGCACTGTCGTGTATAATTTAAGATTAGTTTATATTCTGAGATGCTACAATTAGCAAGATTTTCATAGTACTTCTACCTCAAACTCAATTCTAGAGAGAGCATAGAATTTTAATCCCTTAAATAGGATTGGGAGAAGTGCCAAATCTCTGATAGACGTGGAGAATTCTTCTATGTTGAAGAACATGGGGGGAGTGTTTTCTACTAAAGGCACTGGGAGGTGCTAATCTCCCAGGGGAACAGTCCAGCTATCACTGACCTGACAGACAATGAGTGTGCGTGTCCTGTGGCTGTCTAAATGGAGGAAGGTTCTGTGTACCTGTTACATTCCTAAGTACAGCTCTCCTGCAGGTTTGAAGGTGGAAGCCTTTGAGCAGTAGTTGAGGAATATCTTACAAATCAACTCCACTAACATCACCAGAAACTGGCTTAGGCTTCATTCTCCAGAAGAGACAGAAAATAGTTATTTTGGCTGACTTGAACAGAGATTGCAAAAACATAGGCACTTAAAAAATAAAATTCCAAATGAACCTTAAACTTGCTCTTATATATAATAGCCATTCCTTTTACTGTGTCCTCCCCATCTCCCACCAGGTCCACATATCCTCTAATTCCCTCAGTGTCCAAGAATCAATTGAGTTCAACCTCAGATATACTCAGAACATTCACCACTCACTCCAGTAGAAAATCCTAAAGATTCTCAACTCCAGAAGAAATTCCACTTATCTCAGGCCACCTTCACCTTGGGACAGCGCGCCTGGCTCTGGACTCTCCTATCTGCCTACTCAGGGAACTCATTCAAGAAGAACATTCAATGAGAAATACTTTTTAACCAGTTTTCCCCATGTCAGAAACAAGCTGGAGGTATGAATGTATGCTACACTCTGTTCTACAGTTATAGGAGAGGTAGTGTCAGGAAGATAAACTTTCAGAACTTTGCCATTTTATGAAACAGAATGAATTTCTGTCAGGATCCTAACTTTAGAAAATAAATCATCTTCAAAATATCGTGGATGTTGAAATTCTGAAATGAATGAATGTGGTGGAAATACTCATAAGGACAGTTGTTCTTTGTGGATCAAGAAATAATTAATGTGACAGATCATTGTCACACAACACAGTAACAGTCCCTTCAGCCTTTAAAGCCTATGCCAACCACAAAACACCCATTTGCCCTAATCTACATGATTCCCACCTCATTTTCTCCACATTCCAATCAACTTCAATGAGCAAGTGCAACAGGCAGTGAAGAGGGCAAATTGAATGTTGGCCTTTGTTACAAGGGGAATTGAGTACAAGAGCAAGGATGTCCTTTTGCATTTGTACAGGGCCCTGGTGAGACCACACCTGGAATATTGTGTACAGTTTTGGTCTCCAGGTTTAAGGAAGGACATTCTGGCAATTGAGGAAGTGCAGCGTAGATTTACTAGGTTGATTCCTGGGATGGCAGGGCTGTCTTACGCAGAGAGATTGGAGAGATTGGGCTTGTACACGCTGGAATTGAGGAGATTGAGAGGGGATCTGATTGAAATGTTTAAGATAATTAAAGGATTTGATAGGATTGAGGCAGGAAATATGTTCCAGATGTTGGGAGAGTCCAGTACCAGAGGGCATGGATTGAGAATAAGAGGTCAGTTATTTAAAACAGAGTTGAGGAAGAGCTTCTTCTCCCAGAGAGTTGTGGAGGTGTGGAATGCACTGCCTCGGAAGACGGTGGAGGCCAATTCTCTGGATGCTTTCAAGAAGGAGCTGGATAGATATCTGATGGATAGGAGAATCAAGGGATATGGGGACAAGGCAGGGACTGGGTATTGATAGTGAATGATCAGCCATGATCTCAGAATGGCGGTGCAGACTCGAGGGGCCGAATGGTCTACTTCTGCACCTATTGTCTATTGTCTATTGTCTATTCACACCTCACAGACATACCCAAAGTACAATTTATAGTCGTCTGTAGCCCACAAACCTTTGGAATGTGGCAGGAGACGGGAGCATCCGGGGAACCAGCAATATCCACATGGACAGTGCCAGAGGCTGGGATCAAACCCGAGACCCTGCCTTTGTGAGGCAGTGGCTCTGCCCGCTGTGCTGTCGTGCAGTCCGTGTCCCAGCCTCTCTGTTCCAATCTGATCTCAGCTTCTCGCTGGTTCACTGACCACAGCCAGATGCACTCCAGTAACGTCTTAGACAGCTGGTGAGGCCATGGGGGGATGGCACGGCCGTCCGTGTGATTGGGACCACTCATTGTCATTCAGGGTCACACGGGACAATTAAACAAAAACTTAAAAAATAATTTATTTTACTCATTACACAGAAGTACTTGCAACACCTGAAAAATAGACTAAAACAGTGAAACAGATGTGGGGCAGGGCCTGCGTCCAAATTCCTCCTCCATAACTATAGAATTTTAATTTGGCACTTGTCTGGAAGTTTGTTTAAGTAAATTGAAGAACTTAAACAATTGGGTTTCTGTGAGAGACCATTTGATTCACTATCTTCCTCCTAGGGAACACGTAAAGAGACAGTACACAGTCAATGGCAAGACCCTTAACAGTGTTGATGCGCAGATGAATCTTGGTGTCCAAGTTCATAGCTCTCTGAAGGTGGCAGCACAGGTTGATAGGATGGTTAAGGTGGCATATGGAATACGTGCCTTTACTAATTGAGGCACTGAGTTCAAAAGTCAGGAAGCTATATTGCTGCTTTATAAAATGTTTGTTATGCCACATCTGGAATATTGTATACAGTTCTGGTTCTGGAAGGATGCTGAGGCTCTGGAGTTGGTGCTGCCCTCCAGTGTTCGCTCAGCAGAAGACAAGCTGTAATGTCTTTGACTGCAGAGTGCTGCAACGTTCTTGGACTCAAAGTTTTGGACTATATTTTTTGTGACTGTATTTTATTAATAGCCTATATGTGCTTGGTATCTTATGTGCTATATGTGCCTTGTGCTGTGTGTGACTGTTGGTTCTGTGCTTTGCACCTTTGCCCCAGAGTAACACAGTTTTGTTTGTCTGTATTCATAGGTATTCACGTATGGTTGAATGACAATTAAACTTGAACTTGAGACTTTGGAGAGGGTGCAGAAGAGATTTACCAGGATATTGCCTGGATAAGAGGGCACAGGTTGGATGAACTTGGGTTATTTTCTCTGGCGTGGCAGAGGTTGAGGGAGGGCCTGAAAGAGGTTTATAAGATTATGAAAGGAATAGGTAGAGTAGACAGACTGAACCTTTTTTCTGTCAGGGTTGAAATGTCTAATATGAGAGAGCATGTATTTAAGGTGAGGGGAGGAAAGTGCTGAGCAAGCTTTTTAAAAAATGAATAGGTGCCTGGAGTGTACTGCTTGGGGTCTTGGTGGAGGGAAAGATGAAGGATGCATTTAAACAGCTTAGAAAGTGCAGGAATTGAAAGGTCATGAACATTATGTAGTCAGAAGTGATTAGTTTAATTAGACATTTGATTACTGATTTAATTAGTTTACACAACATTACAGGGCTAAAGGACTGTTCCTATGCTGTACTCTTTCATGTTCTAACATCTGCATCCATATCTCGTCAGGACTCCAGACCCACCAAGGGTTGACTTTGAAATGGCTATGCAAGCAAACCAGATGTAATTAATGGGACAAGAAGGTGGAGAAAGGATTTAACGGGACTAAACATCCATGGCTACCTTGTACTGTCCTTCTCACAAACATCTGGTAACTGGAGTCCATGCTTGGACAGCGGTCGCAGGCTGGGCAGTGACAGATGGAGGGGTGTCTCCCGGCAGGAGGGTGGACCGAGGGGTGGGCTAGGGCTGAGGGATGGTACAAAGGTTACAAGTCAGAGGGTCGACCACACTGACTAACTAGACTCATGGCATTGGGTCTAACGAAGGCACACAAATTTGCTCCTGATAAACACCTGCCATCTCCTGTTTGTGTGACAGAATGGTAGTGTGGAACAAGGCCTGGTACTGCTCCCCCTCTGAGAACTGTCCAGTGACTCTGTTCACTTGCATTGCCTCACCAGCTGGACTCATCTGACCAACGCCCCCGTAGCTCACAGTGTTAACGTATATCTGTCTTCATTAACTTAATCAGATGCTTTCATCAGCAGCTGCCACCATCATGCCCTATCAGAGATATTCTCTTTGTTATATCCAACCTCCTACCCCACTCTCTGCAATTTAACACTGTTTATTTTTAAACTTTCAGTTCTACCAGGGAATCTGTGACCTGAGATATTAACTCCGTTTCTCCATCCCCTGGTGCTGCCTGACCTGCTGTGTTCCTCCAAGAATCCTTCTGTTTCCATGCCACATGGAGCATCTTGACCTTATGTTTATTCCCCTGTATCGCTGCTGCCTGACCTGCTGAGTTCCTCCGGCATTTTGTTAAAACCACAGCCAGCAGGATCCCTTCCATGTCAGGCAGCGCTCTGCACAGTTGGGCAGTACCTTCCTGGTCTCCTCCATCGGGTCGAAATATAGAGGTTTCTTCCCAGCAACAGCATGGAACACCTTTACCAGAGGACCGCGGTAGATGACAGCAGCACACTTCCACCTGCTCAAAGACTACCGGACAATAAGTGTTGGTGCTACCAATCCCATCCAGCTACCAGAAATAAACAAACAGAAATGTATGTAACCAGGATAACTTCTCCTCAGGAGCTGTTGCATTCCTGTAAGTGAAAGGGACTGCCCAAGTTGCGGGACCTGCAGCTGAAAACTATACTTCATTCTCAGAGTCAGACAGTTTATCTATTGCCAACCCAGCATGCCTCTCTACCCTAATCACACTTGCCTGCATTTGGCTCACATCCCTCTAAAACAGGGGTTCCCAACCTTTCTCATGCCATGGACCAATGCCATTAAGTGTTAAGCATTGGGCCCATGGACCTTAGGAGGGGGGCAGTCCCTGCTCTAAACTTTTCCTATCCAGGGAGCTGTCTAAATGTGTTTTTCTAAACATAATAATTTTACCCACATCTACCTCTTCCTCTGCCAGTTTGTTCCACTATTACAAGGATTAACCCTCCAGAGTTAACCCTCAATAATAATGATCATGTAGGCACAGCGAGGATGTATATTTGCCGACAAATAACTAACACATGAATTTACACAACCAATCACCTGTGTGCACACCCACTAGGTTTCCCTGACTGTCCATGAACAGTTAAGGATGAGAAAAGGTAGAACAAATGAAAAAGAGCCTACATTGGCCAAATGTTCTTCTTGATCCCAATGTAATCTCCACTTCTGATATGGTTGACTTCTAAAGAGTTATCACTGTCTGTGCTCCAAAATCTCCAATCTTATTTTTTCCCTTATCGGATCAATCTATGTTTCAATTTTGTTGGCTTAATTTCAATTTCATCTGACTGACCTTTGTTGTATTCTCACTGGTTGTAGCCCAAGATTACCAACAATACTGCTTTATGGTTCTTCCTTCACCCTTGTACCTTAGGTAATTCTTTTTGTTCAAATCAGACTGGTTCAAATAAGTTCAACCTGGTCAACCAAACACTGGTCCCAGAAGACCAGATAACAGGCTGTTCCTTCTGCAAGCCTGCATTTTACATGATAAAGAGCTTCTCTCATGAAAATGGTCTCAGTAGAAAACTCATCACGTCATGCTCAGTTGCACTGATTAAGTTATCCCTGAGCAAGAACCAGTTCTCCAAGCAGTTCACAAAATGGCAGCTGCAAGAACAGACTCACAAAATGGCTGCCCCCATTCCTGCAACAACATATAAGAACAAAGACTACTTTTTGTCTGCTTCTAACACCCTTGCCTCAATCCTGTTCACTAATTTGTAGTTCTTTCTAGCCAACACTACTTACCTACCAACTTATCTGTTGAAAAAGTTGCACTTCAGATCCCCTTTAAATCTTTCCCCTCTCAACTTATTCTTCTGCCCTCTAGTATCAGATTCCCCTACCCTGGGGAAAATACTTACCGCCTGTCATATCTATGCCTCTCATGATCTTATAAACCTTTTACAAAGTCACCCCTCAGCCCCCTGTACTCCAGGGAAAAATGTCAGCCTACCTCATCTCTCCTTAAAACTCAATCCTTCCATTTCAGGCAACATTCTAGGGGAATAAAAAGACAATCATGATGCAGGTTATCAACCCAGGATATCAATTTCTCTCCACAGATGCTGCCTGAGCCACCAATTCCTCCAGTGGTTTGGTTTTCTCAACATTCCTGTGAATCTTTCCTTGACCCTCTCTACCTTAATCACATCCTTGCTATAGTATGCCAGCCACAACTGCACACAATACTCTAAGTCTGGCCTGACCAATGATCTCTCAAGGAGTTGTCAGTGTTTGTAAAAATCTGGGTTTGCCAATAATTCGTCTCCAATATCAACAACTTAGGACACAAACTCTGAAATTATGCAGCCAGGTTCTACTACATAAACATTATTTCACCACCCTAATGTTATTAATGGTTTTGAGCAGCATTAAAATCCCATTGTCCCTCATCATAAATTCAGTTTCAGCACTAAAACTGTTTCTTTAACATATTTCTCCCTGACAGCTGGTATATCCCTGTTAGATAGTATTGCTTTAAAAATGCACAACAGTAAATCCAATCAAAATCTAACCTGAAAATTCTGTGAGATTATAAACCTCTTTACTGTCTGGCTCCAGTGAGAAATATCAGTCAACACTGCCTTTAATAATATGGTTTGGGCTAGGGAAGTGACTGTTTGGATATGATGTACTGTAAATCAAAACTCACATTGTACAACCAGCTAGGCTTCCAAGCCAATCCTCACTGCCCACTCACCTCTCTCCACCGCCCCACTCTGATGTAGGAACAGACAGGATCAAAGGCTCCAGTACCACAGGCCAGCAGGTGAGAGCGATTGTAGGAATGGAGAACACGAACAAAGTTTGCACATTCAGACTGTGGGAAGGACAAAGAATGATGTTAACTTTCAGATACATAACAATAGCGATAACAGTATGGATAATAAGCTGAAGATTCACTTACGAGTTTTCTCTTTTGACCATAAGATACAGGAGCAGAATTAGGCCATTTGGCCCATCGTGTCTGCTCTGCCATTTCATCATGGCTGATCCAATTTTCCTCTCAGCCCCAACCTCCTGCCTTCTCCCTGTATCCATTCATGCCCTGATCAATGAAGAATCTATCAATCTCTACCTTAAATATACGTAAAGACTTGGCCTCGGCAACAACCTGTGGCAAAGAATTCCACAGATACACTGCTTTCTGGCTACAGAAATTCCTCCTCATCTCCGTCCTGAAAGGATGCCCTCTATTCAGAGGCTGTGTTCTCTGGTCTTAGACTCTTCCACCATAGGAAACATCCTCCCCACATCCACTCTACAAAGGCCTTTCACCATTCAATGGGTTTCAATGAGGTCACCCTTCATTTTTCTGAATTCCAGTGGATACAGGCCCAGAGCCATCAAACACTCTTCAAGCATTCTTCATATGACAAGGCATTCAATCCTGGAATCATTTTCATGAACCTCCTTTGAACTCTCTCCAGTTTCAGCACATCCTTTCTAAGATAAGGGGCTCAAAACTGATCACAATACTCCATGAGGTCTCTCCAGTGCTTTATTATGTTTCAATGTTACATTTAATCCTCTTAAAATGAATGTTAACATCGCATTCGCCTTCATCACCACAGACTCAACCAGCAAATTAACTTTTAGGGAGCCCCACACAAGGACTCCAAGTTCCTTTGCACCTTGAATTTTTTGTATTTTTTCTCTATTTAGAAAATAGTCAAATCTTCCATTTCTTCTACCAATGTGCAAGACCATACACTTCCCCCAATGTGCAAGACCATACACTTCCCAACACTGTATTCCATCTGCCACTTCTTTGCCTATTCTAATCTGTCTAATTCCTTCTGTAGCCTCTCTACTTCCTCAAAATTACCTGCCCCTCTATCTATCTGCTTATTGACTGCAAACATTGCAACAAAGCCATCAATTCCACCATCTAAATTACGCGGGGTGATTGATATGTTTGTGGCCTAAGATAGAAGGAGTCAATTTTAGAAAACCTAGCACATTTATTTTTCAACATAGTCCCCTCCTACATTTACACACTTAGTCCAGTGGTCATGGAGCATACGGATCTTGGACCTCCAGAAAATATCCACAGATGGGTGATTGATAAGTTCGTGGCCTAAGGTAGAAGGAGGAGTTATACAGCTCTCGTTACATGCACGTGCAGGTCAGCTCTGAGTGAATATGCAGGAAGTTTGAAGTTAATAACTCATCTCCTTCTAACTTAGGCCATGAACCTATCAGTCACCCTGATGAGTTATTAACTTCAAACTTTCTGCATAATTACTGAAAGAGTTGAACTGCATGTGTATGTAAAGAGAGTGGTATAACCCATCTCCTTCTAGCTTAGGCCATAGACTTATCAATCACCCCTGCTGTGGATACTTTCTGAAGGTTCCACGACCACTGGACTAAGTGTAAATGTAGGAGGGGACTATGTTGAAAAATAAATGTGCTAGGTTTTCTAAAATTGACTCGGTCTACCTTGGGCCACAAACTTATCAATCCCCCCCCACCCCCGTATTGACATATAATGCTAAAAGAATCAGTCCCAACACAGACCTCTGTGGAACACCACTAGTCACCAGCAGCCAGCCAGAAAAGGCTCCCTTTGTTCCCACTCTTTGCCTCCTGCCAATTCGCAAATGCTTTATCCATGCTAGAATCTTTCCTATAATACTATGGACACATAGCTTGTTAAGCAGCCAAATGTATGGCAGCTTGTCAAAGGCCTTCTGAAAATCCAAGTACACAACATCAACCAATCCTCCTTTGTCCATTCTGCTTGTGAATTCTTCAAAGAATTCCAACAGATTTGTCAGGCAAGATTTTCCCTTGAGGAAACCCTGCACAGCAGCTTATTATATTACGTGCCTCCAAGTACCCTGGGACTTCATCTTAATAAACGACTCCAACACCTTCCCAACCACTGAGTTCAGACTACTTAGTCTATAGTTTCCTTTCTTCTGTCTCTCTCCCTCTTGAAGAGTGCAGTGACATTTGCAATTTTTCCAGTCTCCCAGAACCATTCCAGGATCTAGTGATTCTTGAACGATCATTACTAATACATCCACAATCACTTCAGCCACCTCTTTCAGAACTCTGGTTTCTTTCAGAACCATCTGGTCCAGGTGACTTATTAATCTTCAGATATTCTCACACTTCATCAGAAGTGTGGTGACTTCACACACTCCATGCCCCTGACACCTGGAACTTTCACCATACTGCTTGTGTCTTCCAAAGTAAAATTTGATGCAAAATATGTATTCAGTTCATCCGCTAGTTTGCTGTCCCCAATTACTACCTCTCCAACATTGTTTTCTAGCCGTCCGATATTCATTCTTACCTCTCTTTTACACTTTATGTATCTGAAGAACTCTTGTTATCCTCTTTAATATTATTGGCTAGCTTACTTTTGTATCCCATCTTTGCCTTCTTAATGACTTTTTCAGTTGTCTTTTGTGGGTTTTTAAGAGCTACCCAATTCTTTAACTTCCTAATAGTTTTGCTGTATTATATACTCTCACTTTGAATCTTATGTTGGCTTTGATTTCTCTTGTTAGCAACAGTTGTGTCACCTTGATTTAAAATACTTCTTCCTCTCTGTGAAGTATATATCCTGTGCCTTCTGAATTGCTTCTAGAAATTCCAGCCATTGCTAGCCTGCCAGTGTTCTTTTCCAATCAATTTTGGCTAACTCCCCTCTCATGCCTCTGTAATTTCCTTTACTCCACTGTAACATTGATACATCTGATCTTAACTTCTCTTTCTCAAATTTCAGGATGAATTTGATCATATTGTGATCATTTTCCCCAAAAGGTTCTTTTACCTTAAGCTCCCTAATCATTTTTGGATCAGTGCACAACACCTAATCCAGAATAACTGATTCTGTAGTGGGCTCTACCATGAGCTGCTCTAAAAGTCCTCATAGGCACCCTGGAAATTCCTCCTCCTATAAGCCAGCACCAAACTGATTTTTTCCCAATATACCTGCATATTGAAATCCCCCATGACTATTGTAACATTGCCCTTCCGGAATGTATTTTCTATCTCCCATTGTAATTTGCAGACCACATCCTTACTTCTGTTTGGGGGTCTGTATACAACTCCCATCAAGGTCTTTTTACCCCTGCAGTTCCTTAGCTCTGTCCACAATGATTCAACACCTTGCGACCCTATGTCACCTCATTCCAATGATTTGATTTCATTCTTTACCAACAGAGCAATGCCGCCCTGTCTGCCTTCCTGCTTGTCCTTTCAATACAGTGTGTATCCTTGGGCATTGAGCTTCCAGCTATAATCTTTCAGCCATGATTCAGTCAAGCCTTCAACATCGTACCTGTCAATCTGTAACTGTGCTACAAGCTCATCTATCTTATCTTGTATACTGTGTGCTTTCAGATACAACACCTTCGGTCCTGTATTCACCCTTCTTGATTTTGCAACACTGCAGCTCTAGATTAAACCCCATCATGCAGCATTAACAAATCTTCCCACTAGGATATTTGTACAAACCGATTCTTCTGTGCAGGTCTCACCTTCAATGGAAGAGAGCCCCATCATCCAAAAATCTTATGCCCTCCCTCCCACACCAACTCTTTCACCAAGTATTAAACTGTACAATCTTCCTACTTCTGGCCTCACTAGCATAAAGAAAAGAAGGAAAAAAATACTTGAGCTTTTCTTTCCTTAGATTTCCCTGCTTGAAGACTCTCTTTGTGGAAGAGTAGAAAAACTAAAGCCTTAAGACCACCTCTCTGACTATGACCTCTCAGATGAAGGCTGCTGTGATGATGGAAGCTGTGTTTGCCCCTGCCTTATTTTAATTTGTTCTTACTAATCATTCCCAGGTTTCTGAGGTTGTTATAGCCAGGAGTGGTAGTGGAGATAAGCTCCCATTACCTATAAATTGTGTCTCTAACAGCCTTTAACAACCTAGTCCAACTCTTGGCCTTCACGTTTGGGTTAGCTACTAGCCCGGTGGAACTGTCCTACTGACAAGAGAAAGGACTGCTAGCACCTCAAAACCAGTTGCTTTGGGCCTTGGACAGCGGCCCACCTAGGAGAGGGAAAACTCTGATTTTAAACCTCTGCTGCCTTTCCACCCATGGGGAAGGCTTCAGGAGTAAATCCTGAGGAAGAAATCCGGAGTCAGGGTCCCTAAGGCAGTTTGATGTTGTTTACAACTTCACTCTGGCAACCTCTGCGACGACACTGGTGCCAAGCTGTATCGGCACTTGCCCTTCCCTTGGACTACATTAGTGACGTGGAGAGGGGAACCTGCTGCATGGGCAACGGCCGGTTCTTCAAATCTTCCCATCCAGGCTTGCACCCTGAAGAGGACACATCCCACCAGAGGCGCAAACCCATGATTCCCTGGGATCGATGGCTGCCTACGATAATCAATGCCAAACACCGGTCAAACTCTATTGCATTGCTGCGATCCACTCTTGCCTTTTATCCTTGGGCAGTGAACCAGTGGATCTGAAGTCCCCTCCTCTCGAAATGTCCTGTATCTGGATTGGCCGCCAGTCAAAGCTCTATTATGCTGCAGTGATGAGTGATTTCTGGGTGATGCTTGGCTTAATGTTGACCGATTCACGAGAATCTTCTTCAATGGCTTTCATGGGGCCATGGTCTTTCTGTACATCAACTCCCTGAAGGCCCCTAACATTTGCTATGTAGCTCCTGCCAGAATTTGTCCTCCCAAAGTGCATCACCTCACACCTGTCTGGATTAAATTTCATCCATCACCACTTTGCCATCTTTCTGCTGATCTCTGTCCCACTTAGACAGCCGACTTCACTATCTACGACTCCACCAATTCCCATATTGTCATCAATTTCCTTTTTCTTCTCAGTTATTTACATATACATTGCAATCAAAGGACCCATACTGATCTCCATGGTGTGCCACATTCCAGAGCTCCTGTCAGAGAGACACCCATCCACCACCACCATCTGCCACTTGTCATTCTGTCTATTTTGGATCCAGTTCACCTCGGATCCTTTGTGCCCTACCCTGGTTGACGAGGCTGCCTTGTGTGACCTTGTCATATAGAGCCAAAGAATCACACAAAGTGGGAACAGCCTTTGACCCTGCTGACTCATGCTAACCAAGGTTTCCATCCAAGCTAGTCCTATTTGCCTGCATTTGGTTTGTACAGTATGTATCTCTCTAAACCTTTCTTATCCATGTATCTATCCATGTACCTGCCTCAACCACTTCCTCTGACAGTTCAATTCCATTTACTGACTACCCACTGGGATTTTAAAAAATGCCCATCACCTATGCCCTCTTGTTTTTGATTCTCCAAACCTGGAAAAATACTTTGTGCATTCACCCCATTGATGCCCCTTTGTGATTTTATGTACCACTATACGGTTACACCTCAGTCTCCTACACTTATGAAATGTGCTCCAACCTTCTCATCCTTTATCTGTAACTCAATCCCTCAATTCTTGGCAACATTCTCATAACCCTTCATCTATTTTCCGAGTTACCTTCTTAAAAACACTTGCGGCAATTGCAAACTCCTTGGGTTGGCTGCTGGAGAGTTTTAGCCTCCCTTCCCAAGAAGGGACATACAAGGAAAGGTATTCAGCAAAGTTTGACGAGACTGGGCTGGGGATAGAAAACTTACCTAGGGGAGACTGTGTAGACCTGGGATTCCCAACCTTTTTTAATGTCATTGACCAATACCATTAAACAAGGAGTCCTTAAACTCCTGGTTGGGAATCCTTGGTGTCTTTTAGTGTTTAGAAGGATGAGAGGAAGTCTCAGCAAAACATACAAAATTCTTACAGGGCTTAACTGCCTGGAATCATGGGCAATGGATAATATTTCCCCTTAATGAGATGATCAGAACCAAGGGCCAAGATGCGAGGCTGTCTGTTCCACACTGAGATGAAGCTAGGTTTCTTTACTCAGAGAGCGGTGGGATTCTCTATCCTGGGGGCAGCAGAGACTCTGTGATTGAGGTTACTTCAGACAGAGTTCAAAAAGCTTCTGAATATTGAAGAATCGAGTGGTGTGGAGATAGTAAAGGGAAATGGAACTTGGGTAGATCATAAGGAAGAAAATAACAGGCTAGGGGCTGAATATTATTCTCCTGCTTTTTGTGCTAATATCCATACGTAGTTCGGAAGGATTGTGCTGAGCTGAGCACAGAGTACCAAATGTCTGCATTGAGTTTCTAAAACAGAGACTGTATGTAGATAGGAACTTATCAGCTTAACCCTGATAGATGTTCATAAATATTGTGAGGCATAGATGGTGTAGAGAGGCAAGAGTCTTTTTCCCAGGAGAGAAATATCAAACACAAGAGTGTACAGCTTTCAGGCGAGAGAGGGTGAGAGAGGAGATGTGTGGGGCAGGTTGTTTTTTAATACACAGAGTACAGTGGGTGGGGCGCCTGGAATGTGCAGCCTGCGGTGGTGGAGGAGGCAGGTATGATGGAGGCTGTAAGACATGGGGAGTAGAAGGATACGGAAGAAATGATTTAACCTGATTCAGTATCATGCATGGCACACAGGCATTGTGCACAGTTGAACCTGCTTCTGTGCTGCTCTACATTCAATGTTGAAAGCCTCAAGGCAGAGACCTCTCTGCAACAGTGAGGCTCTTGTGTGTCGGTTGCATTGCAGACGTGTGGTTCTCCCTTCAGTGATTATCTGCCCTGTCACATCTGCACTGAAGCAGACCAGTTCTGCGACTTTTCAGAGGGTTTCCAATGTTTAAACTTGGTCTGAGAGAGAAAATGTGGGTACGGAGGTCGTTGTTTCATGCTCAGCTTCTCCAACCTGTCCCAAACAGACCGCATCCAGTAGACTCCTCACCATTTCTGACTACTGCTGATTTTCAATGCGCTCACACTTCAATGCTAAACTCAGACAGTGGACACATACCAGTGGATCTCTGCCCTTCAGCCGACAGCTGTCCATCTGAGTCTCCGTCCCAGGCCAGTGAATCTGAAACAGAAAAAGAAGAGGAAGTGTCTCTACACGGCCCAGACACAGTGACCTGAGGAAAGGGGATGCAGTGCAAAGCTACACCATGGGGATCTCCCAGGAGACAGGAAGTCCACTGCGAATTCTGTCCTTTTCCTGTGGCTGAGATATAGCTAGCTGGAGGTGATGAAGAGGGCATTAGTATCGGGGAATGGTAGCAGGGTTGAGAGTGGCATATAAGTATGGGGTATGCCGTGAAAGTTTTGTTTCCCTGTGGGGCACTGAATGACCTGTTGGGATGAGGCTGATTCCCCCCTCAATGGCAGACCCCTCAGTGTGAAAGGATGGGTCTGACACACTTAATTCTCCAGGAACATCAATCTCCCTCCCCCTAATAGGAGAACCCTCATTATGAAAGGATGAGGTCTGACACTCCTAATCCTGAATGAGAATGTCGAGAATGGAGGGAGTTCATTCTCCGTGAACAGAAAAGGAAGAAAAATAATTCCTCAAAGCTCCCTGGAGACCCATTGTTTGATTTGCAGAGAGATTTAATTTTAATCTTTTGTCTCCTCTCACTGTTAAAACTTAGAGCACATTTGCTGAAAAATGTTTGGTGGAAACTGTTAAGAGCCAGGTTATTCCACCAAAATGAAACCAAAATTGAGCTTTTTGGCCATCAGACTAAGTGCTATGTTTGGCGTAAGCCGAATACCACACATCATCAAAATCACACGTGAAGCACGGTGGTGGCTGCATCACGCTGTGGCGATGCTTCACTGTGGTAGGGTCTGGAAGCTTGTGAAGATAGAGGGTAGAATGAATGCAGAAAAATTCAGGGAAATCCTGGAGGAAAACCCAATGCAGTCTGCAAGAGAACTGTGACTTGGGAGAAAATTTGTTTTCCAGAAAGGCAATTCGGGCTTAGTCCGATGGCCAAGAAGTTCAATTTTGGTTTCATCAGACCATAGAGCCCTCTTCCAACTGACTTCAGAGTTTCTCACATGCTTTCAGGCAAACTCTAGCCAAGATTTCATGTGAGTTTTTTTCTCAACAGTGACTTCCTCTTTGTCACTCTTGTATAAAGATGCAACTGGTGAAACACCCGGGCAACAGTTGTTGTATGCACAGTCTCTCTCATTTCAGCCACTGAAGCTTGTAACTCCTCCAGAGCTGTCATTGGTTTATTGGAGAATGGTCTCCTCCAGGCAGATTTACAGCTGTGCCATACTCTTTCCATTTCTTGATGATTGAATTAACTGTACTCCAAGTGATATTCAGTGACTTGGAAATTTTATTGTACCTACTTCCTGACTTGTGCTTTTCAATAACCTTTTTGCAGAATTGCTTAGACTGTTCTGTTGTCTTCACGGTGTAGTTTTTGCCAGGATACTGACTCACCAGCAGTTGGACCTTTCTGATACAGGTGTATTTTTACTACAGCCAATTGAAGCACCTTGTCTGCACACGGGTCTCCAAAAACAGATTTCCATTTAACTTATTATATGACTTCTAAAACCAATTGGCTGCACCCGTGATGATTTGGCGTGTCACATTAATAGAGGGTGAATACTTTTGCAATCAATTATTTTGTGTTTTATATCTGTAATTAATTTAGATCACTTTGTAGAGATCTGTTTTTGCTTTGACACGAAAGAATCTTTTTCTGTTGATCACTGTCAAAAAAGCCAAGTCAAATCCATTGTGATTCAATACTGTAAAACAATAAAACATGAAAACTTCCAAGAGGGTGAATAACTTGTACAGGGACTGTATATTCCCTCCTTAGGAGACCTTCCAATAACTTTCCCATTACTGATGTCAGGCTCACCAGCCTATAATTTCTTGGTTTTCTATTAGAGCCTTTCTTAAAAGATGGAACATCATTGGCTATCCTCCAGGCTTCTGGTACTTCATCCGTCACTGAGGATGATTTAGATATTTTTGCTAGGGTCCCTGTAATTTCTACATTTGCCTCCCACAGAGTCCCACCACCTTGTGAGGCCCTAGAGATTTATTTGCCTCAAGACAGCAAATTTCCTCTTCTGTAATCTGTATAGTCAATGCTGCCTTGCTTCATTTTTATAGACTCTGTGTCCAGCCCCTGAGTAAATACAGATGGGAAAATCCATTTAAGATCTTCTCCATCACGTTAGACACTGCACATGGATTACCATTCTGATCTTCCAGAGGACCAGTTTTGTCCCTAGCAATCCTTTTGCTCTTAACATATTTGTAGAATCCCTTAGGATTTTCCTTCACCTCATCTGATAGGGCAACCTTGTGCCTTCTTTTGGCCTTCTTGATTTTTTTCTTTGGTGTTCTCCTGCATTTTTATACCTCATAGGCACCTCATTTGTTCCTACCTGCCTGTACCTGCAATGTACTTATTTCTTTTCCTTACCAGGCCCTCAATATCTCTTGAAAACCAAGGTTCCCTAAAACAGTAATCTTTACCTTTTATTCTGACAGGTGCATACAAGATTTGACCTCTCAAAATTTCACTTTTGATGACCTCCCACTTACTAAGTACAGCTTTGCCAAAAAACAGCCTCACTTGCTAAATCCTTTTTGATACCACCAAAATTGGCCGCTCCCTAAATTAGAATCTCAAACTGCGGACCCTCCCTATCTTTCTCTATATTTACTTCAGAATTAATGGCAAAGTGTTCCCCTACACAAACTTTTGTCATCTGCCCTTTACATTCTGATTAAGGAAACTTTCCTGAACAAATTTAACAAACTCTCTCCATCTAGTCCTTTCACAGTATGGAAGTCCCAGTCAATATCCGAAAAGTTAACATAACAACGATAATAGCCTTATGTTTCTTGTAGCAGTATGCGATATCTCTACAAATCTGTCCCACTAATTTCCAGAGTGCTGAGAGACTCTGGAATTTGGAGCAGTAAAAATAAATTTGGAGCAACTTCATGAGAAAGGCAGCATCTGTGAGGGAAACTGTTCCTCCCACAGCCACCCCAGCCCCTCACCCAGTTTCACTCCTCTTCCACTCTCCCCATTTGTCCATCACCCACACACTCCTCCCATGGTCTCCATCTGCCCATCACCCACACACGCTCCTCCCACTCTCCCCAACTGCCCATCACCCACAAAGTTCTCACACTGCATCTCCTTTCTCCCAGTCCCTAACTGCCCTTCTCACCTTCCTACCTTGGTTCCATGCTCCACCTTCCTCTCCTATCTGATTCCACCATCATCAGTTCTTTGTCTCCTTCAATCTCACCTCCCAGTCTCTGTCAGTTTCTCCAC
This sequence comes from Hypanus sabinus, assembly GCF_030144855.1. Lineage (NCBI taxonomy): Eukaryota > Metazoa > Chordata > Chondrichthyes > Myliobatiformes > Dasyatidae > Hypanus > Hypanus sabinus. The sequence goes on from NC_082718.1 coordinate 28,683,061, forward strand.
CCTCCCCTCCCCAGCCTGCCTGTCATCCCTCCTTTCCTGGATACCCTTTCACCTCCCAACCTCTGTCACAATTCCCTTCCCCCTTCCCTATCACCACTCCTCACCTGGATCCACCTATCACCTGTCACATCTTGGCCCATTCCTGCAATTTATCTTTGTATACTGACCACCTCCCCTCTACCTTTCATACCAGGTGAAGGGTCTCAACCCAGAACGTTGACTGTCCATTTCCCTTCACGTCTGCTGACTTCCTCCACCAGTGTGTTCATTGGTTTCAGTAAAACTGGTCAGTACTTTTATGTAGAATTTTTCAGAATCAGAATCAGGTTTGATATCACTGGTATATGTTGTGAAATTTGTTGATTTGCAGGAGCAGTACATTGCAATACATAATAGCAAAAGCTATAAATCACAATGAGTATGTACATTTAAAAAAAATTTCTCGTGACTGTGGATTCCAGCTGTGGTAGTTGTAAATGGGAATATATAATAACTTCCATTGGAGCTACACGCAAAGAGTCGCCGCTTACCATCTTACCGGAAGGGGCTAAAGTGGATTTTGACCCAGCTTCCTCCTTCTATTGAGTGCTGGCTTCTGTCATGCCTTTTATATCTTTGTGAAATCTGATATGATTTACTTCTTTTGCTTCTGGAGTAGGCAGCTTAAATGGTTTGGCACAGCAGAAGGGCCAAAGGGCCTGTTTCTGTGCTGTACATTTCTGACTCTCTGACTTGATTTCCTTATTCCTTGATAATGGTTCCCCTGAATCAGCTTCATGGCTACGAACCTTTGCTACTTTCTTCCTTGCTGTGCACTTGTACAAGCTCTGCCAACTTGTTTATTCTTTTGTTTCATTTTATCCTCCTTCATGGTGAAAGAGGCATGGCTGCAATTCTACTTTAGTAGCAGTTTGAGGAGATTTGGCACGTCACCAAGGATTCCTACAGATTTCTATGGATGTTCGATGGAGAGCATTCTGACCGGATGCAGCACCGATTGGTCTGGAGGTTCCAGAGGCTGCAAAGGGTGTAGACTCAGTCAGGGTACAACCCTCCCCACCCCTGAGGACGTCTTCAGAACGTGATGCCTCAAGAAGGCAGTGTCCATAATTAAATACCCTCACCATCTAGATCAACCCTCTTCATGTTACTACCTCAGGGGAAAGCCTCTTCCTGCTCCTTCACCTCTGCCATTAGATTTCTGATTAGGCCATGACCCATAAACACTAGCACATTATTCCTTTATTGGAACTATATTTTGCAATTTACAAATATTTACATCTTTAAACTGAATTGTTCCCACAACATCACAGATTTCACATCCCTAAGAGCAGTCTAAGGAGCTGGTGGTGGACCTGAGGAGGGCTAAGGCACTGGTGACCCCTGTTTCCACCCAAGGGGTCAGTGTGGACATGGTGGAGGATTAAAAATACCTGGGGATATGAATTAACAATAAACTGAACTGGTCAAAGAACACTGAGGCTGTCTACAAGAAGGGACAGAGCCGTCTCTATTTCCTGAGGAGACTGAGGTCATTTAACATCTGCCGGACGATGCTGAGGATGTTCTACGAGTCTGTGGTGGTCAGTGCTATCATGTTTGCTGTTGTGTGCTGGGGCAGCAGGCTGAGGGTAGCAGACACCAACAGAATCAACAAACTCATTCGTAAGGCCAGTGATGTTGTGGGGGTGGAACTGGACTCTCTGATGGTGATGTCTGAAAAGAGGATGCTGTCCAAGTCGCATGCCATCTTGGACAATGACTCCCATCCACTTCATAATGTACTGGTTAGGCACAGGAGTAATTCAGCCAGAGACTAATTCCACCGAGATGCAACACTGAGTGTCATAGGAAGTCATTCCTGCCTGTGGCCATCAAACTTTACAACTCCTCCCTCGGAGTGTCAGACACCCTGAGCCAATAGGCTGGTCCTGGACTAATTTCCACTTGGCATTATTTACTTATTATTATTTAATTAGTTATGGTTTTATATTGCTATATTTCTACACTATTCTTGGTTGGTGCGACTGTAATGAAACCCAATTTCCCTCGGGATCAATAAAGTATGTCTGTCTGTCTGTCTGTCTGTCTGTAAGTCAGCGATCAAAAACATGATTCTGATTTTCCAGTGTCTTTGGCTGGTTTCTCAGACTGATTGTTATACACTACAGTTTTTTAACTTTTTCTCACTGCCTATATTTTTATCACTAAGCTGCAGATATATCACATCTTGTGTGGAGTCCATATTTCTTAATCAAATGATTATTCATTTCAAATTATGAAAGATTTAAAGGCCTTGCGCTGCTCTTTAATCTAACATCTTCTACTTCATATCCCGGTAATTGCCTTTATGTTGAAGACTATAGTTTTATACTTGAGTTCCTCATTCTAAAACTGATTCAGGCCATTCTCCCAGCAGACCCATAATCCTGCAGTTCCCACCTACCAGTGATCCTGTCCACTGATGGAAACCTTTTCATGTCCTAAGTGAACCAAATCAGTTTATAGTCATCCACTGCTCCCAGTATTGAGTCATCACTGTAACAGGGTAAACTTGACGATTAAAGTTCCACAATGCAGAAAATAAACTGAACCCTAGTTAAAGGAAAAGGCCATTCAGCCCCTCAAGACCATTCATTTTTCATCAGGTCTTCAGTGACTTGTATCTGCACAACATTCACTTACCCTGGTCCCAGAAAATGCCCAATCACTTTCCAGCATTGTGATATGACATTTTCAAAGGACTCTGTCATTAAATTAGACTGATAGAGCACTGCAGCTCAGAAACAGGCTATTCAGTCCATCTAGTCTGTACTTAAGTATTATTCTGCCTAGTCCCATCGACCATACCTGGATCTCAGCCCTTCATACCTCTCCCATCTATGTAGGTGCTTATATAAGCACCTCTTAAGCATTGCAATCAAATTCATATCCACGACGTCTGCTGATAGCTCGTTCCACACTCTCACCACCCTCTGAGTGAAGAAGGTCCCTTCAGGCTCTCCTTAAATATATCACCTTTCTCCCTTAACCCATGACTAGTCTAGTCTCACCCAACCTCAGTGGAAAATGCCTGCTTGCACTTACCCTATCTATACACCTCATAGTTTTGTACACCTCGATCAAACCTCTGCTCTTTCTCCTCAACTCCAGAAAGTGAAGTCCTAAAGTATGCAACCTTTCCCTACAATTCACATTCTCAAATCCTGGCACCATCCATGTAAACTTTCTCTGCACTCTTTCAATCTGATATTGAATTAGCTTGCAGAACTTTACTCTCGATGGTGTGAGTTGAGGAAAGAAAGTTGGCCAGGCTGCGAGATAGTCTGCTGCTTATTCAGTTCCTTCACTTTCACCGGGGAAATAGATTAAATAAACATTTTAAGTTTACAAACGCTTTTCCGGCAGAGTGTATTGATAAGAAATGTTTTGCAGCTTAATGTGCTAAAGCTGTGTTTGCAGGCACATGGTTCTGGGAAATCAGGAAACAGCAGAGCAGTTCAACTAATAGGTTGTAGCTGACCTCAGAGGTAAAGTCCGTCACAAACTGTATGTAGTACAGAGTCAAAGGGAGAGAAGTTGCTGTTAGCTAAAGTACCACCTGTCTTCAGCTACAATGTGAGGCTTTGGAGAGGAAACAGAAGAGAGTTCTTGAAATGACTGCAGGGCTGAGGGACTTCAGTTCTGTGGATAAATGGGAGAAGTTGGGTTGTTTCTCTTGGAACAGAGGAGGCCGTTAGAGGCAGTTATGAAAGATATCTATGGATTAGAGAGAGAAATTGTTCCTCTTGGGAGAAGATTCCAGAAGCAGGAAGAAGATGGTTGGCAAAGAAATCAAAAGAGACCATGAGGAAAAGGGTCTGCTGTGTGGAGGAGTAGTTGAGCACTGTGGGGGGGGGGGGAGAGTGGGCTTGGATACAATCACACAGTTCATAAGGGAGCTGGAATGTTTCTGAAACAAAATAAAATAGTATATAGAACAGTACAGCACTGAAACTGGCCCCTCCACCCCTCCAGCTCATCTGGTCCACACTACCAACACTAATCCCATCTCCTGCAAATAGGTCTGCATTGTTCTGTGCATTTCCAATCTGAGTACCTGCCCAAAGGCCTACCCCTCTATCAGGATAGACCAGAGTGGTGATGAGATAGAGGTTTACAAGATCATAGAGGGGTATAAAGAGGGCAGAGGTTTAAGATGAGAGTCGAGAGATTTAAAAGGGATGGTGGAGCAGTTCCTTTATGCAAAGGGTAGTGTGAATTTGGAATGAACTGCCAGAAATAGTGGTTGAAGCAGGCACATTAGGAACATTTAAGAGCCATCTGGATAAGTACATGGATGGAGAAGTGTAGAGGGCCATGGGCCAATCATGATACTGGATCACTAGGCAACACAGTCGGCATGGATGGGTTGCTATATGAATCTATGACTTCACCACTTCATCCGGCAACTCATTCCAGTTGAGCACTTAAAAAACTTACACCCAGGTCCCCTTTAAATATCTCTCCCTCTCACCTCAAGACACAAAGCTGGGTTGAGAAGCGGAAAATTGAGTTTCATTTAAGACCTGAAGTCAAGTGTCAATCTCACCCTTTGCCATGACCACACTAAAGCTGACTGGAGAGTGGTCACTGTTCACAAAGGGTTCGTCCTTAGAAACTTCCGCTACTTGTCCGTTCTCATTCTCTGACCTAAGGTTGAGTACAGGACTCTGCTGTTCTGAAAGCACCTCCTGTAATTAACAAGTGCCACCTTATGCAAGTTCTTTACACTAAGGAAATCCTAATCAACATTGGGAAAGTTAACTTCCCCCACAACTACAACCCAATGAGTTTATATCCTGCTGCTCTTTATCTCAATATTTGCTCTTCCAAATCCCACTGACTATTTGGACACCAGTAGAATAACCCCATGAAAGTTATCCTTCATTTCTATCTGCAGGGGAAAAGCATGGAGGACAGTGAGATCAGTGTGGGACATGCTGACATCAAAAGGCATGTTAGGATCAAGGTGGTGCTGTTCAGTCTATTGAAGAATATTAAGGGGGAGATTTCCGCAGGATTTATCCCAGGTGTTTGAGAGAAGCCGGCAATGAAATTGACAAAGACCTCTTTAGCTACAGGTGAGTTCACAGAGAGTTGGAGAGTAGACAATGTTGTCCTTTGTTTATAGAAGGCAATAGAGGTAAGCCAGGAAATGACAGACTGATGTGTCTTGCATCTGAGATAGGGCAACTTTTGGAACGGATTCTTGGGTATAGTTTTTGATATTCTTCAGCCCGAAAAGTTGACTCTTTATTCCTCTTGATAGATGCTGCCTGACTTGCTGAGTTCCTCTAGCATTTTGTGTAGGTTCCTTTGGATTTCTAGCACCTGCAGAATCTTGTGTTTATTTTCAGTGACAGGGTCTACTCACATCTCGAGCTTCCTATTGCCAAGACAGTTTTGGATTCAAATGTATTTCTAAGCTGATGGCATTAAATAATCTTTGTTTGTATGCAGGTTGTACGTTGTGTTGGTGGGATGTGTACGCATGAATTAGTGCAGAGTGTGTGGAGGAATGTACTCTTTATGAGGCATAACTGAAGTTGTGCAGCCCACTAAACAGATCATTTCGAACTCAAATACATAAACTATTGGACTACCTGACAGCTTGCAATGTTAACCACTGTTTTCCAAAATGGGAAGGTGTCTCAAAGGGGGAAATGAGGTCCACGTTTCAGCAAAGGAATCAATGAGTGAATCCGCAGAGAGGGAGCGCTTCCCATCCTCCCCACCGGAGCTGCCTCACCTCTCGATAATCCTCATCAATGCGTTCCAGGCTGAGTGAGCAGAGAAGGTCTCTGGCACCGAGGAAGAGCTGCTCCTGGTATTCATCCAGCAGCACAGTCTGTAGGTTTGCCATTCTCCGGGAGCCCTGAAACACCCTGGTCCTGTTCAGCTCCCACAACTCTGGAAAAGAAGCAAAGACTGATGGTGGTGGAGGCTAAAACATATGGGGCATTTAACAGCCTCTTGGACGGGCACGTGGATGAAAGAAAAATAGAGGGTTATGGGGTAGTGTGGGTTTAGTACTTTTTTTTTAAGGAATATATGGGTCAGCACAACATCGAGGGCCGAAGGGGCTGTAGTGTGCTGTAGTATTCTAGTGTCTAGTGACGGAGGGTGAACACCAGGTAGCCACCCCTGACCTTGAGAGAACAGTCTCCATAGCACAGACACCAGCTCCAAGATCCCATGGATTAGGGGAACCCTCAGATTTCCAATGCAACTGTCACTCAGTGGGTGTCCTACATCCGTTTGTTGCAAGGTGCCCTTGTGAATTTTATGGGATTGGTTACCTGGGATAAAGGGCTCATTAGCGGTGCATAAATATTTTCTGAAAAAAAATTGCATAAGTCATTTCGGAATTACTTGTAAAAGAAATTTAAATACTGCTGACCTGATATTAAAATGCTGGAAACACTGAGCAAATCAGGCAACATTGGTGGAAGGAGCAACAGACAGAACCTTTCAGCTCAAAGAGCTTTTGTTAGGATTTATATACTTCGAGCTGCAATGCTCAGTCTATTTCTCCTTTCAAGTTCTGCTTAACCTGCAGAGTGTATCCAATATTTTCTGGATCTGTTTGCTTGTTTACACCACATATGCTTTATTTTTGTGATGTTCCTTGATTCTGTACAGCCGGCTGATATATAGCTCACCACTGGAATGAAAGAGGCCGGTCATTCTTTATAAGGAGGAGACCTGAATGCGTGAGCTGGTTGGCTGATGGTTTTTTAATAATGATTTCTCCAACACAAAGGTTCTGTCTCAAATAAAATGTCCCTATCTTGTTCAGCACATCATTAATTCCAGAGGGAGCTGCTTCAAGGTTTAAGGAAACAACCATTCTTCAAAGTACCCAAAGGTCCAAACTTCTCACAAGGGGAGACAAATACGTCACCAGGGGAGATCCCGCAACTTATATTTCTCATTTTGTTCTGTGATGCATGAGCATGAATGCTTGCACACAGGTGGGCAGATGGGTGTACACAGATACATGTGTACAGGCACACGTGTGTCTCAAACACAGAATCTTTACCCCCTGCCTTATTCTCACTTCTATGTCTCCTACATCCATACTCCATTGACCTGTTACCCTTGTACACTCACTGCCCTGGAAGTTTTGAAACCAACCCTTCTGCAGCCTCACTTCTATCTTCAGTCCTCTCCTGCACCCTGCCACCTCCTTTCTTCCTAACTGTGAGCACGCCCCTCACTGACCCTACCCTCCAGAGCTTTGCTCTGCCCCCTCCACGTGCCCACTGTTCTGACCTGAATCTTTGATTGTCTCTCTTTCCACAGAAGCAAGTTGATGAGCTTCGATTTACTGCATCTGTGCAGACATTCCACTGGAAGTGCTGCCATCTTAATCCTAGCAAATGCACACCTGTCAGAGGGTGCGCAGAAAAGGACACGCGTCTGTCAGCGGGAGTGCAGAAAAGATTCAGCACATTAGCTCCAGGGACAATAGGCTCCATTACATGGACAGAGTTTGTATCAATGAGGACTGTACTCTCTAGAGTTCATAAATTGTGAGAGATTATCTCGAACACAGAATAGCACAGAACAGTACGGGCCCATCGAACCATAATGTTTTAAACTTTCCCTCCCACATAACCCACCGTCTTCCTATCACCAACAGGCCTGAATCTCTGAAATGTCCTTAATGCTTCCAATTCCCTCCCCGTCCCCCCGCAGTGCACTCCATGCAGCCACAACTTTGTGTAAAAACGCTACCACTGACATCTATCCCATACTGAGAAAGGAGTCAGCTGTCCACTTTAACTACTCCTCTTGTACACTATTATCGGGTCACTTCTCATCCTCCGACGCTCCAAAGAGAAAAACCCTAGTTTGTTCAACTTCTCATGAGACATGCTCTCCAATCCAGGCAGGTGAATCTCCTCTGCACCCTCTCTAAAGCTTCCACATCTTTCCTATAATGAGGTGATCAGAACTGAACATGATGTTCTCATCAAAGGGCTTGACAGGGAGGAGGTAGTGAGGGTGTTTCCCCTGGGTGGAGGAATCTAGTACAGGGCGGCAGTGTCTGTGAACTAGGGCAGGGCTGTTTGGGATGGGATGAGGAGGAGGGGTTTTTTCAGGTAGGGAGTTGAGAATCATTGGAATTTTCTGTCCTGGTTAATCAGTAGGGACTCAGTCATTGAAGTTGATCTACACAGGGATCAATAGATTTCTGGATATTGAATGGATTAAGGGATTTGGGAATATTGTGGGAAAAAGGTGCTGAGGTGGGTCAGCTTTGACCATGATGAATGGTGGTGTAGGCTCACCGGGCCAGATATTCTATTTCTGCCTCCATTCCCTTCACCCTCAGGTTCTCTGTACTTGTTTATTGCCATCAATGATTTAAAGCATCAGTCAACAGGTCGATAAGAGTCCATTTTCAAGTGCATTACTGATCAGATTTATGTTGGCTTGAAGCTGCAGACGGTGAGGCCCCAGGAGTGTCTGTTAGTCTCTACAGACTGCAACAGGAGCTCTGATTTATGAAAGACAAGAGCAGAGGGAGATTGGATTGTTGGAATGAATGCTCTAACTGCAAAGCTGCAACTCAGTGTTATCTTCCAAGAGTCAGCGTGTGGAGAAACAATTTCTGGGTGAGGGCAGCAGGTTGTTGCTTGTTGGGGGTTGGGACGAGCAGATTAGATTAGTCACGACCTTATTGAATGAAGGGGCAGGTTTGAGAGGACGATGGTCTGCTTTGTCCTGTTAATCACATCAGTGAATGTCACCTGCAATGAGGATGGCTTGATGTGGAACTTCAGTGTCCCTGGTGAAGCCCAGTACCAGCAGTTCAGTGTATACCTAGTTACCTGGCACTCTACTCTTTGGTGACCAGTACCCAAACTGGACTGGGCATTTGCCTCCTTTCTTTCACCAAAACAGGACAGTTTAAGCCGAACAATTTGTCAGCATGAAATAGGTCTGCAGCAAAGTCTTCAACCCACCCTGTACCACAGAAATACAGAAGCATCATCAACCTAAAATAATGTTTGTCTCTCTGTCTGCAAATGCTGCCTAATTTGCTCTATTTCTGTTCTATTTCAGAGTTCCAGTGTTTTTAGGGTTTAGCTTTTGCAAGGCATCCTTGTTATGGACCATAACAGAGACACAATAGTCACAATGGCAAGCCTGCTGCATAGTATGACGATCTGATGTTGGTCTGCTCAAAGCAGAGGTATGTCCTGGATTGGGGAACAGACTTTCACAGAAGGTAAGGTGCAGTAAGTCTTTGTTGTGTCTATCTGCAGAAACAGCTCCTTGTCTGTAAAGAGGAGCGAGCTGGTGATACTGAAAGAGACTGGAGTCTGAATATTGACATCCTTCGGGCTGGTGAGTTCTAAGACTGTAAAATTCTACATTTTACATCCTTTACTAAACTACAACATGGGCATTTAAAACCTTTCATTGCCACAGTGTTACCCTCAATCACTTGTCACCCTGCCACTTGTAAATAGTTTTAGTTTTTTTTTTGATTAAGAGATACAGCACGGTAACAGGCCTTTTCAGCCCAATGACCACATCCTGCCTCGTTACACCCATGTGACTGATTACCTGCTAACCTTGCATCTTTGGAAAGTGGGAGGAAACTGGAACACCCGGAAGAAACCAAAGCAGTGCTGGGGAGAACGTTCAAACTCCTAACAGACGGTGACTGAATTGAACCCAAGTTGCAGGTGCTGTAATAGTGTTACAATAGCTGCTACATGACCACGCTACACTGATATATCCAGACATTACCTTCATATAAAACAGAATCCTTTTAACAAAGGATTGGGGGACGTCACGTGATGACGTAGGATCGAGACGTGGAAAATCCAGTTCTCCCGTAAAAAACCAGTAAAGTAATGTTTAAGTGAAGAAAAGTTAGTAAATACTTTTAAAAAAATTACTTATAAACTACTCAGGATTGTCTTAAGATATGTCTCCTAAACAGAAGCAGAAGAAAACTACTACTTTGAAGACAACACAAGTCGGAAAAGGATCAAGGCCGGCCGCCATGAAAGAGCCTCGGGCTCAAGTGTATTTTACCTCCGGCGATACAGAACAGGAAACTGCGGCAACGTCAACCGTTTCCAAAAAAAAGAGCAACAGGAATTGCGCATGCATGAAGGAAGGGGCATGCGCAAACATGAGCAATCCAAACTATAAATCCCAGCTATGATCAGAACTGAAAGTGAAAGTGAATATGAGGTGGAATCAGATTCTCTGGATAAATCAGATGAAGATGAAGAGACAAACAAAGAAGAGCAACAGGAAGAGGTTGGAGGTGATATTGGAGACATAAAAAAATCTTTGGTGCAAATAATGCATGAATTAAAAGTATTAAAAGTAATAAAAAAGATATTAAAATATGAAGATTATGTTTGATAAAATGATGAAAAGACAGGACAAAATGGACAAGAAAATTAAAAACTTGGAAGAAACAACAGGAGACACCACTGATAGAGTGAATAAAATGGAAGATAATATTTCTGCCTGGACATTAGAAAGAAAACGGTTGTTGGAAAAAGTGGATGTACTTGAAAATTTTAACAGACAAAATAATATTAAGATTGTTGGACTTAAAGAAGATATAGAGGGAGAGGATCCAAAAATTTTTTTCAAAAATGGATTCCGGAAATTTTGGAAATGAAAGAAGGAACCCAGTTAATTGAAATTGAAAGGGCTCACAGAGCCTTAAGATCAAGACCTCAAGTTGATCAAAACCCATGATCAATCTTGATAAAATGCTTAAGATATCAAGATAAAGAAAAGAACCTGAAGGTGGCTGCCCAACATGCCAGAAAGAGAAACGGGCCATTGATGATAGAAGGGAAAACAGTTCTTTTCTACCCTGATGTAAGTTACGACTTTTTGAAGAGAAAGAAGGAATTTAATGCAGCGAGAAATGTTTTATCGGAAAAGAGTTATGAATTTATATTGCACCATCCGGCAACCCTGATAATTTTTTTGGATGACGGAAAAAGAAGATTTTTTACTGATTATCGGGATGTGGAAGAATTTGTACAAGAACTCCCAAATATTCGCTAACCACAGCCAAAGATTTAAAAGTGAAATGGATTAAAGATGAAGACAGGGACAGTGAATGGAGTTGATGGATGTCAAGGACAGAAGAATATTGAAATATATTCTTAATTATATGATACAGGGGGAGAAAGGTAAGAATTTGAGAAATATTAATCGAGCGTATTGATATTATTTTTTCTTCTCTTATATATACTTTTTTATGTTACGGGGGAGCTGGGGGAACTTTGGATCGATTGCTACGAGATTCACGTGTGTAATCACAGCGATTGCCATGACCTGTACAACGGAGGGGGGTAATGTTGTGTTTTTTTCATTCACAACATTAGTAGGAGGGTATTTTGTTTTTTTTCTTTATAATCTAGTTTTCTTTAATCTTTCTTTCTTTGCCTGGACAATCGGGGGGGGGGGGGGGGGGAGACACATAGCAACATGGAGGATTTTAAAAAGATTCCCCAAGGTACTACAAAAGTTGAAAAGTTAGGTATTACTATAGACTGGAGTAACCCTGTTAAAAATAATGACTAACTTACTGAATTTTTAAAGTTTTAATGCTAATGGGCTTAATGGACCGGTGAAAAGAAAAAGAATTTTAACATACATTAAGAAAATGAAAATAGATATAGCTTTTTTACAAGAAATACACTTAAAAGAGATAAATATGAAATATTTCTGAAAATTTGGCACCCTTATTTACAAAAGATAGGATTAAATATATAGGTGCTCTGAAGATAAAATTACTGGGGAAAGAAATAAATATATATACTAAAGCTATAATGAATTCCATGGAGCATGTGGGGATCTTCCGATATCCTGGCATTCTTTCTTTCTTTCTTTTTTCTTCTCTCTTTTTTTTCTCTTTCTACAGGGACATGTTAGGGGGGAGGGGTTAAGGGGAGGGGGAAAGGGTTGATAATTTTTTTCCTTCTGTAACCATTTGAAAATTCAATAAAAAAAATTATAAAAAAAAACAAGGGACCCAGCTGGCTAGAAAAAATGCACCGAAAAAGGAGGTATTGTAGTTGATATTTCTACGGTTTAGTTGTGAGTGCAGGATAAATCAGTGAACTGTAGTATGGAATGAAATGATGTCGACTAAAGAGAGATATAACGTTTTTGATTTTGAATAACTTTTCAACAGCTCAGTTCTGATTCATTTACACAGTGGGGAGATCCTGATCGAAGTACAACATTTAAGGAAACCACCTGAGCGTAGAAGATGATCGACGATAGACCGTCTGATCATGTCGATGGTCTGGCCTGAACCAGTTTCCTCTGCACTCCCTGTGCCCTAAGCAGTGAGTGGAGGCCGTAGTTCTGTGGCCCACGAGACACGAGTCACAGAGTCCCAGCTGAAGCACCATGGCAGAATCCTGATACGGTTCGCTCCCAATGATCCAGGACGGCCGGCAGGGCTGTGATTAGATGGCAGCTGGTAAAAGGTCCTGACTAACTGAGCACTGGTTCTGGTTTGGGGGAACAGGTCCAACCATTGTCCAACAGCCTGCCCCAGCCCCACCTGGTTGGCAAAGTACACGTGGCAGCGAGTGGTGATCAGCATTGAGGGGGGAGGACACCCTCCAGCTCTTTTATAGCCGGCACTCTTTCACTTCACATTTGTTCAACACAAGGCAAAGATGCTGCAGTTTAAAAACTAACATATAATGTGAGAATAAGATTAAAAATATCAAGATGTGTGTAAACTAAGCCTTGAATAAAATAGATTGAAGTAAAATGATTTCATATGTTGTCAAGGAGGGGACTGGGGAGGCTCTTGGAAAGGGGAAAGGGAGGTGGAATTGGCTTCCTCAGGAAGCTAGTTAACCTTTATTCAGAAATTCTGAAGTACATGGTAGGCTGGTCTGGAAGAACGTAGAACAGTACATCACATCAACAGGGCTTTCAGCCCACAATGTTGTGCCAAACCAAATAAATTAGTGATCAAATGGCCAACTAAACTAATCCCTTATGCCTACACGATGTCCATATCCTTCCATTTTCCTCACATTCGCGTGCCTATCTAAACATCTCTTAAAAGCTCCTGATGTATCTGCCCCAGGCAGTGCATTCCAGGGACCACCCCTCCAACTCTGTGTAGAATACTTGCCCCTCACCTCTCCTTTAAAATGGCCTCCTCTCACTTTAAATGCATGCCTTGGAAAAATGATACTCACCGTCTACTTTGTCTATGCCTCTCATAAAATTATAAACTATCAAATCTCCCCTTTGCCTCCGATACTCCGAGAAAACCTAAATTTGTCCAGTCTCTTGTTATAGCACATACCCTCTAAACCAGGCAGCATCCTAGTAACCTTCTCCTGCACCCTCTTCAAAGCCTCAATGTCCTTCTCATTATGGGGCAAAAAGATCTGCACGCAATACTTCAGATGCAGCCTAACTAGAGTTTTATAAAGCTGCAACATAACTCCTCAAATGCAATTTGCATTCTCAACCACCCTATCAACCCGTGTAGCCACTTTCAGAGAGCAATGAACTTGGATGCCAAGATCCCTCTGCTCATCAACACTGTTAAGCATTTTGCCATTAGCAGTGTAGTCTCTTTGGATCCAGGGTGAACCTAATGGATACAAAATTGACTTGCTGGAAGGTGGTAGCCCAGGGATGTTTTACAGATTAGTGGTCTGTGTGCATTGGTAACCACCGGGATCAGTGGGAGGTCCAATTGGTTTGGATGAGAATACAGGTGGTACAAATAGTTTGTCAATTACATCAAAAATTGTGGTCCAGTGATATTAAAGAGGTTTGTTCAAGGTTACCAGAGGATATAGACTAACTAGGAAAGTGGGCCAAGAAATGGCAGGTTCAACTTAATCCAGACATGTTCCATTTTAGGAAGTTAAAGCAGGCCAGGACAGTGAAAGGCAGGATTCTGAGGAGTGATGAACAGAGAGATCTAGGGGTGCAGGTACATACAACACAGGTAGACATGCTGGTGAAGAAGGTGCTTGGTTTGTTTGCTTTCATTGGCTCTGGTACTGAATAAAGGATCTGGGAAGCCATGTTACAATTGGACAAAACTTTGGTTAGGTCACACTTGAGTATGTGTACATTTCTGGTTACCATACTATGGGAAAGGTGTCATTAAGCTGGAAAGGGTAGAGACAAAAAGAAGGATATAACCAGCATGGAAGGACTTGAATTATTAGGAGAGAGATTTATATCAGGATTGGCTGGGTCACTTTCATTAGGGCAAAAGATGCTAGAGGTGAGCTTAGAGGTTTAAAATAATTATGAGGGACATAGTCATTGTCTTTTCCCACAATAGGGGACAGAAAACAGGTTTAAGGCAAGAGAGTAGAACTTACAGGGGTCCTGAAGGTCTTTTACCTCATTTCCCTCCCTTCCCCCAGAGTGTGGTGAGGATAAGTAACAAACTGCCAGTGGTGTTAAAGACAGGTGAATTTACAATGTTTAAAAGACATTTGTACAGCTGCGCAAGCACTGAAGGTTTCGAGGGATATGGGCCAAAGGGCGGCAAAAGATGAGTGTGGATACACATCCTGCTCGGTATGGACATGTTGTATAACTTTATACATCTACACCTGTTGACTTCCTCTCCTGAAGCCTTGTTGAACTGAGCACATTCCTTGTACCAGCAGTCTGAGATGATGTAACTGCATGAGGCAGCAAAACCCAGACATGGGCTATGAGTTACTATTTACAGTAATGAATACGACTTGGGTGTGAGCCTGTCCCTCTCTGGTGCACAGAGTTCTCTTTGCATCACATTGTGCATACTCGGACATGTTCATCTGTTCCACCAAGACATCCTCAGCTGCAGAACAAATGATGGGGCAAAGAACTGGGTCAGTATTTGGTGGTTGGGCCGAAGGGACCGTGCTGTTCTGGGTAACTCTGATTGGATGACGAGCTTCCTATTTTAAGGAATGCAGCCTGCTGGCGGTGCCCTGTTGCCTGGCCATCACTCCCACTATACCTACACCATCAGCACCACCTACTGTTTACAAAGATGAAAATTCAAAACATCAGTGGAAGCAGCAAGGAAAACATCAGGTTCTCTGACTTTCCACCTCTTGCAGGAAGAGCAGTCCGCTGTCTTGACTACCATCCTGTCTACACTGAAACAAGGAGCAAAAATCAGCCACAAAATAAATCCTTATCTCTACTTTTATCTTCTCACTGGAGCCTTTTGCTTTACAGGGCTGCTCTCACTCCCCGCACCTGGGCCAGTTACTCCACCTCTTCACACTGAAGCATCTTGGGCAAAGCTTTCCACAAGTCTGCCCCCAAAACGTATAATCCTGATTTTTAAAAAAAAACACCTCCAAAATAGCCACTCCATCGACCACTAACTTTTTAATTTACTGCTGTCAATCAAGTAATGAGCCAATCAACTACTGATGCTTGGGAGAAGATCAGTTTGCCTGTCGTTCTTGATGCCGATGGCTGGGAGGATGTGAGAAAAGAGCAAGAGAAGTCTGTAGTAGCCATGGCGGTGAAAGCAATAGGTAGTGTCCAAAGGAAAAGAGAGGCAAAGGTGAACTGTTTGTCTCAGCAACTGAGACACGAACCTTATTGATGCACCATCAATAACTCTCCAAGACGTGAGGCGAGATATAGGCTTGTATTGGCTGGAAGAAAGAACAAGCAGCAATTGACCACCATACTACATCCTGGAGACTGAGGCCGGGACTGTGCCTCCAATCGCCTTTATACCGGGGTCCATGGGAGGAGCCACAGGAGCAGTCAGCGGGGAGGCGTATCCAGACAGGTATATGTAGTTCACCACATTCACCCCCCCTTTGTTTTAAAAGAGAGTCCCCATGGGGCGAAGTTTCTTACAAGTATATTTACAGGTTAAGTCTATCAGGTGGTCGAATCTGTCGTTGTGATCTACGTAGCACCGGCTGTGATTGCACTGGAGACAGTGGTTGTGCTGGTTCCAGCCTGACTGGAGGTGTCAGCCCACTAGGCGTCAGTGATCCCTCATGCGTGTGCGAGGCGCCTGGTATACGCGCGTGTGAGACGCCCGGTATAGGAGTGTCGTGAGGAGTCTGCGTAGGGCTCGGTGTGCGCGGTGTCACCTCAGGTACAGGGTTCATAGTTACCATGGAGTGTTCGGGGTAGTGGTCTGCTGCTCCTGCGGGCGCCAGGTCGCGGACGGAGATTGTGTCCTCCCGCCCATCAGGTAAGACCACATAGGCATACTGGGGGTTTGCATGTAGAAGGTATTATTTATTGCTCCTCGCATGTTTCCGGAGCAGTGCTGGCCCTGAGGATGAATGTGGTGAACTACACTTATCAAAGTGGAATAAGGAGATACGTCAAACATATTATTGTCATTTTTTCCATGGAAAATGCTAAATTCAACTAAAAACTGGGAAGCACCAGTGAAGTAAGTGAAACACCCTGGTTTCCTCAGCTGTGCAAGTCTCGGGAAGACTACCTCTGGCCCCGCTAAACGCCTGAGTTTGAGGCACGAGCCCAGCCCAAACCCCCAGCTGTGTAGTTCGTTACCCTGTTACGAATGAGTTCCACAAAATAATAGACAATGCACCGCGTGCCATTAAAAGATTTAGCTTTATAATTCTTAATTTGACTAAAGGGTTAGTAAAGAAAAGAACAAAAAAGAAAAGGGCCCATTTAATGAAAAAGTCTAATGTGCACAAGTTGGAGCTCACAGTTTCCCCAGGACACCGATCCTCAATCAATCTCACCCCGGGCTTCGTTGAATCATGGTCCCATTCCGGGTTGAATCCTATGACCTCTTCTTTCTTCATCTTTCTCAAACCAAAATAAAAGCCTTAAGCCCAACCTTAGTGTCCCACACCAGAGAAAACACCCCTTCAATTCAACCATGGCAGACATTTTTCCTCATCTCTTATCTTTAACAATAACCCGGTGACATAAATTCTTGGCTTCAGAGAGAGGTGATTGCAGAGATAGTTAGTCCAAAACCCTGGAATTTGAAGGGTGGGGTTCAGTGGATGACAGGGAGAGAAAGAATGGGAATTATAGATCAGACAAAATGATTAGTGGGAAAATGATGAGATCAATTTGTTAGGAAGTGATAACTGAGCACTGCAGAGAAACATAAATTGGGATCAGGATGAGGCCACTTTACCCATTGACCTTACTCTGCTGTTCAAAACCAAGGCTGATCATCTAACTTAGTTACAGATTTCACTCTCCTTCATCTATCTGAAAAGTTTAAAATGATGAGGCTGAAATAGCACAGGTTTGTGAAAAGGAAATTCAACAAATTTATTGCAGTCTTATCTAAACAGTGTACTTAGCTTTCCAAATTACATCACACAAAAGTTTATTATATTAAGATGCATTGAGTGACTTTGGCATAAATGGGAGGAATTGGTTAATCAACAGAGTGCACAGTTTGATAAAAGGGATTCAAGGTTTAGACTTTCTCTTGAAAGTTCCCACAAAGATTAGAGCTGGGAGCGCCGCTGTACACAGTTTCTATTGGTAACTCTGAGACTCTGGAAAAGAGGGAAGCAAGCTCTGTGCAAGGTTGTTGATGATGTGAAGGCTGATAGATTGATAGGAAATGTAGTCCTGAGGAGGACATGCAGTGTCTGCAGTAGGACATAGATCCCACTGTTCCTCAATACTCCCTTGGACCTAGCTTTCATTATCAGGGTCTGAAGAAGTTCTGATAAACAGTGGGGTCTTCATCTACAAGGACTCATAGATTATAGAGCAAGGGTTCCCAACCTTTTTGATGGCCATGGACCCCTACCATTAACCTAGGAGTCCATATGACTGTAATATAATCATGCAGTATGGAAATGGGACCTACAGCTCAGCCTGTCCATCCAGACCGAGATGACTACCTAAGCCTGCTCCCATCGCCTGTATGGATCTTACAACGAAAAATACCATTAAATTTTTTGTAGCATCTTCAGATTTATAATTGAACCTTCTCCATGCAAACCCAGACTGTTAATATGGGCAACCAAAAGTAATGGTGCCAGAACTAATCTCTATCATACATTCTTTCAATTACAAGAAAAACTCTCCACCAGCCACCTTATCAAAAGCCTCTGAGAAGATCAACAGAAGTAACAATTCCATCACTGCTTGGTTGGGATTTTAACTTGTACCTTCCTTCAGGAACTCCCCGCTTGACCTGTCTGTAGCACAGCTCTTTCATATCACAGGGACGCCTGCTTATTTTCCTTTAATAATTTTTACCATCCAGCTCCTAAGCCGACCAACAGAATTTGATCCTAAATGTATTATGATTAACCTTTCTTTTCCTTCAAAGAATAAGACAGTCCTTGCCAGCTGTGGAAAAAACATCCCTCTCATTCCTCTGTTATCCCAGTTTTGAATCAATTTTTAGCGTTTAATCCAACTCCAAACAAGCCTCGTTTTCAAAAAGCTGGAGACTTAATAATGATGCAGCTGTGTGCACTGGGCAATATTAATTTTCAATTTCTGTTTTACAACATCATTTATATCTGTTACACTCAGGTTCAAAGCCTTTTATTACTTTTGCAAATATTTTCTCTGCTTCACATTAATCCATTTATGAGGAGCACCACATAATGTCAAGCCGTTTGAAAGATCCGCATCTTCCACTTGAAGTGAGGTTGAGAGAGTCACTGATTGCTGAAGGTGTCAGATTCTTTCGTCTTCTGACTGTCTCTTCACTCACTCTGTTCCCACATCAGTCCAGCAACATGTAATAGGCTCACAGAGCACCATGACTCAGAGACAGGCCCTTCAGTCCATCTAGTCCATGCCAAACCTCCATCTGTCACTTCCTCTGACAGCTTGTTCCACATTTGCAACATCCTCCAAGTGAAGATGCCCCTTAAACGTTTCACCTTCCACCTTTTAGCTATGACATCTATTTCAAGTCTCACACAACCTCAGTGGAAAAAGCCTGCTTACGTTTACCCTATCAATACCCCTCATAATTTTTGTATACCTCCATCAAATCTCATCTTACTTCAGTTAATCTTCCCTCATTCTCTTTATTTAGGAATACATTCCAAACCTTTTCCAATAACCCTTTACATGAAGGACAATGAGGAAGTAAGGCAAAATTCTAGCGCTGAGGAAATGAAGCAAATTACACAGACAAGCAGATGTAACCATGTGCACACTCGGCACATTTTAATGAAATTTCAGCTATTCTCACAACAATGCACATAAAGTTAGAATTAATTTTTTAAGAAATTCCTTCCATTTTATCAATGCTAAATGGTGAAGCTACTTTTAGATCCCTGTGGTTACACCAGCAACACCCTGAATGGTTCAATGTGCAAACATGGGCCAGTCTAATGTCCAGTTCAGGCTGTGAAAAACAGGTTTCAGAAAAGACCACTGCAGCACCTAATTGTTTACAACAGTCTGTAAGCACACACTGAGGCATTTTGTGTGTGTTACTGAGGCAACTGAGGCTCCCGATGTGGCCTCCCCTACATTAGTGAGACCTGTTGTAAATTGGGGGACCACTTCATCGAGCACCTCCGCACCATCCACTACAAGTGGGACTTCCCGGTAGCTAGACATCTTAATTCCAATCCCTATTCCCGTTCCGATGTGTCTTGTGCTAAGATGAGGCCACCCTCAGGGTGGAGAAGCAGTACTTTATATTCGGTCTGGTTACCCTCCAACCTGATGGCATGAATATCAATTTCTCTTTCCGGTGAACAAATTCACCTCCCTTTCTCAGATCTTTCATTTCTTCTCACCTGTCTATTACTTCTTCCTCAGTTCTCTCCTCTTTCCTTTTCTCCTATTGCCTACTCTCTTCTCCTTTCAGATTTATTGTCCTTTCCCACCCATCTGGCTTCACCTATCACCTTCCAGCTAGCCTTTTTCCCTTCCCCCTACATTTTTATTCAGGCATCTTCCCCATTTTGTTGTTGTCCTGAAATAGGGTCCCTGCCTGACTGTTTATTCTTTTCCACAGATTTTGCCTAACCTGCCGAGTTCCACCAGAATCTTCAGTGTGTTGCTTTGGATTTCCAATACCTCAGACGTTCTCGTCCAGCAGATCAAATTTGGTACTTTCAATCTCTTCTTTTTTCTTTCTGAACTGAAAAGATTGATTTCTTGATGATAAAATCCCGCTCCTGAACAAGGCACAATGTACCAGCCCTGATGAGTGGTACAAAAATCTGTGTGATGTTCAGAGGGTGAGATACTTGTCCACTCTTACCTCATAACTTTAAAGTAAAGGCATTATCTATGAGAAATGCCTGCATTTCTACAACTTGATCAAGTGTGGAATTCCCCTAAACATGATAAGTTTTCCGGGTATTATCATCTGCACCCTGTCACGGGGTTCCTCAGGATGTTTGTAGAGCTACTATGCCTACATTCTGGGCATGACTACCACTCTATGGAGTGGAACAGCTGTACTTGAGAAAGCTATACTTCTTGAACTGATGATTTCACTGGGTGAATACAGTGGGTAAGTTAACCTCAGTTATTGAAAGATCACTCTTCAAATCAACTCTACAAATCAAACCATTGCCCACCACATGAGATTGTCTGCTTCTCTGAACCAACTGTTGGTTAATGGGCTAGTACAATCGTCGTCATAGATGCTGTGGGCTGAGAGGCCTGCTTCTGTGCTCTACAATTCTGATCCTTATAATATTTGTGAGTGATCGTCACTTGTGAATGAAAGATACATCATATCGATGACTATGAAACATATATGTATACATCAGTAATAGGAAATTATCCAAAGGTAGTCAGGAACGCAGGAGATCTGGGTTATGGATTCACTTCCTTGATGATCAAGTCAAATTAAAAACCAGTCCTCAGACAATGAAATTCCAGGTTTAGCTCTCGATCTCCGTTGACTACATTGGAATGTCAACATCCTGAGTGAGTCAGTGTGGAAACTACAGAACCCACAACCATTGTGCCAAGTGTGGTCATTGAGTGAGGTTTTGTGTTTGGCAGTGAAGTTCTCCACCTTAATCCCCAGCACTGCAGATGCTGCAATACAGAGCAGCATGTAAAATGCTGGAGGAACTCAGTGGTTCTGGCACCTTCTATGGAGAGAAATAAACAGTCATCATTTCGGGTCTCAACTAAAGATGTCCAACTGCCTATTTCCTCCATTGATGCCACCTGACACACTGAGGTCCTCCAGGACTTGGCGTATTTCTCATTCATGCATTTCTGGTTACCTCTCGATCATCTCTGTGCCTTCTGAGAGGTGAAAATGCCCGACTTTGTCCTCTTCCCTGAACATACAAGATGAGATCTATGTATTGTACCTGCTGGCCTCACAGGGCAACTTCTGTGAAGCAAATTTTTAATCTTGAATGATTGTAGCCTGCAGCATATTCTCAAATAATGTTCCTGGGGGGGGGGGGTTGGAAGGGGCCACTGTATTCTCTAGTAAGGTTCCTGGGGGGAGGGGCCACTCTATCTCGAGTAAGGTTCCTGGGGGGAGGGGCCATACTATTCTCGAGTAAGGTTGCTGGGGGAAGGGGCCACTCTATTCTCGAGTAATGTTCCTGAGGGGAGGGGAGCCACTCCATTCTTGAGTGATGTTCCTGGGGAAAGGGGCTGCTGTATTATCGAATAACATTCCTCGGGGGAAAACAAGCTGTTTTATGCCAGTAAATAAAAGTAAACCAGCCAATAGTTAAGTCTGTAGCAAAGGCAGTCAGGGATGAGGAGAAGGTACACTGTAACTATGCAAGTTGGTACTATTTAGCAAATTGCCCCTTGAGCATTCTCTAATGACGTCGTTTCAATTGTTTAACTGTATGAAAGGCATTTATTATGACACCCTTCAGCATTATGTCTAAGTGAACTTCCATATAATTTGCACAAATCCTGAAACCTGTTTGATTTAGGAAGATCACAATGGCTTGGTTACACTGAAATGGGGATAACCACTCAATTTCACTCACTCCAATACTGAGCTGTTCGCACAGCCTACTGACTCCCTTTCAAGGACTCTTCATCTCATGTCCTTGATATTTATTATTTATTTATTTTTTTGTATTTGCGCAGTTTCTTGTCTTTTCCATACCAGTTGTTTGTCCAGCCTGTTGGGTGTGGCCTTTCATTGTTTCTATTGTGTTTCTTGGATTCACTGTGTATGCCCGCAAGAAAACAAATGTCTGGGTTGTACTTGGTGACATTTATGTACCTGGATAATAAATCTACTGTGAACTTTGAGTTTTTTTCTATTTAATTTATGTTTTTGGTGTTATTCTGTGACCAATGAAGGAACTCTGCTGTATCCCTCCTCTTTCCACTAATAAACATTTCATTCACAGTCTGCAAATAAAAACCAGATTTCATTTATTGAAGCTGATCTCCTTCTGCAGAACAAGCTTTCAGCCTCAGGAATACAGACGTCAAGCATTTACATTCACTCTGTGGATAAGGTTTTGATGTTTTGAAACCTATTTATTCCCCGGTAATCATACACTAACACACAGATTCTTACATTCGCTTGTGTAAACGGGTCCTTCAGAAATAACATTCCTTCTAGCCTAAGGTTAGCGTTGTACAGTAGAGAGCATCCTAACCTGCTGCATCATTGCACAGTACAAAAACTGCTATGCAGCGAGCAGGCGGGTTCGACAGTGGGCGGTCAAAACTGTCCAGCGCACTGTTGGCATCTGCCTATCCACCATCAAGGATTCACAGGTAGAAATGTTCCAGAAGAAGGCCAGCAATATCATGAATATCCCACCCTGCTCAAAGTCTGTTTGTCCCACTCCTATGGGGGAGGAGGATACGGAGTATCTGTACCAGGACTAACAGACTCAGAAACAGTCATTTTCCCCAAGCAGTAAAGCTGATCAACACTTCATCAGCCACTAACCTGTCCCACCACACCGCCCACCAACACTACATACACATCACCTAGCCTTGTTAATGAGAGAGGTCAGAGGAGAATGGCCAGACTGGTCCAAGCTGACAGGAAGGCGACAGTAACTCAGATAACCACGGGCTACAACGGTGGTGTGCGGGAGAGTATCTGTGAATGCAAAATACTTCGAACCTTGAAGTGGGTGGGCTCGAGCAGCAGAAGACCACAGACAATCACTCAGTTTCCACGTTATTACGTACAGGAGGGAACTAATAAAGTGGCCATTGAGTGAATGTAGCAGCCATCCAGTTATATTGGTGGAATTTAATACTTGACTTCTGATGAGAATTCTGCCTGTTTGACAGTTTGACTCAAGTTCAGCCGTGTGGAGCTGAGGAGGTGGATTTGTACTTGAAGTGAGTAAAAACCCACATCTCCTCTCCAACCTTGCACTGCATAGTGTTGATAGCATTTACTATTGTTGTTCATCAATTCTTGGAAGTTGTTCTTTCCAAGTTAAATTTTGCTCTGGCAAATACAAACTCAGATCTGCAGGGTTAAAGTGCCAGACACTTGGTGTTGATGGTAGGTGGGTGTATGTCCCTGCATGCTGCTCTTTCATCCTGGTGGGCACCCAGCTATGATTGGTCAGCCAGACACAGGGCACGGTGACATTCATGACCTATCACTGTAGAAAGATTCTCTATAAAATGGGAGTGACACTCATTTCTTTCCAGCCTTGTGAAACCCATAGCTTGATGTCCCCTGGTGCAGATAGCCATAACCAGTTCACCTCAGTCACTTCCACAAACCCTTTCCTAGCAGGGTGTTTACTTAGTGGAGCCTTGGCTCAAGATGTCTATTATTTTATAAAGTCTGTTCCAAATTATGTCCAAGTTAGATAATGCATCAGCCTTGGTCCAATAATCTGAGATCCCTTCTGCAAAAATTACCGACAGCATTAACTGTAAAGCTTGGAGACTGGTTAACTTGGCTGCCCCTGAAATGACCAGTCTGCTTGCCAAGGCCCATTAATAATGGGTAGGGATCGGTGACCTTCCAGAGCTTGAAGACTGTCCTGCTTGGTTTAATCTCCCTAAGATCAGCAGTGTTAAAGCCAAATCCTGCACATCTCCTGGAATTTTGGCTGGAATCAGTAAACCCAACATGACCCATCATTTGCTTTACTCTCCTCCACAGATGCTGCCTGACCAGCTGAGCTCCTCCAGCACTTTGTGTGTGTTACTCTGGCTCTCTGGCATCTGCAGAACTTGTAGTGTTGATGGCTTGGAAATGGTTCTGACTGTTTCTGGGAATCCAGTCTTGGGAAAAAAAAATCTCCTGTATCTGACTCTGACAAATCAACCAGCAATGTTTATCCTTCATTATCTGAGATCAACCTGGGGCCAATTGTATCAATATTGAGCAAAAATTAAACCAAAAACTCCTGCATCGGAATGATGACATCTGAATGTGAAATTAATGTTGGGAATTGAGAAGTATAGTTCAAGCTGGTGTTACTTCACTCTTTTCAGTGAAAGGTAATTTAAAATTTTCTTTTCTTTCTGTGAATTATTTCAAGCAAGTTGCATTTTCATTAAGAACAAAACTTGAGTCTCTCTCTACACTGTCGATAAGAAAAGTTCTACATAAATAAGTCAAGGCAGCATCAGATTTTATCTCATTCATTTATTCCAGAAAACGGGCATCACAAACAAGGCTAAAACTTTTTGCCCATCCCTCACAGGCTTTGAGAAGGTGGTGCTGAGCTGCCTTCTGGAGCTGGTGCAAATCTCCCAGAGTGATGATGGGAAGAGGCAGGTATCCAGGATGCTGGCCCATTCGCCATGAAGACTGATAATACACTTCCAGACCTGCAGGGCGTGAGATAGAACCTGTTGATGGTGATCTCATGAGCCTTCAGCCCTTGTCCTTCATGAAGACAAGGTTTCGTGGCCTGGCAGAATGCTGCAGGCATTCCTTTTTGAGGATCTGCAAGAGGTGCAGGTGAGGGCAGTGATGCCCCATTGATGAGAGAGATGAAGCAACGTTATGCTGAAGACTCACCTTGGTTACAGGACTGCACTGTGATTTAGCCAGGCTGCACTATGCTCTGACTAGCCAGCACTGACACAGAGCCATTTAAAACAGAGATTCAGAGAATTTTTTTTTTAGCCAGAGGGTGTTGAATTTGTTACCATAGGCAGCTGTGGAGGCCAGATCATTGGGTGCATTTAAAACAGAGATTGATAGGTTCTTGATTGGACACTGCATCAAAGGTTATGGGGAGAAGGCCGGGGAGTGGGGCTGAGAAGGGTAAAAAAGGATCAACCATGATCGAATGGCCGAGTAGACTTGATGGACTGAATGGCCTAATTCTGCTCTTCTGTGTTACGGTCTTATTTCTTCCAGGTGTTCCAGTTTCCTCCCACATTCCAAAGATGTATGGGTTAGTGGGTCAAATAAACACAGGGTTAGCTAGGATAGTATGACCTTATTAGATGTGAGGGCTTGTTACCGTGTTTTATCTTAAAATAAAATTATTCACAACACCACCAACCTTCATGTCATCTATAGACCATGTTTTCCATGAATATCTCAAACAAGACTGACCACTGGCGACAGACGTCCTGAGTAACACCCTGTCACCACCACTCTCTCTCTTCTGTGGCCACTTCAATAAACAGATTCAAGATGCATATTAACGCAGGATGATACTCAAATTTACTTACTTGTGTCTCTTAAAGGAATAGAGTTGTATTTCTGGGGTTAATTTCTGTGGCTCATTTTCATTGTCAAAGGCACACTGACGGACAAAGACTGATAGTGGTGTTCAAACACACTATGTGTCCCTGTAAGTGGACTGGATAACAACACTTCGCTGTCATTGACACACCCACCTGACTGACCCCGTGTGTCCCCTTAAGTGGACTGGTTAATAGCTTTGTGCTATGCAGCTGAATTTACTTCAGGCTGACTGTCAGTGATATGATGAATTCACCTGCAGAAATCTCTCTCGGCCTCTTGCCAACATTCCTGCTGTATTGGTAGGGGGAAGTGTAACCAAGAGCTGTACACAAGGGATGCTGGGTTCTGGCACAGGTGAGCACCACTGCTGACAAATCACAAATCACAAGGCTGGAGAGCATTAGGCTAAAATAAACAGGAGCAGGAGAGGACATCTTCAAAAAGGTGACATCCATCATTGAGGACCCTCATCACCCAGGGCATGCCCTCTTCTCATTGTTACCATCATGGAGGAGTACAGGAGCCTAAAGATACACACTCAGTGATTCAGGAACAGCTTCTTCCCCTTGATCCTTAGATTTCTGAATGGACATTGAACCCATGAACACTACTTCACCACTTTTGCTCTCCTTTTTGCAACTTAATTATATATTAAATATATGACTATAATTGATATCATTCTTTATGATTTGCACTGTACTGTTGACACAAAGCATTAAATTTTGTAACATATGTCAAGTAATAAACCTGATTCTGATTGGCTATTCAGCTCTTTGAGCTGCTCCGTCTCTCAGGCAACGCATAACAATTTGTATCAGGCAGTTATTCATTTTGACAGTCCAGACCAAGCTAAAGTTGATCATTTGCCCATTAAAGGGTGTAAATAGGGTGATCTTCTCTGAAGATCCCACCAGAGTAACGATCACAGTTGGTTCAAATTTCTATCATCCCATCTCCTCATCAGCTCCCTGCGTCACTGTCCGTAGATGAGGAAGGAGATGTTAGGTAATTCTGTGCTCATGGGGGAAGGGATCCAAGTCTCAGATGGAATTTTCAGCACAACCATAGTTTCAGATTCAGATTTATTTATTTATCACATCGAAACATGCAGTGAAATGGTTCGTTTGCGTTAATAACCAGCACAACTTAAAGATGTGCTAGGGGCAGCCCCCAAGTGTCATCACACATTCTGGTGCTGACAGACCCAAACTCCAGTGACAGAAGAATACTTCCATCCATCCCTTCCCTTCCCTGCCTCCTGTGTTTCTACTATTCTCTAGCTCTGAGGACTTTAAATGTCAGCTGTTTCTGTCTGCGCAGATGCTGCCTGACCTGCTGAATGTTTCCATCAGAGCTTTTTTGTTTTGATTTTCTAACGAGAGGAAGTTCCAGGGTGAATATGATTCTGAAATGCACAAATCAATAACCCTTCATATCTAGCAGACTGGTCATTATGAAAGTAAGATGCTCAGGGAGTGGATTTTCACCGAAGCAAGGTCCCGTAGATTGGACACGTGAAACACTCTGCGGGCCAGCTAACAGGGCACCAGTGTCCACGGTGGAAAGGGTGATGGCTCCGGAAATTCTGGCTGGGACTGGTGGAACAATCCCGAACCAGACAATGATAGCACTCTCATCACCAAGTTCATAATCCCATTGCAACTTCCTGTTGATTCCCTTGGCACACCTCCTCTTCCTCCTCTCTTGACCAAAAGCTTAACTCTCCGAATTACCTACAATAGGACACTCTGTTTGAATGAACCCTCAACGTCAGGCTCACTCAACTGTGGGGATGATGGGAGAGCAGTCAGGGGGTTAATACTGCAATGACTCAATGTATAGCAGGCTGCTGGAGTTCAGCACCAGATTTATTACACTGTGCAGAGTAGAAGTTAATTGCTAGTAAAATTAAGTTGCCATAATGATGCCACCTATTTATAACTGGGACACTCTGGATCTGTGGTAAGCGTACTGTCTGGAATCGGCAGACAATCCAACCAGAGCAGCAGCAGCTGATGTTATCCATCCTAATGCTGTACCTCCCACAGTCAGTGAGTTGTCGAACAAGACCACAAGCCACATGGAATCTCCGCGCAGCAGCGCACAGAGAAATATTTTCCTATCTCTTCCTGCACCGAGTCAGTCGGGCCCCACATTCAGCCAAGTAATGGGTGGGCTCACGGCATCTGTGAGGTGTGTGTGGATAAACTTCTGCTGTAAAAAAAACCCTCTCTGTGAACTCCTCACCCTGCACAGTCTGAACCCGCACTACCTCTGTGTTTCTGCTGTCTCAGCTAGGACAGAGGCAATCTCCCGTGGCCAGGACATTAAAATCATCAGTGCTTGCCTCCACTAATATCTATCCAACCATATGAACTGCTTGTTAATATTAAGCTTTTAATGCTTATTTACCAGACCTCTAAGTCTTTGACTTTTCCTGTTAAATTACTCTGTCTCTTCTCAACCATTTACGATGTGGCTGTGGGAATGAGTTCTTGCTACTGGTTATAACTCGGTTCTCCAGTAACTGTAAAACCAATATTGGTTGTAAGAAGTTATGGATTCCAGTCACCATACATCAAGCGGTCTTCACAAACACCTCACATTTTGATTCAGTCATTTCCATTTTTACCATGGAAATACAATACCACCTCACAGCAACTCGCATGGAAACAATTGTAAACGTGAAGCCCTACAGGATCAGAGATCAGGGTGGGTGTGGTAAACCACGTATATCTGTCTGGACACGTCCCTCTGCTGACTGCTCCTGTGGCTCCTCCCACAGACCCCTGAATAAAGGTAATTGTGTCACTGCTCCTCCCACCGTCCAGGAGAGTCGTGCAGCATGGACGTGGATCCATTTTGTTGTCAATAAAAGCCTTTTTGAGTATTTACTCTAATTCCAGTCTTTTGGAGTAATTGATAGTGCATCAGTGTGATGGTACAGCAGAGGATGAAAACAATGCAAATTCATAAAACACAAGTGATTCTGCAGGTGCTGGAAATTCTGAGCAACACACACAAAATGCTGAGGAACTCGGCAGGTCAGGCTATGTCTATGGAGGTGGATTTTTCTTATAACAAGAAAGACCAAGTTACCAGTAATGGCACTGTCATGGTCCCTTCTGGCACCTTGCTATTTACCTCAGGAATTGGGCGTCAATCGCCTCATTTAATTTCCAATCATTCCCAAGTTCCACTAAACTACACACATCTGCTTCCCATTAGAAACTGCAGGATAAAGACCCTGTGATCACAACCAGGAGCTGCCAGTCCGTTGGTCAACTCGTGTACGAGCAACCTTGTTCCATGGTTCTTAGGACTATCAGTTCTAAGTCTAGCATCGTTCCTGAATTCTCTACTAAGACCAAGACTCTGGGTAAAGACTCCCTTGGCACCAATTCTGTGCCCGTGTTCAGCACTTGGGTTCGTTCCACCGCCATGTCCCTGTAACAGCTACCAGGTTAAAATGTTACACCAATTATCAGTGTGGTCTTGCTCAGAGCCCCAATTTCTGGTTGAAAATCACCATGTTAAAAGCTGCATGAGGGTCAACACGTAGGAAGACTTATTAGAGACAGACTTTGATCATTTCTGACAGAAAAAGTTACAGGCGGCTGTGTGACCAGGTAGCAGATGAATTTAACTCCAGTGTGTGTACACTTCTTTCTTCCTCGGTAAAGCAGCCAACATAACCAAAGTTCCCACCAACTCCCAACATTCTGCCTACTCCCCTCATCCAACAGGTAGAAGATAGAAATGGCTCAAAGCACATACGGCTCAAGGACAGCTTCTACCCCACTGTTATAAGACTATTAAATGGCTCCCTAGTATGATAAAGTGGACTCTTGACCTCACAATCTACTTTGTTATCTCCGGGAAGCTCACCAAGATGACCCACTGAGGAGAATGACAAGTTATGGTTCACCAAGAACATCAGTCCTCATGATTACTGAAGGGTGGTGCCCAGACCGTTACAGTGACTGCAGAAACACAGCTGGCCAGAACTACTCCAGCGTCAATTACTCTTGGTCAGGACAGCTTCCGTTTGAATTGAATAGAGAGTTTGAGGAAAGATTGGGGGTTAATAGGTTCGAGTTGAAACATTCCATTTGGACCCTTCTGTTTAGAGTTACATGCCAAACCAGCAGAAATGAAAATTTTGAGCAACATACACAAACCGTAGGAGGAACTCAGCAGACCAGACAGTGTCTATGGAAAGGATTTAAGTGCTATCTTAATAATGCACAAAGTGGGTAACATTACTGCACTGTACATGAGAAATATCATTTTTACAGGTTTCATCTCAGTTAATTTGCAACAATGATACAATCCAAACCTCAATCACACCGATGAATCTTGCTTAGAGATCTGGTTGGGAAAATTTTGGAAAAGGAACTTACCAAATTTTTGAAGTTGGAACTATGTCAACAGTGAGATTACAAAAGAACACAAGATCATATTGCAGCTCTATAAAGCCCTGGTCAGACCACATTTGGAATATTGTGTTCTGTTCTGGTCCCTTTATTATAGGGATGATGTGGAAGCTTTAGAGGTGGTGCAGAGGAGATTAAAAGGTTGGCACAACATTGTGGACCTAAGGGCTGTAGTGTGCCGTAATGTTCTGTTTTAATCCAAGGAGAAGCCCTGAGCTTTGCCTTGGCACTCAATAAAATCGTGACCAAACCTGCTTCATCCATTTCTTCACGTGTACAATAAAGCATCGCACATCGCTGAGGTAACCATTCATCTAACAGACTAAGTATGTTGTGAAGTGTAAACCCAGTCACAGTCAGACATGGGTGAAATAATCTGAAAGCCAATATTGTACTTAAACAAGACCATTGGCTGTATTTAGCCAGGGAAACACTTTAGAGTTTGCGAACGTGAAAAAAACAAATCTATCCTAAGCTAAATAAAAAACAACTTTTAGAGAAGATCAAAATGAATCTTAACCAAAATAAAAAGTAAATCTGGGCACACTTCATTACCTTTAGTATCGTTACACTGGCTGCTTGTGTACTTTAGAATGAATTTTAAAATACTCTTAATTGTATATAAGGCTCTGAATAATCAAGCTCTACCATATATTTTGGTGTGTCTATCCCTGTACACTGGTTCGCTCTGTGTTCCTAGAGCCAAGCATATAAGAACTGCAGATGCGGCCTTTTGATCAAAAAGGACCAAAAATCTGAAATACTCTAATGACTGACATACATCAGGCTAGTACGGTGGAACATTTCAGAACACTCCTGAAAAACCACCTTTTTAAATTGGCCTACTTATAGGATTACTTAATGCCCAGTGACGTTGCTTACTTTTATATAATTTGGTATATTTGGTTACATTTTATTCTATGTAATGCTTGTCCTTATATATGACTTTTAACTTTGTCTCATATTTTATGACTATATTGATTTATCTTTACAATCTATGTAAAGCGCTTTGAGCCTGCTCCTCAACATATGAAAGGTGATATATAAATGAAGTTTGTTATTATTATCAAAAATGGATTTCAAACTTTTTCTGGGGCAGCTCCAGAGTTTGCGCATGCAACTTGAAAATGCAAGAAAAGCAAAGTGTTGTCCACTTACCAAAACAACGATGATATCGTAGTAAAGCTGGCTTAACCTCAGATTACACTGAATTGTGAGCAGTGTCCTTTTACCACTCAGTACCATCCGCCCAATGATGGGGGTCAAAGGAAAACACTGATAAGCACAAGAGATACTGCAGCTGAGGGAAATCCAGAGCAACACACACAAAATACTGGAGGAACTCAGCAGGCCAGGCAGCGAGATGAGAGGTCCTCAAACGCCAACGCTTTATCTCTTTCTGCAGGTGCTGCCACCCTTCTAAGTTCTTCCAGCACTTTGTGTGAAAGATGTTGATATGTGTAATGTTCCCACTCAGTGAGTTTATATTTAGACTCCACCAGGCGATCAGGAGAGGGGCACAACAGGAGAGGGTGAGGCACTGAGAGGTCACAGTCTGAGGGGGTCCATCATCAGGGGAGGATGGTGCTGCTCCAGGCACAGTCAGGGCAGGAAGACCCCCCCAACCACCACCGTTCTGACTGTCTGACCATCACTGTCAAAAATTAGCACAATTATAGACAATACCTTGGTGTAGCTCCACACTGCACTAGTAAAATGATGGTGAGTAATTCAAACCAAACCCGAAAGCTGGGACGCCTTTGAAAGGGAATGGGCTTACACTTGTCTCACAAAGTCCCCACGGGTGACAATCACCACCAACATCTCTAGAAAGCAGGACGAGGATTTGTTCAATGGAACTTGCCCAAAACATGATAGTAAATATGTGTTGTGTTTACAGTAAATGTCACTATTCATCATGTCTCACGTATAATGGTAGCTGGATTTAACTCACAGCGAGTGCAATTTATTTTTGTTCCATGATTTATGATATTTGTGAGTTTAATTTCCTCCTTTCATCTGCTCTGTGCTCTGCTTAGTAGATTTATAATCATTCCTGTCTCTGCCACTTTAATTGAACCATAAAATCTCTCAAAGTAAACAAGTTCCTCACAGTGAGGAAAAAGGGAGACTGTAAAAGGGACCTGGTGTTTAAATTCAACTTTAACTTTGACAGACATTGGTGGAGTCATGGGTAGTGAAGAATTTTGTAAGATACAGTACAGTAAAGATCAATCGGAAATTTGGTGAAGAAATGGCAGAATTTAATGCAGACAAGTGTGAGGTGTGGCTCTTTGGGTTGTCAAATGCAAGAGGGAAAATGTACAGTTAATGGTGGGATTCTTAACAGATCTTGGGGTCCAAGTCCACAGCTCACT
Source organism: Hypanus sabinus (assembly GCF_030144855.1). NCBI lineage: Eukaryota > Metazoa > Chordata > Chondrichthyes > Myliobatiformes > Dasyatidae > Hypanus > Hypanus sabinus. Next base: position 28,715,529 of record NC_082718.1, read on the forward strand.
GAAAGTGACCACACAAGTAGTTACAGTGGTAAAGAAGATGTTTAAACATGAGAAGATCAGTAGATGCTGGAAATCCAGAGAAACGCACACAAAAATGCTGGAGGAACTCAGCAGGTCAAGATGTATGGCATATTTACCTTCACTGTTAGGGACATTGAGAATGAGAGTCAGGAAGTCATACTGCAGCTAAATAAAACTTTGGCTAGGCTGCACTTGGAACATTGTGTGCATTGCTGGTGTGCCACCCATTTCAGGAAGGATATTGAGGCTTTGGACAGAGTCACCAGGGTGTTGCCTGGATTAGAGACCATGTGCTATGAGGAGAGGTTGGGCAAACTTAGATTGTTTTTTCTGGAGCGGTGGAGGCTGAAGGGAGGCCTGGCAGAAGTATGTACGACTATGAGACTCACAGATTGGGTAGGCAGTGAAGGTCTTTTGCCAGCCTGGAAATTACAAATACTGGAGAGCAAAGATGACAGAATATGAATGTGCAGGGAATGGAGAGGTATGAATCATGAGCATCCAGATGGGATTAGTTTAATTTGCACTATAATCAGCACAGAAGTCATGAGCATCAGGGCCTGCTCCTGTGCTGTAATGTTCAATGTTCTGGGCAAGAGTTGGCTGAGAGGAAGCAGAGTCCCAGAGAAGAAAACAGGGATAGAGAATGGCGTGGGCACCAAAGTGGTTGAGAAAAGATTAAAGATTAGCTTCATTTGTCATGTGTACTGTGAAGCATCAAAATATACAGTAAAATGTGCCATTAGTCTAAGGATGAGCTGACAGCCGAGTGCAAGTCGCACCAAGCTTCACGGCTGACACAGCGTGCCCACGACTTACCAGTCCTAACCTGTACGTCTTTGGATGTGGAAGGAAGCTGGAGAATTTAGAGGAAACCCATGTAACCACAAGGACAATGTACAACCCCTTACAGACAGCAGAGGGAATTGAACCGGATCGCTGATTACTACCGTTGTACTAGTGTTCCTCTAATCACTACCCAAGAAAGGATACTGGAGGTTTGTGCTGAGAAAGAACACTTATCAGATGGAACTGGGGGAGGGGGGAGTACTGAGAGGAACTGGCAGAGAGCAAAGAGTCTGAGAGAACAAGGGAGGTAAAGTTTAACAAGACAGGTTTATAGCACGAGGTTTGACATAAATGTGGATGTGGAAACATAAAATCAAGTCCAACTGCTTTTAATTTATGATGTTAATGCAGGCACTGAAATGTACCTTTGCAGAGGTAAGTCCTTTACACAGAGAGTGGGGGGTGCCTGAAATGTCCTGCTATTTTGTATTTAATATTTCAGTAACATTTAAATAACAGTGTAAATTTGTTGTCTGTTAGGCATTCTTTATTTGTTTAAGTAATTCATCATGGATTATAAAAATATTTGATTTGCATATGTCAAGATGCTACTGTGTGACACGTGTACACCTTGCTTATTGTAAACACAAGCTAAAACTTGCATCCCTCTGCTCTCTTGTTTTCCTGTGAAGTAGTTGGAAGTTTTGAGGTTACCTGCCAGGGTTGATGGTAGAGGCAGATGCATTAGGGACATTGAGAAACTCTTAGATAGGCACATGGATCACAGAAAACTGGAGGACTGTGTGGGAGAGAAAGGTTAGATAAGTAGGTTAGAAGGTCAGCACAATATTGTGGTCCGAAGGGTCTGTATTGTGCTGCAATAGTCTGTGTTCTGTGTTTTAAACTGAAGTCAGGAATTGTTGTCCTGCGGTAAAGAAGTGTCCCAGGGTGGGGATGTGCTGTTTCTACCTGCAACAGGCAACGTTGGGATGTTGACATTGTCTGTATCAACAACCCTTAAGCAGTCAGGTCTCATCGCCTGCCTCAGGCTACTTTATGACAGTGACACCCGGTTTCTCAGGATGCGCTGCACAGTGCCAGGGGAAGCAAAGGGAGCCCTTTCACCACAGAGGAGAGGCAGGTCGCTGAGGGGAATTTCACTACCGACTGACAGACTGGCTACATTCTGGGATTTTGTTCCTTTCGATCCAGCACACCCAAACGACTGGAGGAACTCAGCAGGTCGGGCAGCATCTATGAAGAGGAACAGATAGTTGATATTTTGGGCTGAGACCCTTCCTCAGGACAGAAAGGAAGGAAGGAGAAGCCAGAATAAAAAGTAGAGGGTGTGCTATTATGTGTGCATAAACAAGAACTTCAGTTCCCAATGGGCAATGTGGGCGATCCACCTGGAACCAGACGCTTGGGTGGTGAGCTGGTCACACGCGCTTAGTGTTGACCAGTAACTTGGTAATAAAATGTTCTGAGCATAAACCCACACCAAGTTTGCCTTTACTAAGAACAAACGTAACACAGTGTCAGAAGTCAGTGTGAGGTCTAAACATGGAGAGTAAATGAGTACTGTGTGCATCTGAGAAAGAGACACCCGGTTCCAACCGAAAGAAGCTGCCGGCTGGAGAACACATTGTGTCCCGAAGTTAAGTCACTGAATTCACCAAGAAATTCAGGTGAGAGGCCAAGAGTTCCCGTCATGGTTAACCTAAGTCCTCCCTCGCCTACGCTGTTTACCGTAAATAGTTTGTGGAGCTTCATATGATGGGCTCAGAGGAAGATTGCTGTGTGAAAAAGATTTGACGCTGGAAAAGACTGTGGATATGTGTAGGGCAGCAGGAACCCAACAAACACAAGCTAAGGAGCTATACAGGGCAAACACAACAGTGCACGCTGTAAAAACAGGAGCAGCGCATAAGGCGTTTCCAAGCGCAGCAGCAAAGAAAGGCTCAAACAGCTGATGCAGCAAATGTAGGGATAGTCACACTCCAAAGACGTGTTCCGCTAATGGGAAGTCCTACAATAATTGTGGAAAGAAAAGCCATTTTGCAAAATGCTGCAGAACTGCGGCTACCAAGAGAAAGGTGCAAATAGTTGATGAGGAAATGGAGGAATCTTTGTGGCTCTCTACAGGCTGCTGGTGCTGGTAAAGCAGAATGGATTGTTCCAGTGACTGTGAATGCAACAGTAATTCCATTCAACTGATGCTGAAGCCCATGTAAACCTGTTTCCATGAATGATTACAAGACTCTTATATTAAAGAGCAATACTTGTCCAGTGAAGTTGAAAGTATTAGGCAAGACTGCAGAGGACATTCCAGTAAAAGGACCTTCAAGCACAAGTGCAGCACCTAAAGGCACTGCTACTGACTGTAGCAAAATGAATACAGCCAATAATAGGTCTGAGTGTATGTGAAAAGCTCAGCCTGGTGAAAAGAGTTTCATAATGTCTTCACAGACCAAAGATGACCACACTTCACTCATGGAAGAGTATGCAGATAGCTTTGAGGGGCTCGGATGCTTACTGGTGTACACAAAATTCATGTAGATAAGACAGTAGCCCCTCTATACAGTAAAGTGCTGTTTGCACTTATAGACAAACTTAAACGAAAGCTAGCACGCATGGAACGGATAAATATCATTCAGAAAACTGTACAGACTGGGTGAACTCACTGGTCATTGTGCAAAAGAGAAGTGGAGCATTGCGGATATATCAAGACCCAAGAGATCTCAATAAAGCCATCAACAAAGAGCATTTTAAATTGCCAACACGGGAGATCATGACCCAATTTGCAAGTGCGAGGCGGTTGACCAAGCTCGGTGCATCCTCTAGGTTTTGGCAGATGGAGTTTGACAAGGCAAGTTCAAGCCTGAGTACCTTTAACACACCGCAGGGAAGATATTGCTTTCTTTGGCTATTGTGTGGGATTCTGTCTACACCGGAAGTCTACCATAAAAACATCTACATGATCTTTGAGGGCATGCTGGGTATTGAGACTATGATGGATGATATCATCATCGGGGGGTCCACCGTGGATGAACATGATACACGACTGAGACAAGTTCTTGACATGACATGGATTGTTAATTTGAAATTAAATAAAGAGAAATGTCAGTTTGGTGTTAAGACACTGATTTTCATAAGAGACATCGTATCTGAAGAGGGAGTGAAGCCTGATTCAAGAAAGAAAGAATTCCAACAGATTTGTCAGGCATGATTTATCCTTCCGAAAACCATGCTATGGCCTATTTTGTCATGTGACTCCAAATACCATGAAACTTCATCCTTAATAATAGACTCCAATATCTGTCCAAAGGAAATTATAAATCAATGTCTGTCCACCAGGATAATTGGTTTATAATTTCCTTTCTACTGCTTCCCTCCCTTATAAAAGAGTGGAGTGATCTTTGAAATTTTCCAGATCTCAGGAACCATTCCAGATTTTAGTGATTCTTGAAAGATCACCACTAATGCATCCACAATCTCGTCAGCCACCTGTTTCAGAATCTGGGGTGTAGTCCATCTAGTCCAGTTGACTTATCTGCCTTCAGACGTTTCCGTTTCCCAAGAATTTGCTACTTACTAGTAGCAATAATCCTCATTCCTAATCCCTGACGCTTACATTTCTAAAATTCTACTACTGTATTCTACAGTGAAGACTGACTCAAAATGTTTATGAAGCTCCTCCTCCAGTTCCTTGTCCCCATTACTACCTCTCCATTGTCATTTTCAAATGGTCCAATATCCACTCTCATTTCTTTTACTCTTTATATATCAAAAAAATATATACTTTTTGTATCTGCTTACTCTATGTATTATTGGCTAGCTTACCACCAAATATCATTTTTTCTCTTTATGGCATTTTGGTTGAATTCTATTTGTTTTTACAAGCTTCCCAATCCTCTACCTTCCTATTAACTTTTGCTATATTGTATGCCCTTTCTTCTGCTTTAATGTTGTCTTGGGCGTCCCTTGTCAGCCATGGTTTCCTCATTCTCATGTTAGAATACTTAATCTTTGGAATATGCTTTCCTGCACCTTCCAAATTTCCTCCAGAAATGCCAATGCTTACTGTTTTGCCATCATCCCTTCTTGTGCCCCCTTTCCAATCAACTTTGGCCAGCTCTTCTCCCATGCCCCTGTACTTTCCTTTATTCCACTGTAATACTGATATATCCACTATTAGTTTCTCCTTCTCATATCGCAGGGTGGATTCTATCATATTGTGATCACTGCCTCCTAAGGGTTCCTTTACTTTGAGCTTCCTAATCAAATCTGGTTCATTACATTGCATCCAATCCAGAATTGCCATTACTCTAGTGGGCTTAACCACAAGCTGTTCTAAAAAGGCATCTTGTAGGCATTCTACAAATTCATTCTCTTGGGATCCAGCGCCAACCGGATTTTCCCAACCTTTCTGAATATTGAAATCACCTATTGTTTAATGCCTTTTTTATATGCCTTTTCTATCTCCTGTTGTAATTTGTAGCCCACATCCTGGTTACTGTTTGAGACCTGTCTATAATTCTCATCAGGGTCTGTTTACACTTTTAGTTTGTTAACTCTACCCACAAGTAGTCTTTATCTTCCAATCCTATGTCATCTCTTTCTAAAGATTTGATTTCATCTTTGTTTTAACAACAAAGACATCCTACCCCCACTGCCTACCTGCCTATCCTTACGATACAACGTGTATCCTTGGATGTTAAACTCTCAACTATGACCTTTCCGCCATGACTCATGTCCACAATATCATACCTGCTAATCTCTGACTGTGCTAAAACATCATCTACCTTATTCAGTATACTGCATGCATTCAAATAAAACACCTTTAGTCTTGTATTCATTACCCTTTCTGATTTTGTTCCCACATTACACCTCAACTCATCCTACTGACTGCAATTTTGTGCTATTATCTGCCTGTCCTCCCTAATAGTCTCCCTACACACTGCCTCTGCTTGTAAACCAACTGCTCCATCCTCAGTCCTGTTGCTCCTGTTCCCAATCCACTGTCAAACTAGTTTAAACCTTCCCCCACAGCTCCAGCAAAACTGGCTGCAAGTACATTTGTCCCCTTTGGGTTCAAGTGTAACCCATGCTTTTTGTACAGGTTATATCTTCCCCGGAAGATATTCCAATGATCTGGAATTTTGAACCTCTGCCCCCTACACCAATTCCTTAGCCACACGTTCATCTGTCAAATCATCCTATTCTTGCCCTCACTGGCAAAGGCAGCCATGCAGAAATTCCTACCCTGGAGGTCCTTCTTTTCAGCTTTCTGTCTATCTCCCTAAATTCTTCCTTCAGGATCTCCTTCCTTTTCCTGCCTTTGTTGTTGGTTCTAATATGTGCATGACTTCCGCCTGTTCATCCTTTCCCTTTAGAATGCTGTGGACCCAAACCCCCTGACCCTGGCACCTTGGAGGCGACATACGATCCAGGCGTCGCTTTCACATCCACAGAACCTACTTTCTGCTCTTCTAATTATTGACTATCCCATCACTACCGCTCTCCTGTTCTCCCCCCTTTCCTTTAGAGCTACAGAACCTGACTCAGTGCCAGAGGCCTGATCACAGTGGCTTCCCTTGGTAGGCACCCCCTGGATGGTATTCAAAGCAGTATACTTGTTGCTGAGGGGAACGGTCACAGGGGTACTCTGCATTGGCTGCCCATTCCTTTTTCCTCTCCCGGCCGTCACCAAATTATCTGCCTCCCAGAGGTTCCTATCTATCAGCTCCTCTTTTCCCTGTATGAGCTGAAGGTCATCGAGCTGCAGCTCCCATTCCTTAACATGGACCCGGAGGAACTGCAACTTGATGCACTTTGTATAGATGTAGTTATCGTGGACACTGGAGGTCTCCCAGATTTCCCACATCTCACACAAGGAACCTACCACTACCTCCACATCCATTCTCAGCAGACTAGCTATGTACTAACCAAAATGAAACTGACTAGAAACCTTCTTATTTACTTATTCAGAACCTCCACCTGTGCTTGCCCTAAGCGTGTTCTTGCCCAACCCTGTTCAGCCGAAGCTGGACCACTCTAACACTGCACCACTCACACAATGGCCGCTCCTACAATGGCCACTCTGCTCACACCTCCTTTCTTTTTATTGGTCCTGTGCTGATCGCCGCTGAAAAGCAGGACTTTTTAAACCTCATGCTGCGTCACCAACGAACAAGCTCTCACACTGATTTCAGCCCGTGGTTCTGGGGACTTCATCAACAACGTTTGCTGTACCAAGTTACGGGAGAGAATCCGTGGTTTCATTCCCGTGCCAGTGAGCAGTGGAGCAAGTGCAGTGGATGTTCAGTGTTGCAACCAGTCTCTTGCACACCTCCATGAATGAAGCTAGTATCTCGCCTGCCCTGGTGAATGAGGCCAGTCTCTCGCAGGCCCTGGTGAACGAGGCTGGTCTCTCGCAGGCCCTGGTGAACGAGGCCAGTCTCGCATGCACTGGTGAATGAGGCCAGTCTCCCGCATGCCCTGGTGAACGATGACTGTGTGAGCATCATTAACAGTGGGGAAACATCGATCTGGGGCTGTGACTCTGATCACCTCCACTTTCTGTGGGGTAGGGACACACACAGAGTTTGCGAGCTGTGCAGGGCAGTTCCTTCAATATGATGGCATTGTTAGACTGTATAATTGTTATTTTCTTTGTAGTCTAACAACTAATCCCCTGCTTGTACTTTATATGACTGCTTCTATATGTGGAACTGTTTAGTATGTTTCCTAATGGACACACCATCTCTGTTGTTCAATGTGTCTGCTTAACGGTTATGATTCTGGAATGTTCTTCAGTGTCGCATTATTCTTCTTCCTCACTCTTCTTCTTCAGAAAGCTGAAACAGGCCAAACTCCCACAAAAGCTGTTGCTTAGCTTCTACAGAAGCACAACTGAAATCATCCTGACCAACAGTGCCACAGTGTGTTCAAGTTGAATCCTTGTGGGTGCATGTGTGTGCTCAGAGTTTCAGTCATTGTTCTATGGGAGTGGTGTGTGGAGGCCACAGCAGTAGGGGGAGATGCCACTGTCCGTGTGGGCTATAAGCAGGTGGCCCTCAACCTACAGAAAATCCTCTCCAGGTCTGTGCTGAAAACATTGAGCAAAGTGCACTCTGTGCAGGGGGAACTCACCAGGTCAGGTAGCATCTGTGGAGGGGAGTAAGCAGTTGACATTCAGTCCTGGTGAAGGGTCTTAGCCCAATAGGCTGACTCTCCATTTCCCTCCATAGATGCTGCCTGTCCTGTTGAGATCCTCAAGCATTTTGTGTGTATTGCCACATTCCCTGGAGCATGGTTAATTGGCCCTGTGGCCACAGTCACTCTGAGAGCATCCCTGAACCTGCGACCTCCACCTCCAGTGCACATGGGGACGTGGAAATACCACCCACAGGTTTCCTCCCAAGAAGCACGTAGTCCTGACTGTGAAATACATCGCAGGTCTTTCCTTTCATGATCTAAACCCAAGAACCTCCTCCCCAGTAGCATCAGAAGGACTGCAGCAGCTCCAGCAGGTGTTCACCTCTCCATCCTTAAGGGCAAAGAGGGGTGAGTGGGCAGTAATTGGTAGTCTTTGACAATGATGTCCAGGTACCAATAAATTGAAACAAATTATTCAGGGTGCCCTTCGAGCACACCAGTGAAATGCAGGTCTTCTCTCTACCCTGGCCCCAGGGTGAAGGAGCAAGTACCAGCCTGTGTTCTGGCCCCTGTCCGCTGGAAGTCGCATGACTGGAAATGTTCATGTTAAAATTAGCAACAAAAAACAAGCATTAAATTAAAGATAGAAAAATCTGTGGCGTCTCCGTACTCATGACAATTTAGTCTCAAATGCTTCATTCGTTAGGATCTTCACTGATTTATGCTTAGAAATGTCTGACTAGGTTAGCAGTCTTGTCTACCTGGGCACTGCAGCCATCAATTATTCTTGGTGGTTGATGAGAGATAATGGAAGTGGGGATGTGGTGAATCCCACATCAAGATGTGGAGCACTAGTGCCCGTCCTTACATCAAGAACCCGTTCCGCTGTTATTATAGGATGCAATGAAGACATTTGAAAATGTTCTATAAATATGCATTTCCCAAATGTCTGCTCTGACATCTGCCTTGGTTAACCACGGAAAGTGCTCGGGCAGGGAAACTGATCGTCAGTCATATTCCTGGAGGACTCGTCACAACAGCTGGGCTGGAAGGGTGTGCTCCTTTAATAACAGTTCCTGAACACATGCTACCTCCTTTAGAACATAGAATATAGAACATGGAACATAGAACAGTACAGTCCCCACTGGCCCAAAATGTTGTGCTGACCTTCTAACCTACTTCATGATTGATCTAGTGCTTGCTTCTGACATAATCTTCCATTTTTCTCCGATCCAAGTGTCTAACTAAGAGATTCTTAAATGTACCTTAATGCATCTTTGTCCACCACCACCTCGGGCAATGTCTCCACTCCCTGTAAAAAACTTGACATCATTGCTATACTTCCCTCCTATATCCTTAAAGTTATACGCCCTCATATTAGTCGTTTCTGCCCTGGGAAAATGCCTCTAGCTGTCCACTTCAGCCATATCTCATATCATTTTGTACATCAGACACAACTGGTTGTAGATGCTGGATCTGGAGTATGTTGCAGGAACTTGGAGCATCCAGTATCATCTGTGGAGGCAGAAAGATGGCCATTGTTTGGGGTCAAGACCCTGTGTCAGGACCTCAAACGATGACCATTACGCTTCCTGCACAGGTGCTGCCTAGCATGCCAACTTCCCTCGGTGTCTTTCAACTGGTTGGGACATGAGGTGTCTGGGACCTGTGTAACTTCATTTCCAAAGGCACTGGTTTTATCCACACGGTTCCTTCACTGATTCCAGCTAAATCTGATCATGGTGTAATGAGGCCTTTAGGAAAACTGAGCAAAAAATGATCAGAACTTTGTGTGGAAGTGACGTGGTTCAGTAAAAACCTAGGACCTTCAAATGAAAATGTTGAAGGTATAAGAGAAGACAGAAGAGAAGAAGATAAGACATGAGACAAGACATGGCAGTGGAGAGCATATAAAGAAATAACGCCTAACCTGTAAGGAGAAGAATCATTGAAGGCACAGATTCCAAAGGAGCTGTAGCGCTCCATGACCCTGATCTGCATTTGTGGTTCCTCCACAGCTGTTGGCAGAGGTGAATTATTATGATGACAGAAGTCTGAGAAGGCCTGTGTATTGCAGGTTGTTTGAGGTTAGTCATAGAGTGGGACAGCGCAGAAACAGGCCCTTTGGCCCTATTAGCTCGTGCCGAATACAGCATCCTCCCTGCTAGTCCCAGTTGCCTGTGTTTGGACCATAACCCTCCAAGACCCTCCCCGTCTTCCCTATCCAAAAACCTCTTAAACATTGGAATTGTAACCACCTTGACAACTTCCTCTGACAGCTCATTCTAGGTACTCACTACCCTCTCAGGTCTCTTTTACATCTCTTCCCTTGTAGCTGTCCCCTCTACTTTTGGGGAAAGTGTATGACCATCCACCTTATCTATAGCACTCATGATAGACAATAGACAATAGACAATAGGTGCAGAAGTAGACCATTCGGCCCCTCGAGTCTGCACCGCCATTCTGAGATCATGGCTGATCATTCACTATCAATACCCAGTCCCTGCCTTGTCCCCATATCCCTTGATTCCCCTATCCATCAGATATCTATCCAGCTCCTTCTTGAAAGCATCCAGAGAATTGGCCTCCACCGTCTTCCGAGGCAGTGCATTCCACACCTTCACAACTCTCTGGGAGAAGAAGTTCTTCCTCAACTCTGTTTTAAATAACTGACCTCTTATTCTCAATCCATGCCCTCTGGTACTGGACTCTCCCAACATCTGGAACATATTTCCTGCCTCAATCCTATCAAATCCTTTAATTATCTTAAACGTTTCAATCAGATCCCCTCTCAATCTCCTCAATTCCAGTGTGTACAAGCCCAATCTCTCTAATCTCTCTGCGTAAGACAGCCCTGCCATCCCAGGAATCATCCTAGTGCATCTACGCTGCACTTCCTCAATTGCCAGAATGTCCTTCCTTAAACCTGGAGACTAAAACTGTACACAATATTCCAGGTGTGGTCTCACCAGGGCCCTGTACAAATGCAAAAGGACATCCTTGCTCTTGTACTCAATTCCCCTTGTAATAAAGGCCAACATTCCATTTGCCTTCTTCACTGCCTGTTGCACTTGCTCATTCACCTTCATTGACTGATGAACTAGGACTCCTAGGTCTCTTTGCATTTCTCCCTTACCTAACTCTACACCGTTCAGACAATACTCTGCCCTCTTGTTCCTGCTTCCAAAGTGGATAACTTCACATTTATTCACATTGAATGACATCTGCCAAGTATCTGCCCACTCACACAGCCTATCCAAGTCTCCCTGTATTCTCCTAACATCCTCTTCGCATGTCACACTGCCACCCAGTTTAGTATCATCAGCAAACTTGCTGATATAGTTTTCAATGTCCTCATCTAAATCGTTGACATAAATCATAAAGAGCTGTGGTCCCAATACAGAGCCCTGTGGTACCCCACTAGTCACCTCCAGCCAGTCCGAGAAACACCCATTCACTGCTACCCTTTGCTTTCTATCTGCCAACCAGTTTTCTATCCATGTTGAAACCCTGCCCCCAATGCCATGAGCATTATAAATTATATATATAATAAAATTATAATATATATATAAAATTATAATATATATATATATATAATAAAATTATAACATATATATATTATAACATTTATAAAAATATTATAAATTTTTATGAGGTCACCTCTCATAGAGTGAAGATCCAGTATGGTCAACCTTCCCCTATACCTCAGTTCCTTGGGACAAATCTCTTCTGCACCATCTCCTGTTTGACAATGTCTTTCCTAGTTTGAGTCTCTTAAGGACAAGACGGGAGACTGTATAATAGGAATATGTAGATGGTTGAGGAATTAAACAATTTCTTTGTCTCACTTTCATAAAAGCAGACATCCAAGGGCCCAACAGGAATGCTAGAGAAGTGTGTGTGTGTGTGTGTGTGTGTGTGTGTGTGTGTGTGTGTGTGTGTGTGTGTGTGTGTGTGTGTGTGTGTGTGTGTGTGTGTGTGTGTGTGTGGGGATGTCCACATGTCTCCGTGAGAGTGGAGGTTGGGTGATGAGTGATTTCTCAGAATGTTTTATCCTGTAGTTGATACTCGGAATCGGAGTGGGGATCACCTTATCATTGCGCTGACAGAGGTTAGGGTTTGGTGAGAATTCTAGACAGGATACCACAGCCTCTTTGTTCTGTGTCTCTAGGTAACCTTTCTGACCCTCTGACAAGTATTTTGAAAGGAAATCCCAGGAGAGGCAGTAGCATCAAATGCTCTTCGTACATTTTCTGGTTAATTTCAGATTTTTTCACTACCATCCATCCACAGCACGACAACTTCCTCGTTAGGATGTAACCTCAAGCTGTCAACCTGCTGGAGTTAATCAGGACCCATATGTTTTTTTTAAGAACCTTACAGACAACCAATCTCCCCTCCTCTAATCTTCTCCCTGGCCCTTTTCCTGATTCTCCACATTTCCTCTTGCTCCAACTTTAAAGATAAATTAATTCCTGATGGATGTGATGGTCGGACTGAAAAGTTGTGTCACACAGATCAGGGAGGTCCTTGTTGGTATGCACTCTATTATTAGATAATTAAGTTAAGGGATTAGTCCCAAAAATATGGACTTGAGCAGAAAGATTTTGTGGTCAAAATTCTTCTTTGTCACTATTGCACTGTGGGAGTATTGTCAGCCTTGGCACTAATCCTGCTGTCTGCTCACAAAACAAACATTGCTGTTCAGAGGAACTCCAAAGAGTCAGCAACAGCAAGGAGAGAGAGCCTCGCAAAGATGAAAGGGCAGGTGAGAGAAGAATAGTGAAAAGCATGAATTTAAATCTGGGTTCCATGGAGGGAAGAGCCATCTGTTGGGCTGCAGGATCCGAAGGTCTTCCGACACGTCAATTATTTTCTGAATACAGAACACAGCCGCAGAGCGGTACAGCACAGGAACAGGCCCATCGGCCTGCAACGTCTGCTCCGAACACGATGCCAAATTAAATTAATTCTCTTCTGCCTGTTCCTCCTTCCCCTGCGTATTCATTAGTCCGACTAACAGCCTTTGCAATGATCTCTGCAAACACTCCTAGCAGTCTGCTGTAGGCTCCCGCCTCTCTCAGTCTTTAAGAAAACACCTGTCACACACTTCTTTCAAACTTCCCCTTTCAATCTAAATGCACATTCTCTAGTGCTTGACATTTTGACCCAGGGAAAAAGTCATTAATATTTGATCACAAGATTCCTATTATTCAGATGGAATGCAGGCTTTAACTCACAGCGAACGAGGAGGGATTGTGGAGGTTCCTGACCGAATCAGTATATGAAACTTTCCCGATTGTTTTACATGCCGTGTGTGGGTTTTAAAGCAGCTTGTTGGAGGTAAATTGGGAATTAGTATATTTAGTGCTTTCACCATCAACTTATGTCATACTTTTATGCACAGCTGATTATCTCTTGGGACTTTCTCAGGAAAAGGTTGACAAGAAATGACTGGGTTGTGACTCTCCGGGTTATCAAATGTCCCACCATGTTCACTCTGGATTTTAATTGTCAGCCCAATGCTTGGTCCCTCATTGGGAGCAACGTTTCTGCTAAATGAAAACTGGCAATTTGATTTATGTATCGAGATTCAGTGAAAAGTTTGCTTGCCTATTGTTCATAGAGATGAAGTCAGTACAACAGTGAATTGACATAGAGTAAATGAAAGTAATAACAGAATGTGGAATAAAATGTTATAGAGAAAGTGCAGTGCAGGTAGACAGTGAGGCACAACGTCATAAGGAGGCAGATTGTGAAGTCACATGCTACCACACTGACTCCGTGGCCCAGGTCAGGCTGGAGGAACTGAGCAGCTGAGTGGGATCTGTGGAAAGGAAGGGCGTTGCCATTTCAGGTCAAAAGACCAGGAGTGATACAGGAGCCCTGACGCGGGGTTTCAGCCTGAGACGTTGTCAGCTCCTGTCCTCCTACAGGTGCTGTTCAACCCGCTAAGTCCCTACACCAGACTGTTTGTTGCCGCAGTTTCCAGCATTTGGAAACTCGTGTGCTTCTATGCCTGGATCCTTGTCAGAGCAACAAGTGCCCACACTGCCCAAATCCAAAGACCACAGGAAGGAAGAAGGAACCTTCTGCTTTGTGTACCATAGTCCTTGTGTTGATGGCCGCTGTTCCAGTCACATCTCCTGAAGGCTGCATTATTTCATACTGAGGCCTGCAAGAGTGCAAGAACTTTCACTGAAGTTTAGTAACCACGTGTTTACTGTAAAGGTAGATGGTTTATAGATCTGTGATGATGACAAATGTTGCAAGCGTTTTTGGAAATTACTTTCACAAGTTAAGTTAAATCTTCTTGCTGGTGATTTTATTTAGCTGCAGCAATGTGCTGTTACAACTAGATGTAATGTCGCTTCCAGAGAAAACAGGATCTTTTACAATATAATAGAAAAGACAGCACTGGAACGGGCCTTTTAGCCCACAATGTTGTGCTGTTTATCGTGTTTCTCTGACAGTCTTCAGTGGAGCTGAAACATAAGTTCCAAATTTAACTTAAAATCTAAAGATAGTTAACACTGAAAATCTGAAATAGAAACCAAAGATTTTGGAACCTATTGGCAGGTTAGTGGGATCTGTGCAAAGTGAAGCAGCGTTAACATTCCGGTTGAAGATGTATCTTCACTTTTCAAACTCTGCTTCTCTCTCTGCAGAGGCGGACATGAATCCGAAACAGAAACAGAAACAGGGCGTCGGGACAAGAGGCGGGTCGGTCCAGTTCTGCTCTCTCTATGCGACATTTACTCAGCTCTGCTCTGAACTCCGGCTGCTCCGAGCTCCGTCTATGAACTCACTTTTGTTCTGAATGCTATTTGCTTCCCTTGTGTTGTTGGCATGACATTTCCCCCCCCCTCTCTGCGCATTGAGTGTTTGACATTCTTTTTTTTAATGGGTTCTTTTGGGTTTCTTTGTTCTCTGGCTGTCTGTAAGGAGACGAATCTCAAGGATGTATAATGTTTTCATACTTCGATAATAAATGTACTTCGATCTTTTGAACTTTGAGATAAAATATCTCCAAAACTTGGCCAAAGCCATCACAGGACCTTGATTCTCAGTCCTATTCTTCCTCCAAGCTGCTTTCTCCCATTACAAAATTCGGGGCTTTAAAACCACGTTATATACTGTACGAAGTTAATTCAAAGTAATGTTGTAGAGTTTTATGCAACTAAATGTAGAGATGCTGGATTCTTTCCAGTTTCATTTGGATTCTTCTCGTCACACTGGTATGAGTCGAACCTACTCACACTCAACCATTCAGGAACAGCTTCTTCGCCTCCATGATCACATTTCTAGATGAACACCAGAACACCATCTCCATTTTCCTTTTTTGTGCTTCTTATCTTGTGACTTGTAGTAATTGTATGACTTTGCATTGTACTGCTGCTGCAAAATGATAGATTTCACACTGTATAAAATGCAGGAGGAACTCAGCAGGTGTAGCAGCATCTATGGAAGTGAATAAACAGTTGAGTCGTGATGAAGGGTCTCAGCGCAAAAATTGACTGTTTATTCATTTACAGGGATGCTGCCTGACCTACTGAGATCCCCCTTGCATTTTGTGCATGTTACTCTGAATATTCAGGATCTGCAGAACCTCTTGTGTTTAAAACTTTCAAAGCATAGTACTTGGTGATCTGATTCTGATTCTGGTCTGAAAACGTAAAGGACAGCAATATTATATACAACACACTCAAAATGCTGGTGGAACTCAGTGGGTCCCCAGCATGTTGTGTGTGTGGCTTTGGATTTGCAGCATCTGCTGCCTTTCTTGCTTTAGCAATGTTACATGGATCGGTCTTGATAAACTGCCTGCCTCCGTCATTAAGGCTGTGCAATGCAGATCTTTGTGCTTGCTCTGCTGGTCAGGAGGCGGAAGCACAGAACTGAGTGTTAACCAGAACCGCACAAAAAATTTACATGTTGTTTTGCGTTGGGCTCGTAGACCTCAGCTGTCAGGAGAGCAACATCTGGGGTTACCCTTGGCACCTTCTCCTGAGCACCAGACTTGGGTGTTCCCACTCACTGTGTATCGAATCGGTGATTGATCACACTCTCTCTCTAGAGTTTGACCTGCAGGGCAGTGGTTTGATGCAATAACATTAATATTTATTTCCTGACTAATAACACATTTATTTTTCATTTTTCTATTGCACTTTCATAAAGACCAGGCAGATCTGCAACACTTCTGGGAACTGTCAAACACTGTAGAACTATAAATATTAAATAACATCCTGTGGCAGAACAAATGTAGAGTTTGTTTTAAAAGGGTGAGGACCATAATCCACAGACCCAGTGGGACTGACTGATCCTGGTTACTGTGATGTGTTGAAGCACGTGTCAACGTCGTCAGGGCCAGTTATTCTGTCCGTGGTAATTACCATGGTCTGTAGCAGAGGACAATGGTTAATGCCACTGCAGTGTGATTTACGCTTTTGATTATCTGAGTTAATAAAGTGGGTTTGAACTTAATTCCTGCTGGGACAGAGTCAGAGGGAATGGTGCCCCTCTCTGGAATAACTACTAGGAAGGATGAGGATGGTTTACAGGTCTGACCATGTTAACGTGTCATTTCTCAGCCAGACCTGAATTCCACAATAGTAATGAATATCACAAAAAGACAGGCATAGTGGATAAGGGCTGGGAATTTGCAGGTTTTTGTCAGGAGTTCCACACAGAATACAGAAAGCTATGAGAAGGATAAATATGTTAGAGACAGGAACATTGTCTGCACTGGTATGTGAGACTAGAACTAGGGGACATAGCCTTAAGACTCGGGGTAATAGATTCAGGACTGGGATGAGGAGGAACTGCTTTACTCAGAGAACCGTGTATCTGTGGAATTAAATCCCCAGGGAAGCAGTAGATGCTTTCTCATTGAGTTGGATTTTCAACATAACGGGGGAATTAAGATATGGTGAAAAGGCAGCAGAGTCTGCGGACAGATCAGCCATGACTGTATTGAATGGCAAAGTAATCTCAACAAGCCAGATGGTTGACCCCTGCTCCTATTTTTTATGTTCATATATGTTCTTGTGTTTTTATACCAGCTTGTATCCAACCAAGTGTCACAATGAACAACAGGAAAACTAAGGCTATGTCCACACTAGACCGAATAATTTTGAAAATGCCAGTTTCACATAATAATGATAGGCGTCCACATTAGGCATTTTAAAAACTATCTCTGTCCACATTAAAATGGATACTTTGGCGAACCTCCTCCTACTGCGCAGGCGCAGGACACATCTACCGAAAATGAGTGACGTGTTCAGTGTCGAATCTCGCCGTGAAAGACTTGGTGCGCATTTGTTCAGTTACAGACTAGAAAAACTTAAACGACAGACAGCTGTTGGCTCTCGCGCAGGAGGACTTAAAAGTAAAAAAAAAACAAATACTGGAGCGTATGGAGGCAACCGACGGGGAGTTCACGGACAATGTGACCCGGCTGACAATGAACATTGAAAAACTGACTAAATCTGTTGCATTAATAAAGCCCCTTGTAAAATGTATAAAACATGTCTGCATCAGTATTATCTTGTATTTCCATACAATGTTACATTAGGCTGTTACATACCTATTGTCTGAGAAGTACCTGCATAAATAGGTAAATCACCTTCATACCAGCAAGGACAGAAAACAGGGCAAAGTGAGTTATTTTATTTATTCAGTAAGTTATGGGTCAAAGTATTTGGTGAGTACATTTTCTAACTCTTCTGGCTTCAGTCTTATTGCCGTCTGTTCTGAAATTGTTAGGTTGCGTTCATGAAAACAATGAAATGGTGCGCTGCCATCACCATCTGTTCCAGCACGTCATGACAGCGTTTTTAGATTTCTCCAGTTACCCCGTCCACACTGCTCTGCCCAAACGGCATTTTCAAAATTACACACTCTGGAGAGCGTTTCTAAGAATCTCCATTTTCGGGGGGTAAAAACACCGTTTTAGTGTAGATGGAGGGTAAAAACAAAGAGAAAAAGCTTTGGTTATGGATTTATCCAATGTAGTGTGGACATAGCCTAAAATGAATTGCTTGTAATGGGATGCACTGTTCCATGTTCTCTGTTCTGTGTTCCATGTACCTGTAATCTATTCTATGTAACAAAAGTGGATTTTAAATTGATTTCAGGCTGGGGTAACAAATCCACACACATATTTTACAATCTTTTGGGGCTTCTCAGTATTGAAATTTGTTGATGGACGTTTAACATTCCAGCAGCCCTGAGAGCTCAGAGGTTAATCTGATCATTCCAAAGATGTATCAAGAGTTAATCCTGCAGGAAATTTCACATCCGTTGACTGAGACTTTCTTCAGAAGTGATGCAGCCATCTTTACTTAATTGTTGCTGACATCAATTTTAACCTGGTTCTGATTTGGAATCACCACAGCAGGATTAAAACAAGACAATTACAAAAGACTCTTACAATTACAATCTCTTCTAGCCTGCAGACAGGACACGAGAGTTTAGTGTTACAATTCCTCCAAACTGATTCATAACCAGAATTAATATCATGCAGCGCTGGTCTGAAAACGTGCAATTAAACGATAAAAAATAAACTGGTGGATTGTAATATGAAATGGAAAACACATTGAGGTAACTCCAAACACAAGGTTATTCTGCAGATGCTGGAAATCCCGAAATTGAATTGTGCGGTATGGTGAAGTAGCTCTGAGGAGACTTAGAGCTGCAGATGCTGGAAATGAGAACAAAGTAACGGAAGCTCTTAGAGATACCCGACAGGCCAGCCAGATGAAAACACTGCAGATGCTGGAGATCCGAAGTGAATAACAATCTGAATGAAGTGACAAACTGTTGCTCTTTCTACATAATAACCAAATATGAACTAAGTTACCAAAGTGCAGATGCTGGAACTGCGAATAAAACAAAAACTGCAAATACTGGAAATCTGAACTAAGTAAGGGAAAAATGGTAGAAATAATCAACATTTCAGGCAGAACGTGTAGTGAGAACAAGAGTTACCAGAAGCCTGAGATCCCTCACCTGCAGGTTCAGGAGGAGTTATTACCCCTCAATCATCAGGCTCTTGAAGTAGTATGGATAACCTCACTCACAACTCTGGACTCACTCTTTACTACTCATGCTCTCAGTATTACATGTATTTGCATAGTTTGTCTTTGTTTGCATGTTGTTTGTTCGACTTTGTATTTTTCTTACAAATGTCTGCAAGAAAATGAATCTGCTATATGGTAACCTACGTTCAGTGGCCACTTTATTAGGCACACCTCTGCTCCTGCTCATCAATGCAAATATCGAATCAGCCAATCATGTGGCAGCAACTCAATGCATAAAAGCAAGCAGGCATGGTCAAGAGGTTCAGTTGTCGTTCAGCCAAAACATCAGAATGGGGAAGAAATGAGAACTAAGTGACTTTAACTGTGGAATGATTGTCGGTGCCAGATGCCATGGTTTGAGTACCTCCTGGGATTTTCACACACAACAGGCTCTAGAGTTTACAAAGAATGGTGTGAAAAACAGAAGTATTCAGTGTGCGGCAGTTCTGTGGGTGAAAGCACCTTGTTAATGAGAGAGGTCAGAGGAGAAAGGCCAGACTGCTTCAAGCTGACAGGAAGGCAACAAATATCCATGTGCTGTGCAGAAGCACACCTCCGAATGCACAACATGTCAGACCTCGAGGTGGACAGGCCACAGAAGCAGATATCCATGAACATTCAGCAGATCACTAAAACACTGTACAGGACCTTGGCCCATTATGTTGTGCCATCCTTTTGCCATAAGATATAGGAGCAGAATGAGACCATTCAGCCCATGAAGTCTGCTCTGCCATTCCATCATGGCTGATTTATTATTCATCTCAACCCCATCCTCCTGCCTTCTCCCTGTATCTTTGACACCATGATTAATCAGGAACTTATTAATCTTCACTTTAAATATAGTTAATTACCTGGCCTTCACAGTTGTCTGTGGCAATGAACTAATCACCCTCTGGCTAAAGAAATTCCTTCCCATCTCTGTTCTAAAGGGACATCCTTGTATCCTGAAGCTGTGCTCTCTGGTCCTGGACTCCCCCCACTATGGGAAACATTCTCTCCAAGTTCTCTATATATTGGCCTTTCAATATTGAATTGACTTTATTTCCTGCATCCTTCACCCAAATGAGACACTCAAAAAGCTGCTATGCAGGTTGACCCTGTGGTTAAGAAGGCATACGGTGCATTGGCCTTCATCAACCGGGGATAGAGTTTAAGAGCCGAGAGGTGATGTTGCAGCTATATAGGACCCTGGTCAGACCCCACTTGGAGTACTGTGCTCAATTCTGGTCGCCTCATTACAGGAAGGATGTGGAAACCATAGAAAGAGTGCAGAGGAAATTTACAAGATTGTTGCCTGGATTGGGAACCATGCTTTATGAGAATAGGTTGAGTGAACTCGGCCTTTTCTCCTTGGAGCGACGGAGGATGAGAGGTGACCTGATAGAGGTGTATAAGATGATGAGAGGCATTGATCGTGTGAATAGTCAGAGGCTTTTTCCCAGGGCTGAAATGGTTGCCACAAGAGGACACAGGTTTAAGGTGCTGGGGAGTGGGTGCAGAGGAGATGTCAGGGGTAAGTTTTTTTACACAGGGAGTGGTGAGTGCGTGGAATGGGCTCCCAGCAGTTGCGGTGGAGGTGGAAATGATAGGGTCTTTTAAGAGACTCCTGGAAGTACAGTTCCCATACCAGGCAGTGATGCAGCCAGTCAGGATTCTCTCAGTTGTGCTCCTCGAGAAAGTTCTTAGGATTTGGGGACTCATGCCAAACTTCTTCAACTGTCTGAGGTGAAAGAGGAGCTGTTGTGCTTTTTCCATCACACAGCTGGCATATACAGATCACATGAGATCTTCGATGTGTATGCCCAGAAATTTAAAGCTGTTCACCCTCTCAACCCCAGATCCACTGATGTCAGTAGGGGTTAGCCTGTCTCCATTCCTCCTGTAGTCCACAACCAGCTCCTTTGTTTTTTCCACATTGAGGGAGAGGTTGTTTTCTTGACACCTCTGTGTCAGGGTGATAGCTTCTTCTCTTAGGTTAGATTAGGCCAATCAGTGCAGTGTTGTCAGCAAATTTAATTAGCAGATTGGAGCTGTGGTGGTGACACAGTCTTGGGTGTACAGGGAGTAAAGGAGGGGGCTTAGGACGCAGCTCTGAGGAGCTCCTGTGTTGGGGGTTAGAGGGGCAGAGGTGAGGAAGTCCAGGATCTAGCTACACAAGACAGGGTGAAGGCGGAGGTCTCTGAGCTTCTAGTCAAGCCTGGAGGGAATTATGGTGTTGAACGCTGTCCAAGAACAGCATTCTCATGTAAGCATCCTTCTTCTCCAGATGTGTAAGAACAGTGTGTAAAGCTGTGGCTATTGTGTCATCTGTCGAAAGGTTGTGTCAGTAGGCGAACTGTAGAGGGTCCAGTGTGGGTGGTATCATGCTGCAGATGTAGGTTTCATGAGATCCCCCCCATTCTTCTAAACTCCAGAGAATACAGACCCAAAGCCATCTAACACTCCTCATACATTTACCCTTTCGTAACCTATTCTAAGATCAATCGAACCTTTCCCTCCCATATAGCCCTCCATTGTTATATCATCCATGTGCCTATCTAAGAGTTTCTTAAATGTCCCCTGTGTATCTGCCTCTTCTTCACCCATGGAAGTGCGTTTCAAACAACCACCATTCTCTGTGCAAAAAAACCCATCTCTAACATCTGCCCATAATTTCCTCCAATCAAATTAAAATTATGCCCCTTGTATTAGCCATTTCTGCCCTGGGAAAATGTCTTTGGCTATTGCTTGATCTATGCTTCTTATCATCCTGTACACCCTAAGAACAATAAAAAACTAATTCTGAGCTATGACCTCAATGGAAACCACATCTCGGTACTGTCCGTCGTGACTGGAAGCCCATCTTGAGGGTGCACTGAGCAGAAACAAGAGTTAAATAAAGGATCGTTTGATATGACAAATAGTGCAGTAGTTGGTCTGGTGACTGTGGAACAGAAAATGAGGCAGCAACACATGGCCAAGCCATAGGCTCCCTCCCACTTACTGAGAAGGAACATTTACCTTATTTTACTGCTATTATCCGGCACATACTAAGTTATAATTGAATTATTGTTCTGCAATCACTTTACATTATCGTCAAATGTCAAAATGTTACACAAAATTCAACTGATCAAATGATAACTGCTTGGGAAAAATCTGAATTCCCAGCACGAACTGGGAGTGGCCAAGTACAATCCCTGATTCAGAAAGCACATCACTAGACTCGAAGGAGTGCAGAGGAAATTTACAGGGACGTTGCCGGATATCGAGGGCCCGAGTCAAAGGGAGGAGGTCAAGTAGGCTAGGACTTTATTCCTTGGCATGCAGAGATTGAAGGGTATAAAACCATGAGTGTTCATTTATGATCAGCATGAACTCGATGGGCCGAAGGACCTGTTATGGGATCTGTCATTAAGTCCTACAGTTCTCAGGCACCCCAGGAAGGGGAATCCTCAGTTCCACACCTGTCCTGTTGTTTCCCATTAGAATTTTAGCCTTGCTTAATGAGATTACCTGATCTCAACAATCCACAGTCTCAGTCAGCTTAATCTATCCTTGTACAATAAGCGCACCATATACAGCACGTACGCAGTCCTTTTATGCCCAACTTATCCATGCTGACCACAGCCCTAACCATTGTTCCTTCTAAGCTGTGCAGGTACACGGATGCACAGTCACTGAAATGCTCCCGCGCGCATAGCCTTTATTGCTGCATAGCTGGAATAAAGACAGACAAGAAAAGGTTTATGAAACGTGAGAGATTTTCCTTGTTGTACTGCATTTCATTATACCTTTCAACTAATAAATAAAATCAAAAATATCTGAGTTTTCAATTTTCATTCTAAATATTCATAGTATGCATATTACAAAAAAATATTTAAAGTGCCTTAGTTTCAGGCCATGTAACAATTTCCTGCTCGGAGCAATGGTTGGTCCGTACAGTTGTAAAGTAAATTAGAGGGAATGTCGATCCTAACTACTCTAATATAGAGGCCTGCATCCCTCAATGATTGTCCAAATTCCTTTTATCTGCCTCCACAACTTCCTTTGCCAGCTCCATCCTTATCCCTCCACCCAGGGCATTCTTATCTGACGAACATTTTGGAGCTGTTTTGAAGAGATAAATAAGGGGAGATATGAAGGTAGGGCAGTGGATGTTTTCGCTATGGACTTCAGCGAAGTCCCTTTGACAAGGTCCCTGGCTGACTGGGAGGTTAGGTCACAATGGATTCAGGGGGAGCTGTCTGGTGAATTCAGGACTGGCTCAATGATACGATGCAGAGAGTGATGGCTAAAGGTCTACTCTTCAACTGGAGGCCTGTGACTATAGAGATGACCCGTGTCAGGCCCTCTGTTATTCTTTATTGATGTAAATTCTTTAAATAGGACTGTACATGGCACAATTAGCAAGTTTGCTGATGCCACTAAATTAGGGGATCTAGTTGATAGTGAAGCAGTTTACAAAGAATTACAACTTGATCAGTTAGCAGACAGGCTGAGGAAAGGTGAATGGATTTCAGCTTGTATAAGTGTGAGGTGTTGCATCTTGGAAGTCAAACCAGGATGGGACCTATACAGTGAATGACAAGGCACTGGCAAGTGTTGTGGAATAGAGGCACCTGGGATTACAAGTGGATAGTTCACTAAAAGTAAACAGGGTGGTGAAGGTGGCATTTGGCATGCTGCCCCTTCATCAGTCAGGGTGTTGAGTTTAGCAGTAGGGACATTATGTTGCAGTTATATAAATCATTGGTGAGGCCACACTTGGGTATTGTGTAAACTTTGGGTCACCCTGTTATAGAAAAGACATTGTTGATCGGGAGGGTGCAGAAGAGATTTACAAGGATGCTGTTTGGTCTAGGGTCAAAGGAAGAGGTTGGCCACCCTGGAGTTCAAGAGAATGAGGGGTGACCTCATAGAAGTTTAAAAAGTCATGACGGGTATGGATAAGGTGGATGGTTATTTTTTTCCCCCCAGGGTTGGGGAGTCTAAACCTAGAGGGCACAGATACAAGATCAGAGGGGAGAAATTGAAGGGGCCTGAGAGGTAACTTCTTCACACAGAAGATAGTGAGTACCTGCAATAAGCTGCCGGAGGAAGTGGTTGAGGCAGGTGCAATTACAAGATTTAAGAGGAATGTGGATAGGTACATAGAGGGGAGGGGTTTGGAGGGTGATGGGTGATTGAGACCAGCAGGAAGGTACTGTTGTCAGAATGAACCACTCGAGCTGAAGAGCTTGTCTCCATTCTGAATAGCTCTGTGTCTCTGAGCTTATGACCATCTGTATGGAAACCTCCATCAGGTCAGCTTCATATCTCTCCCCTCGACATCTTAAACCTGAGATCTTTCGTTTAAGACTCACTCACCCTAAGAAAAGATTCTGACTACTCCACTTCTACCCCTCATTCTTTTAAAAACCTCTGTAAGGTGACCCCTCAACCTCCTTTGTTCCAGCCTGTCCAATCTCCCTTTGGAAGGAAGACAATCCAAAAGGCAGCATCTTCATTGCTCCTACTCCTGCTAATCTTACTACTGGGGTGGCATCCAGAATTGTACTTAACACTCCCACGTGGCCTGAGCAATGATTTATATAGCTACAGAGTTGAGATACCAACTATCATACACCTTGCCCTGGCGTCTGAAGCAAAACATCATGAATGTCTTCTCCTTCGCCCTCTCCATCTCTGTAGACACGTTCAGGGACTTGTATCCTGAGTCCCCTCTGTAAATCAGCACTCCTGACATCTTTGCCACTTATTGTGTATGTCCTGTTAGAAAGTAATGTTCCAAAATACATTACCTCACAATTCCGTCTGGATTAAATTCCATCTGCCACCTTTTTGCCTTCTTCACCAATGTTTGTGTTGTCAGCAAACTTATTGCTGAGTTCATTGACCTACTCATCCTAGATATTTGCATATATCTATAAACGATCAGTGTCCCAACGCGCATCACTGGTTACAGATCCAGTCAACATCTGCCTCTTGCTTCCTGTCATCAAGCCAATGCTGCATTCAATTTGCCTTGGATACAACATGACCTTACTTTCTGGTCAGGATCCACGTAAACCATATCTACTACCCTGCCTTTAATAATTTCCAAATTACTCCCTCTAAAAGCAGATTTGAGAGAGAAGTTTTCCCTGCGCAGAACCACACTGACTCCTAGGAACCAGCCTGCTGAACTGTTCTGTACTCCTTATTCATTAGAATATCTTTCTGAAGATAGGGAGACCAGATCTCTACACTGCAGAAAGCAGAAGGTTGCCCTCAGCATTCCGGAAGTTTCCTTCCCAGTATACCAACGTTAAACCATACTCTGCTGCTTGAGATCAATCGTTCAATCATGCGTTCCCTGTTACAGGACAGAACACATTTCTGGAAAAGATCACATTTTGCATGTCAAACTAAACCCAATGTTTAACAATAGCATAAAGAGCTGTCTAACTGGGGAAAGGATTGTTCAGGGGGAATATTTGAGGTTGTCTCCTCTGGTGATAGCGCATCAGTAAAATGCTCAGAAGTTTTCTGGGGATACTATCGAGAACCCAAGAGTTAAGACAGATGGGACACATTCAGTCGATTGACCTGTGCATTTTTGTTGTCAAACATGATCTACACAGATTTACAGAAAAGCGATAGCGTTTGATTCATATATCAGCCGTGCTCAAAAAATCCACATGCAGAAATTAAACTTCCCCTTTACCCAAAAGGTTAAAGAGTTGACTTTAAATTCAAAGAAATGCAATGTTTGTCAAATCCACACCAACTCCTTTACAAGCGTGTCCTGTGGTGAAGAGAGGAGAGAAATGCAGGAACTGTTGAACTAGCTGGCAAACAGACTGTCACAGCTTTAGTGCAGTTTGCTCTCCAATTAGCTCAGCTGAAGACAACAGAAAACGTGCACTCACCTTTAAATGACAGGCGTAGTCTCGGATGGCTGGTGTCACCTGCGTTGCAATATTGCAGGCTCAGTGTAAGCAAAAGCCACAGTGTCTCCATCAGTGACATACTGCTGAAGATTTTCTCTTTCACCTCCACCTTCACTTCACATCGGAACTATGTTCATCCTCTCTAATTCTCTCTCTCTCTCTCTCTCTCTCTCTCTCTCTCTCTTTCTCTCTCTCTCTCTCCACCCAGTGTCAGAATTACATTTTATCTTCTGGTCTACACCATCTGCCTTATATTTCAATCTTCTGGAAGCCTGATCCCACCTCCCTGGTGTTTTCCAAATCCTTCACTCTCTGCCAAGTAGTGAGCTTTGGTTCACCTTTCACCTCTCCTAATTGGAAGCAAGAGGTTCCTCCTGGCCTGTGCTTGCCCGCAGCAGGGGTCAGTGCTTCCAGGGGCTGCAGTGGCGAGCTTGTGAAGCATGAGACCTAGAGCAGAGACCCCGAGCAATGCACGCGCCGATCTCTGATCATCCCTCTGCCTCTCTCCCAGATCCAAAGCCCCCTGGTGTTACGTGGAAGAATGCCAAGATATATTTATGGGTCACAGTAAAAGACAGAGCAGCCTGTGCTGAACATTTAAAGTGCAACTCCGTACTTTAATGATTCCTAATGAAAGTTTTATATGAGGTAGTGAGGCTTTAATTCTTTCATAAGTTTTAAAGTTACACAACGCTTTGGCCAGCACTTAGTAACCAATGTGCAGCTTTACTGGAAGAAAGCTGAGTTAATTATGTTTTTCAGCGTAAGCAATAAGCCTGCATAAACTGAGCACTCGTATAAACACTAGCTTTATTTGTCATCTGCACATCGAAACATTGAAACACACAGCCAAATGCGTCGCTTGCACCAAATCAAATCAGTGAGGGCTCTGCTGTTGCTTCCAGTGCCAACGCAGCATGCCCTCAATTTACTACAATTACCCACAATTGACCTTGGTCAGACCCCACTTGGAGTACTGTGTTCAATTCTGGTCACCTCACTACTGGAAGGATGTGGATACTATAGAGAGATTGCAGAGGAGAGTTACTAGGACTGGTGAGTGTACCTTATTAGAATAAGTTGAGTGAACTCGGCCTTTTCTCCTTGGAACGTCGGAGGATGAGAGGTGACCTGATAGGAGTGTATAAGATGATGAGGGGCATTGGTCACGTGAAGAGCCAGAGGCTTTTTCCCAGGACTGAAATGGCTAACACGAGGGGGCATGGTTTTAAAGTGCTTGGAAATAAGTAACGAGGGTGAGTCAAGAGTGAGTTTTTCACAATGAGAGTGGTGGGTGCATGGAGTGCACTCCTGGCAGTGGTGGTGGAAGTGGATACAATAGGGTCTTTTAAGAACCCTTAGATAGGTACATGGAGCTTAGAAAAATAGTGGGCTATGCTCTAGGGAAATTCGAGGCTGTCTCTAGAGTAGGTTACATGGTCGGTACAACATTGTGGGCTGAAGGGCCTGTAATGAGCTGTAAATTTTTGTGTTCTATGTTCTGATAGCCCTAACTGGAAAGTCTTAGGAAACCAAAATGCACATAGGAAATTCATGTGTTCACAGAGAGAATGTACAAACTCCTTACAGGCAGTGGAGGGAATTGAACCTGGATCAGTGATTGCTGGTGCTGGTATAGCATTACACTAACTGCTATGTTACCAGGCCGCCCCGTTGATGACCAACAGCACTCAGCTCCAGTTCCCTGAAGACTTTGTTCAAAAACATGCCAGGCAGCTTCAGTTATCCCACAGAGCTTCAAGAGCTCCCTTGATGGGCATTTAACCTTGCCTTGTGTTTCAGATTCAATGGTTGTGCTGGCTGGTTTATCCCTGTTGTGTTCTTTGGCCTGACACTGATGGAAATGCGCAGACTGACTGCACACGTTGAGGTGGTCTGAAGCTCCAGGCCAGCACAAGGCAAAACTGTGTATCTGCCCAGTAATTGCTACTGAAGAGACACCCCAGACCTGTCCCTATCTGCTCAGCAGCAGGCAGGGGGATGTGGGCATCACTGACGCTTCAAACTAACTGCAGCTAGCCCTTCACCTGTGGGCAGGGCTTAAATTAGGTGGGATGGGACTCGAAGTTTGACAAGCAGAGAAATTAGGCCTCACCCTCCTGACATCAGAGAGCCTGGTCCTCCCCAGCACAGTTGCACAGTGTGGCCGTCTGCTTGGAGAGTCAAGGTTTGTAAACGAGGGTAGACAAAGGGTCAGGAAGTACACTTTATTAGGTACCCCTGTACACCTGCTCTCTAATGCAAATATCTAATCAGCCAGTCACGTGGCAGCATCCCAATGCAAAAAGCATGCAAACATGGTCAAGAGGTTCAGTTGTTGTTCAGACCAAACATCAGAATGGGGAAGAAATATGATCTAGGTGACTTTAATCATGGAATGACTGTTGGTGCCAGACTGGGTGGTATGAGTATTTCAGAAATTGCTGATTTCCTGGGATTTTCATGCACAACAGTCTCAAGAATTTAGAGAAAATGATGTGCAAAACAAAAAAAAAACACTAAAAAATATTTTGGTGGGGGAAAATGCCTTGTTAATGAGAGAGGTCAGAGAAAATGACCAGACTCGTTTGAAGTTCAAAGTACATTTATTATTAAAATATGTTTTCATTTTGCAGTCTTGAGATTCATCTGCTTACAGGCAGCCACAAAGCAAAGGGACCCAGAAGAATGCATCACAGAGAAGGCCATCAACCTCCCAATGTGCAGAGAGAAAGAAACAAATGGTGTCACAGGCACAGTGCAGAGTTGAGTTAACACCATGGAGCAGTAAGCCAAACAACCGGCCTGTCCCTTGCATCTGCCCCTAACACCCCAACCTTTTCAATCTGGTCCTGTGCTTAAATCATTCAAACAGCGGATTGTTCCTTGCTCTCAGACCTGGCCCCTGTCGCTTCAATATGCCCCATGGCCTGGACCCCCCCCCCCACCTTGATTTGGCCCACACCAACCTTTCTAATTCAGCCTGGTGCCTAAATTGATTAAAACTCAAGCCTTTCCTCACCCTGACTCTGCCTCACCACCGCCTCGACACTGTCTTGCCTCCACTCGCTTCGACTCTGCATTGTCTTGCTTCCCTCTACTCTACCTCACCTCCGATTGCCTCTACGTTGCCTCGCCTTGACTCTGCCTCAACTCTGTCTCTCCTCTGCTCACCTCGACTTTGCCTCAGCTCCACTCACCTCGACTCTGCCTTGTCTCCTTTCACCTTAACTCTGCCTCGACTCTGCTCACCTCGACTCTGCTTCGACTCTACCTTGCCTCTTCTGGCCTTGACTCGGTCTTGATCCTGCCTCACCTCGAGTCAGGCTTGCCTCCATCTCGCCTCCGCTCACCTTGCTATTGCTTGTGGTGATTGTTTAGCAGAAGAAGCTTTTACTTATAAAGTAGCTTCTCATTTTCTTTGTTTCACTTGCCACCAATAAATAGTCGCTGACAGGAAGGCGACAATAACTCAAATAACCGTGCGTTACAACAGTGCGGTGCAAAAGAGCATCTCTCAATACACAACATGTTGAACCTGAAAGTGGATGGCCTACAGGAGCAGAAGTTCATGAAGATACACTTAGTGGAACTTTACAAAGCACAGGAAATGTCCAATGAAGTGGTCACTGAGTGTGCATAAACAAGCAATCTATCACCAGCGAACTGGGACTAATGGTTCTCACTCTGACAGCATCATTAAAACATGATTTTATCACTGATGATTGGGCACATATGCTCTGCATAAAATTGTTGCATAATTTCATACAATAAACACACTTCAAAAATCTTCAGTGGCTTAAAGATCTGATGATGCCTTGACAAGAAAAAAATACCAGGACGTTGTCTGGATTAGAGGGCCTGTGCTAGAAGGAGAGGTTGGACAAACTTGGGCTGCTTTCTCTGGTGCTTTGGGGGCTGAGGGGCTGAGGGGAGACCTGACAGGTGTTTATAAACTTATGAAAGGCAAAGATTGAGGAGACGGAATCTTTTCCTGAGATGGAAATGTCAAATCATTGTATTAAGGTGAGAAGGGGAATGTTTTTCTCAGCGTTGAGGGGACCTGGAATGCATTGCCTGGGCAAGAAGAAGGACAGAGAGCATAGT
The DNA here is from genome assembly GCF_030144855.1 of Hypanus sabinus. Taxonomy (NCBI): domain Eukaryota; kingdom Metazoa; phylum Chordata; class Chondrichthyes; order Myliobatiformes; family Dasyatidae; genus Hypanus; species Hypanus sabinus. The sequence goes on from NC_082718.1 coordinate 28,745,599, forward strand.
AACATTTTAGAAGCATAGACAGACACAGGAATGAGGAAGGAATAGAGGGAGGTGGATCACATGTAGACAGATAGGACTCATTTAGAGTGGAACATTATTAGTACAGACATGATGAGCCAAACAGCCTGATCCTACTCTGTGTTCTGTGTTCCAATTTACTTAAGATTACAAAAATACGAAAAGTAGGAGTGGGGCAGGCCATTTGGCCCTTTGTTTCTGTTCTGTCACTTAGTGAGATCTTCTGCCTCAATGCCACTTTCCACTACTAACCCTTTCTTCCTTGTTTCCATTGATAACTGTCATTGCCCCAAACATCCTCCATGATGAACCGAGACCAGGATCATCTCAATACCCTCCCCACACCAACAGGGTTGGTTCTTTTGGTAGGGGGGAGTGTTGCGAGGTCCGGTCACATCATTATTCAGCTGAGCTGGTGGGAACTCGATGGCTCCACACCAGTCCGTTGGATGAAAGCGGTGTTGTGGCTACCATGTGTGAGAGTTCCACAAAGAGTGGCTGTTCACAGTGTGGATTCCTCGAACAACACTGCTGGGTTCCCTGTGTTTCAATGCAGCCCAGCAAGAAGCTCCCAAAGGGATACACAGCAATAGAAGCAGCACTCTACTGGCTACAGGGAAGAATTGCTACTGAGTGCCAGGATGTGGTACGGGAGATAGTTTGCTGGGACTGTGAGGGATAATCTGGTGGAACAGTGTTGTCAGAAGGTATGTTCTTTGTACAGGGTAGTAGAGAAGTAGATATTGGATTAGGCTCCAGATTGTTATTTTTATTGTGTTTTGCCCTGTTGGTTTTGCTTCCTTTAAGCTTGCTTGTATTCCATCTGTTTGTCTGTAAATATTTAGCAACTTGCAGTACATTCGTTTCTCCAATTCTGTCATTTCTTTTTCTGTGAACCTGTACAAAAGGGCCAGCCTGCACTTGAATTGAAAGGGGACCAATATTCTTGTGGGCAGATTTACCTGAGCTGTTGGGAGTGGTTTAAACTGATATGTGAACCATGACGACAGAGCTGAGGATGAGCCAGCAGGTTTACAAGCAGATGATGGGTGTAACATGAATGTAAGGAAGGACAAGCCAATGATTGGGTACAAATGCAGACAGAGCAAAGAGTTAAATTGTGCCACTGAGGCAAAATTCAAAAAGGTGAAGAATGCAGGGTTGAAGGTGTTGTATTTAAATGCGCGTAGCATTCACAATAAGGTGGGCGAACTTGTGGCACAATTAGAGATTGGTTGGTATGACATTGTAGGCATTATTGAGTTGCATCTGAAAGAAGGTCATAGTTGGGAGCTTAAGATCAAAGGATATACTTTGTACCAAAAGAAGGCATCGGAGGTGGTGTGGCTCTGTTGGTAAGAGATGGAATTGCAACTTTAGAAAGAGGGTCAGAGAATGGTGAATCTTTGTGGGTGGAGTTAAATAATTGCAAGGGTAAAAAAAGCAAAATGGGAATCATATATAGGCCTCTGAATAGTAGCCAAGATGTAAGGTTAAGATTGCAAAGGGAGCTGGAAAAGATATGTGATAAGGGTAATAACACAATTGTAATGGGGACTTCAATATGCAAGAGGATTGGGAAAATCAGGTTGGTGCTGAATTGCAAGAGAGGGAATTTGTTGAAAGCCTATGAGATGACTTTTTAGAGCAGCTTGTACATGAGCCTACTCAGGGAAAGGCTATCTTAGATTGAGTGTTGTGTAATAGCCCAAATATTATTAGGGAGCTTAATGTAAAGGAACCCTTAGGAGGCAGTGATCATAATATGATTGAATTCATACTGCAATTTGAGATGCAGAAGCATAGCTGACATGTATCAGTATTGCAATGGAATAAAGGGAATTACAAAGGCTTGAGAGAGGAGCTTGCCAAGGTGGATTGGAGAAGGATACTGGCAGGGACGATGACAGACCAGGGATGGCTGAAGTTTCTGGGAACAGCTCACAAGGCGCAGGTTAGGTAAGTCCCACAAAGGAAGAAGTTCACAAATGGCAGGGGTAGGCAACCATGGCTGACAAGAGAAGTTAAGGACTGCATAAAAGCCAAAGAAAAGACATTTTAAGGTAGCAAAATAGAATGGATAGTTGGATGATTGGGCAACTTTTAAAATCCAACATAAGGCAACTAAAAAAGCTATCAGGAGGGAAAAGATGAAATATGAGGGCAGACCAGCCAATAATATAAAACAAGATAACAGAAGTTGTTTTAGTTATATAAAGCATAAAAGTGATATAAAGAGTTGAGAGTTGATATTGGACCACTGCAAAATAATGCTGGTGAGGTAGTAATGCGGAACAAAGAAATGGCAGATAAACTTAATGGGTACTTTGCATGTGTCTTCATTTTGGAAGCTCTAATAATTTGCCAGAGGACTGTGAGTGTCAGGGAGCAGGAGTGAGTGCCATTGCTATTACAAAAGGAAAAATGCTAGACAACCTCAAAGGTCTTAAGGTGGATAAGTCACCTGGACCAGATAGACTACGGCCCAGAGTCCTGAGAGAGGTTATTGAGAAAATAATGGATATTTTGGTTATGATCTTTCAAGAATCACTTGATTCTGGCATGGTGCCAGAGGACTGGAAGATTGCAAATGTCACACCACTCTTTAAGAAGAAGGAAGGCAAAAGAATGGAAATTATAGACCAGTTGGCCTAACCTCAGTGGCTGGGAAAGTTTTGGAGTCAATTATCAAGGATGAGATTTCGAGGTACTTGGAGACTAATGATAAAATAAGTCAAAGTCAGCATGGTTTCTGTGAAGGGAAATCTTGCTTGACAAATCTGTTAGAGTTCTTCGAATAAGTGACAAGCAGGGTGAACCTTGGAGATGCAAAGTTTGTCATTTACTTGGATTTTCATAAGGGATTTGATAAAGTGCCACACATCAGGCTGTTTAACAAGGTAAAATCCTATGGTGTTACAGGAAAGGTACTGGCATGGATAGAGGAATGGCTGACAGGCAAGAGGCAGCGAGTGGGAATAAAAGGAGCCTTTTCTGGTTGGCTGCCGGTGACTAGTGGTGTCCCTCAGGGTCAGTATTGGGCCCGCTACTTTTCACATTGTTTTTCAATGATTTAGATAGTGGAACACATAGCTTTGTGGAAATGTTTGTGGATGATACAAAGATAGGTGGGAGGTAAGTAGTGCTGAGGAAGCCATGTGATTGCAGCAGGACAAATTGAAAGAATGGGCAAAATAGTGACAGATGGAATGTGTATTGGGAAATGTGTGACAAAGCATTTTGATAAAAGGAACAGTAGTGTGGACTATTATCTAAATGGGGAGAAGGGTCAAACATAAGAGGTGCAGAGGGACTTAGGAGTCCTCGTGCAAGACTCCCAGAAGGTTAACTTACAGGTTGAGTCTGTGGTAAAAAAAGGCAAATGCAATGTTGGCATTTATTTTGAGGGAAATAGAATATAAAAGCAAGGAGATAATTCTGAGCCTTTATAAGACACTAGTTAGGCTGCATGTAAAGTATTGTCAACAGTTTTGGGCCCAATATCACAGAAAGGATACGTCGTCATTAAAGCGAGTCCAGAGGATGTTCACGAAGATGATTCTGGGAATGAAGGGGTTACCGTATGTGGAGCATTTGGCAGCTTTGGATCTGTACTCAGTGGAATTTAGAAAAATGCAGAGGAATCTCATTGAAACCTACCGAATGTTGAAAGGACTAGATAAGGTGGATGTGGAGAGGATGTTTCCTATGGTGGAGGTATCCAGAACTAGAGGGTACAGCCTCAAACTTGAGAGGCAGCCCTTTAGAACAGAGGTAAGGAGGAATTTTTTTAGCCAGAGAGTGGTGAATCTGTGGAATGCTCTGTCACAGATTGCAGTGGAGGCCAAGTCCATGTGTATATTTAAGGCAGAAGTTGATCGTTTTGTGACCGGTCAGGGCATCAAAGGATATGTCAAGAAGGAATGGGACTGAGTGGGATCCGAGATCAGCCATGATGGAAGGGCAGGGCAGACACGATGGGCTGAATGGCCTAATTCTGCTTCTCTGTCGCATGGTCTTCTGGTCTTATGGAAGGTGAAGCGTGAGTCAGCCGTACCTTGTCCACAGGTTTATTGTCCAAACTGATTGCAGTACAAAAGGAAAACTTGTACTCAGCTCTCTGGTACTCCAACAGTGAGTTACTTTTAGCCTTGCTTGTAGGTGCAGGCTGACCCTGTACTGTGGCAAACATTGTAACCAGCACTTTTGTACTTCATTATTGACTTCCAAAGAACCTTCTGGTCAACATTGTCTCTAGATCCAACACAGCTGAGATGCCCCAGGGAAGAGGTAAGTACCTGTTGGGGAGTGGCCAGGAGTAACCAGGAAATATCTGTGGTGACATAGGAATGGAGAAGATACCCCATCCCCTTTAAACTGGACCTATTACCCTTCTACCCTCACACTACCTGACAATACTTCCTTCCCTCCTCTCTGAACCACTCCCATTCATCTCAGGTCCCCAGTGGTTTAGACTCTGAGCTTTGAACCGATGGATGGTTCAGATCCAACTTCCATCACCTATCAGATACTCCAGGTGTCTGACTAAGACCCATCTCCCAGCGCCTAATCAGTAAGTTCCCTACAAGACACACAGAAGCACTCACACCCGCAGACTGAACAAGTGGGCAGCGGACAGATGTGTTAGCCTGCTACACACATTGGTAGCCACTGGTTAATGTGTGGAGGATATTGAATGACAGAGCTGGAATAATGGCTGGGTTTGATTTCAGAGTAAAGTTCGTTGGTTGCTGAGCGATGGACCTGTCTGGGTTATGACACAGTCTCCATCTTGTGGCCTAGGAAGAGGCCCACAGCTTTGTCCAGATCAGGGATTGTATGGTGACATTTATTCCCGCACGACACCTCTGACAGTGAACATTTACCAACACCAGCACAGTCGTGGTGATCAGGCGCTTGTTCGGCAGCACTCTGGGAATGTGACAGTTGTAATTACAGTCGGATTTCTGACTCACACTTATATCAAATGAAATGTTGTTTTTGGAGATCAATGCACATTGTCCGGGAACTCCCTGTCATCAGTGTCAATCCCCAGATGTGTAGATTTAATCCTGGGATCTATACAAAGAAATTGCCCCTCTATCTTTCTCACACTCTCTCTTTCCCGCACCATCCTCTCTCTCTCTCTTTCTCTCTCCCTCTTCCTCCCTCTCTCTTTTTCCCCTTGTAGATTTTATAATTCTCTCTCCAACTTTCCCTCTCTCCCTCACTCTACCCTTTCCTTTCTTCTGCTTCTCTATCCCTCTCCCTCTCTCTCATGGACCCTCAGTGCAAAATCTGCATGGTCTTTCATGGACCCACAGTGTGAAATCTGCACGGTCTCTTGGCTGTTGACCCTCTTTCACTGGCTATTGGTGTACTGGCATCCCCCTACAAAAGTCACATTGATGATCTTGATCTCTTTTCACCAGTGTTGGGAGCTGACCGCTGGAGGGGGTAAATTTGCTGAAGTGTGACAATGGAGATAAGACTGCAGCTTTCTCCTGCTAAAACCTGCTCCATCCTGGCCGGCAGCTGTGGAGAAGGTGGATCTCTGAGTGCCTGGGATGTGTTGGAGCAGCTGAGGAAGATCAGTCTGGTTGAGCTCCGGTCTTAGCCCCATTCAGCGGGCTTGCCACTCTGTCTCTGACTGACTGACTGCAACAGAACCAGTACAGGTTCAGATTCGGGTTTACAATCAGCTTCAGTCTCAGATTCAGATTCAGAATCAAATTCAGTTTTATTTATCACATGTACATCTACGCATACAGTGAAATGTGTTCCTTACATTAATGACCAATACAGCCTAAGGACGTGCTGAGGGCAGACTGCAAGTGTCAGCACACATTCTGGCTCCAACATGACATGTCCACAATGATCAATACAGAACAAAACAAAACTGCAACAGCAAAACAAACCACCTTCCTTTCCAGCACACGCAGCACCTCACACACATTCCCCCAACCCCAGGCCATCTCCAGGCCTTAGCCCTCATTTTACTTGAAGACTCGCAGAGATTGTGCCTCTGATTTCCTCACTTCCACCAAATCGCTGAGCCAGAGCTCAGACCATCGGGCTTCTAATTTCCTCAGGTCTGCTGACCCAGGGTTTAGACCATTGGGCCTCTAATTTCTGCAGTTCCCAGGCCCAGGGTTTAGACCATTGGGCCTCTAATTTCTGCAGTTCCCAGGCCCAGGGTTTAGACCAATGGGCCTCTAATTTCTGCAGTTCCCAGGGCCAGGGTTTAGACCATTGGGCCTCTAATTTCTGCAGTTCCCAGGCCCAGGGTTTAGACCATTGGGCCTCTAATTTCTGCGGTTCACGGGCCCAGGGTTTAGACCAACGGGGCTCTCATTTCCTCATTTCTGCCAGCTACACAAACCCACAGCTTTGGCCACTGAGCCTCGAGCTCAGGACTTCCAATCGACCTTCAGGCTTCAATTTTTGGTCTCAACCCCAGGACTCACCAATGATGGGACCCTGAACTCTAGGCCATGAACTTTAGACTTGCTTATGACTGAACAGTCGCTACTTGGAACCCTCATGGAACTGGATGTTATCACTTCATTAGTACTTTGAAAACTGCAGCCACTTCTCCGTAGGGCAGTGAACAATTCAACTCAAATAATCTGCCTACTGAAGAACCTAATCCACGGTAAAACAGTTTGACTTTCACTCTCCTTAGGCCTTTTGTTATGAAAATCTCTAGTGCACTGGAGGCCGCACTGACTCCAGTTTAGATGCTGCGTCACATGGCCTCCGGTGGAGTGCACTTACTCTGATGCCTCTCTCCTGCAGCTTGAGGCCTAGTTCTCGCAATGACCGAGGCACATAGCTCCCCCACTGTTCATCCCTGCCGTCTGCCAAGAAATCAGTGAATCAGAATTGCAGCATTTCACAAAAGCGACTAAGATGAAGACTCGTTGTTAGACTACACCCCTTTCGCACACTGATGCCTCAGACGCCTCACTAACGCAGGCAGCAATACGATCCGTAATAAGTCATTTTGGTAGGTCAAATTTGAAGACAGCATATAATATTAATGGTAAAACTCTTGGCAGTGTGGAGAATTGGATAAATCTTGGGGTCCGTGTTGATAGGACGCTCAAAGCCGTTGCACAGGTTGACAGTGTTGTTAAGAAGGCGTATGGTGTGTTGGCATTCATCAATCGTGGGATTGAGTTCAAGAGCTGTGAGGTAATGTTACAACTATATACGATCTTGGTTAGACCCCACTTGGAGTACTGTGTTCAGTTTTGGTCACCTCATTACAGGAAGGATATGGATAGCATAGAGAGAGCGCAGAGGAGATTTACAAGGATGTTGCCTGGATTAGAGGGCGTACCTTATGAGAATAGGTAGCGTGTACTTGGCCTTTTCTCCTTGGAGTGACAGAGGATGAGAGGTGACCTGCTAGAGGTGTATAAGATGATGAGGGACATTGATCATGTGGATAGCAAGAGGTATTTTCCCCTGGGCTGAAATGGCTAACACGAAGGGGCATAGTTTTAAGGTATTTGGAAATAGGTACTGAGGGGATGTCAGAGGTAAGTTTTTCACAAAGAGAGTGGAATGCACTGCTAGTGGTGGTGGTGGAAGCGGATATGATAGGGTCTTTTAAGAGCCTCTTAGATAGGTACATGGAGCTTAGAAAAATAGGCTATGTCCTAGGGAAATTCTAGGCCGTTTCTAGAGTAGGTCATGGGTAGCACAACATTGTGGGCTGAAGGGCCTGCAATGTGCTGTAAATTTCTATGTTCTATGTTAAGTCCGACTCCATCAGTTTCTCAGCCAACTAGCAACTTGCTGATGCGGTAGACCTGCAGTACTTTAAGTTCTTAATGTCCACCTGAATCTTTCAATCATAAAAACTATACATTGAAAAAAGACAATAACACTTCTGGTAGAAGCCACTATGATAGAATGCACTGCCATCTTGCCAACAAAGAATCACCACCATCACCTTCTGCTTCCTACCTCCGAGTCAATTTTGATTTCAAAATTTGAATCAGTTGGTTTGAACTTTGAATGAGTATTTTTTTCCACTAATCAGGAGCACACCATTGTTGGTGGCGGATGAAGAGAGAAGGTATATTCCCGTGTCACAGTTCTCTGTGCTAGTGCAATTATCAGCAGACCGGAGGCAGCTCAGAGGCTCTGTCAGGGAAAGATGTTGGGAGTCCCTGTCTAATCACCGGTAACGAGGAGACATTTCCTTGTGATGAGTGATGGCAAGAAGAGATGAAATCATTTTAATAAAGTTGAAATTAATTGCGTCTGGGAGAAGGAAGTCCTAATGAGAAATTGTCAAGAAGGGAGGCAGACTTTAAACAGACGAAGAGCTGAATCAGCAGAAAGTGATCAGAGGCCGTGATGAGGAAACTTGCTCAGCTTCAAAACAGGGACTCGAATTGACAGACCAATGAATCCTTCAACTTTCACAGTTCCCTTTTATGTTTGATAAAAGAGCATTTTAAATATCTTTTAATTTGAATTATGTGAATTGGTTCAAATACCACTTCCAAATGGGTCAAAGGCAGTGCGGAAGGAATCAAGAGGAACAATTTCCCAGAAGTGAAGGAGGATGAGAAGTGACATGACAGAGGTGTATTAGAATATGAGAGGGTAGTCAGCCAAGTGTCTGCTTCCCATGGTGGGGGGGGGGGGTGGGGGGAGGGCTGAAACTAGAGGGATAGGCTAAAAGTGAGAGGCAGTAAGTTTAAAGGGGATCTGAAGGGTAAATTTTACACTCAAAGTGAAGTCAGTATCTGGAATGACCTACCAGAGGAGGTGGTGGAGACAGAAGCAGTAACAATGTTTAAGAGACATCTGGACATGTACCTGAATGAGCAGAGAGATATGGAGAAGTATGTGGAATTAGTACCGATAAACATGGTGGTCTATATATAGAAATGGTGAGCCTAAGGACATGTTTCTATGCTGTATCACTCCATAAATATGACATTAAACAATGGAGACAGAACGATTTGTATTAAGCACAATTAAAACTTGCCTTCTCTGTTACTATTGAAGAAGTTGATATATGTGAACGCTATTCCACTCTGGGTTGTTAGGCAGGGAGCTCTCCCCTCCCCTCAGTCAACAGGTGTTTCATCCTAAAGATCTCCACCTCTGGTTGACCCCCCCTCCTCTCCACATCATACTTAATGCATTTTCTATCTTTCTCCCAAGGTGAATGCAGTAACCTTTATCTGTTTGACACATCATGTTTGTTCCGTGATTAACTCCCAACATTAACTGCTTACTCCCACTTAAAGTTTATTAACATTGCGGTTCACCAGACAGAAACTGTCGATATGAGAACGTTGTTGCCTTATTACTGGAACTGGAGAAACCTTAGAACAAGAAACTATTGAGAGGGTAGAGGCTATTCAGCCTACCACTGCCAAGTTGAGGCTAGACATAGGTTAGAGGAATGCCACCTTAATTTCTATCGCTGTGGTCTCCAAGTCTTATGTACTGCTTCGATCAATTACCTTAGGCTCTGGGCCTCAGGTTGTCCCTGTGTCCACTAAAAGGATAAGAGTCCTTGTCAGCCCTTCTGCCGGCATAAAGTAAGGAGCCCACTGACCCAGAGAGTCAGTTCAAATCCCATAGTGGGAAAATTAGAGGTTTTTAAATAAATGTGGAATATTTAACAAATCCAGTCCAGGTTTATACAGACTGGATTGTTGTACAAATTCTGAGCCTTCAGAGAAGGGACTCAATGGTGCTGCTCTGTTGGGCTGGTATAGCGGTTTGGTGGGTAGTGCTGCTGGCTGCAACTCCAGTGACCGGGTTCGATGCCAACATCGGGCACTGTCTGTGTGGAGTTTGCATGTTCTCCCTGTGACAATGTGGGTTTCCCCTGGGTGCTTCAATTTCCTCCCACGTCCCAAAGAGTTGTGGGTGTGTTAAATGGCCCCCTCATGTAGAAAGATGACAGAAGAAATGGGGGTGGAGCTTGTGAGAGAGGAGAGGTTCCAGGAGAATAGGACTCCTGAGAACTCAGTGAGGGGTAGGATCAACTCAATGGGCTGAATATCCTCTTCTGTGAGATAAATTAGGATGAGGTGTCCTTGCACAGCCACTGACATGGCTGCTTTTTCATTGTCTCCAGGGCCAATGAGACAAACAGATTATTGGCAACAAAAGGAGAGCCACTGGGCATTTTCAGCATCCTGACATCGGCTTCGATCAGTTTATTTAGTCAGGAGAACAAAGTGAGGACAAAGATCTGAGTCCACTCTGTCACTGATGCTGGAACGCCTGGACTGCGAAGATGCACACGTCAGGATGCTGTTTATCGAATGCAACTCAGCATTCAACCCATTCAATGCGCAAAACAACAAAACAAGAAGCTGCAGAGAGCTGTGAACACAGCCCAGTCTTCCCTTCCACGGACTCCATGCTTCTTGCTGCCGTGATGAAGCAGGCTGTATCATCACGGACCCCTCATATCCCAGACATTCTCTCTTCTGCTCCACTCCCATCAAACAGAAGATATAAAAGCCTGAAAGCACAGATCACCTGGCTCAAAGACAGTTTCTATCCCACTTAAACAGACCTCTTCCTGGCTAAAAGATGTATTCTTGAACTCCTGGCCTTACACTCTACCTCATCGTGGTCTTGCTCTTACTGTCTGGCTGTACTGCACTTTCTCGGGAACTGCAATACTATTCTTTTTTCCTTTTTATTACTGTGACATACTTCTGTAAGGCATGATCTATCCTGATGGCACACAAACAATAGCTTTCGTTGCATCTCATACGTTGATAAACTCTACACATGAGCAGAGAGCAACTGGCTGCAGATGTTGGGATGGTTGACAGCGCTTCTCCCTATCGATGCTGCCTGGCCTGCTGTGTTGCACCAGCATTTTGTGTGTGTTGTTGTTTGAATTTTCAGCATCTACAGATTTCCTCGTGTCTTGGCTGCAGATGGTCTTGTTTTCTCCTCCCAGACCTGGAGGCAGCTTTGTGCTCAGTTCCACACTCAGCTGTCCCAGGCCTTTTTGGCTGGTTCCATCTCTGGGTTCCAGCCTGGCCTGTTGTATTATATTCTGTCAGCTTCCTTCCTTAGTCACCAGGGGAAGGAGACATGGTGACTGCCCTTCCAAAGGCAGGGGATCACGACAAGGGAGGGATAGGATGGAAGGTTTCTTTTCCTTAGACATGAAGAATACATGAACTGAAGAACAGAGGAGGCCATTCTGCCCCTCAAGCTTGTTCCAGCATTCAGCGGTGATGTCAAGTCAAGTTGAGTCCATAGACATATGCACATACAATGAAATACTGCCACAATGAGAAACAGCATCTCAGGTACGCAGATTCAGAAAGTACATAGAATATAAATTATGCGTAGAATTCTACTATACAGTGAAAAAAGACTGTGTAAAAGTGGGGCTTTAGTGCCTAGGAAAAACAATGGAACAAAGACAAGTCCACGATAGTACAGGAGGTGTCTGTAGTGAAATGACATATTTCACTATATGTTTTTATAATTTGTTGTCTATGTGATAAATAAAGCTAATCTTTATACATTTATCTCTGTAGTGTTTCACAGCTGATTAACCATAGAGTCTCAGAAAAGTATAGTACAGAAACAGGCCCTTCTGCCCATTGAGTCCATGCTGAACCATTTAAGCTGCCTACTCCCATTGAGCTGCACTAGGACCATTGTTCTCCATACCCCTACCATCCATGTACCTTTCCAAACTTACCTTAAACATTGAAATAGAGCTCGCATGCACCACTTGTGCTGGCAGCTCGATCCCTCTGAATGAAGAAGTTTCCCCTCATGTTCCCCTTAAGCTTTTCACCTTTCACCCTTAACCCATGACCTCTGGTCCCACCCAACCTCAGTGGAAAAGGCCTACTTGCATTAACTCTATCCATGAGTTCAATTTGAACTTAATTCCCAAGCAGCCACAGGGAGATGGAGAACCAGGATATTGTCCAGTTTGATGATCAGTCCACCGTCCTTCATGCCACAGAGAGGGTTGATGTGATGAAAGAGTTTGTCCTATGTCTCTCTGTTTGATCTTTCTCATTCTGTCCGGTAAGTCAGGGCTGGAGCTGTGATCCTGTCAAGGTTTTCTCTCCCTTTGTGTTTACAGACACCTTTCATTTCCTGGTCCACGTTTTCCTTTACTTTGCCGACGTGCATACATAGCCCACAGCTTGGAGAATGGTGGAACAATTACATTCTTCACCAGTGATATTGTCCGTAAATTAAATGCAGGAAGAGCGTGGCTACCCGCCAAGACATCTCTGACATCACGCATGTCCATGCAGTGGGGTAAACATTTGTAATGCCTGGTTTTGTGGAGGTGGATGCAGAGGTCCCTGATATTGCCCGGAGTATTACTGATTGGCGGCTCATAAGGGAAAACATCTTTGCCACATTTTCTGTGTGGACTCCAAGCCCTCTTCAGAAGAGCGTTGCAGCCTGCAATAGTAAAATTGTTAATCATCAACTTCCTAATGAAATAAATGTGGTTGTGTGAGTTATTGTGCAGTGATGTAGTGATGATTGTACCTGTCACAGTAACATTCTGCAGCCAATTTCAGTGATATCCTGTCCATGTTATCAAAACAAGCTGGCTCGTAATTCCTCGCAAAGAACTCAAAAGTTACATGAAAACCCAACAGCTTTTCATTTCAAGGAACCACGGAGGATTGTACATGAACCAGAAATGCTGAAGTGTGTTACTTCTACCCAGAATGTCAGTGTCTAAGCTAGAAACACACAACCAGTGTTTCTTACACTCTAAACACAAGAGAGTCTGCTGAGCAACACACACAAAATGCTGGAGAAACTCAGCAGGTCAGGCAGCATCTATGGAGATGAACAGACAGTCAATGTTTCAAGCCTAGACCCTTCTTCAGATCTCTCTGAACAGACGGTGAAGGTTAGGGGTAACACTCACACAACCAGTCTTACCTAACCCAGTTTAATTAAACCCAAAGATGTAATGCTAGAAGGCTCCACCTGTGGAGACAGAAAGACTAAGTTTAGCAATTTTTAAAAAAAAAAAGGCGAACTTGGGGAAAAAAGCTATGTGAGAACGAGGTGTGGCTGATGCAGGCACAGACAAGGGAGAATGCGGCAAACTATTAGAAACTAAAGATACAAACTGTTAAAAGTGGAATTAGTAGTCAGTATCTCTACCCTACTTATTTGAAAACCTCAGGGTGAAACCCCTGGAGGAGAGACAATATCAATAAAAATTTTATTGAAGCTACAGTTATAACAAGCAGCAGCTATAACAAGACATTATCAGCAGAGACAAGTGTCCAAGGTCTCTGCTGTGGAACCAGAAATGAGTTCTGTTAAATCACACCAAGGGATTTTGTTAAGAATTTTTTTTTGCATAAGTTTGTGTATTGACTTTCCGTGGAATGTCAACTTTTTCATCCAACGAATCAAGAAGCAAGATGGTGAGAGACCCAAGATCGAAGAAGCAGCGCAGGAACAAAAAATTTAATGACATAAAGGATTTAATATGGTTGGCTGTATAAGTTTACTTTCATTCAAAGGATCTGAATTTGATTTTTGCAAGGACTGGTTATTTTTGCAAAGAATTTGATAAGTTACTGAACAAGATTTACTTTGTTTAAAAGTTGTGATGTTGTAGAATTGTCATGAATTGAGTTAAGCTGTATATGCATATGCATAATTTTTGAATTTTGCATTTGTATTTATAGACATACTGATTTGAACTGAAACTGAAGTTAACCATAATACTTCAGAATTGGAATTCAATTAGTTTTCTAACTAACTAGGGACAAATAAAAAGGAAAGGTTAGTCTATAAACCTTTAAATAGGGAATAACACGAGATCTAATTAGTTGGAGAAATTGGAGCAATAAAGGTTATTCGAATGAATCTCACTGATTCTAACTAAAAAGGGATTTGGTTTTTGTTTGATATCTGAGATTTGGAATCTAAACAGAACGTTCGAATTTTGAATTGTTCTTAGTCATGTAAATATTTTGTATATTTTTTTTTCATTATGAACAAAACTTAGCTCCAGAAGTGTGTGTTTTCTATTCACTGCCTTCTTCCAACACCTAAAGCTTCTGATGGTCCACCAGCACTTAATGTAGTACTATGTAATTTGTTTTTTCACAAAGAGTGTGGCGACCAGTCACGGGATAAGACCAATGTTACACAAATGTTACAGATGGGACCTTTATTTAGGGATTTACTTAGGGTGTTCGGGAAAAAAAAAGTTCCAAATTCCTAAATATCTAAATGTAAGTCCTGATGAAGCATCTCAGCCCGAAACGCTGACTGTCTATTCCTTTCCATAGATGCTGCCTGACTTGTTGAGTTCCTCCAGCATTTTGTGTGTGTTGCTCTGGGTTTCCAGCATCTGCAGAATCTCTTGTGCATCTAAAATCAATAATGATTTGGAGAGAAGGGAATTGACATCAATGAGACAGGCGAAAATCTACTTCATCTGAAATAGTGACAAACTGTTACTTGTACGAGGATGTGTTAACATTTCTTAATGGTTCCTATATAAACCAGAAGAAATTTCATTTTGCCTGACATTCCTTTATAATCAACTGAAGAGGGTCATGTTTATATCTGAATGTGTGTGAGCTTGGAAAATGCTTATATGTGTCTCTGTGATCAACATAAATTAAACTGCAAATGAACTCTTGGATAAAAAGTGCTAAAAGATTGCATAGAACTGACTAGCTATAATTACGGACCTACATATGTTAATGTTACACTGAGCCTGATCAAAGAGCCAAAGGTTCTCTGCTATAGTGGTCTATGACTCCATGACTCTGACATTCATAAACATGGGCAGAACAAAATGAGATTGGTGTAGGTGATGCTTGGTGTGGATTAGATGTGCTGAAGGCCTGTTTCTATGTTATATGAGTCTGTGATTCTATGTGCTCACAGCTTCACCAGTATTCCAGCTGGAAATTCCAGGTCACTGCAGATCAAGTGAATTATTCCCTAGTTCCCTGTCAGCTCAATCACCCGACTGAAACAAATTATCGTATATTAAATACAAGAGTTTCTGCTAATGCTAGAAATCAAGAGCAACATTGGATGCTGGAGAAACTCGGTAAGTCAGGTAGCATCTATGGAGGGGTATAAACAGTCAAGGTTTCTTGGCTCAGAACTTTGTTTGTTCCTTTCCATGTTATATGTTAGATACTTACAAATTGTCAAGATCGTAGTGACCATCCTTCAAAGTAATTCATAGAGCCATAGAGAAATATAGCACAGAGACAAACCCTTCAGACCATCTAGTCCATGCTGAATCTTTAAACTGCCTTCTCCCATTGACCTAAACTGGGACCATAGTCCTCCATACCCCAAATATCCATGTACCTATCCAAACTTCTCTTAATGTTGAAATCCAGCTCGTATGCACCACTTGTGCCGGCAGCTTACTCCACACTCTCACAACCTTCTGAGTGAAGAAGATTCCCTTTATGTTGCCCTTAAACTTGTCACCTTTCACCCTTAACCCATGACCTCTGGTTGAGGTGAAACCCAACCTTAGTGGAAAAAGCCTGCTTGCATTTACCCTAACTACAACCCACATAATTTTGTATACCTCTATCAAATCTTCTCGCATTGCTAAATATTTTGAGAGTATATTGGGCTTCTAAAGTTCTTCACATTAATGTAAATTCTTCATTTCATGTAAAGGGGATTAATCCCAATATAATCTTCAAAGTCCATGTTGTAACTTAACTGTTTTTTTCTTTGACAATTCTTTTCTCTTAATGACTGGACTTCTATACAAACTCTGAGATTTATTGCATTCAAAGAGGGAATGGAGGACGACTGGTGGTTTAATGGTGCCAGACTGTCTGGAACTGCCCTGTAAACAAGAGTGTATAAAAATAGGATGGTTCTGAATGGTATAGAAAATACTTTCATCTATTCCTTAAACTGGACAATCCTCTAAGCTGCAACTTATCTCTGCAACGGGATTTACTTAGAAATGCGAGTGTGTGGATGGTCCAAGGATTAGAAGCCTTGGTGGCGAATCTGAATAGAACTTGGAATTTCTGTTGTTCTAATTTACAAAATACTTTCATGAAGTTTCTGAAAGTCTGTGAACTTTCCAATGACCCAAGATTATATTGCACGGGTCTATTACTCATTAATTGCCTCTTCCTGGCAGGTTGGATGCTCCTGTTGACATCAACAGCCTCTGTGCACAAAGTTACTAAAAGAGCATTTTTAAAGCAGCTTGGGCACACAGGAGAGAGCCCAGTAGCAGAGACCTATGTCAGTCCGAATCTTTGATTTAACTGTTGAAAATGGACTGTCTAGTACAGAGCAGAGTGAAATATAAGTTATTACACGCATACAACATAGAGATCACAGGGCTGTTGTCAGATTTCCAACATACCTCAATCACTAATGCCTTCTCAAAGATGCATCATATTCCTGATCATTTATTTGAATGATATTGAGTAGAACTTTCTCTCTATAGAGATATGCTGAGAGTTTCACTTGCTTTCTGTGATGTTCCTGGACTTTTAGCCCTCCAGGCCCTTGTCTGTGCTGTGTTGGATCCCATCACTGAACATGTAAGAACACAGGTGAACAGGAGCAAAAGTAGACTACTCGACCCCTCAAAACTGCCCCACCAATATTGTGATCATCACTGATCTATAGTAGACGACAACTCTTCTTCTACCCAATTTACCATCTCCCAATCTTCTGCCTCAGTTCTCCATCTTTTGATCTTCTACCTTAGTTCCCCATCCCTGAACTTCTTCCCCAGTTTCCAATCCCTGATCTTCTTCCCCAGTTCACCAGCCCTGATATTCTTCCCCTATTCTTCATCCCCTGATCTTCTATCCCAGTTCCCCATCTCTGATCTTCTTCCCCAGTTATCCATTTCTAACCTTCTAACCCAGCTCCCTATCCTCTGCTATTCTGCAATCATTTCCCATCCCATGCAACAACAAGCCTAAGAGACATAGGAGCAGAATGACTCCATTTGGCCCATTGAGTCTGCTCTGCCATTTCATCTGGCTATTCCATTTTCCCTCTCCGCCCCAATCTTCTGCCTTCTCCCTGTGTTCTTTCATGTACTGATCAAACAAGAATCAATCAACCTCTCCCTTAAATATACATACAGACTTGTCCTCCACAGCTGCCTGTGGAAACGAATTTTATAGACTCACCAGTCTCTGGCTAAAGAAATTCCTCTATTCCTGTAAGAGGATGACCCTTTATTCTGAGGCTGTGCCCTCTGGTCTTAGACTCTCCCACCATTGGAAGCATCCTCTCTACATCCACTCTCTCAAGGCCTTTACCATTTGATAGGTTTCAAAGAAGTCACCACTCATTCTTCTGAACTCCAGTGAATACAGGCCAGAGCCATCAAATGTTCTTCATATGATACACTGTTCATTTTCATGAACCTCCTTTGAACCCTCTCCAGTTTTGGTACATCCTTTCTAAGACAAGGAGTCCAAAACTGCTCATGATACTCCAAGTGCGGCCTCACTAGTTCTTTATAAAGCCTCAATATTACATCCTTACTTTTACATTCTAGTCCTCTTGAAATGTATGCTAACATCACATTTGTCTTCCTCAACAGAGACTCAGCCTGTAAATTAACTTTTAGAGAATCCTACACAAGGACTCTCAAGTCCCTTTGCATCTCAGTTTTTTTGTACTTTCTCTCCATTTAGAAAATAGTCAACCCTTTCATTTCTTCTACCAAAATGTATGACCATACACTTCCCGGCAGTGCCTTCTGTCTGCCACTTATTTGCCCATTCTCCTAATCTGTTTCAATCCTTCTGTAGCCCTCTTTTCTTCCTCAAAACTACCTGCCCCTCCACCATCTTCAACTTTACAAAAAAGCCATCAATTCCATCATCCAAATCATTAATATATAATGTAAAAAGAATCAGTCCCAGCACAAACCCCTGAGGAAAACTACTAGTCTCCGGCAGCCAACCAGAAAAGTCTCCCTTTATTACCACTTTTTGCCTCCTGCCAATCAGCCACTGCTTTATCCATGTCACAGTCTTTCCTGGAATACCATGGGCTCGTAGCTTGCTTTGCAGCCTCATGTGTGGCACATTGTCAAAGGTTTTTTGAAATTGCAAATGCACAGTTTCAACCAGTTCTCCTTTGTCTATCCTGTTTGTAATTTGACAGACTTGTCAGGCACAATTTTCCCTTGAGAAAATCATGCTGACTTTTGCCCATTTTATCATGTGCTTCCAAGTACCCTGAAATCACATCCTTAATAATAAACTCCAACATCTTCCCTATCACTGAGGTCAGAGTAACTGGACTATAATTTCTTTTCTGCCTTTCTCACTTCTTGAAGAGTGTAGTGACATTCGCATTTTTCCAATCTACCAGAACCATTCCAGAATCTAATGATTCTTGACAAATCATTATAATGCCTCCAAACCTTCTTCTGCCACCTCTTTCAGAACCCTGGGATGTACACCATCTGATCCAGGTGACTTATCTACCTTCAGCCCTTTCAGTTTCCCAAGAACCTTCTCTCTAGTTATGGTAACTTCAAACAATTCATGATCCTTGACAGCTGCAACTTTTACCATACTGATAGTGTCTTCTACAGTGAAGACGGATGCAAAATACTTATTCATTTTGTCTACCATTTCCTTGTTCCCCCCATTATTACTTCTCCAGCATTCCTGTGATCTGATATCCACTCTTATCTCTCGTTTGCACTTTATGTATCTAATGAAATTATTGATATCCTCTTTAATATTATTGGCTAGCTTACATTCATATTTCCATCCTTACATCTTTAACAACTTCTTTAGTTTCCTTCTATTGGTATTTAAAAGCTTCCCAACCCTATAACTTCCTATTAATGTTTGTTCTAATATATGCCCACTCTTTGGCTTTTATGTTGGCTTTGACTTCTCTTCTTAGCCATGGTTGAGTTATCTTGCCTTCAGAATAGCTCTTCCTCTTCAGGATGTATGTATCCTGTGCCTTTGAAATTGCTTCCTGAAATTCCAGCTATTACTGCTCTGCCATCATCCCTGCCAGTGTTCTTTTCCAGTCAATTCTGACCATCTCCTCTCTCATGCCTCTGTAATTCCCTTTACTCTACTGTAATACTGATATATCTGACTTTAGCTTCCTCTTCTCAAATTTCAAGGAGAAATCAATCATATTATGAGCACTTGCCCTAAGGGTTCCTTTACCTTAAGCTCGCTAATCAATTCCACTTCATTGCACAATACTCAGTCCAGAATAACTGATCCCCCTAGTGGGGATCAACCAGAAGCTGCTTTAAAAAGCCACCTCATAGGCATTCTACAAATTCTCCTTCCTGTAATCCAGCACCAACCTGATTTTCCAATCTTCCTGCATATTGAAATCCCCCATGATGATTGTAACATTCCCCTTTGGAATGCATTTTCTATCTCCCAATATAATTTGTAGACCACATCCTTACTACTGTTTTGGGGCCTGAATATAACCCATCAGGATCATTTTACCCTCACAGTTCCTTAGTTCTATCCAAACTTACCAACCCTCTGTCACCTCTTTCTAATGATTTGATTTCATTTTTTACTAACGAGTCAACACCAACCCCTCTGCCTTCCCACTTGTCCTTTTGATACAATGTGAATTATAATCTATAATCTTCTTTCAGTCAAGACTCCATGATGCCTACAACATCATACATGCCAAAATGTAACTGTGTTATCCCCGATCCTCTGAACTTGTTCTTCACCCCCGATCTTCTACCGCAATTCTCTATCCTTAATCATCTACCCTACTTCCCCTTCCCTTATATTCAGTCCCACTTCCCCATTCACTTATATTCGGTCTCAGTTCTCCATCCTCTGATCCTCTGCCCATGTTCTCCATCCCTTTATCTTCTGTCCCAGTTCCCCAAGCACTAGTCTTCTGCCCCAGTTCTTCATCCCCAGATCTTCTGTAAGATCACTCCTCATTCTTCTTCTCTCCAAAGAACACAGATCCAACTTTTCAATTGCTCAGGATAGGATCCCCTTACATCTCAGAAAAAAAGCCTGGCTTTTGTCCCTTTTGCACCTCTTCCTGTGTGTCTATATTCTCTCCAAAGCAAGAAGACCAGAACTGCACAGTTTGTTGGATGCGACCTCATCATGACAGCGTATAAACAATACTTCCCTGTATCAAAACTCAAATCTCCCTGTAATAAAGACATAGTACCATTCACCTTCCTGGACTTACTAGTGCTGACAACTACCATTGTACAGTGTCCATGTACAAGAACTAGTTCCTCTCTTCTTCACTCATCTATAAGCTTTCTCCATTCAGGTAATAGTTTACCTTTAGTTCCTACTTACTAAAGGGCTTGGTCATACAGTGTCCTTTACTTACTGCATTATCATTAACTCAATCGAATTACTTGTGCCCTGTTGCAGAATTCAGATCTCCTCAAAGGTAATGTGTCCTTACATTTATCTGCATTTTATTGGCAAACAGATGCCTTACATGTTGCTTTCTACTTCAGATTGTTCATAAAAATAGGAAATGATTGAGAGGCAAGAGTTGATCCTACAAGAACAAGAAAATAGGAACACGTGTACATCAATCGGCCCTCAAGCCTGCTCTATCATTCTAAGTGATCGCTGCTGATTTATGCTGGCCTCATATCCTCTCTGTGCTAGGTCTCCACATCCCTCTATTCTTCAATCTCTCAAATAAATATCCACCTCCACATGAGTATTCTAAATAACGCAAACTTCAGCAGGTGCCATGGTCCTCCAGTCACATCATGCTAACCCAAAATCGAGCACTTAACTCTGTCATTGTGACTGAGGAGTTGTGCGTGTCACTCTGTGACTAAGCTGTATGCAAATCAGCCTGTAATTGAGAAGTTGTGTGTGTCAGTCTGTGATTGAAGAGTTGTGTGTGTGTCACTCTGTGACTGAGGGTGTGTGTGTGTGTGTGTGTGTGTGTGTGTGAGAGAGAGACTCTGGTTGAGGTGTGTGTATGTGTCACTCTATGATTGGGGAGTTGTGCGTGTCACTCTGTGACTAAGCTGTATGCAAATCAGCCTGTAATTGAGGAGTTGTGTGTGTCGGTCTGTGACTGAAGTGTTGTGTGTGTCACTATGTGACTGAGGGTGTGTGTGTGTGTGTGTGTGTGTGTGTGTGTGTGTGTGTGTGTGTGTGAGAGAGAGACTCTGGTTGAGGTGTGTGTATGTGTCACTCTATGATTGGGGAGTTGTGTGTGTCACACTGTGACTGAGCTGTGTACTCCAGACACTGTGACATTGAGGAGCTGTGTTTGTCACTCTTTTATATGAGGCTGATGATGAAACACCTTGTAAATGTCTGCTTCTCCATTAAAATCTCACTTACTAATCCAGCAATCTGACCTGCACTAGTGAATAGTGCCAGAGGGGAAGAAGCTGTTTAAAACATTCAGTGTGTGTCTTCAAGCTCTTTAATGGAAGAGGCCATATCCCGGGTGATGGGGGTCCTTAATGATAGATGCCGCCTTTTTGAAGAAGTCTTCGATGCTTGGGAGTCTAGTGCCCATAATGCTCATGAGCACCTTTGAGAGAAAGTGTTTAAGAGATATGTCGGTGACTAGGTCAGGTGGAATGCTGTGAGAACTGACATGGACTGAATGGGCCAAATGGCCTCTTTCAGTGCCATAGTAACAAAAGGTAAACAATGTGATATAAAACATGAGGTATGCCTATGTGATAAAATGCAAGAAGCACAGAGAAATGTTCTTTCATGTCAGCTGTTGAACACAGGCAAAAAATATAACGTAAGTTTGAAGCCTGGACTGGTGTTTGATGACAACTATTCCTCAGAGCTCTTGCTTCAACTTTCTAATCTATATTTCTGTGACATTGGTTTCCTGGACTGCTTTCCATACAGATCCCTTTAGCGTACTTTACAGCATTGAACTAATACTCCTCACTGGCAGACTGTCTGAAGCTGTGAAAGGGTCTTTACAATGGGTGCAAAGACTGATCAACCCAGGTACAATCTGCTCGTACGTTTTATCACAGAATACTCCCAAACTTACTGATAAATTCAACATGTTATCAACCCTAGATAGACATGCAGCTTAAGCAATATTTATCTTTTACATATTTTATGTGTTTTAATGTCATCAGTTTTATTATAATTTCATGAACTCCCTTCCTTGGTAATGAAATGCACATGCGAGGGGTGCTTTAACTCTTGGCCTTCCACTCCAGATCCATGCTGAGAGAGGGTCGTGAGTGGTTAAACCATCAGGTGTGGGGCTTTCTTTAAACATGCCGAAGATGCAATATCTTTCTGCAGAGATGCATTGACGGCCCTTACTTCTTAGGATATGCCGCATGTATCCACCCTAATCTGCTTCAAGACAGCAAACACAAGCTCTTCTTGTTACGACCATCAAAAAGGAGGTACCGGAGCCTGAATATGCACACCCAATGTTTTAGGAACAGCACTTTTTCCCTCTGCCATCCGATTTCTGAATAGTGCATGAGCTCGTGGACACAACCTCGTTATTCCGTACAATGCACACAAAACGCTGAAGGAACTCAGCAGGCCAGGCAGCATCGATGGAAAAGAGTACAGTTGACATTTCAGGTCAGGACCCTTCATCATTAGGGCTCATTTCAACAGATGCTGCCCGACCAGCTGAGTTCCTCCAGCTTTTGTACACTTTGTGTGTGTTGCTTGGATTTCCAGTGGCTGCAGATTTTCTCATTTTCTCATTATTCCATATTCCATATTCCAAATGTCTAACCAGAGTTTTACAGAGCCTTGCAGCTCTTGAACTCAATCCCCTGACTAATAAGGCCAACATACCAAACACCTGAACACCTGTCAACTTGTGAGGGATCTGTGGATGTGAACCCAAGTTTGTATACTATTTAATAGATAACCAAGAATTCCACGTCTCATAACTTTTCTGAGAGGCTTACCATGTGGGACCTTGTCAGAGACCTTACTAAAGTCTACTTGGATGTGTTAGACATGTCAGATTCAGACTCAATTACTTAGCGCAAACACACTCGTTGAAATGTATAGTGAAATCTCATTTGCATTCGCAGCCGACACACTGAAGGATGTGCTGGATGCAGCCCACAAGTGCTGCCACGTACTCCAGCACCAATACAGCATGCCCACAATGTTCAGCAGAACAACACAAGCAACAACAAACAACAACAAAATAAAACAACAGCAAAACAAACCCAGAGCAGTCAGAACTTTATCCTTGTCTGCCAACTTAAATTCAGGATGTTCAGATGGTAAAACGTATTGTGTGAGAACTCCGTTTCATTTGTAATGTTATTAGATGATGACATAACGGTTAAAAAATGCATTAACTCAATAAGTCTCAGCAGACTACTTCACAGTTCATAGTTCACAGTTCAAGTTTAATCGACATTCAACCGTACATGAATGCTCATGAATGCAGCCAAACGAAACAGAGTTTGGAAGAGTTAGGTATTGACCTCATGGGCTGACACAGCGTGTCTGTGAAAAGCTGAAGGGATTTAGGAGGTGTAAGGATATCTAACTGGAATTTAGGAAAAGCAAAGATAATCAGTGGGAAATGAACGTCCAGTGAAGTGGACAGAGAGTAGGAAGATACATGAGGAACACTAAATGAAGTCTGTGAATGCAATGGAGGTTGTTGTTCTTGCTCTCAGTTATTCGATATATCATTTACAACCTCTGCAAAAGATGTTGCAATTAAGGAAGATGCGTGTGAAATATCTAATGGCATATATGTAGTCAGACAGGAAATACCAAGGGATTTGTAGTTTCTACAGTGGATAATTCACCTAGCTCAGCTGATATGTGCCCAAGATTGTTACTAGCCAAGGGGTGATTTGCACAGGCTTTGACTACAGTTTCTTATTCCACTCAGCTGCAGGAGTTGTGCTGAAGGATTGGAGGACCAGTTACATTTTAATGCAGGAAGAATAAACAAAGTACCAATAGGTCTGTTTAACTCTGTCAGTGAACAATTTATTGGAATTAATAACGTGGACAAATAAATCTCTGTTTGAAAAACTGCATATTACTCACAGACAGCATGAATTTATTGAGAGAATTTTGTATTTGACCAAGTTTTAAGGCAGTAGCCAAACACGTTATACCAAGCTCTGCCATCCAAGAAATTAGCAAGTGCTTAAATGATGAGGATTGGAAAACACTGAAGTTATTGCAGGAAAGAAATGCAAAGGTAAAACAACAGCCATGATTTATTAAATAATGGAGCTGCCGTCAGGGGTTGAAAGGCGAATTCCTGCTTCCATTTCCTATATCATTATGTCAGTGGAGGATATAACTCAATAGCTTTCTTAAAGAGTCTCTCAAATCATGTAGTATTCCTACCAAATGCTGGGAATTCTTGGGCCATGGCATGTCAACATGACCCTACTTAAGGGGAGCATAGTAACTATGAGCAGAAAGACAGAGGGATTGTGTCACTGCTCCAACTGACCCATTCTCTGTCTCCAGCACCTCTCACTCCACTGAGGGGTATGTCTGCAGCTTCCATAGTGAGCGCATCCAAACCCTCAGAACGGGAGGGAAACCGATCAACCTCAGTGCCTTGGAAGAGGAAGAGGGCAGTGCAGGTCCCTTCCATGCGTTCTCGTGATGACAATCCGGTATATTTTAATTGATAATTGGCTTATTTTTGTCACATGAAGCAACGTACGATGAAAACCTTTTGCTCGTATGTCACCAGACAAATCATTCCATCCATTGAAGGATCAGAATCACAATCAGGTTTAATATCACTGGCATATGCCATGAAACTTCTTGTCTTACAGCAGCAGTAGAGTGCAATACATAATAATTAAAAAAAACTATAAATTAAATAAGAAATGTATTACAATTAAATTAAGTAATGCTAAAAGGAGCAAAAAATACTGAGGTAGTGTGCATGGGTTCATTGTCCACTCAGAAATCTGACGGAAAAGGGGAAGAAGCTGTTCCTGAAACATTTGAGTGTATATCTTCAGGATCCTGTACCTCTTCCTTGAATGTAGCAATGAGAAGAGGGTCCGTACTGGATGATGGGGGTCCTTAATGAGGCATTGCCTTTTGAAGGTATCTTTGATGCTAGGTTGTTTAATGTCCCTGATGGAATGAGCTTTCTGCAGCTTGTTCTGATGCTCTGCAGTGGCCCCTCCACAGCAGATAGGGAGGCAACCAGTTAGAAAGCTCTCCATGCAGAAAACTTTCAAGAGTCTTTGGTTACATATAAATCCTGCTCAAACTCCCAATGAAATATAGCTGCTGTTGTGCCTGCTTTACATGTTGGGCCCAGGATAGAACTTCAGAGATGTTGACACCCAGGAACTTGAAACTGCTCAACCGTTCCACTACCTACCCTTCGATGAGGACTGGTGTATGTTAGCCCGACTTACTCTTCCTGAAGTTCAGAATCAATTCCTTGGCCTTACTGATGTTGAGTACTATTCAACAAGCTGATTTATCTCACTCCTGAATGCTGAGCTGTAGTAGAAAAGGAAACAAAACAGTAGAATATAGTGTTATAGCTACGGGGAAAGTCCAATAAAGTGTGAAGTCCATTACAAAATAGATTGTGAGGTCAAGAGTTCATCTTTATCAAAGATTCATTGGTCTTATCACAGTGGAGTAGAAGTTGTCCTTGAGCCTCCTGGTCCGCCTGGACTTTCGTATCTGGACTTCCAGGCTTTTGTATCTTCTGTCCAATGGGAGGGGTGAGAAGAAAGAATATCTGCGGTAGGTGGGATCTTTGATTATGTTACTGAGATCGTGGGAAGTGTAGACAGAGTTCATGGAGTGGAAACTTTTTTTATAATGAATTGGGCTGTGTTTACAACTCTCTGCAATTTGTTATGGCCTTGGGCTGAGTATTGTTGAGGTTTTGTTGATTCGAAGTTCAAAACCAAAAGTAAATTTTACTATCAAAGTGCATATATGTCACCTGAAATTCATTTTCTTGTGGGCATAATCAATAAATTTATAGAATAATAACCATAATGAAAGAACGTCATAGTAGGGCGTTCAGCCAGAGGGCAAAAGACAATAAACTGTGCAAATACAAAATAAAGAAATAATAATAAAAAATAAATAAACAATAAGTATTGAGAACTTTCAAGAGTCTTTGGTTACATACAAATCCTGCTCAAACTCCCAATGAAATATAGCTGCTGTTGTGCCTGCTTTATATGTTGGGCTGAGAAAATGAATCTCAGGTGACATATGTGCACTCTGATAGTAAAATTTACTTTTGACTTTGGAAGTGTTGAGAATAAGTATTAGGGTGCAGAGGAGATTTACAAGGATGTTGCCTGGATTGGGGAGCATGCCTTATGAGAATAGGTTGAGTGAACTCGGCCTTTTCTCCTTGGAGCGACAGAGGATGAGAGGTGACCTGATAGAGGTGTAGAAGATGATGAGAGGCATTGATCATGTGAATAGTCAGAGGCTTTTTCCCAGGGCTGAAATGGTTGCCACAAGAGGACACAGGTTTAAGGTGCTGGGGAGTGGGTGCAGAGGAGATGTCAGGGGTAAGTTTTTAACTCAGAGAGTGGTGAGTGCATGGAATAGGCTGCTGGCAATGGTGGTGGAGGTGGATACGATAGGGTCTTTTAAGAGGCTTTTAGATAGGTACATGGAGCTTAGTAAAATAGAGGGCTATGGGTAAGCCTAGTAATTTCTAAGGTAGGGATGTGCTTGGCATAACTTTGTGGGCTGAAGGGCCTGTATTGTGCTGTAGGTTTTCTATGTTTCTATGTTTCTAACATGCAATGAAGAGTCCCTGAAAGTGAGTCCATTGGTTGTGGGAACATTGCAATGATGGGGCAAGTGAATTTGTGTGAAGTTATTGCCTCTGGTTCAAGAGCCTGTTATTTGAGAAGTAGTAACTGTTCCTGAATCTAGTGGTGTGAGTCCTAAGGCTCTTGTACCTTTTTTCTGACGGCAGCAGTGGGAAGAAACCACGGCCTGATTGATGGAGATCCCTGATGATGGATGCTGCTTTCCTGTGAAAGTGTTTCATGTAGATGGGCTCAATGATTGTGAGGGTTTACTCCATGTTGAACTGGGCCAAACTCACAACTTTTTGTAGAATTTTCCATTCAAGGGCATTGCTGTTTCCATGCCAGGCTGTGATGCAGCCAGTCAATATACTCCCCACTACACATCTTTAGAAGTTTGTCAAAGTTTTAGATGTCATGCCAACTCTCAGCAATCTCCTAAGAAAGTTAAGGCGCTGCCTTGCTTTCTTCGTAATTGTATTTCTATGCTGGGCCCAGGACAAGTCCTCTGAAATAATAACACCTAGGAATTTAAAGTTGCTGACCCTCTCCACTTCTAATCCTCTGATAAGAACTGGCTCATGGACCTTTGGCTTCCTTCTCCTGAAGTCTATAATCAACTCCTTGGTCTTGCTGACATTGAGGAAGAGGTTGTTGTTATTTCATCTCTCATCTAGATTTCCAATCTCCCTCCGATATGCTGATTCATCACCACCCTTGATTTGGCCTATGATGGTGGAGTCATCAGCAAACTTGAAAATGGCAATAGAGCTGTGCTTAGACATACAGTCATAAGTGTAAAGCAAGTAGAAAAGGGAACTAAGCACATGGCCTTGTGGTACGCCTGTGCTGATGGAGATCGTGGTGGAGATGATGTAGCCAATTTGAACTGACTGGGGTTTGTAAGTGAGATTCCTCGATTGCTTGATGGTCAAAGGGAGCATAGAAGGCATTGAGCTCTCTTGGTAGTGAATCCCTACTGTCTTCAATGTCACTTGATTTAACTTGATAAGAGGTGATAGTATTCCAGCCCTGCCACAACTTTCGAGCACACTTCATTGATTCAAGTTTGGTCTGGAGTTGCCACCATCCTGGAGATGGCTTTCTGGAGATCGTACCTGGATCTTTTGTAACTTTCTTCATCACCAGAATTGAGTGCGTCTGATCTGATTTTATCAGATTTCAGATCTCACAGTTCATCTAGAGTTTCTGATTGGAGAAGAGTTTGACTGATTTAGTGGGAAGACTCTCATCTACAATTGTGTTTATAAAGTCTGTTACAAACATGGTGCATTCATTCAGATCCCCAGATAAGTGCTTGAATATGGTCCAGTCCACTGACTCAGATTGATCCCATAACCACTCCTCTCTTTCCTGCAATCAGCTCTTTGTTGTCTTATTCTCTGGAGCTTTTCTCCTTAGCCTCTGCTGCTATGCAGGTAGGAGAAGGACAACCAAGGACACCCATGGTAAACCACTGAACAGTAAGGGTGAGTAGTCTGAATTTGCTCCTTAAGGTTGAAAACAATTGAGTCAAAAGATGTGGTCAAAACCTATTAAATGATTCCACCCGTACCATCAGGATTCTGCAGGAATATCTCAAGAACTATAGACTGGTGAGTCTCATGTCAGTTGTAGGGAAATTGCTGGTGATAATTCTTAGGGATAGAATATATGAAGATTTGGAAACACATGGTCTAATTAGAGAGAGCCAACATGGCTTTATGCTGAGTAGGTCATGTCTTGCCAACTTGGTAGAGTTTTTTGACAAGTTGATGAGAAAGATTGATGAGGGCAGGGCATGGATTTTAGGAAGGCGTTTGACTAAGTCCCTCATGGGAGGCTAATCCAGAAGATTAAGATGCTTGGGGTCCACAGAGAGTTGGCTGTTTGGATTCAGAATTGACTTGCACATAGACAACAGAGTGTAGTGGTTGAAGGGACTTATTCTAGTTGGAGGTCTGTAATTAGTGGAGTTCTGCAAAGATCTGTGCTGGGATCTCTGTTGTTTGTAATGTATATAAATGACCCAGATTAAAAAGTAGATGAATGGGTTAGTAAATTTGTGCATGATGTCAAAACTGGTGGAGTTGTGGATAGTATAGAAGACTGGCAAAGAATACAGCACAATATAGATCAGATGCAGATATGGGTAGAGAAATGGGAGATGGAGTTTAACCCAGATAAATGTGAAGGGTTGCACCTTGCTAGAGCAAGCGCAAGGAGACAGGATACTGTTAAGGACAAGACCTTAAGAGCAGTGAGATCTTAATGCCCAAATTCATGAATCCTTGAAAGTGGCTACTCAGGTCGATAGGTTAGTTAAGAAGATTTAAGGCTTTTATTAGTTGAGTTATTGAGTTCAAAAGTCAAGAGGTTATGTTGCAACTTTATAGTACTGTGGTTAGGCCACATCTGGAGTATTACATACAGTTCTGATCACTCTGCTATAGGAACAATGTTCAGACTTTGAAGAGGGCGCAGAAGAGGCTCATTAGGATGCTACCCGGTTTAGAGGGTTATCACAAGAAGTTGGATATGCTTGTGTTGTTTACTCTGGAGTGGCGGAGGCTGAGGGGGTGTTCAGGTTACGCTTGGGTTAGCACCACATATTCTTTCTGGGTAGCCTCCAACTTGATAGCATGAACATCGATTTCTCTAATTTATGGCAACTTATCCCCCCTCCCCCTTCTCTCTTCCTCCATTCCCCACTTTGGCTCCCCTCTTACCTCCTCTCTTCTCTTCATCTGCCTATCACCTACCCCCCCCCCCCCCGCTGCCCCTCCTGCTTCCCTTTCACCCATGGTCCACTCTCCTCTCCTATCCGAGTTCTCCTCCACCCCTTTACTTTTTCCACCTATCACCTCTGAGCTTGTTACTTCATCACCCACCCCCACACTCACCTGGCCTCACCTATCACCTTCAAGCGTTTACTCTTTCTCCTCCTGCCACCTTCTTATTCTGGCTTCATCCCCTACGTTTTCAGTCCTGAAGGAGGGTCTTGGCCCAAAACATTGACAGTTTATTCATTTCCATAGATGTTACCTGACCTGATGAGTTCCTCCAGTATTTTGTATGTGTTACTCTACCTCGCCTGTGAACAGTGCACCATACCTGAGAAGCACCTACCTGAGGCACAACACAAATCCCATGAAATTATGCCAATGCCTTTGTTTAACTGAACCTTGGTCAACATGTTTTTCTGCAATATTGGGCTTGTCAGGCAACAAACCTGCAATGATTTAAACTATTTGGAGGCTTTTAATGTTTCCCAGGCTGAGAACACCACAGGTGCCTGGTCCTCAGTCCACAGATCTCACCGGTTAATTGATTCCAGAGTTCAGTAGCCCAGACTGAATTCTAAATTATTGTCAGTCTGTGCTACATGATCCTGAAACCAATTCTGGCTGCTTATTAATTAAGGCAAATGCAGACTTTGATGCAGAACTGCAGAACGTAATTTCCATACTGATTGTCTCATCTTATTAAGCAAATCTCAATGATCAAAATGAAAAACAGCGTCAGGTCTGGAAAATAGCTCAAACACCAGAACCAGGGCAGGATTAACCACCGAGATCTTGGAAATAAAGGCAAGAAGACACAGGTTTCACATTAACAAACTCCAAATGCGATGTGGGATCAGAAGAAACCTTACTTTAGCACGGCGTGGGCAGCATGTGAGGAAAGCTGAGTTTCTGAACTCAAGCTGTGAAGATGCATATCAGCTTCAGAGGAGATGTGTCTCATCTCTGTCTCTCATCATCAACAGCTCTACAGTTAGCACCGTTCCAACATTCAGGCTCCTGGGCATCATTATTTCACAGGATGTCATATGGGACACCCATATCTCTTTTATTAACAAAAACTTAAATTCCATCTTCCCCAGAACGTACTGGTGAATTCTACACTGTCGTTATTGAGAGCATCCTCACATCAGCCATTACTGTCTGGATTGGTGCGGTGTCCTCTCACGATATACGGAAAACTACAGTGAATTGTCCGGTCAGTAAAGAAAAAGGTCATTGGCTGCAGTCTACCATCACCGTAGGACTTGTCAGTGGCCGGGACAAAGAAACAGGCAGGAAAAATCATTGCAGTACCTACCAACCCTGTAAGCTGCCTTTTCCAAAAGCTCCCTTCTGCAAAACGCTGTAGGGTTATTAAATCAAAAGCTTCATGCCAGCTTAAAAACTTCTTCCCCCCCAGGCAGTGAATTTCTATCCATTACCTGAGTCACCGCACTTTAAACCACGTTTTATAATTCTATTTACATTGTAAATACATGCCATATTTATGCATTTATACACGTTTTATTCCAGATCTGTGCTTCTAACTTTGTTTTACAACCCTTTATTCTTTATAATTGCTGAATGTTCTTGTTTTCTGTTGCCTGTCACGTCCTGACCAACACATCACAGCAAATTCCTAATGCATGTTAATGTTTCTGGCGAATAAAGGTGATCCTTGGCCTTCACTGATTTTCAAACAATTAGAAATACTGTTTCTTCCTTCTTTTGAGTCATAGTCATAGGATTATACAGCAGAGAAATGGGCCAACTAGTCCACGCTGATCAAAATGCCCATCTGAGCTTTTCCCATTTGCCTGGATTCCGTCCATGTCTCATTAAACCTTTCTTATCCACGTACCTGTCCACTAACCTTTCAAGTTTTGATGTACCTGTCTCAACCACTTACTCTGACAGTTTGTTTATGCATTGACCACTGACTGGGTGGAAAATTTGCCCCTTAGGTCCCTTTTAAATCTTTCCCCTCTCACCTTAAACCTATGCCTTCTAGTTCTTGAATCCCCACCCTTCGAAAAAGTCCTGAACACATTCACCATATCAATGCCACTCATGATTTTACACAACTCCCAGTCTCCTATGAACCAGGGAATACAGTCCTAGCTTGTCCAACCTCTTGCTATGACTCAGACCCTCATGTTCTGGCAGGAATCTCATTATATCTGGAGAAATATGAAGTGTCTGAGTGGAGACGGACTAGCTGAAGGTTTGAGTTGTGATAGTAGGTGAATTCTTGAGTGTGACTGACAATTCTTGGACAGGATTAATGTAGATCTTTCTCAGGAGATGAGACAGCTGACATCCATAAGCTGCGATGGACTATATACTCTGTGTGATAACTCGACATTGTAAATGGCCTCATGAGTTTGGAATGGAGATGAATGAGACAGTGCAAAGGATTCTAAACTTCCAGTGCCAGATTTCTTCAATTGCAGTTGTCACACAATATTTCAGCATGGGATCAAGGCGATGTAATAAAGCTGATGATTTGTATGTAGATGTAACATATCTTGGCTCCACTTAGCCAACCTGCCTGACTCCCACTTAATCCAAAAGAATGTACTGGATGCAGGAAAGGTGAGTACTGGATGCTGGGAGTAGCACTGGGAATGCCAGACATCACAGATTGTGTCCCACTTAACCGCATAGACTATGTCCCTCCTGACCTCACAGTGTCCCTCCTGATCCCCCAATGTTCTTGCTGACCCCAGTGTCCCTACTGACCCACAGACTGTGTCCCTCCTGACTCCCCCAGTGTCCCTACTGACCCCACAGTGTCCCTACTGACCCACAGACTGTGTCCCTACTGACCCACAGACAGTGTCCCTACTGACCCCCCAGTGTCCCTACTGACCACACCGTCCTCTGCAGTAAGTGCACCAAGAATGTCTATGCTTAAGGACAGGGGTGAAGGAGAGTATAGGAACAGCTTGCAGAAACTGATACCCACTGCGTGGTGAGGGGGACATCTTATTCCCTGAGCCTTGGGGTCCAATCTCAGTAAGTTCAGCAAGGACGGAAGGTGCAGGACAGAACGGCCTTAATGAAACCCGATATTCTCCTGACACTCAGCATAGTCAGTGCCACTCCGATTGAGCCGGTGTTTGACTGAGCTTGAAGCCTCTGCTGCTGCTGAGGCAGAGACGGTCAGTCCAGCCTTGAGCTTAGTGAACGGCTCCCATAAAGCGAACAGAAATGAATGTCGTACATCAGGCATGCGGAGCGAGAGATTAGATTACTGAGGTGCCCATTTCCACACTACTTAATTCTCCCTGCAGTTTCTGGTGACACAGGGTCATATATAAGCAGACAACTAGTTTGCAGTGTAAGCACTTTTGAATTAAGATTATCAAACCCATATGCCTTACAATGCTGAGAGTGGATATTTGGGCTGCAGTAATTCATTGCATTACATTACATACCTCAGCCTATTAGGGGATTAGTTGACTCCATTTGGTGACTGGGAGGAGACAAATCCTGGGTGGAACAGAGCCAGATCCACTGGACTACAGAGCGGACAATGAGAACTCTGTCCAACAACGTCACACAGGTAAAGCTAGTGTTCAAACCCACCCAGAGAGCCTGGCAGTGTGGTTGGTTTCCAAGCTGTTCCTGGGGCTCTGATCCTATAGGTGATTTCAATGTTCAAAGTTCAAAGTAAATTCTTTATCAGAGTACATATTAGTCACCATGTACTATCCTGAGATACATTTTCTTGCAGGCATTTGCAGTAGAACAGAGAAATATAATGGAATCAATGAAAAACTACCAAGACTAAAAGACTGACCAACAGCCAATGTGCAAAAGAAGAAAAAGTGTTCAAACAGAAAAAATAATAACCATAACAAATAAATAATACTGAGAACATATGTTATAGAGCCTTGTGAGTGAGTCCATAGGTTGTGGAATACGTTCAGTATTGAGGCGAGTGAAGTTATCCAAATTGGTCCAGGAGACTGTCAGTTGAAGGGTAATAATTGTTCCTGAACCTGGTGGTGTGGGCCCAGTGGCTCCTGTACCTCCTTACTGGTGGCAGCAGTGAGAAGAGAGCATGGCCTGGGTGGTGGGCCCAGACCTTTGTGAGAAGACCCTTGCTCTGCAGACCAAGTCTCTGATCCTTTCTCCTGTAGGAGATTGACTTGTCAGGCACTGACGCTGGCAGCTGGAGATAGGGACTGCCGCAGACGCTTGACTTAAACTTCTTTTTGCTTTCAGAGAGGGAGAGACTCTGCAGATAACTGTGTGTGTGTGTGTAGTCAAGTTTATTGTCATTTAATGACATAAATAACAAACTAAATTGCATTAATATTAAATATTGTATGGTACAGAACTGATTAACCAGTGACACTTTGAATACAATGCGACCGGGACTTCAGAAGCCTATTGGCCTGTGGGAAGAAACTGTTTCTCATCTTGACCATTCTTGTTTAAATGCATCATCGTCCCCTGCCAGATGATAGGAAGTCAAAGAGGATGCTGGATGGATGGGTGGGATCTTTAATAATACTAAGGGCCCTGTGTACGCAGCGCTCCTGATAAACGTCCCTGATGGATGGTAGGGAGACCCCTATGATCCTCTCAGCTGTTCTCACAGTCTTTTGTAGGGACCAATTCAACTTTTGTCTATCCTGTTTTTTTTCTTCAAATAATTCAAACAGATTTGTCTGGCAAGATTTTCCCTTGAGGAAACCGTACTGTCTGTGGCCTATTTTATCATGTGCCTCCAAGTACCCTGAGACCTCATCCTTAATAATCGACTCCAACATCTTCCCAGCCACTGAGGCCAGCCTAACTGAGGTCTGCCTCTCTCTCTTCTGAAAGAGTGGAATGAAATTCGCAATTGTCCAGTCATCTGGAACCATTCCAGAATCTAGTGATACTTGAAAGATCATTACTAATTCCTCCACAGTGTCTTCAACCACCTCTTTCAGATCCCTGGGATATGCACTATCAAGTTCAGGTGATTTATCTACCTTCAGACCTTTCAGTTTTGTAACAACCTTCTCTCTACTAATGGAACATCACACAATTCATGATCCCTGACATCTGGAACTTACATCATACTGCGAATGTCTTTCACGGTAAAGGCTGGAGCAAAATACTGATTCAGTTCACCTGCTATTACTTCCTCTCCAACATCGTTTTCTGGTGGTCCCATATCCACTCTCGCCACTTTATGTATCTGGTGAAGTTATTGGCATGGTCTTTAATATTATTGGTTAGCTTACTTACGTATTCTATTTTTACCTTCTTAGTGACTTTTTTAGTTGCTTTCTGTTGGTTTTTGAAAACTTCCCAATCCTCGAACCTCCCACTAACTTTTGTTGTATCACATGCCCTCTCTTTGCTTTTATGTCAGCTTTGACTTCTTTTGTTAGCTGTATAGTTGTGTCATCTCGCCTTTGGAATACTTTTTCCTCTTTGGGATGTGTATATCTTGCGCCTTCTGAATTGCTTCCAGAAATTCCAGCCATTGCTACTCTGCAATCATCTCTGCCAGTGTTCTTTTCCAATCAATTCTGACAAACTCCTCTCTCATGCCTCTGTAATTCCCTTTACTGTAATACTGATATATCTGACTTTAGCTTCTCCTTCTCATATCATGATCACTTTCCCCTACAAGTTCTTTTACCTTAAGCTCTCTGATCAATTCTGGTTCATTGCACAACACCCAATCCCCAAAAGCTGATCCCGTAGTGGGATAGCTAAAAAGCTATCTCGTAGGCATTCTAGAAATTCCCCCCTTGGAATCTAGCACCAGCCGGATTTTCCAAACCTTCCTGCATATTGAAATCCTCCATGATTATTGTAACATTGCTCTTTTAGCATGCATTTTCTATCTCCCCTTGTAATTTGTAGACCACATCCTTTTTACTGTTTGGGGTTCTGTATCCTACTCCCATTAGGATCTTTTTACTCTTGTAGTTACTTAGCTCTGTCCACAATGATTCAACACTTTTCAACCCTATATCACTTCTTTCTAATGATTTGATTTCATTGTTTACCAGCAGAGCAACACCAACCCCCCCCCCCCCACCACCTTCCTGCCTGTCCTTTTGATACAATATGTATCCTTGGACATTAAGTTCCCTGCTATAATCTTCTTTCAACCATGATTCAGTGATGCCTACAATATTGTACATAACAATCTGTAATTGTGCTATAAGTTCATCTACCTTATTCTGTATACTGTGGGCACTCAGAACACTGCTGTGAAGATCTGCTTATTAAGTCTTGAACGTGGATCTGACTGAAAGGAATTCTTTTTACCCATTGCATCCTGCTGACTAGTTGCTCCTCAACTCAGAGAAAGTGCTATGATACTCTGCCTTTAAAATCCCAATCACCTTTCTGATTGAAAGCGACCTCATTTTACACAGAACCTGGCGTCGGTTGTCCAAAAAATAATGTACGTGTGTGTGTGAGTGCATGTGTGTATGTATTGGTGTATATGTGGGTGTATGTGTGCGTCAGTTTATGTGTGTAGGTTTCTGTGTTTGCATGAGTGGGTGTATGTGTGTTTGTGTGGTGTGTGTGTGTGTGTGTGTGCAAGTGCATGTGTCTATTGTGTAGGTGTGTGTGAATGTAGTTAAGAATTAAACATTTACCTTCTAGACCAGGAATCTGGAGAATAGGGATGTTCTGATGAAACTTTACCCGATGCTAGTGAGATGGTGCACAGGGTTGGTCTCATTAGGCAAGCGAGGTGGACTGAAGGCAATGCAGAGAAGGTTCACTGGAGCAGTCACCTGGGATGAGGAATTGACATATGAAGAAAAGTCCAGCTGCTTTAGCTAGTACTCACTGGGGTTAGAAGAATGAGGTCTTATTGAGACATCACAGATGGTATAAGCTGGGATCTGGAGCAACTTGTAACCTACCAGAGGAACTCAGTAGGCTGAGAAGCATCTGTGGGAGGACAAAAATCAGTGACATTTCATGATGAAACCTAGATGAAGACTTCTGATCATCAACAGATCCTTCCCTCCAATGGAACATGAATCTTTTCCTCCAACTGATACTGCCTAACTCACTGAATTATTCCAGTCTACTGTTTGGTAATCTTATTGAGGTTTAAGATTCTGAAGGGGAAGTGTGTGTGCGAAGAGATTTTTTCTCCAGTGGAGGTATCAAGATCTAGAGGGTCATAGAAGTAGTCACCCATTTCAGATGGAGGTAAAGAGAAGCTTCTTCACTCTGAGGGTCATGTATCTTCAGAGTTCTCCTCCCCAGAGAGCTGTGAAGGTGCAGTCACAGAATACATTCAAGGCAGAGATGAACAGTTGAACTATAAGAATCTAGGTCTTGGGAAGTGTTAGGACGTGGCGTTGAACCCAAGATTGGATGAACCGATGCTTTATGAATAGTGCAGCACACACAAATGCTGTCTCTTTTACTGATGTCCCAACATCCAAGGGCTAGTGAATGATAATTTCAGTTTGGCAGCTAAACAGGCACATTAGCCAGCTCTTTTGAGTTTGACAAATGCTAAAAATACAACTCAATGCAATCTGAGCAGACTTTGAGACGTCTCTTTCTGTACCTCCAGAAATAAAACAGTAATTCAAAACAGAAATAGATTAGCTTTTGGTTCAAAGTTCAAAGTGCACTTGTTATTAAAGTATGTATAAATTAAACAACCTTGAGATTTGTCTCTTTACAGATAGCCACAAAACAAGAAACCCAAGAGAATCCATTTAAAAAAATGACAAAAATCCAAACTGCATAGAGAGAGAAAAACAGATCGTGCAAACAAGAAAGGTAAGCAAAGGGCATTTAGAATGAAGGAGAGTCCCCCGAGCCTGGAGCAGCCGGAGCAGGCCGCCGCCTCAGCCTCAGTGCATCGTAGACTTTGCCTCGAATATGAAAGGAATCACAGGATTTGGGGTAGAGCAGGAACACAGCCCTGAGGCAAGATCAGCCAGGACCTGATGCAGAATTTCAACCTAAAATGCTGACAATCACTTTTGCTTACACAAATGTGGCTTGATCCGCTGCGTTCCTCTAGCCCTAAAAGTGCTGGAGGAAATCAACAGGCTGTTTGTTGCTTGAGATTCTAGAACATGGTGTCTTTGGTATGTCTTAGTCGTGACATTCGTGGACCTTCAGGCTGAGTGTCCTGTTCCTATTCGACATTCTGATGTCCTAATCTACTGAGTTATGACTGGATGCTATACGTGAGCTCAGAACCAAACACAGTGCTCTCAGGCCAAAAGAAAAATGTTGTCAAATTTGATTTATTTTCTTCAATCAAAGCCAAAACCAAATCGTGGTGGCAGAATTTAAGACAAATATCTCTTGGTATAAAACCTAGAACAAAATAATTTAATGAAAATATTGAAACCACAATCATGGCTGAGGAAACGAATGGTGATGATGCAGAATTTTTATCAGATATTTAAATAGAATGATTCTGAAAGTATTGTGATTTAAAATTCCAGTGTTACACTTTTCTCCTTCTCCAGATATTTCACTCAGCTGAATTTTGAGCTTGAAGATCTCAATCACTCACGTTATAATTTAAGTATTCACTAATTTGATATTTTCAGTTTCTTCAGCCTATCCCTTCAAAATAAAAACTTGCAAGGAATGTTCTGAGATAAGGAATCTTTACATAAACATTCACCAGCAAGTTCAAAACACATATTTCTCTGAGATATGGTGTAATGAAGTTATACCACAGGGTGTGACTGGCGCGATGATCACCAGCTCAGCTCCACAGGGGTCAGCATTGAGATCAGACTGAAACACAATGTGAATACTGCACATTAATTGTGATATCTTTGGAGCCCCACAATACTAAGCATGAATAATTGTAAATTAATCGGATATATTGTCAGATGAAAAGGAGATTTAAATATATCATTGTAGTTGTTTTCATGATTAACTCTTGGAATATGATAATTATTGATGCCCATCCCTTATCAGCCCTGGGGTATAAAACACTTTTTCCTGAATAGGATGGATCTGTGAGATCTCTGCAGCTGGTTTAGTACAGTACCATTGGTAGAGGGTGAAGAAGGGGCAGTCTCGGCAGGAGAGATTGAGAATGAGCCCACTCCTCCAACCTTCTCAGCTCCCTGTCTGGCTGAACTGCTGACTGGAGATGGTTACCACTGGCAGTGTCTGCAGTTATTGTCTGTCCCGCTTTGTCCCAACACTGAGAGGGGCAAAATTCAGTGCCAACCCCAATGGCGAGCCTGATTACACAATGGCCAGACCACAGCAGGGCAGAGATCTTCTTCCCCTGAAGGACTTCTTTCAACTAAATGGCTTTACGCAGTTATCTGGTAGCTTCATGACCAGCTTTTACTTTAAGGAGAATCAGTCGTCCTTTAATCATTTGAATATAATTTCACATCTGTCCTGGTGGAATTGGCTCAGTGATTCAGAGCTCTGTTTGCTGGTCCATTACCTTAACCGTGATACAACTCTACCCAATGTGTATGCCGTCACACTGCAAACGTGCACGAGCATCCTGCTCCCTGAACGTCCTCCATCTGTGGACACCATTCCCGGAGCACACCTTAATCAATGCAGCCAGAATCAGATTGACCTGTGTATTATCGTTATTAATTAATCTTCATAACTCCTGTCAAGTTTCTCCAAACTGGAGCCACACTACAATGGTAAACTTGATCTAGAGATTGTGGAGGCCCCATCAGAGGATAGTTTGTCTCCTGAGTCAGAGAGAGAGTGAGATTCAGAAAAGGGAGAGAATTGTCGGAAATGGTCCCTGTGAAGTTGAGGGCAGGGTGGAAGTTAATGGTGAAAGGGGCAATATTGATGAATTCTGCACGTGCAGGAAGCACAACCAATGTGGTTTTTCCTCAGGTCTTCTCCGTTGTATTAGAGTTAGGGATAGGTAATCATTGGCTCTGTATAGAGTTAGGGATAGGTAATCATTGGCTCTGTATAGAGTTAGGGATAGGTAATCATTGGCTCTGTATAGAGTTAGGGATAGGCAATCATTGGCTCTGTATAGAGTTAGGGATAGGTAATCATTGGCTCTGTATAGAGTTAGGGATAGGCAATCATTGGCTCTGTATAGAGTTAGGGATAGGTAATCATTGGCTCTGTATAGAGTTAGGGATAGGTAATCATTGGCTCTGTATAGAGTTAGGGATAGGCAATCATTGGCTCTGTATAGAGTTAGGGATAGGTAATCATTGGCTCTGTATAGAGTTAGGGATAGGTAATCATTGGCTCTGTATAGAGTTAGGGATAGGTAATCATTGGCTCTGTATAGAGTTAGGGATAGGCAATCATTGGCTCTGTATAGAGTTAGGGATAGGTAATCATTGGCTCTGTATAGAGTTAGGGATAGGCAATCATTGGCTCTGTATAGAGTTAGGGATAGGTAATCATTGGCTCTGTATAGAGTTAGGGATAGGTAATCATTGGCTCTGTATAGAGTTAGGGATAGGTAATCATTGGCTCTGTATAGAGTTAGGGATAGGTAATCATTGGCTCTGTATAGAGTTAGGGATAGGCAATCATTGGCTCTGTATAGAGTTAGGGATAGGCAATCATTGGCTCTGTATAGAGTTAGGGATAGGCAATCATTGGCTCTGTATAGAGTTAGGGATAGGTAATCATTGGCTCTGTATAGAGTTAGGGATAGGTAATCATTGGCTCTGTATAGAGTTAGGGATAGGCAATCATTGGCTCTGTATAGAGTTAGGGATAGGCAATCATTGGCTCTGTATAGAGTTAGGGATAGGTAATCATTGGCTCTGTATAGAGTTAGGGATAGGTAATCATTGGCTCTGTATAGAGTTAGGGATAGGCAATCATTGGCTCTGTATAGAGTTAGGGATAGGCAATCATTGGCTCTGTATAGAGTTAGGGATAGGTAATCATTGGCTCTGTATAGAGTTAGGGATAGGCAATCATTGGCTCTGTATAGAGTTAGGGATAGGTAATCATTGGCTCTGTATAGAGTTAGGGATAGGTAATCATTGACTCTGTATAGAGTTAGGGATAGGTAATCATTGGCTCTGTATAGAGTTAGGGATAGGTAATCATTGACTCTGTATAGAGTTAGGGATAGGTAATCATTGGCTCTGTATAGAGTTAGGGATAGGTAATCATTGACTCTGTATAGAGTTAGGGATAGGTAATCATTGGCTCTGTATAGAGTTAGGGATAGGTAATCATTGACTCTGTATAGAGTTAGGGATAGGTAATCATTGGCTCTGTATAGAGTTAGGGATAGGTAATCATTGGCTCTGTATAGAGTTAGGGATAGGTAATCATTGGCTCTGTATAGAGTTAGGGATAGGTAATCATTGGCTCTGTATAGAGTTAGGGATAGGTAATCATTGGCTCTGTATAGAGTTAGGGATAGGTAATCATTGGCTCTGTATAGAGTTAGGGATAGGTAATCATTGGCTCTGTATAGAGTTAGGGATAGGTAATCATTGGCTCTGTATAGAGTTAGGGATAGGCAATCATTGGCTCTGTATAGAGTTAGGGATAGGTAATCATTGGCTCTGTATAGAGTTAGGGATAGGTAATCATTGGCTCTGTATAGAGTTAGGGATAGGTAATCATTGGCTCTGTATAGAGTTAGGGATAGGTAATCATTGGCTCTGTATAGAGTTAGGGATAGGTAATCATTGGCTCTGTATAGAGTTAGGGATAGGCAATCATTGGCTCTGTATAGAGTTAGGGATAGGTAATCATTGGCTCTGTATAGAGTTAGGGATAGGTAATCATTGGCTCTGTATAGAGTTAGGGATAGGCAATCATTGGCTCTGTATAGAGTTAGGGATAGGTAATCATTGGCTCTGTATAGAGTTAGGGATAGGCAATCATTGGCTCTGTATAGAGTTAGGGATAGGTAATCATTGGCTCTGTATAGAGTTAGGGATAGGTAATCATTGGCTCTGTATAGAGTTAGGGATAGGTAATCATTGGCTCTGTATAGAGTTAGGGATAGGCAATCATTGGCTCTGTATAGAGTTAGGGATAGGTAATCATTGGCTCTGTATAGAGTTAGGGATAGGTAATCATTGGCTCTGTATAGAGTTAGGGATAGGTAATCATTGGCTCTGTATAGAGTTAGGGATAGGCAATCATTGGCTCTGTATAGAGTTAGGGATAGGTAATCATTGGCTCTGTATAGAGTTAGGGATAGGTAATCATTGGCTCTGTATAGAGTTAGGGATAGGTAATCATTGGCTCTGTATAGAGTTAGGGATAGGTAATCATTGGCTCTGTATAGAGTTAGGGATAGGTAATCATTGGCTCTGTATAGAGTTAGGGATAGGTAATCCACTCCCCATCCATGTGCTAGCATTGTGGTCAGCTCAACACTTCTCAGCACCACTGATTAGTTTTCCATTCCCGCCACTGCATGTCCATCCTCTCCATGTCCTCGTGGGTTTCCTCTCAGTGTTTCAGTTTCCTCTGACCTTACAAAGATGTATGGGTTAGGGTTAGTAAGTTGTGGGCATGCTATGTTGGCACAGGAAGCGTAGCAACACTTGGCAGTCACATTCTCAGACTGTGTGGATCTTTGACATAATCAGCGTGTTTCACTGTATGTTTCATTGCACGTGTGAAAAAGCTCATCTTTAAATCTTTAAATAACTTTCTGTCATGCCTCGCAGTGCTTCCTTCATAGGCGAAGTTTCAGGTGATTGCTGTTGTCTGTGTATGTGTAAGCTGTGTAAAACTTCCTGCTTTCTTCAGTATCTTTTGGCGCATTGCTTTGGATCTGTGACCCCCGGTTCTTTCACCATTAATGAATGGGAACACTTCAACCCTCCCTAACCCTGTCAGCACCTTGTCCACCTCCACCAGCTCCTCTCATCCTGCTCTGTTTCAAGGACAGCCTAGCTCTCTCTGCTTAGGATGAACTGCACCACTAGCCTGCTCCCCATCACTATTCCCTGACCAGTTTTGGGGTGGGTAGTAAACGCTGGCCTGTCCTACTGAGAGATCAGACACTTCCACAAATTTCAACTGTGCCTTCAGCTAGTTTGTCCTCTCCCTAACCTCTCCATCTTCTATTCCTTCGAAATCCTCTTTATAAATGATTTCTGACTGAAATTGTGCTCACCTGCCCTAATCTTGTATCTTTGCTTCAACATATTGTTTGGCAAACAGTCCTCTGAAGCTTTGGGATGTTTCATATGATAATAAATGTCTCAGTTCGTGGCCCCTTAGCAGGTTATTGGAAGCCCCCAAGCAAATATGAACTTAACTCCACATGTAACGAAGATTCAATAGTCAGAATCCATTCCAGCACAATATTCAGTGAGGATTGTGTTTTGAGAGCTGAGCCAGAGAAAATGCAGGGATGTGGTATTAGTGACATATCATTTAGAAGCCGAGGATATTTCTGCATCTGTTTTCATTTCCATTCGTGGATTACAGAATTTTCATTAATCTTGTTAGGGCTTTTATAAAGATATTACAATCAGAGACATTAAAGATGGAATCAGTTCAGGACCACCCTGTTCACTGGGTGGTCTGTGAGTGTTGGGAAAATCACTGAACTAGAGTTTCCTGCCTTGTGGACATCAAACAATGCCTGCATTGGTCAAAGGATCCTTCACACCAGCCAGGGAGACCAGAAGCTCAGAAGTGACTTCACTAATGACACTGGGAAGGTGAGTTAAAGGCAATGATTTGACCATCATCTGTTTACAAAGAAATAAAATGCTGTATTCAGAAGGGAAAAAGATGAAAAGCAGAATGGTCAATAGGTTGAATGAGCTAGGGTTTTTTCCTTTAGAGCAGGGGTTCCCAACCTGGAGTCCATGGAACCCTTGGTTAATGGGAAGGCTTATAGCCATTGCTAGAGAAGATATCTTATGAGGATAGGCTGAGTTGCTAGGGATTTCCCCTTTAAAGCAAAGGAGGATGAGAGGTGCCTTGACAGAGGTGTGCAAGATGGTGCAAGGCAAAGATTGAGTGGAGACCCGGGGACTTTTTCCCCAGGGCGGAAATGGGTGCCATGAGAAGGCATAATTTTAAGATGATTGGAGGAAAGTATAGGGGGATGTCAGAGATCA
This sequence comes from Hypanus sabinus, assembly GCF_030144855.1. Taxonomy (NCBI): domain Eukaryota; kingdom Metazoa; phylum Chordata; class Chondrichthyes; order Myliobatiformes; family Dasyatidae; genus Hypanus; species Hypanus sabinus. The sequence goes on from NC_082718.1 coordinate 28,789,233, forward strand.
TTTCTGTACACATAGAGTGGTGGGTGTGTGGAACACCCTGCCAGGGCTGGTGGGAGAGGTTGATACCTCAGAGGCATTTAAGAAACTCTTAAATGGATGATAAAAAATGGAGGGCTGTGTGTGAGGGGGGGACTGCACTGTGTTAGAATGTTTATTTTGTGATATAGGGTCCTCCGACCCTTTAAGCTACACTGTCCCAGTAATCCCTGAGATACCTGACTAATCCTAACCTAACCATGGGATAATTTACAATGACCAATTAATCTATCTGGTTATGTTTTTGGTCTGTGGGAGGAAACCAGAGCACACAGGGAAGACCCATGAATTCCTCAGGGAGAATCTACAGAGACCCCTTATTGGACAGCACCGGAATTGAACTCTGAACTCTGGAACGCTCCCAGCTGTAATAGCATTGTGCTAATCACTATGCTACCATGTTGCCCTTATGTTCTATGTTCTAAAAGATGAAGAATTAAGAACTTGAGGTATGTTAATCTGTTAAAGTAAATTACAGACTGAAGGAGTAAGGTTCCTTGACCTTGTGTACAGCACTAATCACTGGTTTCTAACTACAAAGCTAACCTTTCACCCTTACCCTCGACCAGGCTAACTCACACCAAGTTCAACTTCCAATTGATCCCTGGGTTTCAAGCCCTTTGGATCAGTTTTCCATGTGGGGATTTGCTGAAGGCCTCACTCACATCTGTCAGCCACACCATCCTCACCTACACGTTCAGTCACTTCCTTGTAAAGTTCAGTCAGGTAGTCAGAGAGAACCTCGCCTTACAGGTGTTTATTTAATTGAGAGGTCACAGCCTTCGCCTGCCCTTTGGGCAGTGTTTTGTAGACATCAGCATCCTTCTGGCTGAAAACAATTATTTAGCGGGCAAGAGAGGTAGCCAGCAGGGAAGGTGATGATTGAAACTCTACAACACCTTAGAACCTCAGATTACGTTAAATGTTGCTTCAGTTTGGATTATAATTACTGACCTATACTACTCATCAGTATTTGAGTATGATTTAATGTGTGATCAGACTGCTTCTTCTTCAGCCCTTTAGGTCTGCCACCTCATCATCTCCACCCTCCCACACCCACATTCCCTCTCACCTGCTCTTGTCTATCACTTGCCAGCTTGTACTCCTTCTCCACCTCCCCACCTGCATATTTTGAATTCTTCCCCTTTCCTTCTCAGTCCTGATAAAGAGTTTTAACTCGAAATGTTGTCTGTTTATTCGTCTCCATGGATGCTGCCTTACCTGATGTGTTTCTCCAGAATTTTGTGTCTATTGCTCTGGCTTTCCAGCAGAATCTTGTCTTTATGTATGAAAATTAGCATCTCATTCTCTGTTGACAGAACCTAGTGCATATTTAGTGAAAACAATCTCTTGTAGGAACTAGGGATGGAGGAGGAGCAGAGGAGGTTCACCAGGTTGATTCCAGAGATGATGGGGTTAGATTATGAGGACATATTGGGATATCTGGGACTGTACTCATTGGAGTTCAGAAGAATGAGAGGAGATCTTGTAGAAACATTAAATTATGAAAGGGATAGATAAGATAGAGGCAGAAAAGTTGTTTCCACTGGTAGGTGAGACTGGAACTAAGGGACATAGCCTCAAGATATATTTAAGACAAGGATGGATAGGTTTTTGCATAGTAGGGGAATTAAGGGTTCTGGAGAAAAGGTTTTTAGATGGAGATAAGCCAGGTCAGTCATGATCTTATTGAATGGCGGAGCAGGCTCGATGGGCCAGGTGGCCTACTCCTGCTCCTATTTCTTATGTTCTTATGGTCAGTGTTTTGGGATGGTGCCCAGCATCAGGACTCTAGTCCTAAATGTCAGAATCCCTTTGCCCCTCATAGATGCTGCTTGACCTGTTGGGTTCTTCCAGCAGTTCCTGGGCATTGCTGTATGTTCCAATATCTGCAGTTTTCTGTGTCTCTGTTTACTTTATGAAATGCACTCTCCTCTCTCCCACTCTTCAGTTGATTCAGTCTCTGCTGAGATACATTAACAGTTTCGGACTTCCACTGTGTAAGGTGCTCTTTCAGGCCAGGGGGATGAACTGGGACGGTAAGACTGTTGGATTAGCTTGAACTTCAAAAGCACGTGACAATAGTCACAGAGAAAGATTAATAGCACCACACACAAAATGCTGGAGGAACTCAGCAGATCAGGCCACATCAATTGAAAAGAGTAAACCGTCAACTGGAAATGTCAACTGCTTACTCTTTTCCATAGATGCTGTCTGACCTGCTGAGTTCCTCCAGCATTGTGTATGCATTGCTTTGGATTTCCAGCATCTGCAGATTTTCTCCTGTTTGTGACAGAGCAAGATTAATCGATTTACCACAGTCACAGTCTTTATCATTTCAAGATGTCTTCTATTGGAGGCTTACCAGTGTTGACACTTCATTTAAAAACTAAGTTCCTCTGTTTCTCGATGGTTGACTGGAATGACAGACATGCGATGTGAATGCTTACATATTAACCCACTCAGTGACCTGTCTATTTAATTGTCCTAACATCTGTGACCTAGAGTCTCTCTCACATATCTCAGTCAGTCGGCTGGAATTTTCTCAAGTTCCAAGCATAAAAATTCTGGAGAAGCTCTGCAGGTCAGACAGTATCTATGGAGATGAGTAATTTGTTGCTTTCTATGGATGTTGCCTGACCTTATTTATTTTTATTTGGAGATGCAGCATGGAATAGGCCCTTCCAATCCACTGAGACACACTGCCCAGCAACCCACCAATTTAACCCCAGCCTAATCACAGGATAACTTACAAAAACCAATTATCCTACTAACCGGTAGGTCTTTGGACTGTGGGAGGAAACCAGAGCACCCAGAGGAAACCCATGTGTACACAGGAAGAAGGTATAAAAACTGGGAACTGATCTCCAAGCTCCGATACCCTAAGCTGTAATAGCATCACATTAATTTGTGATTGTTCATCAACACCTTTATTTAAACCTCATCCTGCTGTGCTCACTAACTCTAACCCTGATGCTCTGGCACCATATAAAACATATTGATTTTCTGAATGAACTTCTGTCCTTGATGTTGCTCCCAATGAAATTGCTTTTTGGCTTGTGTTTACCTCATATCAGCTGGATGTTGAAACATTATCTTTCATTCAACAAGGGAATTCTTGCCTGTTCTCAACCAACGAGGCAATAGTGACTGAGTGATGGAAAGCCAGCAGATAGACTGGTCTCACCAGGATCAGAATCAGATTTATTATCGCTGACATATGTTATCAAATTTATAGTCTTATGGCAGTGCAAGACATGTAAGATAATGTAAGTTACAAAAGTATCAAATAATTAATGCAAAGGAGGAAAAGAGAAGTAATGTTCATGGGTCCATGGATCGATCAGAAATCTGATGGTGGACGGGAACAAGCTGTTCCTGAATTACTGAATGTAGGTCTGCAGGCTCCAGTACCTCATCCCTGATGGCAGTAATGAGAAGAAGGCATGTCCAAACTTTCATGGTGTTGGACTTTTGTCCACCTCCTTAACTCTGGATCTCTACTCTCAAAGTCACCAGCATTCAAAGTGACTCACCATCTGCCTTGCCCTGCATCTGGAACCTTCTGAATTTACAGCTGTCACCTTTCCTTATGGTTTCAAAGGTGTGTTTAATGTCAGAGAAATGTATACAATATACATCCTGAAATGCTCTTTCTTCACAACCATCCATGAAAGCAGAGGAGTGCCCCCAAAGAATGAATAGCAGTTAGTGGTTAGGACCTCAAATTCCCCCCAGCAGCAAAATCCCCCCTCCCCACCAGCAAAAAAAGCAACAGTACCCACCACCAAGCACTCAAGTGTAATCAAAGTAACATCAAAGACACAGACTTGCAGTACACCAAAGGCTATTCATTCACCCAGTATTCGACATACCACAGGCTCTCTCTCTCTCTCTCTCCGTAATAAGGGAGAAAGAGATGTCTCCATTTTACAGTGAGGGGGGAGACATAACAAACAACTCACTGATTTACAATGTTAAAAGTCCATTGCCTTGCTTTTTCCGAGCACTGTACCTGAAGATCTCGAGTCTCTGGGCACATAGCCAGAGATCTTCCATCTCCCAGGACACACTGATTTCCTGCTGAGACATCGACCTTCGGTCTGCCCATCTCCAGAACCACGAGATCCCGCAACAACAAAGGCGAGCTGAGCTCTTAGGCTACATCCTTGACGTATTGAATAACGGCCAGTCGTGAAACCCTGAGAGCAGGTCCCATTCCCATAAAGAACCAAAATCAGCACGTAACTCCAGATCAGGGTGTTGAATTAAAAGAATCTTGTGCCTTCTACACATCTTTGAACAAGTCACTTACAACCTGTGCGGCACAAGAAGATTTAATAGTGTCCATTAGATTTAATTAATAAAGCTTTCCTCTGTTCAAACATACCCTTTTTGGTCTCGTGTGGTATCACTACTTCCTTCCACCTGCAGATATTGTTCACATTAACTCACATGTCCATTCATTCAATGTAGGGCTAATTGGTTTTGGGACTCAGTCACGTGTGTCACGGCCAGTCAGGACAAAGATATACCCTTCCTGTCCACAACACGATGAAACTTGATACACTCAATCACTTGGAGATCTTTGATAAAGGAAAGCAACAGCATAGGTGAGCTTGGTGGCTACAAACTTGCCAAAGTCTGAGTTGAAAACATTCTTGAAGAATTCTAAAGAGAATCTTCCTGGACAATGTTTCCTTCACCTGGTTTTAACGATTCTACAAGTAGAACGAGACACAGAATAAGCCCTCTCAGGGAGGCACGGTTCCTTCACGTATGCAGAGCTGAGCTCCCACATGTGCTCCTGCTTGTGTCAGTGTGACAAAGTTATGAAGACACTCTATAACTTTTCTGTGCCACAGGACTAAAGCCCACAGGTACTGGAGAACATTATGAACAAATGCAGCTATGTTACAAACAGCATGTACTTAAGGAATTATTGAATGGAAGGTAAATGTGTTATTATTTTGGGGGACTTGTCCTATCTGTCTCTTCACCTTCATCTCATGTTTTCAGTATTTATTGTTTTTTTTTCCTTTTTGTATTTACACAGTTACAACAAACTGTGCTTCTGTTTCTGGTTGAACACTCAAGTTGTGTGGTCTTTCATTGATTTTGTTAAAGTTATTATTCTATAGATTTATTGAGCATGACCACAAGAAAATGAATCTCAGGTTTGTATATGGTGACGTATATGTACTTCGACAATAAATTTACTTTGAACTAATTCTGTATTTTGTACAAAGTAGCAAAATGAATTTTGATATTTGTAGATTTTTCACAGTGTTGCAGTTCCCTCAATGACAAAGCTTAAACCTAGAATCATATTTTATTTAATTGAGAACATTTATACAAATCCAAACATTATCCATGAACACCTTAATGACGCATTCTACTTAGCAGATTACACAGTTGCAGCAGAAGTGTTGGTTCACATTATTCAGTGAACTGTGTCCAGCCCACTCTCTGGATCCGGAGTATCTGTTTACAAAGGTGTCCCACAAAGTTGAAAGAAGAGTGGAAAGCTGCTCCGTATTAACTCTTCCAGCAGCCTCTCAGTTTGAGCTGAGCGATCACGCTTGAGCTCTGCACTGAAAATAGGAGGCAAAGAGTGGTCCCACAAAGTGGTCCTAGCCTTGCCTTGCCAGTGAGGAGCAGAGAGAAACTGTCAGCGCTACCACTTCAGATGGTAGCAGCTGTCAACGCTCATGACCAACTGGCCTGTCTCATCGGTAATATAATAGCTTTAATTATCGTGACTTATTACAGACATGATATTATCTAGAAATGAAGGTGTTGCTTCAGGCTATTGTAAAGCATCAAAACTATTTGAATTTCTGTAGATAAATTAGCTCAAGTATTTACTTTTCTGTTGAGTATCAATCCAATATCAAATATCAATATCCAATATCAAATATACTAAATGGAAATGAACTGAAACTGGCAAATGAAATCTGGAATGAATAACTGGCTGAAAACTGAGAAATCTGATCTCTCAATTACTGTATTTTTCAGAGCCTTGGCTGCTGAACCAACAAGCTTCTTATAACGGGATGACGAAATGGCTGGATTTCTGTCTCCTGCATTCTTCTACACTTGACATTCCCTAATCTCATCAACTATTTGAAAAGTTCACATTAAAAACACCCAATCAATTAAATAATTAACAAAACACTTCCAACTTGAAGATAATATTATAGTTTTTCAATTATAATCATGGAAAAGTTCCAGCTTTAAGACATCCCTACATCTCCTACATGTTCCTCCCGTTCATCCTGCTGAATTTTATGTAAGCCTTTCACCTCAACAGTTCCCACTGCCCAGATTCTGTGGCCCCAACAGTATTTACTAACCATACTAACAATGTCAGTCTCTGAGCTGCAGGTTACAGCCCACTCAATGTGACCCCCACAAAACGCAGTAATGAATCCTTGAGCTGGTTAACCTTAGATCCCTGAGCTGCAGGCTACTGCCCACTCATTGTGACTCCAACAATACCGACTAATATGACTAACACCATCATTCCCTGAGCTGGGCAACCTTAGATCCCTGAGCTGCAGGCTTCTGCCAACACACTGTGGCCCCAACAATTCCCACTAAAACCATCAATCCCTGAGTTTGCCGATCTCAGATCCCTGAGCTGCAGGCTCTTGCTTGTACACTGTGTCCCCAATCCTGATGAAGGGTCTCGGCCCAAAACGTTGCCTGTTTACTCTTTTCTTTAGATGTTGCCTGACCTGCTGAGTTCCTCCATCATTTTGTGTGTGTTTCTTTGGATCTCCAGCATCTGCAGACTTTCTCATGTTTGCAATACCCACTAGTACCATCAATCCCTGAGCTGGTCATTCTCAGGTTCTTGAGCTGCAGGCTCCTTGCCCACACACTGTGCCCCAACAATACCCAGTAATACCATCAATCCCTGAGCTGGACAACTTCAGGTCCACTTGGAATCTCCTTCACACATCCTGTCTCTCACTCCACTTCCTACCGTTCACACACAATCTCTTCCTCTCTTCACTCCACACCCTCTTCTCCCTCCACTAAGAATCTCCATTGACTCACTTCCTCTTTCCCTACTCCCTCCCTCCCTCCATCTACTCATCCTCTAGGAGTCACTTTTAACTCTTCATTGATACTCTATTTGGATGACTCTAAATCTTCGACGACACCTGTGGTTGTCTGAAGTCCATTTGTACTTCAACAACTTCTTGAGAAATGTATTCCCATATTTCCTTGTGGATGATGGCTTTTAGATTTCTAACTTTTAATTTTACATTTGAAAGTTTAAATTGTTTAATTACATTAGCCTCAAGATACTCTTGAAGTCAGTCCCAGTTATTGGCAATTACACCCTTGCACCTTCCTCCCTCCTACCCCAGGGACATTCAACTCATTGTTAAATTTATCTTTAATGGAAGCAACAGTTAAGAACAAAGGATAAATAATTTTGTGGAAGAGCTTCAGCACTTTATCTATTTCCATGAAAATGTTGACTTTACTTTGGAATGGGATTTTATCATTTTGAACTGACAGCGTACAAAATGCTTACACTTTTTTGATGAGTTCATTATTGGCAGATTGGTCCCCAAGACCATGTTAACCCAGATGCAGTCAGCAGTGAAATTCTCACATCTGGCAGTGCTCTGCTTGTCTACAGCTGGTTGACTACTTCAGAGGATTAGTGACAACCATCCACTCATCTGTCATCAATGAATCAATGGTCCATTGAGATTCAGTTTCTTGCAGATGTTCACAGTGGAATAAAGAAATAAAATATTTTTTTATTGATTCTATTGTATTTCTTTGTTCTACTGTGAATTCCTGGAAGAAAATAAATCCTAGTGTAGTATATGGTGACATATACATACTTTGATAATGTATTTCCTTTTAACTTTGAACTTCAGATTAACTTGAAATTGAATGGTCCTTGGATTTCATTTCCATTCATCAACGCTTCATCCGAATCTCTCCAATAAGTTGGACATTTCTTTACCAAGAGAGTTGAATTCTCTTTGAATGGATAAAAGATTCATTTTGCTAATAGTGATTGGATAGGCTGTGGCTGGTCTCACTGGAGTGCAGGAGGTTATGGTGACCTTATAGAAGATGGGCATAGATGGAGAGTCTTTTCCATCAGCGTCTTTTCCCAAGGGGAAAAGGGGAGTCTAAAATTAGTGGATGTAGTTTATGGTTGAGAAAGGAAATATTTGAAAGTGATCTGAGGGTTACATTTTCACTCTGGGCGGTCAGTGTATGGAACAAGTTGCTGGAGGAAATGATAGAGGTAGATACAATAACAACTCTTAACAAGTATTTGGACAGGTTCATGGATAGAAAAAGGAAAAGAGGGATATGAACCAAATGAAAGCAAATGGGACTAGCAAAGTCAGCCCAGGTGAGATGAGCTAAAAGGCTTGTTTCTGTGCTGTATGGTTCACTGACTTGATATCTCTCAACATTTCACTTAAAAAATCATTTTGCAGATTATCTCAAGATAGTGATTGAAGAGGGAATGATACTCTTTCTCGCTCTCTTTGAGGTGAAGGTTATGGATTCATGTTTCCCCTCTCACTTGGGCATGGAATTCCTAGCCAACACTCTCTACTGCAGTGCTGTACTGCAGTACTGCGCCACAGTTCTTGTTGTGGATTCCTTTGATATCTGTGCCTATGACCTTGTACTGCACGTGAACCAGGCTGTGCTTGGGTTAATTGCAATGAATAGTGAAGGGAATTTGCGTGGGATTCCCGGCTGATACTCCACCACAGTGCCAAGGGAACACCACAGTCCTTTTGGTGGAATCTGTTACGTTTTGTAATTCCAAAACATAAAACTAATCGTAGGAAAAAAAGCAAGGGAGCCTGAGAGATGCGTGTAAACCTCGGTCTTCCTTTTAGCAAGGCATGCACTTACAATGTATTGATGTGATCATGTACTTTTACAGATAACCGGCATTATGCAAACAACAAAGAATGCTTAATCACACAGTGCTTTTGCAATATTATTCTAATATTACTGAAATATTAAACACACAACACTCCTCCCTGCTTAGCTATGAACTCCAACTCATTAGAGAATGCATACTCAGTATACTATATAATACAACTACCATATACAAACATCCACAGCTCTGGACATCTTTCTTCTCCAACAATCAAGTGATCGATGTGTCATTTTCAGATAACATCAGATGCACTCTCCATTGTGTCAGAGATGAGTCAATACGCCAGACTCCAACAGCGCCACCCTTATCAGCGGGTTTTATAGTGAGGTTGGGATTGGTGCAAAGGGAGTGCAGAGCAGAGCGTTCGGAAGGAGTGAGGTTGGAATTGGAACAAGGTGTGGTGAAGTTGATTCGGTTAATGTCCCATCGGCAGTTAGCCCTGACGAAGGGTCTCGGCCCAAAACATCGACTGTACTTCTTCCTGTAGATGCTGCCTGGCCTGTTGCGTTCCACCAGTATTTTGTGTGTGTTGCTTGAACTTCCAGCATCTGCAGATTTCCTCGTGTTTGCAGAGTCAATGTAGTGCGTTCTGCTGAAAGAGAACATTCTGTAGGATCTGGACAAACCTTTCTGCCAAGCCATTTGTAGCTGGATGGGTGATACGGTGCAGATGTAATATGTCTTATTCCATTCATTTTCAGGATCAACTGAAACTGTTCCACAACAAGCTGTGATCCATCACTGATGAAGTGTTCAGGAACACCAGTCCTTATGAAGAAGCTTCTCAACACTTCAACAGTGTGGAAGTCTACTGATAAATCTTCTGGCCATTTACTATAGTAGCTGCATCCAATACTACCAAGAAATTTGTGTTTATTAATGGTCTGGCAAAATCCACATGGATCCTCTGCCAGGGCAATGAAGGCCATTCCCAGGGATGGAAAGGTGGTGCTCTTGGCATCTTCTGGATGTGTTGGCACCCAAACAGTGCATGCCGAGCTGCTCAATCTGCTGGCCTATCCCAGCCCAACAGAAATAGGCTTGAGCCAACATTTTCATTTTAACTATGTCTAGGTGACCAGCATGTAGCTTCTGCAAAATTGAGCTCTCAGCTTGGATGGCACGGCAACTCTCAATCCCCACATAAGGCAACCTCTGTCAAAGGCACGTTCATCCCAGTATTGGTAAAAATGGGGGAGCTCTTACTCCGCTGCATGTTCTGGGTGGGGCCTTTTCTGGTTTCCCTTTGGATCACCTCTGCTGTAATTGTGTGAATTACATTTTGCATTGGGGAGGAGTGTCCTTTTTTGTAATTTTTTTAGGTATTTCCTTTGCCGAGGACAAACAGAACAATCCATCCACTTTTCCATGATTCCTCTTTTATTCAATCTTGTAATTGTGTTCTCCAAGAAACAGAGCCCATCTCTGCATTCATGCTGCCACTCATAGTGGAAAACCTTGCTGTGGATGGAAAATGCACAGTCGTGGTTGATGATCAGTAATGAGGGTCACTCTCTCCCATACAAGTAGTGATTGAAATATTATACACCCCAAACCGGACTCAAGGCCTCTGTCAGTCTGTGCATATTTCTTTTTCTGCAGCGGTAAGGGAACATGATGCAAAGACCATGGGGCGTTCACTACCATCACTCATAACACGCGACTGGACAGTACCTCTACCATATGGTGAGGCATCACAGACAAGCTTCACTGGATAAGTGGATCATAATGTGCTCTAAGACACAACACGCTGCTTCAGCTGAGGCTCGAACCAGTGACCTTCAGATCACTAGACTGATGCTTTATCCACTAGGCCACGCGCAAACACGTAGGATGAGTGTAGCTATCCCATTATCCCCTTTTGTTCAAGAGACTGATGGTTGGGGGGGGGGGGTGGTAACTGTTCTTGAACCTGGTGGTGTGAATCTTGAGGTCCTTGTACCTTCTACCTGATGGCAGCAGTGAGAAAAGAGCATGGCCTGGGAGTGGGCGGGGGTGAGGATCTTTGATGATGGAATTTTCTCAGCACATTTGTGCGATCCTTGTGAGTCAATAGTGTGACTACAGTAAGTGATGCTTGGCTTAAAGAATTCACACTCTTGTGTCATTCTCTGAGCCCGTAACTTCCAATCGTTTTAACCGCACCTTGAGAATTTGGAGAAGAACCTGTCGTTCCTGCTGGTAACAATGATGTTATCCAGATAACACTGAGTGCCTGGTCAGTCTTGCAGCACCAGGTCCATAGCTTTCTGCCAAAGTGCAGGTGGAGATCCTACTCAAAAAATAAGAGTATTATAGCAATAAAGCCCTTTGTGAGTGTTTATGGTGAGAAACACTTTGGACTCTTCTTCTATTTGCAGGTAGGCCTCTCCTAAGATCATTTTGCTGAATTGTTTTCCTCCAGAAGAGTTTGCAAAGATATCCTCTCAGCCTACTACCTAACCAGCCTCCACATCCACCAAGCTCTTCTTCCCCTCCCCCACTTTCTGTTTTCCACAGGGATCGCTCCCTACACGATTCCCTAGTCCATTCGGCCCTCCCCACTGATCTCCCTCCTGGTACTTATCCTTGCAATCGGAACAACTGCCACACCTGCCCCTACACTTCCTCCCTCACTGCCATTCAGGGCCCCAGACAGTCCTTCCAGGTGAGGCTACATTTCACCTGTGAGTCTGTTGGGATCATCTACTGTATCTGGTGCTCCCGGTGTATATCAGTGAGATGTGACGTAGATTGGGAGACCTCTTCACCAAGCACCTACACCCTTACTATCAGAAAAAGCGGGATCTGCCACTGGACACCCATTTTAATTCCACTTCCCATTCTCATTCTGGCATGTCTACCCACGGCCTCCTCTGCTATCACAATAAAGCCACACTCAGGTTGGAGGAGCAACACCTTATATTCCATTTGGGTAGCCTCCAACCTGATGGCATGAACATCAATTTCTCAGACTTCTGGTAATCTCCCCAACCCCACTCCTTCACCATTCCCCATCCCCCTTTCCCTCTCTCACCTTATCTCACTGCCTGCCTATCACCTCCTTCTGGTGCTTCTCCCCCTTTTCTTTCTACCATGGCCTTCTGTCCTCTCCTATCAGATTCCCCCTTCTCAAGTCCTGCATCTCTCTCACCAAATAACTTCCTAGCTCTATATTTCACCCCTCCTGTCCCACCCCGCCAGTTTCACCTAACGCCTTGTGTTTCTCCCTCCCTTCTAACTCTCACATTTTTTCTCCAGTTCTGCTGAAGGCTCTTGGCTCGAAATGTCAACTGTCCTCTTTTCCTTAGTTGATGCCTGGCCTGCTGAGTTGCTCCAGCATTTTGTGTATGTTCCTTGGATCCCCAGCATCAGTAGATTTTCTCTTGTTAAGGGTATCCTCTATCCTCGTGCCATACTTAACCACTGTTATGGCATCATCAAGTACTTTTCTTAATTCGCTTTCAATTGACTTTCAACTAAGAAGGTAAAGATGGAATACAAAAGTAAGCTTGCTAATAATATTAAAGGCGATACCAAAGGTTTCTTCAGCTACATAAACAGTGAGGCGAGAGTGGTTATCAGATTGTTGGAAAATAATGTTAGAGAGGTAGGAATGGGGGACAAGATATGATGGATGAATTGGATTAGTATTTTGCATCAGTCTTCACTGTTGAAGACACAAGCAGTATGGTGGAAGTTCCAGGTGTCAGGGGTCATGAAGTGTGTGACGTTACCATTACTAGGGAGAAGGTTCTTGGGAAACTCAAAGGTCTGGAGGTAGATAAGTCGCCTGGATCAGATGGTGTACTTATGCAGTTTGTATACCATTTCCTTGTTTCCCATTACTACCTCTCCAGAATTGTTTTCCAGCAATCCCATATCCACTCTCACTTTTCTTTTACACTTTATGTATCTGAAGAAACTTTTGGGATTCTCTTTAATATTATCGGCTAACTTACTTTTGCATTCCATCTTTACCTTCTTAATGATATTTTTAGTTGCTTTCTGTTGGTATTTGAAAGCTTCCCAATCCTTGAACTTCACACTAATTTTTGCTTTATTATATTTATTATATATATCTATCCTGTGCCTTCCACATTGCTTCCAGTAAATTCCAGCAATTGCTACTTTGCCATCATCCCTGCCAGTGTTCTTTTCCAATTGATTCTAGCCAACCCCTCTCTCATGCCTCTGTAATTCCCCTTACTCCGCTGTAATACTGATACATCTGACTTCAGCTTCATTGGTTATTCATTTGCTTCAAAATACTGCTCAACTCACTCAGTTTACAATATCCATTTATCTCTTGTGCAATCAAATGCATCTATCTTTCCTCTTACTTTTTTTTAAAAAATATGTTGACACAAAAAACAGAAGAATAGAAAAAAAACCCTACTAAAGCAAGAAAAAATTGAGAAAAAAAGAACCCATTAAGTGTTCAATCCCGGAGCCATGCATCATACAAAAAGCTTCTAAAGATAAACATCAAACCACCAGCAAAAAGATTATACCACAATTTACAATTTAGATCATGGAGGAAATCTATCAATGAACTCAAATGGTAGTAACGAGCAAATGAACCCAAAATCAAACATAGTTTCAAAGGTTTGACTTCTAATTTTCTCCTAACTAAGACACAGCATCACTTGAGAGAACCATTGTGACAGAGTGGGAGCTGACGTATCCTTCCACTTCGACAGAATGGCCATCCTAGCTATCAATGTAACAAATGCAATAACACCTTGGTCAGACAAAGAAATACCATGGATATTTTGAGGTATTATTCCAAAGAGCACAGTTAATTTGTTAGGTTGTAAATTCATTTTAAGGGCTTTAGAAATTTTAGAAAAAACTGACTTCCAAAACTATTCCAGTACAGAACAAGACCAAAACATGTGTATCAGTGTAGCTGTCTTACTTTTACATCTATCACAATAACTATCAACATTAGGAAAGATTTTAGACAATCTCTCCTTCGTCAAATAACGATGTACAATTTTAAATTGAATCAATGAATGGCTAGCACAAATCGAGGAAGAATTAACAAACCAAGATCTGCATCCAGTTCTCCGTTATAAAAGTCAAGTTAAGTTCCTTTTCCCAATCTTGTTTAATCTTAAAAAAGGATGCTTATCCCATTGTAATAATAAATTATAAATTCTTCCAATGGAACCCTTCATCAAAGGGTTCATACTCATAATAGTATCCAACAGGTCAGCCTCTAATATGCAAGGAAAACTACTTAAATATTTTTGTAAGAAATGTCTAACTTGAAGGTATTGTAAGAAGTGTGAATATGAAAGAGGGTATTTATCAACTAATTGTTCAAAAGACATCAGTCTATCTTCTTTAAATAGATCCAAAAAAAGAATTAATACCTTTATTTTTCCAAAATAAAAAAATTGGATCACTCAAAAAAGGCTTAAAAATAGTTTTGATAAATTAAACTACAAAGTTTAAATATTTTAAGATTAAAAAATTATGGAACTGGAGCCAAATTTGTAAAGGATACTTAATCACAGGGTATAAATTTAAATTACCAACCTTAGCTAATTGAATAGGTAGAGCAGCTCCCAATAACGAGGTTAAATAAAACTGCTTCACAGCTTTCAATTCCAAATCCACCCAAGTTGGCCGTTCATTCTTATCAACCCTGTATAATCAAAAGGATATATATCGCACATTAACAGCCCTATCTTTCTGTTGCATCTATCTTTCCATTTTGTCTATTTTTACGATGTAGCCTGCCATTTCTGGTCTCTTTCGATTATGATTATTGTCACCTGTACTCACTGTTTAAGAATCCACAAATTTCTCCTTTTTATACATACTTTAAAACTTGAACATCTTGCTACACATTTTTTTAAACACGAACGTCTTGCATTTTTTAAAAACCTCAAGCATCTTGCTGCGCTTCAACAAGTAGGCAGTCATCTTGTGTTCTTTTAAAACATCTTTGTCACCATTGTTATGTATTGTACTCCAAAACATAAAACTAATCAACACCACAACAAAGCCCAAGTGAAGTGTGTAAAGTTCTTGTTTTTCTCTTTGTGAGGCGTGCACTTATGACATGATAGTGTGATAACATATGCTATTTACATACTTTTACATATAACCTCAAATGCATTATGTGAACAACATAGAATGCGTAATCAAACAATATGTTTGCAATATTACTGCAATAAATTTAAATATTAAATATGCAACAGACTCATCTTTATATCTGTGTTTGTTACCTTGTACTGTACATGGACCAGGTTGTGCTTGGGGGTTTATCATGATGATTTTATTGACTGGGGGCCACTATCCAATTATGAAAGATCAATATAGTCCCAATATTCAGTCCATGCATTCAGCAAAATTTTTGTCCTTGTTGTTCAATACAAAAGATGCTGTATGATCTAAAAAACACCCTTGCACAAACAGTATGAGAAAGATTGAGTATACAAGGTCTCTGGTTTGCTAGAAGTGGCCACAAACAGGAGGGACGATTTGATTTAAATGTATAAAACATTTAGTAGGCCTGTCAGGGTAGATGAGGGAACAATGCTTCCCATGAGAATATAGAACATAGAACACCACATCACAATACAGGCCCTTCAGCACACAATGATCTTCTAACCCCTTCCCCATGACCGAGTGGATTTCCTCTGGGCACTCTGGTTTCCTCCCAAGGTGCAAAGAAGTACAGTTAGTAGCTTAATTGGTTATTGTAAATTGCCATGCGACTAGTCTAGGGTTAAATCAGGGGTTGCTGGGCACCATGAATTAAAGGGCCAGAATGGCCTACTCCATGATTTATTTTACTAAATTAGTGAACACACAGATAAGCAAACAATCAAGTAAATAAATAATCCAAGATCAATCGAATCATCGCTATAATCACAAACAGTACATATGTGGAGAGTGGTTGGTACATGGAGCTCACTGCCAGAGGAGGTAGCGGAAGTACATACAATCCCTACTTTAAAGAAGTATTCAGACAGAAACTTTGTCAGCACTTTTTTCTGCCTCAGGATAAAGCGGGCAGCATAATCAAAGACCCCACCCACCCAGGCATTATCTCTTTGCCCCTTTCCCATCGGGCAGAAGGTGCAAAAGATTGAAAGCACCTCCCGCCAGGCTTAAGGACAACTTTTATCCTGCTGTTATACTCTTAAATAGACCTTTTGCCTGACAAAATAGACTCTTGACCTCACAATCTTACTCAATATAATCTTGCTTTTTATTGTTTACCTGTCCTGCAATTTCTCTGCACCTGTTACACTTTATTTTGCATTTTGTAAATTACTTCACCACAATGCACTGTGTAATGATCTGATCTGTATGAACAGTATGCAAGACAAGCTTTTCACTGTATGAGTCAACAATAAAACAATACCAATACTGAGAAATGGGCGAGTGATAGAAGGATGTGAGTGATAGGATATACTATCCTATTGTGGACAAATGGGCAGAAAGCTCAGTATAAATATGATGGATTGAAGAGTCTGTTTCTGTACTGTACTTCTCCATGACTCTATGATTCTATATTTTCTGTTCCCAAACCAAATATTTGGGTCAAATTTCAGTCTGTGCACTAATACCCTGATTGGTGATATCACTACTAATACCTGCCTGTCATTTCTTGAAAAAGTCTATCAGGAGCTGACCTCTGGGATATTAGTGATTTGGTTGGACAGGTCAGAAGTGGATGTGGTCCATGATTGACGAATTATAATGACTGGCTCACTGGTGTTCTCTACCATTCACTGGGTGTAGGAGGCAGGGTTACCGAGACTCCCTCCTCCCTCTACTCTGACTTTGAAGAGTCATTCTAATGTTGGGAAAAGACCCAAAGTATGGCACTATGTCTTATTGGCCAATTTCATCTGAGCCTAATAATCAGTTCCACTTAAATGTACATTTAGCATTTCCCTTAAGGCCATTGATATGGTTACATTTTCTGACAGTGTTGGCCTCCTGCTATAGTGGATACTGCAGATTCAGCAGATGAAATTTAGGCTCAGCTACATGCTAATTAAGGGAAAATGACAACGTAGTGTAAACAGAAATGCACACTGCTTTAGCAGGAGGCTTGATTGATAGTTAAAGTAATCAGGAAGCATGGTGAAGCAAAGTTCCCTTATCTGATGGGCAATTTGTGAAACCAGCTCTGTAAAGCATTGTAGCCTCAAAAAATAGATTGCTTCACTTTGGCTTGACGTGCACGTATAAAGTTGTGGGTAGCACTGAATTGTGGCTGAAAGAAGATTATCCGAGTATATCCATTGTATCGAAAGGACAGGCAGCCGGACAGAGGGGCTGGGGTGGCTCTGTTGGTAGACAATAAAATCAAATCATTAGAAAGAGGTGACATAGGATGGGAAGGTGTAGTGCCATGGGTAGAGCTAAGAAACTGCTTGGAAGGGAAGGGGACACAAGCCGGGATGACAGCAGAGCAACAATGGCTGGAGTTTCTAGGAACAATTTGGAAGGCGCAGAATATATACATCCCAACAAAGAAGAAATACTCTAAAGGTAGGATGAGGCAATCATGGCTGACAAGAGAAGTCAAAGCCAACATAAAAGCCAAAGAAAGGGCATATAATAGAGCAAACAGAAGTGGGAAATTAGAGGATTGGGAAGCTTTTAACCTAGGCAACCTGCTGATATTCTATACCTTCACAGTATGGTCCAGGTCAATTTTGACCCGGCCCAAGAATCCCCTCATAACAAGAGTCTATACCAAACTTTGAACCACAGATCTATTTAGAATGTGTAAATAGCCTATCTGACATTAATAAATGGGTGACTAATCCTTAATTAATGTTTCAGAGATCTAAAATCCATTTCAATAGATATGGGTCAAATTTGACCTGGAACAGCCTCAATGTACAAAAATCTGTAGCACCTGTACAAAAGTATAACATTTTTTAATGTTTTCATTTTTGCACATTTTGGGTCACTTTAAGGAAAAATCATCAAATTTCAGCTAAAAAAAAATTGCTGTTTAGTGTGTTTTTACTGCTGTCAAATGTCAAAACGGGTCAAATTTGACCCGAATAGTATGTAAGGGTTAAAAACCAGCAGAAGGCAACTAAAAAAGTCATAAAGATGGAATGCGAAGCCATCGAATGAGACCTGTTCTCAGCAGGAAAGTCAACAAACAAGTGATCCTGTGTTGTGGAATTGTGCTGTGCATTAGAATTAGAACAGTGCAGCACAGTGAAGCCCTTCAGCCTACGATATAGTGCTGATATTTTAACCTACTCAACAATCAGTCTAACCCCACATTGCCTTCCATGTTACTTTCATCTGTGTGCCAATCCAAGAATCACATAAATGTTGCTAACGTATCTGCCTCTACTTCCACCCCCTTGGCAGTGCGTTCCGTGCACCAACACTCTCTGTATAAAGATAACCGAACTTTGATATATCCCTCTATTTCCCCCCCAAACACCTTAACACCATGCTCCCTGGTATTAACTGTTTCTGCCCTGGGAAAAAGTCTCTGGTTGAACACTCTATCAAGGCATTTTGTTAATTAAATCTCCACTGCATCCTCTGTAAAGCTTCTTCCTGTAAGGAGATGATTTGCTCTGGAATTGCAGCATGTGCAGGAGGTGGGAAGGGAAAGCTCTTCTGACACACTTCTTTCCTCAGCTTGTTTCCGCTTGCTGGGTTGCCTCTAAGCCCAGGTTTAGTTTCAGTGGGACTGGCCGAGTGAGTACAGGGATTTCTCACCACTCTCCTCCCAGTAAGGTATTCCTCCTGGGTTTTTGTGGTAATGATATTTGAAAAGGCAACAGAAGTGTCACTGGTGTAGCTGCTGAAGATGCAGATGTGCCAAGCTCGTTAATAACTGTTATTTTTAAGATTGTTAAAATCTTAAAGAGGTAGGCTCTTTACACAGAGGGTGTTTGGTGCGTGGAATGCACTGCCAGGGTGGTGGTCGAGCCAGATACATTAGGGACATTTAAAAGACTCTTAGATAGGCACATGGATGATAGAAAATTTGAGGGTGATGGGCTGTGTAGGAGGAAAGGATTAGATTTATTATGTGGTGGTTTAAAAGGCTGATGCAACATTATGGGCTGTAGGGCCTGTACTGTGCTGTAATGTTCTATGTTTTATGAAGCATGGGAGAACTTCTTGGACAATCCATTCTTCAAGTAGGGCAAAGTCCTAGAGTCCTGCTTGGAATTTCCAGTAGGCCTTAGATCTGACTGCTCTATAGACCAGGGAAGGATACCCCTGGTTTTCTCCGTCTGATGCCTCTGGTGAGTTTCGTGCAGTCATCATCACAGGGCTAAAACCAGATCTTCTGGTCATCTATAGTCTGGGGATGGTCACATCAACAAGGCTGACTTCAGTGGAGAGCAAACTTTGCCATCTCTGCACATCTGGATTAGGTTGATGTTGGCACACCACAGTGAGCCAGAGAAGGCAATCCAGTCCAGACAGCGATCTGAAAGTCAACACAGAGGTCGAGGACTGATGAAAACATGATTCAATCCCCGTATCTTCAACAGAGAACCAGATTTCAATAAATGCGGTAAATTGTGGGGTTCTTCAGAATGGCGAGCGGTGGAAGTTGTCCAGAAGATGGGAGGGACTTCCGAAGGATGAGCTCTTGAGGGGTGAAGGAGTATTTGTCAATAGCAAGGTAAAGTCAGCAGGCTTCACGAAGCTGAGGGCCTCAGGGGATTTTAGCTCTGAAGGTTCAGGGATGGAGGGAGTGGGAGATAGAGGGAGTTAAATCACAGAATCCAATGTGATATTCATGGCATCACACCGGTGAGATTTATAAGAAATCCACAAGTAGCACAGAGCTTAAACCTATTGTTTCACACGGATAACAGTCGGCATTGAAATAGTGGACAGAGAAATGGACTTGTCCACCAATGTGGCTGCATGAACTCGGGGCCTGCGATCTCTGCAGGGGCAGGTGGTTGGATGCTGCAAGGCATCAGGCTAAATCTGAAGGACGTGGAACTCCATGTTCCCACCTGGGGCAGGGAAAGAGCCCAGAGATGCCGGTGTGTGTTGTTCGGAGAGCAAGTTGCTTCACGTTCACGCTGTGGGGCTCACACTCTAATTATATATCTGTACACAACCTCATCCCACAAGCCCCCAGAGCCAACACAAGACAGCTCATCAGCTGAAGCAAGTGAATGTGAGTATCTGAGTGTGAGTGATGAGAGCAGGGGGGCCGCGGGGGGAGAGCAGCAGCAGCGACTGGGTTCCTTCCCAGCCATATCCCAGGCCATGGTTGTTATCATATTTGATCTTTTTCTGAGCCTTCACCTCTGAGTTATTGTTCATATTAAACAGCTCTTATTTCTGCCTGGTATATACATTAATATCACTTGATAAAGCGCTTCATTCCCTGGGCAGCTGGGACTGCGTGCTGTCGAGACAAAGGGGACAGCTTTCAGGAAGGTTTTGTATAGAGTCCAATATATATGCAGCTCTCCAAGCATGTGGCCTGAATGCGCGGCGGGGAGTCTGTAGATCACCTCCCTGGTTGCATTATGTGAACCGATCTGTGCCAATCCTGAGGAGAAGGAAGGTCTTCTCTGGCACTTCCCTCACTGGGCTGGTCTGATGATCTTGTCACTTGCACATCCAATTCACCAACACTTCCAATTGTGTTAGTGCGATCTGCTCCCAAATCCTGTGGGTAAACGTTGTACAGGCTGTTCTGTGTACTCAGTGGGCAGAGCCACTCCCTCCCAATCTCTGTCTACAAATGCTTCACTCAGGAGTGAAAATGAGATAAAAATAACAAATCCATGTAGCTCTGAGACCGGATGAAATCTTGGACAACGTCACGAGCAACACCCACAAACTGCTGGAGGAAATCAGCAGGACAGGCAGCTTCTAGGGAAAGAGTACAGTCAATGTTTCAGGTTGAAACCCTTTGGCAGAATAATGCCACATCTACATCCTCAGGTAAACTCAACACGTACAAATGAGCTGGAAGAACTCAGCAGGTCGGGCAGCGTCCGTGGAAATGAGCAGTCAACGTCTCGGCCCGAATCATTGACTGCTCATTTCCACGGATGCTGCCCGACCTGCTGAGTTCCTCCAGCTTGTCTGGACGTGTTGATTTGACCGCAGCATCTGCAGTGTACTTTGTGTTCATTTCCTCAGGTAAACTTCCATGAAACCCCAGCATTAACTAAAATGGGACTTTTTTTTTGTTGTTGATCTAGCCCGTTACTGAGTAGTGAGTCATTCACTTTGCTTTCTTCTGTGGATCTTGGTTGTATCAAAGCAATCTCTTCCATCCTTCTGCTGAGGAGGAGTTGGGTCTCTTGAAGAATGTTGATGGAATCTATCCACATTATTGAAAGAAAGCAAGAGGGAGGATTGTTGGTGTTTGACACAGATCTTTGCATCTTCTTCAGCCACAGATAAGATCCTAGAATACTAGAGAATAGCCAGTGTTGGTTCTCTGTTTAAGAAAATAATCAAATCAGAAAATTCTATGCTGGTGAGCCTCGCCTCTTTTGTAGGAATATCACTGGAGAAGATTTTTAGGGATAAAACCTATTCGCATCTGGAAAAGCATGGACTTCTTTGGGATTTGTGCAGGGGAGGTCATGTCTTACCAACTTGATCGAGTTTTTTGAGGAGGTAACGAAGCTGATAGATGAGGGTAGGGAAGTGGATGTTGTCTATATGGAGTTTACTAAGACTTTGACAAGATCCACTCATGGTAATCTGATCCAGATTACTAAGGCACATGGAGTCAATGGAGACTTGGTAAACTGAATTCAAAAGTCATCTTAGCTGTAGAAGACAGAGCAAAGAGGTGTTATTGTGCCTTGAGGATGATTGTGATGTTCTGGCATGGTGGGGCATGGTCGACAGCCCACCCCTGCATTTCTAATGACCAGTACTGTTTGTTGTTCTTGTGTTGAAATGCTTTTGTGGGATTATGGTGGGAAGTTCCAGTTCATTTATTGTTAAATGTTAGCTTGGGTTATACAGTTATTCACTTGTGTATTTGTGGGTCACCTTGACTGTAACTGGGGTGTGTGGTGGTCACCTCCCGCGTTTGTGTGAGACGGGTTGGGTTCACTCTCCATGGTTCCTGGCTTGTTTTGTGGTTATCACAATAAAATAGTTGTTGAGTTAACGAGCTTCCTCATCTGTCATAATGGACCAAATGCTCACCACAATGTATATATAATATGTATATATGATTTGAACAAAGCTGTGGATGGGACGATTAGCAAGTTTGCAGACAACACAAGATTTGGGGAATTGTGGATAGTGAGGGAGGTTGTCAAAGGGGCCAGCAGGATACAGACCAGTTGGAGATGCGGGCAGAGATGGAGGCAAATCCAGCCAAGTGTGAGGTGTTGAAGCAAAGAGTAGGCAGCAAGACCCTGAGGAGAATTGATATCAAGAGAGATCCTGGAGGCCTAGTCCTGTTGCCATACAGGTTGATAGGATGGTAAAGAAGGCATATTGCATACTTGCCTTCATTAGCCAACGAACTGAATTCAAGAGTCAAGAAGTTCTGCTGCAGCTTTATAAAGCTCTAATACGGTCACATCTGGAGTTATGTGTGCAGTTCTGATCTCCTCATTATAGGAAGGATGTGGAGATTTTAGAGAGGGTGCAGGAGCAGTTCGCCAGGATATTGCCTGGATTAGAGAGTATTAGCCACAAGGAGAGGCTGGACAAATAGGATTGTTTACTCTGGAGCATTGGGAGTTGGCAGGAGACTTGACGAAAGTTTATAAAATTATGAAAGGCATAGATAAGAAATATTGAGTCCTTTTATCAAGGTGAAAATATCAAATACTGGAGGTTTAAGGAAAGAGGGAAAGTTTAAAGTAGGCTTACAAGCAGTTCCATTATGCAGGGAGTGAATGCATTTAAGAGGCATATAGACAGGTATATAAACAGACAGGGAACACAGAGAAAGAGAGTAACTATTCCCCTTCTCATTTCATCTTCCTATACAATCTCCAGAGTTGCAACCTGCCTCTTCCCCTTCCCACCATCTTGGAACCTGCACCTGCTTTCCAGGGGAACTCTCCTCCCAGTCTGGGGCACTGCACTCGGTGCCTCTCCTCCGGTGCCCTCCTCAGTGCAGACTGGGTCGACGCAGAACCTACCTGTTCACCCTCTGAAGGAGACACACGTGCACCCCTGTTGTTTGCCCCCTACACTGGCACCCTGTGTTCAGGAGTAACAACTCAACTTCTATCAGGGCACATTGCAGGCTTCCAATCTCGATGTCAATTAAACAAATACCCATCGTCAGCTTGTAATGCTGGCCATTTCTGGAGTGAGGTCAGATTTGAGTTTATTGCCTTATACACGTCTGCGTGTGCACAGGGGCGATGCTTGTAGCAACATCACATGCACAGAGCTTTGGTGACACAAAATTTATAAGAAAATCATGAATTCAACATAAATTATATGTGCATTATTATACAACAATGAACACAGCGCAAGAAAACAGACCATTATAGTGCAAAGTGGTCAAAGCATTGCTATACTAGGCAGTGATTAGGGTTGTGCTGGTTGGTTCAATAACTGAATGGTTGACTGTCAATTGAATGCTCATCAGACTGTGACAGATGCAGTTCAATAACCCTCACAGGGATACAATCGGAAAATGACCAAGGTAGGAAAATTTGTTGCTGGGTGGCAGCAGTACAATGCAAAACATCAAAATTACTGTAAGTTACGACTAATAAATAAAGAGTGTAAAAGGGGAATAGAAAGGAGTGTTCATGGCTTCATGGGCTGTTCAGAATTCTGATGGCAGAGGAGAAGAAACTGCTCCTGAATTGTTGAGCGTGTGTCTTCAAGCTCCTGAACCTCTTCCCTGATGCAATAATGAGAGGGTATGTGCCCGAGTGCCGAGATATCTTCCTATACACCTCTTTGTTGCCATCTGAGGTTCTGCCAATGAAAGTGGTGTCATTGTCAAATTTACAGGTGCTGTCTGAGCCGTATCTAGCCTCACAGTCGTGGGCATAGAGAGAGTAGAGCAATGGGCTAAGCATGCATCTTTGAGATGGGCCAGTATTGATCGTCAGCGAGGGGGAGATGTTATTTCCCATCCACACTGGCTGTGGTCCTCCGATGAGGAAGTGAAGGATCCAGTTGAGGCCCAGGTTTTGGAGTTTCTTGATTAGGACTGAGGAGATGATGGTGATGAACTCTGAGCTGTAATCAATAAACAGCAGCCTGATTTAGGTATTGTTGGTGGCTGGATGCTCTGGTGAGAGAATGGAGAGCCGGTGAGATCACAAGGCATTCTATACACACATCAAGAGCAGGAGGATGATTAGGGAGTGGGAGGGTCCACTCAAGGATAAAGGGGGGAACAGGTACTTGGATGAATGAGGTGCTAATTGAGTACTTTTTCTTCTGTATTTAACAAGGAAAAGGCTACGGAGGACCAGGTTAGCAGTGCTGAATGTATAAATATGTTAGGGCATTTAGAGATCAAGGAGGAGGAAGTGTTGGACTTCCTAATGAGTATTAAGGTGGGTAAATCCCCAGGGCCTGATGGATTTACCCCAGGTTATTGAGGGCGGCAAGAGGCTAGATTGCGGAGCCCTTGACCAGTATCTTCATGTCATTTCTATCCACAGGCAAGGTCCTGGAGGACTGGTGAGCGGCTAATATTGCACTTCTGTTTAAGAAGGGAACAAGGGGAAAATCCTGAAGACTATAGTCCGGTGAGGTTCATGTCAGTTGTAGGGAAATTGCTGAAGGAATTTCTTAGGGATGGGATACATGAGCATTTGGAAATCCATGACTAAATTAGGGAGAGCCAGCATGGCTTTGTGGATGGCAGGTCATGTCTTACCAACTTGACTGAGTTTTTTGAAAGGTGGCAAACAAGATTGATGAAGGTAGGGCACTGGATGGTGTCTACATGGATTTTAGTAAGGCATTTGACAAAGTCCCTCATGGGAGGCTAATCTAGAGATTAAGATGCATGGGGTCTGTGGTGAATTGGGAGTTTAGATTCAGAACTGGTTTGTGTATAGAAGACAGAGGGTAGAGTTTGAAGGGACTTCTTCAAGCTGGAGTTCTGTAATTTGTCATGTTCCACAGGGATCTATGCTGGGACCTCTGCTGTTTATAATGTATATAAATGATAAAAATGAAGAGGGATGTGGTGGCAAGTTTGTGGATGATACCAAGTTCGGTGGAGTTATGGATAGTGTAAAAGACTAGCAAAGAATACAGCGCAATATAGATCAGATGCAGATATGGGCAGAGAAATGGCAGATGAAGTTTAACCCAGATAAATGTGAGGGGTTGCACCTTGGTAGGGAAAATGCAAGGAGACTGTAAGGGCAAGATCTTTAGCAGTGTTGCTGAGCAGAGAGATGCTGGGATTCAAGTTTATAGCTCGTTGATAAAGTGGTTAAGAAGGCCTATGGAATGTTTGCTTTTTTCAGTGATTGAGTTCAAAAGTCAGGAGGTTATATTGCAAATTTACAAAACTATGTTTAGGCCACATCTGGAGTATTACATAGGAAGGATGTTGAGGCTTTGGAGAGGGTGCAGAAGAGGTTTATCAGGATGCTGCCTAGTTTAGAGAGCATATACTATCACGAGATACTGAATAAACATGGGTTCTTTTCTCTGAAGTTCTAAAGGCTTGGGGAAGATTTGATAGAGATTTTCAAGATTAAGAGAGGCATAGATAGAGTGGACAGAGAGTATCTGTTCTCCTGGGTTGGGCAAGCATTGAAGATGAGAGGGGTTAGGTTCAATGGGGAAGTGAGGGGTATGGCTTTAATCAGAGAGTGGTGGATGCCTGGAATGTACTGCCCGGTATGGTGTTAGGGGCAAATACATTAGAGACTTTTAAGAGATGTTTGGATAGACACATTGATGTAAGGAAAATGGAGGGATATGGACGTGGTGTAGGTAGGAGCGATTAGTGTTTGGGTGTTTTTGATTTGTTTCTCAGCTGGTTCAACACAACAGTGGAGGCTGAATGGCCTGTTTCTGTGCTGTACTCTTCTATGTTCTATGTACATCCACTATAGACCTGCTGTGGTGGTAGGCAAATTGCAGCAAGTCCGTATCCTTGCTCAGGTAGATGTTAATTCTAGACGAGATTAATCTCACAAAGCACTTCAAGACAGTGATGTGGGTGCTAGTGGACAACAATCATACAGGCAGCTCACCCTGCTCTTTATGGGCATGGCATGATCGATGCCCTTTTGAAGCAGACGGGAATTTCCAACTGCAGCAGTGAGAGACTGAAGACGTTCTTGAACATTCCTGCCAGTTGGTCAGCATAGGTTTTCAGTGCCCTACCAGGTCACCATCAGGACCTAATGCCTTGCTCTTGAGGGATGTTCTTACGTTGGCCGCCAAGGCAGAGATTACAAGGTTGCCAAATGTTGTGGGAATTTGCACATTTGTAGTTCAATTCTCTCTTTCAAAATATGCATAAAATGTGTAGAGCTCATCTGGGAGTGAAGCATTCCAGCCATTCATTGTTGTTAGGTTTGGCCTTGTAGGAAGTAATGGCCTGCAAACCCTGCCATAGATGCTGTGCATCTGATTGTGTCTCTAACTTCACATGGAATTTCCCTTCTGCTCCCACAATGGCCTTCCATGGGTCTCGTGCGAGGTTCCAACTTCCAAGCTCAGAGCTTTAGGTTGTGTTGCAGCATATGGTCAGACTGATTTACCATTGAAGTGGTCCTCATTCACTTCGACCAAGAGTTCCCAGCCTGGGCTCCACAGACCCCTCAGTTAATGGTAGGGGCCCAAGGCATAAAAAGGGTTGGGAATGCCTGACTTAGACTGTGGCTGATGCCAGCTTTGGGGGAGCCTGCAGACTGGTAGGAAATCATCAGGAAAGGGGAGACCAAATGATGTCCGTTTTATGGAGCTCCACAGAGACGGCAAGATGAAAATACGAAATCTGTGCAGAGAGAGTGGAGGTTGCTGCAACCAACTTTGTAAGGTCAGAGAATGTGAAGTTAATAAAGTTCAGAGGGTTATAAGTCATTTGCTTATTCTGAATAAATTCTATTACTTGGATAACAAAATATCAAATGTACCAGATGTTTATAATTGGTTTAATATATGGAATGGCAGCAACTTGTGAGAAATTTTATGTTTGCTAAATGGACGATGAGAAGAGAAGAAGATATTCTTTTCATTTATCTAAAGAAAACAGCAGACTTACCACTTAATTTGAGAAAAGTGCTGTATGAAAGTTTAGAGTCTGTAATGTGCACAGCAGTGCATTCCTATATTACTTCGGGCATTATTTATCTTGGCAAATGCTTTCTTTATCAAACATTGAAAGATTGGTTTTATGAGATTTCTTTGCTGTTATTGCATTTTCTTGAAAATTGTTCTGTGAATGTTAACCTGGGCTTGGACTCCTCTCACAACGAGCAGGGGAAAAGGATACGTGCTTCTGTGCAACCGGCTCCTCACCCAGTGCTGTTTGAACATGCCTGGTGCTTCAGTCGATGGTGGCCATCGCCGGGCTTTGTGCAGTCTGGAATCCAGAGCTAGAGACAACATTTCAGAAGAATGTCCAGCTGTTCCCAGTGCTGTCAAAATAACGCCAGGGCTCTGCTGTCAAAGCTGTTAACATTCAGCTCACGAATGTACAGGCTGAATCCATGTCAGGGATCTCTGAGATTTACACTGTGCGCTTTGCAGTGGCTCTCCAGTTCCCAGCAGGCAATGGTGCGTAAGAACTCATTAGAAACCCGTATGTCTTTTCATCATCTAATCTCTCATCTTTTAACACAGCCCTTGTTCAACCAAAGCTTAAACAGAATCCCCCTTAACCACTTAAACACTTTGGGTGTCTAGTGGGAGATTAGACAGAGCGATGTTAACTAGAGCAAGTGGCAGCATGTTTGGAAAGAAAGATATACTCACCCCTGAAGGTAAATAACAGGATGTTAGCACCTGCCAAGGCTTATTCATCCACACTTTGAGGTGACTCAGGCATGACATATTTCAATGTTCCTTCAGCCCAGCTACCCAAGTTCTCCATGGTAGTTGCAACTAAAGATGTCCTTGGGCAAGTCTATTCATTGAGGTACTGTATGTTGGAGCTCTAATGCAACATTTTATGACACTGTTGGAAAATGCTTCCTTGCACGTTCCTAATAACCATCTAACTAAAATGCTGGTGGATTCTGGGAGGCTTTGGAGAGGTTGGAAGCCATAAACTCAAGAGATTCTGCAGATGCTGGAAATCCAGAGCAACACACATAAAATGCTGGACGAGATCAGCAGGTCAAGCAGCATCTGGGGAGAGGAATAAAAAGACGATGTTTAGGGCTGAGACCCTTCACAAGGACCAGAAAGGAAGGTGGGACAATGCCAGAATGAGAAAGGGGAGGGAGGGGAAGGAGTTCAAGCTGGCATTTGAGACAAGGTGAGGGGGATGTTGGTGCATAGGAGAGGGGGAGGGTGACATAAGAAGCTGACAGATGAATGGTGGGAGAGATAAAGGGATGAAAAAGGCAACTGATAGGACAGGCAAATAGACCATAGGAGAAAGGGAAGGAGGAGGAAAACCAATAAGAGGTGATGGACAGTTGAGGAGAAGAGAAGGAGAAAGAGGGGATCCAGAATGAGGAAAGGAAAAAGAGAAAAGGGGGTGGCCTAGGAGAGAAATTGGAAGTGGAAAGGTTCATATATTGGTAGCCACATTATTGTGCCCCCCCCCCTCATCACTGCTGGTGTTGGCAGACCAGAGTCATAGAGACTGTTTATGACGGTGAGGCATCATTGCTCTGCCTCAGCCATTGCCCATGCTCAGGACCGAAACCTTGGTCCCTGCACTGTGTCCATTCTCTGCAAACTCCATTCTAATTAATTAAATATAACCATTTCATTTTGCCTTTTGCCTTTTACCAGTCCCCATTCTGGTTCCCATCTCATACCATCTCTAAGTCATGGAGTCTGCAGTGTAGAAACAACCATCCTGAACTATAAATCTGCCTAGTTCCATCAATCTGCAACTGGACCATAGACCTCCATATCCCCCCCATCTGTGTACCTATCCAAATTTCTCTTAAATGTTGAAATGGAACCCACATCCACCAATTCCACTGGCAGCTCATTCCACACTCTCACCACCCTCTGAGTGAAGTTGTTCCCCTTCATGTTCCCCTTAAACATGTCACCTTCCACCCGTAACCCATGAACTCCAGTTCTACTCTCACCTAAACTCAGTGGAAAAAGTCTGTTTTCATTTACCCTATCTATACCTCTCATAATTTTGTATACATTCAAACCTTCCCTCATTTTCCTATGCTCTCGGAATAAAGTTCAATCTTTTCTTATAATTCAAGTGTCAGCAACATCCTTGTAAATTCTCTCTGCATTCTTTCATTAACATCTTCCCTGTAGGTTAGTGACCAGAACTGCACGCAATACTCCAATTTAGGCCTCACAAACATCTCATACAACTTCAACATCTCAACTCCTACATTCAATACTTTGGTCTATGAAAGTCAATGTGAAGCTTTCTTTATGACCTTGTCAACCTATGATGCCACTTTCATGGAATTACGGATCTATATTCCCAGATCCCTCTGATCTATGACTCACCGTGCAAGTCCTGCCTCGACTTGCCCTCCCAAAGTGCAACACCTCACACTTGTCAGCATTAAATCCACATCCCACTGCGAGCTTTGATAGTCTTCCTTGCAGTCCAGTACACCCCCAATCCTGGTGTCATCTGCAAATTTGCTAATCCAGTTTAACACATTATCATCCAGATTATTGACATACATGACAAACAACAATGAGCCCAGCATTGAGGCACAACACTAGTCACAGGTATCCAGTCAAAGAGGCAACTATCTACTACTACTCTCTGCCTTCTCCAACTATGCCAATAACTATTCAGTTTACTACCGCATCTTGAGGGTCAAGTGACTGAACCTTCTGGACCAATCACCCCTGCAAGACCTTGTCTTCTCTTCATTTGCCCATCACATCCCTTTGGTTCCTCTCCATCCCTTTCTCCCAGGGTTCACTGTCATGTCACAACAGA
The DNA here is from genome assembly GCF_030144855.1 of Hypanus sabinus. Lineage (NCBI taxonomy): Eukaryota > Metazoa > Chordata > Chondrichthyes > Myliobatiformes > Dasyatidae > Hypanus > Hypanus sabinus. Next base: position 28,819,235 of record NC_082718.1, read on the forward strand.
TTCTGTTTCCCTCAGCACTTTACCTCTTCCAACAATCACTCCCAGCTTTTCCCTTCATCCCACCTTTCCCATCCACCTACCTTCCCCCTCACCTGGCCTTACCCATCACCTGCCAGATGTACTCCTTCCCCTCCCACCGCCTTCTTATTGTGCGTACTGCCCCCTTCATTTCCAGTCCCGACAAAGGGTCTCAGCCCAAAATGTTGAACGTTTACTCTTCTCCAGTCATTCCATCATGGCTGATTTAACCTTTGACACCCTGTTTAGTCAAGAACCTATCAAAGTCCCCTTTAAATATACCCAACGACTTGGCCTTCACAGACATCCTCGACAATAAATTCTACAGATTCATCTCCTCATTTCTGTCTTAAAAAGATATCCCTTTGTTCTGAGGCTGTGCCCTCTAGTACTAGATTCACCCTCTGCAGGAATCATCCTCTCCACATCCACTCTGTCTAGGCCTTTCAATATACGATAGGTTTCAATGAGATTCCTCCTCATTCTTCTCAACTCCAGTGAGTACAGGCCCAGAGCCATCAATCACTCCTCGTACGTTAACTCATTCATTCCTGGGATCATTCTTGTGACCCCCCCCCCCCCCCCCGGACCTTCTCCGAAGTCAGCGCATCTTTTCTTCGAAGTGTGAGCAAAGCTGCTCACAATACTCCAAGTGCAGTCTGACCAATGCCTTTTAAAGCCTCAGCATTACATCCTTGTTCTTGTATTCTAGTCCTCTCAAATGAATACTAACATTGCATTTGCCTCCCTCACCACCGACTCAGCTTGTAAGTTAACCTTGAGGGAATCCTGCACAAGGACTTCCAAGTCCTTTTGCAGTTCTGATTTTTGAATTTTCTCCCTGTTTAGTAAATAGTCTTTGCTTTTATGAGGGGTATTAATAAGTTCATGGCCTACGGTAGAAGGAGATGAGTTATACAGCTCTCGTTACATGCACACACAGGTCATCTCTTTGAATGATTATGCAGAAAGTTTGAAGTTAATAACTCATCTTCTACCTTAGGCCATGAACTTATCAATCACCCCTGTTGTTATTAATATTAACAGATGTTATTAATTTCAAACTTTCTGCATAATCGCTCAAAGAGTTTAATTGCACGTGCATGTAACGAGAGTTGTATAACTCATCTCCTTCTACCTTGGGCCACGAACTTATCAATCACCCCTGCTGTGGATGCTTTCTGGAGGTCCAAGATCCGTATGCTTCATGACCTCTGAACTAAGTGTGTGAATGTAGGAGGGGACTATGTTGAAAAATAAATGTGCTCGGTTTTCTAAAATTGACTCCTTCTACCTTAGGCCACGAACTTATCAATCACCCCTTGTATTCCTTCTACCAAAGTACGTTACCAAGCACTTCTTTCCATACACTGCATTCCATCTGACACTTTTTCCTCATTCATCTAATCTGTCTAAGTCCTTTTACAAGCCTCCTGTTTTCTGAGCATTACCTGCCCCTCCACCTGTCTTTGTATCATCCACAAACTTGGCTACAAAGCCATCAATTTCATCATCCAAATCATTGACATATAACATGAAAAGGAGCAATCACAACACCAACCCCTACAGAACACTACAAGTCACTGGCAGCCAACCAGAACAGACCCACTTTATTCCCACTTTATGCCTCCTGCCAGTCAGCCAATCTTTTATCTATCCTAGTAGTACCATGGGCTCTTATTTCATTAGGCAGCCTCATATGGCATCTTGTCAAAAGCCTTCTGAAAAATAATAGTGAACATTGATTCTCCTTTGTCTATCCTGCCCTTTAGTTCCTCAAAGAATTCCAACTGATTTGTCAGGCAACCATGTTGACTGGCCTATTTTATCAAGTGTCTCCAAGTATCCTCAAACGTCCTCAATAATGGACTCCAACATCTTCCTATCCACTGAAGTCAAGCTAACTGGCCTACAATTTGCTTTCTTCTGCCTCTCTCCCTTCTTAAAGAGTGACGTGACAATTTACCAGTCTTCTGGAACCATTCCAGAATCTAGTGATTATTACCATTTATTACTTAAGACTATTTATTACTAATGTCTCCACAGTGTCTTTACCTACCTCGTTCAGAACCCTGAAGTTAAACATTATCTTACCCTTCTTCTTCATAAAGCCCTAGCAAGGTGGGTGAGCTCACAATTTTCCAGATTGAATTCTATCTGTCCATTCACTTTCCTTGTCTAAATTCCCTGAGAACTCTCCACGTCCTCCTCACAGCCCAGATATCCAACATATCAGTGCACAAGGACATGTTCAAGTATGGAGGGTCAGTTGTGGAGTGTGTCATCAGAGCAAGGGATAACATGCTAACATGCAGGATTCCGGGCTGCCGGCAATACTGAAGGGAATATTGGGATTTGGAGGGTCTGGTGAGCTAAGGGGTGTGATGTTTTGTTAGGTTAAGTCAAAGAAAGATCTTCTGTGCCATACGTGTGGTGCAGCAGAGTCTAAAAGTTGTCACTGATGTGGTTGTTGTGATAATCCATCGTAGGTTTACAACATGCTGTAGATTTCTACCCAGGTACATGTGGAAATTGGCAGAATCCGCCGTCCCAACATTGATGCCACGTCGCAGGTGGACACCATTTTAGTGAATGAATATTGCTTGCCTCACAAACAGACGCAGGTGAATTGAAATAGAAACTTGTGTTTTTTAGGTTCGATATTGAAAATGGAACTGTAGACTTTCTGATCTTTGTGAAGAAGGAGCATAAGATAAAGTTGAATTGAAGAAGGAAACATTATCCGTTTCTTAATTTTATTAATTGCAAACTGCTTGATGAAAAAATTTTTACCAGATCCTCTGGGAACCTCTTTGTCCTTTGGAATAAATGTGGACATAATTTAAAAGTACAATTAAAATAGTAAATGGCCATATTCTTTTACAAGGGAGCTTTGTCAGAGACTAATCCATTCATATGTCATTGAAATCAGTGCGCACTGACAAACCAACACTTTTATTGCCAGAAATTATTTGAATTGCTTACGGAAACTATAACCGAGAAAGATTAATTTCATATTTTTCCATTTGCAGGAATTCCAGTCACTGCTTCCTGCCGTTCGCTCTCTCGGCAACCTCTGCTCCCTTTGTTTCTGCTGATTTCACACATTTCTGCACATGGATGGGCCTCTTGTCTTAGATCTTTGTATTTGCCATTGTCTCAACAAGATGTATTTTATATCATCTGGCAATCCTTTGCTTTCTCTTTGTAAGGTTATTTATTCTGTCCTGTCACTACAGTATCTGTTTTAGAACATAGAATGTAGACCTCCATGGTACAATATAGGACTTTTGGCCCACGATGTTGTGCCGGACTTTTAACCTATTCTAAGATCAATGCACATTTTCAAAACCTGCCTCCTGATCTGTTCCTCAGTGTCTCTTTTGCAACTGGGTGTACATAAAATACATCCAATAGAGTGATTGCTCCTTTCCTGTTTCTGATTTCCACCCACACTGACTCAGTGGACAATTCCTCCATGATGTCCCCCCTTTCAGCAGCTGTGATACAATCTCTGATAATTCCTCCCCCACCTCGTTTACCTCCCTCCCTGTCAGCTTAGAAACATCTAAACCCTGCTTGTTTCTTGCCCTGCTCCTGACCCTATCAATCACTTCCTTCAATGGACTGTGTACATCATGGAGGATTACCATGGACCACTCTGCTTGGTGTTGGTGTTTCTGCTGTGCTTCAACCTCCCCTTTTTTCTTGTCACTATTGCTCATTGCACCATGAAGAGTACCTATTTTGTCCCTTGCAATCCTTTTGCTGTTAACATATCTGTAGAATCCCTTAGGATTCTCCTTCGCCTTGTCTGCTAGGGCAACTTCATGCCTTCTTTTAGCCTCCTGATTTCTTTAAGTGCTCTTTTGCATTTCTTCCACTCCATAAGCATTTCATTTTCCTACCTGCCTATACCTGCTATGCACCTCTTTTTTTAAACTCTTAACCAGGGCTTCAACATCTCTTGAAAACCAAGGTCCCCTAAACTTGTTATCTTTACCTTTTGTTCTGACAGGCACATACAAGTTCTGTACTTCCAAAATATCATTTTTAAAGGCCTCCCATTTTACAAGTCTACATTTGCCAGAAAACAGTCTGCCCCAATCCACACTTGTCAGATAATTTCTGATACCACCAAAATTGGCCTTCAACCTGCAGACCAGACCTATCTCATTGCATATTTACTTTGAAACTACTGTACTGGCATTGTGGCCACTGATTGAAAAGTGTTCCCCTACACAAACTTCTGTCACCTGCCCTGTGCCATTTCCTATTAGCAGATCCAGTATCACACACTCTCTCTTTGGGACTTCTACCTACTGATGAAGGAAACATTCCTGAACAAATTTGACACACTCTATCCCATCTAGTCCATTTACAGTAGGGGTGTTCCAGTCAGTATGTGGAAAGTTAAAATCACTCACTATAACAACATTATGTTTCTAGCAACTGTCTGCGATCTCTTTACAAATTTGTTCCCCTAAATGCCTAGAACTGTGGGGTGGTCTGTAATATAGCTTCATTAACATGGTTATATCTTCCTTATTTCTCAGTTCCACCGGTAACACCTTACTAGTCGAGTTTTTCAGCTGTCTGACTGAGCACTGCCATGACATTTTCCCTGACTCGTAACACCACCCCTCCTCCTTCAATCCCTCCCGCTCTGTCATGTCTAAAACAACAGAGCCCTGGAATACTGAGCTGCCAGTCCTGCCCCTCCTGCAACGAAGTCTCACTGATGTCTTCATCATCATAATTCCAGGTGTTGATCCATGCCTTGAGCTCACCCGCCTTTCCTACAATACTCCTTGCAAATGAAATTTACGCAGCTCACTGCACTAGTCACACACGCTCAACATTTTGAGTCCTGACTTTATCTGAGGTCTGACCAACATCTGCCTCCAGATTTTTAGAAGCTGCAGCTGGATGCACTTCTCGCAGTTGTAGCTGTCAGGGTCTCCCTGCCTTCCCACATCCCACAAGAGGAACATTCAACTATCCTGCCTAGCTGAGCAGATATGAGGTAGGGAAGGAAAAGAAAACTTAACATGGAGATTTCTTTTCTTTGCTTTCGCTGCCTGTCGTCTCGATGAGCTAAGCCTCAAGGTCAACACTCTATCTCTGTCCACTGTGGCTGCTGCACTTGCCCCTGCCGTCCTTAACATTCTACTTCTTGCTGATCAATCCAAGCGCTGATTGGTCACTGGTCAGAACCTTGTTCCGTTGCTGCAACCCACTCAGGCTGTGGACCTGGGAGAAACCCCCTCCTCCCAAACTTCTGACGTCCCGATGGGTCAGTGGTCAAAGCTCTGTTACGCTGCTGTGACCCACTGCTGCCTTTTTCCACTCGGGCTGTGGACCTGGGAGAAATCCCCTCCTCCCAAACTTCTGACGTCCCGATGGGTCAGTGGTCAAAGCTCTGTTACGCTGCTGTGACCCACTGCTGCCTTTTTCCACTCGGGCTGTGGACCTGGGAGAAATCCCCTCCTCCCAAACTTCTGACGTCCCGATGGGTCAGTGGTCAAAGCTCTGTTACGCTGCTGTGGCCCATTGCTGTGTTTTTCTATGCAGGCTGTGGACCTGAGTGAGATCCCCTCCTCCCAAACTTCAATGTTCGGATTGGTCACTGGTCAAAGGTCTATGCCAGGCCCAGAGTCTCTTCTCTCTTCTTCCACCGGGCAGAAAGTACAAAAACCTGGAAGTATGCACCACCAGACTCAAGGATACTTTCCAACCTGCTGTTACAGGACTATTGAATGGTCCACTAGTATGATAAGATGCACTCTTGACTTCACAATTTAACTTGTTATGACCTTGAACCTTACCGCCTTCTGGCACTGCACCTTCTCTGTGACTATAACACTTTATTCTGCATTCTGCTATTGATTTACCTTGTCAATGTCATATGTACCAAGGTATAGGTTTTCATAGTAACTTGATACGTGTGACAAGAATAAACTAATTTACTAATTTACCATTCACTATCACCTTCTATCGGACATAAAATGCTGATCTTGCAGCGGTATCCAGTAAACCATAGTATAAATTATTTAAATCAATCTTTGAGTAACTTTGTGGATCTTGGGAACAATCATTTTCTAAGATATCCAGTGTGGTCTGGTAATAGCATCTTCACCTTGCTGACAATCAGCACTGTGCACCTCAAGGATGTGTGCTTAGCCCGCTGCTCTACCCTCTCTCCACTCCTGACTGTGTAGGTGGGTGCAGCTCAAATGCCAGCGACAAATTCCCTGATGATACTACCGTCATTGGCAGAATCTCACATGGCGACAAGAAGGCATACAGGAGTGGTACAGATTGAATGTTTGAGTGGTGTCGCGCCCTCACCATCTGGGACATGCACTCCTCTCATTGCCTCCATAGAGGAGAGGTACAGGAAACTCAACAATTCAGGAACAGGTTTTCCCTCTCCACTGTCAGATTTCTGAATGGTCCATGAACCCATGAACACTACCTTGCTATTTTATGCCCTGACCAATCAAGACAAGCGTGCCACAAGCCTCCCTCCCCATGTTGCCACTTTCAGGGGACACACTGCCTGCAGGTTCTAACACTGGGCATTTGCTAAATGGAAATGAACTAAAATACATTCATTGTAAACCTTTGCCAAAGACTCTGTCTGCTGTGCTACCTATTGCAGATTATATTGCACAACTCACTCAACGTCAGGAAAAATTATCAGGAATATTACTTTCTCAACAATGGGATTCCTTGTTCACCTTTTGGTTCTGTTTTTGATTTTCCTCTGAAGGTATGCAGAAAATCTTTTGAGTGAGCGTCATATTTTCCTGGTTAATTTCTAGTCTACAGTGAGATCTCCAAATACTCAGTGTTGACCTTGCAGATTTGGAGGTTGTATTGATTACTCATAGCCAAGGATTCATGACTTGAGACATGTTTTTTTTTTGTAAAAAAAAATGAAAGATTAAATAATTCTCTGTCTGTATGTATGAGACCAAAATCCAAGCTTGTATGAGATCCTTTGTGAAAGCCGCTATCTTACCTTTCCCTCTACTATTATAAACTTGCCTTGAATATATAAAATATAATCCAATTGATTAGCAATTCAAATTAATGTGACTGAAATCTGAAAAGTTAAATTTAATTTTGAAAACAGAATGCAAGCTCAGGCAAGTAAGTAGATCTTTTATCTCCAATCACTGCCCGTTTTGAATTTTAAAATAACAACTCCTCAAAAGTTGGAGGAACTCAGCAAGTCAGGCCACATCTGTGGAGAGGAATAAACAGTTGACGTTTTGAGCCGAGACTTCCAACATCCGCAATATCTTCTATTTATTATCCTTAAACCTGAACCAATAATGAATCCTTTTGGAATAATATTAATAAGTAGTTATTTCAGAAGGTGAATTGTTTAATAAATTATGAAGTGGGTTGATTATGAAGTGAATAATGGGTAAAAATAGGATTAATCTCTACACTAACACATGGAGGCATAAGAGACATAGGTGGAGGGGACAGTCAGAGACCTGTTCCCGGGGCAGAAGTGGCTAATACGAGGGGAGATAATTTTAAGGTGACTGAAGGAAAGTATAGCGGGATGTCAGAGGTATGGTGTATTTACACAGAGTAGTGAGTTTGTGGAATGCAGAGGTAGAGGCAGGTACTTCAGGGAAATTTAATAGACCCTTAGATAGACACATAGATGAGAAAAAATAGAGGGTTATGTAGGTGGAAAAGCATTGTCACAACATTGTGGGCTGAAGGGCCTATACTGTGCTGCAGTGTTGTATGTTTTATGTTCTAATGCTGCTTTATATTCCTTCTTTCCATTCACTCAGGCCAGCTTCTACTGCTCATCCCTCACTGTCCTTGAGAAGCTGGTGCTGAACCTGGGTCTTGAGTTGCTGCAGCCCTTCTGGTGAAGGAAAGCCCATAGTGCTCTTGCTGAGAGGCTTTTAACCCTTCACCCCCACCTTCCGTGAAATATTTGTAGGCCAGGATGGTACACATGCCTGCAGCCTTCATCTTTCTTAGAGTTTGAGATCATAGGTTCTGGGTGGTATGGTTGGAATAGACTGGGTTCATAACTGCAGTGCATTATTTATATGGTATGCAGCTACTGTGGGACTAAAGAATGACCAAGCACATGGGAAACACAACAGGTTGTACAGATGCTAGAGATTGGATCAACAAGCACAAAATACTCAAAGTTTTAAGTATATTTGTTATTAAAGCACATACTCTATACGTATGTCACCATTAACTACCTTGAGATTCATTTATCTCCCCCTCCCCTCTTCTTCTATTTCCCACTCTGGCCTCTCACCTCTTCTCACCTGCCTATCACTTCCCCTGGTGGCTTTTCTTTCCTTTCTCCTATGGGCTGTCCTCCTCCCCTGTCACATTTCTTCCTCCTCAGCCCGTTATCAGTCCCACCCACCTGGCTTCACCTATCATCTTCTAGCTATCTATCTGTCCACGCACAGCCCCCCCCCCCACCCACCTTTTTGTTCTGGTGTCTTCCCCCTTCCTTTCTGGCCCTGGGGAAGGGTGTCAGCCCAAAACATCGACTGTCTATTCATTTCCATAGGTGCAGCCTGACCAGTTGAGTTCCTCCGGCATTTTGTGCGCGCGTTGGTTTGGATCTGCAGAATCTCTTGTGTTCCTGAACATGGTGGCTTGAGACCTAACGCTCCCGTCCCCGCTGCCTGATGATGTAGTGAGAAGAGAGCATGGCCTGGATGATGGATGAGGCAGCGCTCCCTGTAGATCTGCTCCGTGATGGGGAGTCCTTTGCCTCTGTCCACCATTTTTTTGTAGACTTTTCCATTCTTGGGCATTTGTGTTTCCGTAACAGGCCGTGATGTGATGCAAAATTTAAAACGCTGGAGGAACTGTTACCTTTTCCAGGTAGTAGGAGCTGAGACAGGGAATGAGAGCTGGAGAAACTGGAGAGAGAAGCTGGGAACAACTAAAGAGGTGAGTTTCAGAACCCTGCTTCTTTCTAAGTAGCAGGACAATAAAAAAAGCACAGCAGTGAGTTGTTAGGTAATAACTGACTGGATAATTTGCTAGGAGAGGTGGAGGCTGAGGAAGAGTCTTGCTTCCTACAAGAGTAGAGCACAGGGGACGGAACGCAGGGCAGTGCTGTTCACCGCTTGTATGATGTGGGAAATCAGGGTCCCTGATGACTACACCCACGAGTAACATTCCCAGCTGCAGCTCCTCATAGACTGTGTCCAGTAACTGGAGCAGGAAGCAGGATGTTCCCTGACACCGGTGAGGTGTCTGTGAATGCAGATGTTCCCTGCTCCAGGGAATTGAGTTTCTGCCTAAGAAGCAACTTTGATCCACCCTTGCTTAGTGTGATCATTTCAGAGGACCTATCCTGGGCTCAGCACGGCAGCACCTCTACTTCGTTTGGAGTTTGTGAAGAGTCAGAATGACATCTAAAACCTTGACAAACGTCTATAGTTGTGTAGTGGAGAGTATATTGACTGGCTGCATCACAACACCAACGCCCCTGAACGGAAAATCCTACAAAGGGTATTGCTTCTAACTCCTCCAGAGTTGTCACACTGGTTTCCCTCACTAGTCCCCTTCCTGCACGGTCACTCAGCTTTTGAGGACAGCCTGCTCTAGGCAGAATTACAGCCCTGCCATATTCTTTCCATTTCTTGATGATTGACTTAACTGTACTCCAAGGGATATTCAGTGACTTGGAAATTTTCTTGTATCCATCTCCTGATTTGTGGTTTTCAATAACATTTTTGCAGATTTGCGTGGACAGTTCTTTTGTCTCCGTTGTGTAGTTCTGCCAGGTCACTGACTCACCAGCAGTGGGATATTCTTCTTCCTTCTTCTTCTGACTTTTAATGGTGGTTGGCAGTCCAATGGAAAGGTGCATTCCCACCACCAGCTGGACTGGAGTGTGGCGTAGAAAGTCAGGAAGTAAAACACCTTCTTTAATAAATGGAAACCAAATTAGCCAAAAAAGTTCCATAGATTGTAAATAATGAAAGACAATATTGTGAATTCAGTTAAAGTCACTTCCATAACTTATTACAGTTTTTAAATGAAACGTATCAACCCCCAAAGATAGTAGCGCAGCCTGCGTTTGCTTTCTTTCAAACATGTATGGTTCACATTGTAAAGTAATGTGTTCAACTGTTTCATAATGATGACAAAACCTATGCACCACAGTGACGTTTTCCAACAAGATAAAAGGAATCTTTAAGTATAGTACAGTATGCCCAGTTCTAAGTCCAGTCATATAATTCCTTCCCTTCTTGTCTTCACCCCTACTCCCATCAGTTCAACAGATTTATGTATTCTGTAAAGGTGTCTCCCACTATGCCCATTATCCCACAAGTCTTGCCATAATCCCTTAATTCTTAGCCCCAACAACCCCTTTACTTCTGATTTGCTAAGTGGAAGGTCTACATCCGTAGCTGAGATTTTAACAGCTTTTTTGGCCAAACAATCAATCCACTCATTCCCCTCAATGCCACCATGCACAGGGACCAGCAGTTGGACCTTCCAGATACAGGTGTATTTTCACTACAATCAATTTGAAATACGTTAGCTGCACACAGGTGATATTCATTTAACTAACTAAGGAACTTCTAAAACCAATTGGCTGCATCAGTGATGATTTGGTGTGTCATAATAAAGGGGGTGAATACTTATGTAATCAATTATTTTATGTTTTATATTTGTAATTAATTTAGATCACTTTGTTGAGATCTGTTTTCACTTTGACACAAAAGAGCCTTTTTCTGTTAGTCAGTGTCTAAAATAGCCAAATTAAATCCATTGTGATTCAATGTTGTAAAACAAGAAAACATGAAAACTTCCAAGGGGAGGTGAATACTTTTTATAGGCACTGTAAATATTGCTATGTAGCCCTAATTGTTTAATGCTATTGTGTAGTGACTTTGGAATGATAGCTGTTGTAGATATTACTATTGGGACAATGTATAACCTGTTCATGTTCCAAAGAGTTTTTAAATTCAGCATATTTCCTGTATTTTTCACTTACTGATTGCTGTAAGTATTTGGAATGGCAATATATTTTATGTAAGTTGTCCTTGCTTGTTTATCCTGTATTATTATATCTGGACAGTTAATATGAATTGTCCTATCTGTAATAATGGATCAGTCATAATACAGTATTATTATTATTTCTTTTTTTTCTCTCTTTTTTTGTTTGCACAGTGTTGTTTACTTTTGTACGTTGGCTGTCTGCCCTGTTTGTGCAGTCTTTCAGTGATTCTATTATGGTTATTAGATTTATTGAGTATGCCCGTAAGAAAATAAATCTCAGGGTTGTATATAATGACTTATATGTATTTTGATAATACATCTACTTTGAACTTTGAATTTTGCTTATTATCTTTACTCCCGTCCTGTTTCACATCACAGCTCCCCAGAGTCCCAGTCAGTTATTACCTCTTTACCAGGGGAGGATTGATTGTTCGGCCAGCATCAAATTCTTGCTTATGGGGGTATGTTGTCCCTGTTCCACCTTTAGTCGCCTTGATGCTTTAATCACTTGGTTTCTCTTATCTTTACAGAGGGAAATACATTGACCATGTCAGGAGCAGCTCTGCAGTAAAACACAACACTAATGTTGAGGATTATTTGTCATAATGTAATGACAGAGTAATGTCCAATTATAAAGTGATTCCTGCTCTCTCTTTTGCTGATTTAAGATGTGATACTGAACTAACTAGCTCTGTTGGTGCTTTGCTATCTGTTCACATCCAGAGGAACGTCTGGTGTTAATCACAAGCAAGAGAAAATCTGCAGATGCTGGAAATCCAAGCAACACACACAAGATGCTGGAGGAATTCAGCAGGCCAGGCAACATCTGTAGAAAAGAGTGCAGCTTCAGCTCGAGACCCTTCATCGGGACTGTTGAAGATCTCGACCTGAAACATCGACTGTACTCTTTTCCATAGATGCTACCTGACCTGCTGAGTTCCTCCAGCATTTTGTTTGGTGTTAATCCCTGAATGTTCCACTAGATGGTGCACCTGTTCTTTACAAGAACATTGTGTGGCATATCTGCTTCACAAGATTTGGTTCCAATTATGTAAAACCACCAACGTTCACAATTACCTGCTAACTCCTAAAGTACATCAGTAAATGTAAACATCAGATTCAGTACAGTAATAATTTTAGAGTGGTTGCCTGTAATGCCATGTCTGCTGAGATTATGCTATTTATTTGGGTGCTAAGATTCTCATTTGTCATGTAATTTGTGTGGGATTCATGATTATTTGATAATAACCAGGTTACCTGCTGTGTGGCTAAGTGTAGGCAAACACAGTGGTGTGGCTCTGTTGGTAAAAAAATGAAATCAAGTCATTAAAAAGAGGTGACATAGGGTTGGAAGGTACTGAATCATTGGATTCAGCTAAGGAACTACTAGGGTAAAAAGACCTTGATGGGAGTTATATACAGATCCCCAAACAGTAGTAAGGGGATGGTCTACAAATTACAATGGGAGATGGAAAATGCATGGCAAAAAAAGCAATGTTACAATAGTTATGGGAGATTTCAATATGCAGGTAGATTGGGAAAATCAAGCTGGTGCTGAATTACAGGTGAGGGGAATTTCAAGAGTGCCTGCAAGATGGGTTTTTAGAGCAGCTCATGGTGAGCCCACTAGGGGATCAGCTATTCTGGATTGGGGGTTGTTCAATGAACCAGAATTGATTAGAGCACTGAGGGCTAGTGATGATAATATGATCAAATTCGCCCAGAAATTTGAGAAGGAGAAGCTAAAGTCAGATGTATCGGTATTACAGTGGAGTAAAGGGAATTACAGAGGCATGAGAGAGGGGTTGGCCAGAATTAATTGGAAAAGAACACTGGCAAGAGTGATGACAGCAGAGCAGCAATGGCTGGAATTTCTGGAAACAATTCAGAAGGCGCAGGATATATACATTCCAAAGAAGGGGGATTCAAAAGGCAAGCTGCCACAACCGCAGCTGACAAGAGAAGTCAAAGCCAACATAAAGGCCAAAGAGAGGGCACATAATAGAGCAAAAATTAGTCGGAAGTTAGCAGATTGAGAAGTTTGGAAAAGCCAACAGAAGACAACAAAAAAAAAAAATCACAAATAAGGAAAAGGCGTGTAACACCCTGGGAAAGGTTTCACTGCTAATGTAATGGTTTTTCTGTAGAAGCAGTGTTTGGGTTATGGCTAGAGATAACGGGGGCTTTGGAATGTGCGCAGTCCAATGAAGTGAGTGTCTTTTCTTGTTGCGTGCCTGTGGCTGAGGTGATCTGTGTCTTTTGTCTGGCGGAAGGAGAGAGAAGGTGCTAGAAAGGAGAAGTCGTAAACAGCGGGACGGAGTGGACTCGGAGTGGGGCCGGGAGTCGACGGGAAATCGATGGAGAACACACGGTAGGGAAACCATGAGCTCCAACTTGTGCACGTTAGACTGTTTCATTAAAATGGGCCCTTTTCTTTTTGTTTTTCTTTACTAACCCTTTAGTCAAATTAAGAATTATAAAGCTAAATTGTTTAAACCAGCCTCACCTCCATGAACTTCCTACTGCTTCATTATAGCAATCAACATATTCAAAGACCCCACCCACAGACATTCTCTTCAAGTTCAAAGTACATTTATTTTCAAGGTATGTATGCTGTATATACTGTAGATTCATCTTGCTGCAGGCAGCCACAAATCAAAGAAACACAACATTAACCACAGTCCTGAAAGTGAGTCCACAGCCATGGTACCAGTTTAGCATTGAGGCAAGTGAAGTCAGTCCAGGAGCCCCATTAGTTGCAAGGCAACAACTGCTCTCAAACCTGGTGGAATGGGACCTGAGACCCCTGCACCTCTTGCCCGATGGTAGTAGGGAGAAAAAAGGGAGACTGGTCAAACGGTGCTGAACACTCGTTCGTTTTCTGTTCTCATCCTCAACGATTTTAATCTTGTTCTGTGCTTTAATGGGTGCAGAGTAATGGAGCCAACTAGGGATTTGCCTTCAGCCACCAGGTCTCAATGCAGCGTCCAACCACAGCGATGGCCACCCCAAATGTACCTGCACTCTCAAGAGTCTAGTTCGCTGAATCCCCCAGGAGTTCTCAAAAGTGCTCTATTGTTCAGTTGGTTTAAAAGAACATGATTAAAAGGGAAATTGGCGGCTGCAGACCACAGCAATTGCAGTTCAGAAATATATTTACTAGAGTATCTGGTACTTCTGTGATCTATCTGCAACACATCACTGACGCAAACTTGCATGTTCCCATCGGGCAGAAGATACAAAATCCTAAATACACGCACCACCAGACTCAAAGAAGGCTTCAAACTCACTGCAATAAGACTATGGAATTGTTCTCTTTACAATAAAATGGACTCAATCTCACAGTCTATCTTATTATGACCTTGCATCTTATTGTCTACCTGCACTGCTCTTTCTTGTAACTGTTACACCTCATTCAGTACAGTGTTACTGTTTTCCCTTCTTCTACCTCAATGCACTGTGCAATGATCTGATCTATATGTACAGTATACAAGACAAGCTTTTTAGTATATCTGAGAAGATGTCACAATATTAAACCAATTCCAATTTCTGTTGATGATAGACTGGTTTGAAATGACGCTGTTGCTCTCAGTACTGACTTCTGCAGAGTACGCCAGAACTGGGCACAAAACTTATGGCAATGAGTTCCTAAGTCCATAATGAGGTCCAATGAGGTCCATTATGGCAAGATTCCCAGTTACTGGTCAGGTGAGAACAGGTTAATCGGCCGTCGTTATCACAGCACTGGTATCCTGTGGTTACTAGTTTGTCAGTCTTTGCAGCATTTTCTCTTTCTCATTTCTTGGGTGTTTCAGTCTGTTTGTTTCCACCCTAATTCATATTTCTGTTTCATTATTTGCCAGCTGTGATTGAAACCGCTTCTACCCAGCTCAACAAATTCACATCCCATCAGTTTCCCAGAACCACCTCAATGCTTCTCCCACTTACAATCAAAATCTGGAAACAGAAGCCCTCACCATCACACACACCACTGTCCCTGGACCCTGTATCTATACCAAGGAGCATCCAATGGAACCATGGATTATAGCCTGAGCAGAGAACTATTCCAGGGCACCAGTCTCAACTTAGCTCTCGATTCACTTCCACTGCAGGGAGACGGGAGATGAGCTTCTAATAGGGGTGTGGTGAACTACGAGTGCCTGTCTGGACACGCCCCCTGCTGACTGCTCCTGTGGCTCCTCCCACAGACCCCGGTATAAAGGCAATCAAGGCCTGAGCCCGGCCTCTCAGTCTCCAGGATGTAGTATGGTGGCCACTCACTGCTGGTTCCTTCTTCCAGTCAATAAAAGCCGATATCTCACCTTTACGTCTCAGAGTGAGTTATTGATGGGGGTGCATCAAGGGGAATAGAGAGAGGGAGAGAAAGCGAGAGAGAAAGGAGAGGAGAGAGGGATGAGGGAGGAAAGAGAGCGGAGAGAGAGAGTGGGAGGGAGGGAGGGAGAGAGAGATAGGCAGATGGGGAGAGAGAGACATAGAGAGAGACAGAGAGAGAGATGTCCTCCATCAAGGCCATCTTCAGGAGGTGGTGTCTCAAGACGGCAGCATCCATCACTAATGACCCTCTTCATCTGGCACATGCCCACCTACATCAGGGAGGAGGTGCAGGAACTAGGAGGTACAGAAACCTGACAGCCCACACTCATTGATTCAGAAACAACTACGGTAACTTCCTCTCCACCATCAGATTTCTGAACTCTCCGTGAACCCATGGACACGACCTCACTATTCTGTTTTCCTGCGCTATTCATTTGCTTTGTAATGTTTTCTCTTTGAACTGTATTACTGTTGCAACAACACCCAATTTCATGTCCTATAATTTAGTGATAATTCAGAAACATGGAAGGCAAGGGAAGTGGGATCAGCGTGGAATCCTCACCCGGACACCCAGAATGTGAGAGACCAGCAACAGATTAACCTGACAGGTGCCCAGTGAGGTCATGAACACGTGGATTAATCCAGGTCATATAACAAAGTCAGTGAGAAGCCATCAGACAGAACTTTAAATAATGTCAAGGTTAGAGACAGAATATTTACTCAAGTTTACAGCTAAGACTCTGTATCAGCAGTGGTTAGTTGCTGGATAATTGTTAATTATGGTGAGATTGTTTGGCTGATGCTTATGATTATGATGTTGTTGAGTCCCGGTGAAAAGCTAAGAGATGATGTAACAATGAAGCCAATCCCACCCTTGCTCATCTCTTTCCCATGTCTCACTAAACTCCATGCTACTGTCCTGCTGCAACTTGGGCAGTAATTCTCTGGCCAAGTTTTCAGTAGGTAGGATTAGCCCATGATGGGCCAAAGGGGCTGATTCTGTGAATGTGAAGTACGTTTGCTGCAGCTTAATTTCCTGTCCCCAGTTATTGTTGGCCCTGCTTCGGAGAAAGAACTCATGATGTTTTTACAAAGGATTAAATAAAACAAGATTTTGAACTTGAATAACAAAACACCAAATACTGGAAGAACTCATCAAGTCAGGAGAAGAATAAAATGTCAATATTTCAGGTTGAGATCCTTCAAAGATGTTGACTGTTAATTCCTCTCCATAGACACTGCTGAGTTCCTCCAGCATTTTGTGCGTGCTGTTCAAGATTTCCAGCAACTTCAGAATCTCTTATGTTTAAAATATTGAACATAATTTTTACTTATGTTTAGCTTTTGGGTATTTGAGGAAGAGCCAAGTCCCAGGAGAAAGCAGGTGAAGGCTTGTGGTGGCCGTCATTGACGGGAGCTGTGTTAACTCTAAGGAGCAGAATTCGAGCAATAACAAACAATATTCACAATGTTCCAGGACTTCTTCACATTAGGGTACAATAATTAGTCTTCATACAATAAGGTACTGTGGAACATGTAGCTGAACCCGCTGTCAGACCTTCAGGGCAAGAATATTACTGCAATGACAGGAAATTTAGATTGGTGAAACATTGCATGGATCAAAGATTGGGTAATATTTGATTTTCATTGGGTATTAAATTCCAGCAAAGCTGCAATTCTATACTTCAAATGAACCTGTGGGTACAGTCACCCACTTTGAATCAGTCCATCAATCAACATTAATGATGTCAGGCCATACAGAAACAATGGAAGTCTGTTTATTCTGCAGCTAGACCAATTCTGACCTTGTGCTTGTAAAGATCTGAAAAGCACAGAAAAATGGTTTAAATTGTAGTTGACACACTGTGTGTATAAATTTTGTGTGACACCCTGGGGGAGATGCTTCCAGGGTAGACAGAGTTTGTGTCAGTCAGTGGGGTAAACTTGACTGAAACCCAAGTTGTCAGGAAGTTGTCTCCAAACCAATGACTTTGTGTTGCATGTGTCATGTTGTTGTTGGTGACATGGTTATCACCGAGAGTTAAGTCTAGTGGATGTAATTTGTCCATCTTGTTGTATGCAGTTGACTCAAGTGTGTCCTCCGGTTGAGCATCCAGCATTTGGTCCACATGATGTCTCCATGTATGATCTCCAACATCCACTGTGTACATCAGTGGTTCAGTTCTTGTAGCTATCCTACTGGGTGTCCACTTCTCTTCTTGGTAATCATACACTGGGGCCTCCTGCCAACCTTGAAACTCCTTGCTGATCCATTTGGCAACTGGCTGAATGTTCATTCTGCACTTCCCTCCATAGATCTGGTTTCAGGAAGTCTATGCAAGGTCTCAGACTCCTGCTCATAATCAGCATTGCAGGTGTTTGATTTGTCGTTGCATGAACAGAGTTTCGATACAAAACAGGAAGTTGTCCACCTTGTGCAGTAGAGAAATGTCCTCCTTGTCCATCGCTTTAATGGACTTCTTGAAGGTTTAGATAACCCATTTGTTGTGGGATGGTGAGAGGCTCACGTGAGATGTTTGATGCCACGTTTGTTCATGAATAGTCTGAACTCTTCTAACGTGTATCGTGGTCCATTGTAACTCACAATTTGTTCAGGGAGGTAAGCCATTTCTGGTGAAGGTAGTACTCAGAGTGGAAACAGTATTTTCTGAGGTGGTTGACTTCTTTGGTATGACTTCAGGCCACTTTGAATGAGCATCCACAACGATCAGAAACATGGAGGCCATGAATGGCCCAGTGAAGTCACTATGCACTCTTTACCATGGTGAAGATGGCCACTCCTACGGGTGTGACAGTGCCTGTGGGGGTGCATTTTGAACTTGGCGGCACCTGGCCAGCTTTTGGTCAAGTCTTCAATCTGTTTATCTATTCCCGGCCACCACACATAGCTCCGGGCGAGATTCTTATTCTTGACTGTGTACCCAGTGTCCTTCATGCAGAATCTCTAACTCTCTGGTGTGCACTTTAGAGGGAACCACAACACAAGATCTGTACATCAGTGTTCTTTGACAAACAAACGGTTGGCCTTGTCTTGCTAAGAATGCTGGAAACATAGGATTACCATGAGCTGGCCATGGTGATTTCACAGACTTTTGACAAAGTCAGGTCATTCCTTGTTTCCCTTTGTATTTCGGAATTTGTTACCGGCATCTGGTCCACCAATGTGGTGTGAAACACTTCTGTTTGATCACAATATGAAGACTTTTCTTCTTCAGTTGCCAATTCTGAAAGACGTGACAAGCCATTGCTGTGTTGTTTGGAACTCTTAAGCTCTATGTCATCAGAGTAGACTCCTAGGAAAAGTGTCCAATGTGGAAACCAAGTTGCAAGTATCACCGGGATTCCCTTTGTGGAGTTGAAAATGGGCACAAGGGGCTGATTAAGACGATTGGCCCAAACACCGGCAAGTGCCCATGACATTGGCAAAAACCGTTCCCCGATGGGGGTAGGGAACAATCCATTCATTTGTGGACGTGACACATATGCCAAGTTGACTTCATGCCACTGCGTGTTTGAAGTGATGACGCAGTTTAGTTGAAGGATGAAGTTTTTATTTAATGCCTAAAGTTTAAAAGGTTAATGCCAACAGGTTCTTTATGATTCTGTTAGTTTGAGAATTAGAGGAGAGTGAAGATTCAAGGTTGGAAGTTAAAGATCGAGGAGAATCGCTTTCTACGGTGAAACGGGGGCGACCTTTGATCCTTATTTGGAAGGATTTCGTTGACTATCTTCGTGCTAATCCCTAGGTTTACCTAGAAAGGATTGAAGGTAGTGGAGAAGGAAAGGTCAGTGCCTTTAAGCCGTTCTGTTTCGTAAATTCTTCGTGGGAATTTCGACGTCGGGAATCAAAGCAAACGACGTGAAAGATAACTTAAATCGTCCTGTAAAGTCTCTCCTTTTAAATGGACTGTGAGCATATCGAACTTTTGGCAATATCACTTTAAAGAACTGTTTTGGAATATCACTTTAAAGAACTGTTTTGGAATATCACTTTACGAACTGTTTGAACAGCCGCTCAGCAGCTGTTTCCGGTTACGGTAGTGTTTGTTTACTTTTGGGGGGTTTGTTTTCTGTGTTTAATAAACGGGTTGTTTGTAGAGTAAACTTCTGTCCATTGCGATAGTGGCAGAACTTCTTTATTCCCCATACTACACTCTAGGCCTCATGGTCGATCTGTGTGTAGTTACATTCAGCACTCATCAGTCTTCTTGAAGCAAATGCAATCGGGCATTAAGATCCATCTTTCATAGTGTGTGATAAAACAGCTCCAGTGCCATAAGGGATAATATCACACGCCAGTCTGATGGGCAGTGATGGGTCATAATGGATGAGCAGTTCATTGGATGATATTTGTCTCTTTGTTTTTTTGAATGCTCTTTCATATCTTTCTGACCATTCCCACTTTGCTTCTGTCTGCAACAGAACATTCAATGGATGCAGCACTGTAGCATTGTTTGGGAGAAACCAGTGCTAGTAGTTTACAAGGCCCAAGTATGACCTGAGTTGTGACACAACTTCCAGTTTGGGTACATGTAGCACTGTTTCACTCTTCCCTTGTGACTTATGTAAGCCACACTTGTCAATGACATGTCCACAGTATGAGATTTCATCTTTGAAAAACTCACATTGTTCTCTCTTTCTCCACAAACCATACCCACTCAGCCTAGTAAGCACTTTACCAAGGTTCTGCAGGTGCTCTTCATCATTCTTGCCAGTCACAATGATGTGTTCTTGGGATACATTGGAGCACTTGGTCCTCTTCTCTTTCCCAAATTGCTCGAGCAGTTGTGACGCCAAAGATGAGATAATTATACTGGACTGTCCCTTGTGAGTGATGATTGTAAGCAATTTGCTGATACCTCAATCTTCCTTTGCAAATAGGCTTGTGAGAAGTGAAAACTTTTCCCCACCTGCCAAAGATGCAAATGTCTTCTACGCATGGCAGGGGTTTCTGCACGGTTCGCAGCACCAGGATGATGCTCACTTTGAAGTCTCCACATGTGCGGAAAACTCTGACCTTCCCTTTTTTGATCACTGGGACAATGAGCGTGGCCCAATCGCTCCACTCCACCTTGAAGACAATGCTAGATGCCTCCAAGCTCTGCAGTTCAGCATCCACTTTAGGACATAGTGTGTAAGGCACTGGGTACACTTTATGGAATCTTGGTATCACTGCTTCATCCAATTCCATTCTGGCCTTGATGCCTTTGAGTTTACCAATAGCCTTTGCAAACACCTTCTCATTAGCGTTGAGCAGCTGTGACAGTTTCTGGTTAGTGCTACCATATGAGCTGCAGCTGCCTGTTGATGACATATTGAGAGCTTTGATGTGTGGCAATCCAGTTGGATTTTTCTCAACCATTCATGTCCGAAAAGCTCTGGGCCTCCACTTTTCAACACATAAAGCTCTAACTGCTAACTGTGGGCCTCCACCACGTCACATTTACTTTCAGTTTGCCTTTGGAAGACACTTTTTCACCTGTGTAAGTCTTTAGCATCACTGAGGTGTTTTCTAGCAGTATCTTAGAAAACAGTCTGTTGTAGTCAGCCTCTGAAATTACAGACAAAGCTGACCCAGTATCCAGCTCAATTTTCAGTTTTACACTGACCCATCTTCTGTGACCCGTATGATTTTATGATCTGCTTCAGTAATGCTTTGCAGTTCTGGGCATGACAGCTCGCCTTTGTCAGACTCAGTGTTGTCCAATTCTGTTTCACATTTAGTCACTTCATGCATTTGTTTAGTTTGTGTTTGAAACTTTTCACGCTGTTTGTGCTTTTCTCTTTGTTTATGCATTTTGTCTGACTCGCACACTCTCTCTATGTGACCTTGTCTGTGACGCTTTCCGCAAACTTTTTCTTTGATCCAACAGTCATTTGCATCATGGGAGGATTTGCCACACTGATAACATTTTTGGCTTTTTTCACCATTTGGGGACATTTTGTGCATTTCACATTCTAAACTCTTTTTTCTGTAGTTATGCTGCAGTCTCCATATGTGAGACTGTGCTGTGCATTCTTTGCTGCAGTCACTAATGCTATTGTAATGGTCAATGCCCATAGGTTGCTTTCTGACAGTAGACCCTTTTCAAGGCTTTGACTATGCATGCTACATGCAAGCCTGTCCTATAATGCATCAGAAAGTCCATCTATAAAGTCACAGTATTGGGAAAGTTTGCACAGTTCTGCAGAATACTAAGAAATGCTTTCAGCCTTTGACTGATTCCTTTTGCAATATCTAAATCTTTCAGCTATTACTAGCAGTTTTGTAAAATTGTAACAATTCTGCCAAATGTTTTGCTGGATGGCTTTTCAGGAGTTACGAAATTGCCTAAAAGCTTGTATATTTTAGCACCCATTAAGCTAAGAAATATGGTGGCTTTCTTTTTCTCATCCACATTGTTCATGTTACAATACAGTTCAATCTTCAGTCCTCATTAGCACTACCAAATTCATCAACTTTCCTGACCAAGGCCTTTGTCGTGTTTTATTTTACTTTAGCTTTGCTAGTTTTATGTCTTTCACTATATTGTGCACTTTCACTCGTGTGTC
Organism: Hypanus sabinus; assembly: GCF_030144855.1. Taxonomy (NCBI): domain Eukaryota; kingdom Metazoa; phylum Chordata; class Chondrichthyes; order Myliobatiformes; family Dasyatidae; genus Hypanus; species Hypanus sabinus. The sequence continues at coordinate 28,841,192 of NC_082718.1, forward strand.
TCTTTGATCTTATCTGTGACTGCCTTTTCTGTGCTGTTTAACTCTTTCCTCTCACTCTGTGTCCTCCCATAAGTGTCAGTGCAGTTGGTGATACTCGCTGACATTCAGGTTCATATTCATCACCAATTTATTGTGCCTGTACAACTACATACCAAATAAATAAAGGCACATACCTGGAGAGGTAGTTAACGTGTAGTCACATGAAAGCAACAAGTCAATGCACATGCATACATTATCAGTCAATAATTAGTGCTAAGGTGTCATTGACTAAAAGAAATAGATCCATACATCACACTGGATTCCAGAGTAACACACAAAATGCTGTCAGAACTCAGCAGGTCAGGCAGTCTCAATGGAGGGGTATAAATAGTTGACGTTTTAGGCCAAGGCTCTATCTTTATCCTATTTTACCTGTGGTGTGATAAACAGAACACAATACTCCAAGTGTGGCCTAACCAACATTCTGTATGGCTGTAACATGATGTCACAACTCTTATACTCACTGGCTTGGCTGAGGAAGGCAAGCAAGCCAGACACGTTTTTCACCAGCCTGTCTGCTTCTGGTATCACTTTCAGGGAATTGTGTACCTATACCCCAAATCTCTCTGTTCAACAGCATTTCACAGAGCACTTCTGTCCTGCCCTGATTTCACTTCCCAAAATACAAAACTTTGCATTTGTCTGAAGTAAATTCCACCTGCCATTCCTTTGCTCACATTCCCAGTTGACCTGGATCCTGTTGGAACCTTAGACAACTTTCCTCACTGTCCATCCCTCACTGAATTTGGTGTCATCTGCAATCTTAATGGCCATGGCAGCTACATTCTCTTCCAAATCGTTGATACAGAAGACAAGCAACAGAGGGCCCAGCACTGATGCCTGCTGTACCATGTGAGATATGATCCTGAGGCCCAGGCCCCTGCAACAATCCCCTTCATGGTGAGGTTCACATACAGTGGTGGCAAATTTCACTTGTTTCAGCATCATTCCTCTGGCTAACAGGACTTCACAGTTAGAACCTTTCTTTAAAAACATTTATATTAAATCTTGGCTCTATTATCTACAGGCAAACTGCAACTTGCCTGAAGAGGAAGCTCAAAAGAGCAGCCTCAGGGTGCCAAAAGGAATAAACACATCATTGGGAACGGTAGCTGATGGATCTCATTAAATTCTTGCCTTCAGAACTCACCCGATACCTTTTAGATTGTATAAATAAATCAGCAAAATGAAAAGACTAACAATGAATGTATTACCAAAATATAGTAGAAATTGTTCCCTGTCACATCCGGATCTAAGAATAAAGCCAACATTGCCTCTGAGAGCCACTGGGTAATGGAACACCACAGCAAAGAAAGAGGCTCTTTGGTTTAACTAGTCTGAGCCAAACCACTACTCTGCCTAGTCCCACCAACCTGCACTTGGACTTTCACCCTCTGTACCCTTTCATTCATGTGTCTTCCCAAACTTCTTTTAAGTGTCTCATTTCTTGATGTCATAATTTATTCTTTTTTAATTTTCCACAGAATATGTAATTGAAGCTGTAAGCATTCATCTCAAAATGCTTTCATTCCAGGTCTCCTGAGTCATTAGTTGGCATCACGTGTAGCACTTCCAGACAATGTTATTGCGAACACGAGAAAATCTGCAGACGCAGGAAATCCAAGGAACACACACAAAAATGCCGGAGGAACTCAGCAGGTCAGGCGGCATCTATGGAAAAGGGTACTGTCGACATTTTCGGCCGAGACCCTTCGACAGGACTGGAGGAAGAAAAAGGTGAGGAGTAGATTTAAAAGAGGGGGGGAGTGGGGAGAAACACAAGGTGGTAGGTGAAACTGGGAGGGGGAAGGGTGAAGTAAAGTGCTGGGAAGTTGATTGGTGAAAGAGATACAGGTCTGGCTGTCTTCTCCTATCAGATTCCTCCTTCTCCACCCCATTTCTCTTTCACCAATCAACTTCCTGGCTCTTTACTTCACCCCCTCCCCTTCCAGTTTCACCTATCACTTTGTGTTTTTTCCTCCCCTCTCCCCTACCTTTTAAATCTCTTTTTTTCTCCAGTTCTGCTATATCTTATGGTCTTATGGAATATGACTCCTTCAACCTGCATCTGGCCTCATCATCACCTTCCTTCTCTCAGATGGGCTTGGTCACACTCTCTCAGCATCCAGGGCTGTTGATTTCTGCGGAACAGCACTGAGCCAGTTTAGTCACAGGAAGTGGAGATTATCGAGGCTGAATTAGTGCCTCTGTCCTTACGCAGCTCCCGGGCTGCTGTCACCCCCGGAGGTGAATCCGTAAGACATAGAAGCAGAATTGGGCCATTCAGCCCATTGAGTCTGCTCTTCACAGCTGAATTTCAACCCCATTCTCCTGCCTTCTCACCATAATCATCAATGCCCTGACTAATCAAGAACCTATCATCCTCTGCTTTAAATATACCCAATGACTAGGCCTCCACAGCCATCTGTGGCAATAAATTTCACAGATTCACCACCCCCTGGCTAAAGAAATTCCTCATCACTGTTCTAAATGGGCGTCCCTCTATTCTGAGGCTATTCTAGACTCCCCCATTATAGGAAATATCCTCTCCACATCCACTCTACCTTGGCCTTTCAATAGGTTCCAATCAGATACCCCTCATTCTTCTAAACTGCAGAAAATGGGGTTGGCATTGGTATTTTATTTTTAATTTTCACAGACTCACCCTAAAAATCTATGGAGAACTGACATTTCAAAAAATGCCGCCATTGGTACAAGCCTCTCCAATGTCGAGGACAGCTTCTAAAAGCAGTGCCTTCAGAAGTTAATATTCATCATGAAAGGCTCTCAGCAGCTGGAACACTCCCACTTCTCATTGCTACCATCAGTAAGGCCCTTCACCGTGCAGGACATGCCCTCTTCTCTTTGTTACCATCAGGAAGGAGGTACACACACAACAATTCAGAAACAGCTTCTTCTCCTCTGCTATCAAATTCTGAATTGACAATGAAGGCTACCTTGCTATTAAATGTCTACACTATTAATTAACTAATTTTATTGTACATTAAAGTATTTTTATGTCCTGCATTATATTGCTACCTTAGAACTACAAATTTCAAACTGTAACTTTTTATTTGTTAATTTGTTTGTGATAATATTAGACTATGTGCTGTGTGTGAGTTTTATGTACTCTGTTGTGCACCTGGTCCAAAGAGATGTTGCTTCGCTTGATGCTATATATGTTTCTGGGTGAATTACAAACTTCAACCTGAACTTGATTCCATAGTTTAAAAGAAAAGTTTATTCAACAACCGGATACATGCCAAAAGAAATAATTTACAGCAGCAATTTCATAAAATTCCTTTCCAGTTTTTGGTACCCCTTGGAAACGCGGTGATAAAGAGAGAGGTGGAGTCTCAGTAACTATCTACTGAATACGCATGCTTTGAATAACTGCAAGGTGCCCATTTTTGTATCAGGATGAAGTAACCAAATAAATAGCTGTTTGCATTTCATCTGGCCAGTTTTTGGGCTGGTTATATAGACACTAAATTAGCTGATACATACATATGAAAACTAAATTCCTATCACCATTGCAATAAAACTTAATATTATCTTTCTTTGTCTAACAAAAATATATATACACCAGTCTGGGCAAGTGGAAAGCAAAATGATGAACTATTTACCCTCAGAGCCTTGAAAATGGCTAAATAGTGGGAAGATCGTTGTCTAATATTATTTATTGGAGAAAACCAATTTATAAAGCACATTCACATGCATCTTTTTTACACAGTACCTTTCAACAGACCATAAAATTATGAAGTCGTTCTGCAAACAAAGCACATCAAAACTACAAGAATCTGCAAGATGTCAATACTATGGTTTATAAACCTTTCCTTTAAACAATAATTTATTGCCATGAAACTAATGGTGAACTGTATTATCAGCCTCTCAGCCACTGATTGTTCCCATGTAGTTAACGTTCTTCCTGTGTTTCATTTACCAGACAAAATAGAACACGCACTCCGTCACTCAAGTAGATGTTGGACCAGGGAATGGTTTGCAAGAACATCAATGGGCATCAAATGTCATCTGTCCATAGTCCAAGGGCAAAAATTAATTATAAATCAACATTACAGGAGCAAGATAAAATTATATTCAAACAGCCACAGGTATATCTGAGTTTTCTGAACAATTAAAGTCATCAGCTACAGTTAATGTGGTTGGGTGATGGTGTGGTTGGGTAATTGTGTGGGTGGGTAACGGTGTGGGTAGGTAACAGTGTGGGTAGGTAATGGTGTGGGTGGGTAACTGTGGTTGGGTGATGGTGTGGGTGGGTAATGGTGTGATTGGGTGATTGTGTGAGTGGGTAATCGTGTGGGTGGGTAACAGTTTGGGTGGGTAACAGTTTGGGTGGGTAATGGTTTGGGTTGGGTGATGGTGTGGGAGGGTGATGGTTTGGGTGACTAATGGTGTGGCTGGATAATAGTGTGGCTGGGTAACAGTGTGGGTGGGCAACGGTGGTTGGGTGACGGTGTGGGTGGGTAACTGTGGTTGGATGATGGTATGGCTGGGTAATGGTGTGGCTGCGTAACGGTGTGGCTGGGTAATGGTGTGGCTGGGTAATGGTGTGGTTGGGTAATGGTGTGGTTGGGTAACGGTGTGGCTGGATAACGGTGTGGCTGGGTAACGGTGTGATTGGATAATGGTGTGGTTGGGTAATGGTGTGGCTGGGTAATGGTGTGGCTGGGTAATGGTGTGATTGGATAATGGTGTGGCTGGGTAATGGTGTGGCTGTGTAACGGTGTGATTGGATAATGGTGTGGCTGGGTAATGGTGTGGCTGGGTAATGGTGTGGTTGGGTAATGGTGTGGTTGGGTAATGGTGTGGTTGGATAATGGTGTGGTTGGATAATGGTGTGGCTGGGTAATGGTGTGGTTGGGTAACGGTGTGGTTGGATAATGGTGTGGTTGGATAATGGTGTGGCTGTGTAACGGTGTGGCTGGGTAACGGTGTGGTTGGATAATGGTATGGCTGGGTAAGTGTGGTTGGATAATGGTGTGGCTGGGTAGTGTGGTTGGGTAATGGTGTGGCTGGGTAACGGTGTGGCTGGGTAACGGTGTGGTTGGATAATGGTGTGGCTGGGTAACGGTGTGGTTGGGTAACGGTGTGGGTGGGTAACTGTGGTTGAGTGATGGTGTGGCTGGGTAATGGTGTAGTTGGGTAACGGTGTGGCTGGCTGACAGTGTGGTTGGGTAATGGTGTGGCTGGGTAACGGTGTGGTTGGGTAACGGTGTGGCTGGCTGACAGTGTGGTTGGGTAATGGTGTGGCTGGGTAACGGTGTGGTTGGGTAACGGTGTGGCTGGCTGACAGTGTGGTTGGGTAATGGTGTGGCTGGGTAACGGTGTGGCTGGGTAACGGTGTGGTTGGGTAACTGTGTGGTTGGGTAACGGTGTGGCTGGGTAACGGTGTGGCTGGGTAACGGTGTGGCTGGGTAACGGTGTGGTTGGGTAATGGTGTGGCTGGGTAACGGTGTGGTTGGGTAACGGTGTGGGTGGGTAACTGTGGTTGGGTAATGGTGTGGCTGGGTAATGGTGTAGTTGGGTAACGGTGTGGTTGGGTAACGGTGTGGTTGGGTAACGGTGTGGCTGGCTGACAGTGTGGCTGGGTAACGGTGTGGCTGGGTAACGGTGTGGCTGGGTAACGGTGTGGCTGGGTAACGGTGTGGCTGGGTAACGGTGTGGTTGGGTAATGGTGTGGCTGGGTAACGGTGTGGCTGGGTAACGGTGTGGCTGGGTAACGGTGTGGTTGGATAATGGTGTGGCTGGGTAACGGTGTGGTTGGGTAACGGTGTGGGTGGGTAACTGTGGTTGAATGATGGTGTGGCTGGGTAATGGTGTAGTTGGGTAATGGTGTGGCTGGGTAACGGTGTGGTTGAGTAATGGTGTGGCTGGGTAACGGTGTGGTTGGGTAACGGTGTGGGTGGGTAACTGTGGTTGAATGATGGTGTGGCTGGGTAATGGTGTAGTTGGGTAACGGTGTGGCTGGGTAACGGTGTGGTTGGGTAACGGTGTGGCTGGCTGACAGTGTGGTTGGGTAACTGTGTGGTTGGGTAATGGTGTGGCTGGGTAACGGTGTGGCTGGGTAACGGTGTGGCTGGGTAACGGTGTGGTTGGGTAATGGTGTGGCTGGGTAACGGTGTGGTTGGGTAACGGTGTGGCTGGCTGACAGTGTGGCTGGGTAACGGTGTGGCTGGGTAATGGTGTGGCTGGGTAACGGTGTGGCTGGGTAACGGTGTGGCTGGGTAACGGTGTGGCTGGGTAACAGTGTGGTTGGGTAATGGTGTGGCTGGGTAACGGTGTGATTGACTGACAGTGTGGTTGGGTAATGTCTGACTGGAGTCGCAGCTAACAATGAGCTCACAAGTTCATGCTGTAGAGCAGCGACCACGAATACCTTGGTAGTTTATGTAGTTTTTGGCCAAAGTGTTGCCCCAAGAGAAGGAGACGCACTCCATTCTCCCAGACAGGTTGTCATTTCTCCTGGGTGATTAGACCATAACGATTTAAGACATAGGAGCAGAATTAGGCCATTTGGCCCATCATGTCTTTTCCGCCATTCCATCATGGCTGATTTATTATCCCTCTCAACCCCATTCTTCTGCCTTTTCTCCATAACCTTTTATGTTCTTACTAATCAAAATGATGTGAAGTCCTCATTTAGGAACTAGGCGTGTTGAGATCTACATCAGAGAACCGAGAGTTCCAGGAACTATTAGTTGGCTGTGTGCCAGTATCTATTGTAAAGTGGGCTTGAACTGTGACAACTTATTAAAATACATTTGTAAATGGAACCTCATGGCCCTTTGCATCTTTGAATCATTGACAAAGTTTTCCTTCAGACCTCGTGCCTCCTTTTCTGCGTCTATCCTTGGGCTTGTCGACCCATATAAAATGGCACTTAGACAGCACAGCCTGCACCTTGGATTTCTGGGGGTTCCCGGAAGATTGACTAGTTTAGAACAGATCTTCCTTCTTCCCCCTCAATCCCTGAGGTACAGAGAGAAGGGTCGCCCACACACACATGCACGCATACAACCTTCTAGTTAACTGACCAGGAAATGGAAGATGCCCCTCATGCAGTTGAGGTAGTTAGTGAGTTTAAATGTTGGACATTCCTGGATTCTCTACCCTAATATAAAATAGTGAAATATTTTATTTGCAGGAGTTAATTTCACAGAAGATTAAGCATAGCCTGGGGCAGGTTATACAGACAATCCTAAACAATTAAGACACAGTAATATTTGTCATTTATTACAAATATTGGTTCCCATCTTTAATATATTGTTTATTGTCAAGTGAAGATGACTTTTTCCCCACTGTTACCATTCTAATGCGTTAGCTAAAGTTTACTTAATGCAGTTATTTCAAATATGCAAACCCTTGGGGGCTGATGCACAATGTATTCCTCCTTGTATTTTGGGAAGATTTATGTTGCCTGATAGAATGCCACTTACCCCGTACAATGACTCTAACCCTGCACTGGGTGTGTTTGAATCTCAGTTTGGTCCATCTCACTGCAGCCTTAGCAAACATCAGCGTAAAATTGAATGTCTGAACTTGTATTACTTCTGGAATGATTTAGTAGTGATTCTGGTTACTGGAACTTCTACACTTAACCCTCCAAGATCTCTTAAGACTCATTTTTGTAATGGATTCCTGAACATTTCATTTACTTCCATCCATTTTCTGGAAATGTAGAATGTCTTAATTTAAAAAAAACATAAGAATGAAATAGAAAGTAACTACCCTGACATCAGTCTTAAAATAATTGACGAGTATTGCTACCTCCCTCCCAAAAAAAAATCAGTCACAGGCATAATCTTCACTTGAGCTGACAGCCGTCTTCTACGCAAGTAATTGAAGACTCAGCTCTAGTTTTATCTTCTCCAAAACTACTGCCATAAAATTCTCCATCACTGGGTAGAAATAGAACATCTCTTAACACATTTCCATTAACATGAAGTTCTGCTTAAATTATATTGTCTGTCTGTCTTGTTTTCCATGTTCGGTGAGTACCCCAGTGACTGTGCTCTGTCAAGGTGGTAATTCAATGTTCAGAAGAGCTGTGCATTTGGATTTCTGGTCTAAGCTAAAAGCAACTGGCAGCAATCTTGTTTCCTCAAGTCATGCTGACCTTCGTCATTCAGACAAAATACTCTCCCTGTCTCCTTGTGCCTGTCACTGAGTTCAGCGTCCATCAGTAGAGGGATCTAACTGAAATGCATCTTAACTGCCGTTAGGTTGAGGTTGGGGAGAGGGTGGAAGTGGGGGGGGGGGGCACAGTGAACTGATGTCTGACACCACAGCCTTGCTGGAGCTAGAGATTCACCTGCCAGTGTGCACTGCGCTCCTGAACAACAGCAGGCTTGTTTTAGGATTGTCTAAACGTTAGGTTTCCCCAAACGCGTGTCTCTGTCCTCCACCCCGAGGATGCGAGTCCTGTCCTTGGCGGTGGCGATAAACGAGCATCACGCTCCGGCTGAGCTAAAGGTGGAGTTCTTCTCCCCGGGGGGGGGGGGGGGTGAGTCCCGTCCTTGGAGGTGGCGATAAACTAGGAACACACTCTGACTGAGCCAAAGATGGGCGTTCTACCTGCCACTGGAGCGAACGGGCAGGTTTCAGTCAGTTGCAGGTCATGTTGAAGAAGTGACTTCAGTCCAACTATGAGATGCAATTCACAATCACCATGGTGCGTTAACAAATAGAATGAGGGGTTGAGTAAGGAGGGCGGGCGGTGGTTGTGTTTCTGGGTGGAGCATCCCATACACTTGTAAACATCAACACAATGCAATGACTGAGTTAATGTATGTATTGCATCTTGTTTGAATTCAGTGTTCACTGGGGAGGGGGCGGGCTGTCCTTGTTAGACACTTCTCGGTGCTCTCTCAGACTCGTGCGTCCGCCTGTTGCGACCCTTCTTGTTTTCCTGTAGGTGCTTCCACTTGTTGCCGTGTGCGGGGGAGTGCGAGAGGCCCTGCTTCCTCCGCCGGCGGTCCCGCCGCCACACTTGCTCACAGAACTCGTCCATGGTGTTCAGGTTGGGGTGGTTTATCAGCTGCATGAAGTCCCGGTACCAGACCTTCTGGATGGCCGAGGCAATGCTGTGGCTCTCCTTGGCCCTCGGCCCCTCCTCGTCCTCCTTGTGGAGAAGTTCCTCCAAGTGCTCAGTGTCAATGATCTCCAGGGTTACCTTCAGCAGGGTCTGCATGAAGCCGTGCTCTACCGTCTGGCAGATGTAGGTCCCCGCGTCTCTCTTCTGCAGACTCCGCAGCAGCAAACCTTGCTCGGTCCTGATGAGGCGGTCATCCATGTTAATCTACAACGGACGGAGACACAGGATCAGACAGGGAACCACAGAGCCATGGAATCAGACTTTCATAACATCACAGAAGGAATCAATTCTACCCACTGACTCCATTAAGGAACAAGGGTTAACCTTATTCACCATATACTGTACATTTACGTGCTGCGGTGTGTTGGCATAACATCCAACAAAAAGCAACAACGTTCAACAATTACAACGAATTAAGACTCATAAAAATAAAGTTAGAAATACAGATATGAAATGAAATATGCATGAATACCATAAATACCAGCATGTATTTACAATGTAAACAGAACTATAACAGAAACTTTAAAATATTCCCTTCTAGAATTTTATAAAACTCCCTTTTGGCAAGCACCATAGGGCTATTAAAACAAAAAACTTCACATCTTACAAATGTCTTCCCCTAGGCAGTTATCTGCTCAAACATTCTAGCTCTCCGAACTCCCTCTATCTATTACCCCTGTCACTGAACTGCAGTGCTAACACTTTTTTAAACCACTTTTCATAATGCTGTTTCCATTGTAAATATTTTTGCATATTTATTCCGTGCCTATCTCAGCATGCGATGTCAGCTCTGGTGAACTGGGAAGATGAGATCCAACGGCCAGGAAGATGGTACTGCAATGCTCCAAGGAGAGCGAAGGGCATGACACGGCACAGAAGGGATCGCGGTCATCCACTGCAACCAAGGAAGACCCCAGTTTGTGACGCCTGCTCGTACCACTGGACCCGGATTTCTGAAGTTGAAAGAATGGAACTGGCCCAATGCAACAGCCTGCATTGCAACACTTTATAACACATAACATTTATAATTATGTAACACATAAATGCAACACTTTAAAAACTGTCCACCGTTGGTTTCTTGTTATTGTTGGACATGATGGACAACCACCACTCCATAGCTGTACTTCAAACTTAATTTTTATGTAATTCTTTATTCTTTGCAACTGTTCAGTGTTGATTTTTGTTGCAAGCTATACCGACACATCACACTAATCCCTCTCACACTGATCTGATAACACACTGCTGTCACACTAACCTCTGTCACACTGATCTTATTCCACACTCCTGTCACACGGATCTCACTCCACACCTGTCACACTAATCTCCCTCTCCTGCATATACGCTGGGATCAGAACCCATTACCTCCTCCTTGCGTTCCTCGTTCTGCCTCTGGAACTGCCAGAGAGCCAGTGCCCGCTGGGACTTGGGGGTGCATTCCAAGAAGGTGGTGCTGTTCTCCACCCCATAGATGACCTTTGCCTCCGCGTTTTCATACTGGTGTAGGTTATCTGCAGAAAGAGAGGCCGTCATCAAACATTCCGAAGGAAACCGATTACTGCACGATGATGCTGGATGCAAATGAAGTCTTACTCAATAACATTAGAGCTGTGGTTCAAAAGAAATTCTCATTTCACTTCTGATATGCCTTCCAGTATAGAGCAATGAGGTGTTGGTGGGCGGGGAGGTGGGTTAGAGTGATCATGGATTAGGTTCTCAGCCCCATTCTGCTGATTTCTCCCCATAACCTTTGACACCTTTACTAGCTAAGCACCTATCAAATATACTCAACAACTTAGCTTCCAGGATTGTCTGGGGCAATGAATTCCACAGATTCACTGCCCTCTGACGAAAGTAATTCCTCCTGGGCTCTGTTCTAAAGGGACATCTCTCTATTTTTAGATTGTGCCTCTGTTCCTAGACTCCCCCACTACAATACTACTACAAATTTCAGTCCAGTATCATATTGTGAGAGATGCTGTAGACTTCCATTGATTATGTTATGGTTATTATTCTATTATGGAATTACTGAGCACACGCACAAGCAAATGAATCTTAGGGCTGTATACGGTGACATATATGTACTTTGATAATAAGTTTCCTTTCAACTTTGTAGATCTTTCTTAATGCTAAGCATGTAATTAGGTAAAATTTGCCAATGTAACAGGAATGCTAAATTGTGGGAACCAATGCGGAGGTGGGACAGTAGCAAACAATGCATTTTACTGCACTGTTTCAATGTAGATGTGAGAAATAAGGGTAGTCTTTAATTTGCAAATGTTTAGTACACACATGGCTTGGTACAGCTGCTTTGGGACTGTAACAGTGCCAGGCAGAGCATGAGGCAGAGGGAAGGTTAGAGATTTCATTTCAATGTCTGCAGAGAACTCTGTGTGTCCTAATGTGCAAATTACAAGTGCAGGATTACAACGTCAGTTATAATCATTCCACATTATCCAACGGCAGAAACACGAAGCCTATCAGGTGCCACACGGATCATTAGAGATTATAAGAATGATTGCTGCCCATCTCGGAGCAATTGTTCTCTAATTTCTCTCACATTCTACAACCATGAACAGTGCAACATTAAAGAAATATTCAATGTAAAAAGAAAAAAAATGCTGCAAACACTCAGCAGGTCAGGCAGCACCTGTGGAAATTATCCCATAGCTTTGTGAACGGGACCAGCAGCGTACGAGGAATGATTAAAATTAGCATTTACATTGAAACGTATAGGTGTTGCGTATTTACAGTTTCTGTGATACTTGAGTAATCTTGTAAATATGTTGTTGATTAAGAATTCTTTATTGACTCAAGTAATTCATTATGGATTATATGTATAAATAAATGAATTGCATTCGTCATGACCCTGCCACGTCATTTGTTTGTGCCTTGCTTAAATTAAAACCACGACTTAACTCGGACTCTTGGTTACATTGGGATTTGTTTAATGCTTTGAAGTGGCAAAACAGAACAACAGTGGAATTCGCCCCTTGTGTCAATGGCCAACACAATCTGAGGATGTGCTGGGGGGGGCAGCCCGCAAATATCTCCATGCCTCTGGCACCAACATAGCATGCCCACAACTCACTCACCCTAACTGGTACATCTTTGGATCTTAAGAGGGAACCAGAGCATCTGGAGGATACCCCCGCAGTCACAGAGGGAACATACAAACTCCTTACAGACAATGGTGGGAATTTAACCACGTTTACTGGTGCTGTAAAACACCGCACTAACCACAATGCTACTGTGCCATTACGTAGGGTCCAGTATATGTCCTCAGGGAAGTTACTCGTAACTAAGGTACAGAACCAGACTAAACACTGGTTTGCACCAAGGAAGAGGCGCTTGAGGTCACGGATGAACTGAAGTGGATGAGTCACCAATTCCTGGAGGGATGGCTCCGAATTTCCTGAGCAGAATGAGGGAAAGATTTACAGAAGTCATGACCAGAAGTTTTAAGGTCAAGAAACTTTACATTACACCCTTGTTCAACAAAACTCTGCAGCTTAAGGGTGAGAAAGATTTGCTTTATTTGCTCCATTGGATCGTGTGAAATGTGCTGGTTGTGTCAAATCAAATCAGTGAGGGTTTTTCTGGCCAGTCTTCCAGTGCCAACATAGCAAGCCCACAACTCACTAACCCTGACCCACACGTCTTTGGAAAATGGGAGGAAACCAGAGCACCTGAGGAAACCCACACGGTTATGAGGAGGACGTACAAACTCTTTACAGGCAGTGGAGTGGTTTGAGCTGGTGTTGTAAAGCGCCGTGGTGACTGCTACGCTACAGTGCTAGTCCGATAAAAACGCAGTGCGGGTAAGTTCTGGAAACAATCAGCAGTGAAAACCCCTTGGAGAAGTGCAGTTTGGTTAGAGGAAGCCTTGCTAAAGGCAAGTTATGGTTAACTCACGACAAGAGCTTTCCCGAAGTAACGGGAGTTAATGCCGAGCGGAAGCTGTACACGCGTATTTCCAACAGGTATTTGACACTGCACCATCTAAGAAATTGGTCAACAAGATGCAAAGGAAAAAGGCCAGCGATGCAGATGGAAACTTGGGTCAGGAGTCGTGACAGGCTGCACCTGGGCAGGGAAGTGGACGAGGGAGCTCCCTGCAGTCAGGAAAAGGACATGCTTAAGAACATTGATGAATTCAGTTCGGGTGTACACAACCTAATTAGATTCATTAATAAATTTATTTTGTGTCCTGCAATGAATCCATTTAATTAGTAAAGGTGTCAAAGGTTACAGGCTGAGAGAGAACTTAGAGTACAGAAGGAATAATAAATCAGCTATGCCCAAATGGCAGGGCAGACTCAGTGGGCTGAAAGGCCTAATTCTTCTCCAATGTCTTGTGGTTGTATAGGGCACAATTTCCAATCTACACAAAGACTGGAGATGAGGCAAAGCAAAGTTCAGTCCTCGAGTCAGAGAGACATCGAGCATTCATTACAGCACAGAATCAAGCCCTTCGGCTCAAGTAGTCATTGCCAAGGTATTATTCTGCCTGGCCCCACTGACCTGTATCTCCATACCCTCCCCACCCCACCCCCATCGACGTGCTTATCCAAACTTCTTGGGCTTCAAGGAGATGTTTCAACACTGGTGAGGTGGACAGGTTGATGGGAGGTTCGGTATAACTGAGAAATGTTGGAAATTTTGGCATTGGGGAAAGAAGAGGAAAGATAGTGAGAGATGATGTTTACTCTAAGTTGTAGAGAACTGGAGAGACAGATGTGTGGTATCCTGGGTTTGATAAGCAGAAGCACAGGATACAAAACGCAGGGGCATTTAAGAAACACTTTGATAGGCGCATGGATGATAGGAAAATGGAGGTTTATGTAGGAGGGAAGGGTTAGATTGAACAGAGTAGGTTAAAAGGTTGACACAATATCATAAGCCAAAGGACCGGTACTGAGCTGTGCTGTAATGTTCTATGTTTTTGTCCTGTGCTCTAAAAGCATAAAATTGCTCTGTCTATGATCAAAGCATTGTGCTTGTCTCTCAGAGACACACTTCAGGAAAGATGCGAAGGTACTGGAGGCACTGTGGAAGAGCTTTTCCATATTTCCAGGGCTGAGGGACCTTAACTGTGTGGAGAGGTGGGAGGTGCTGGGCTTGGAACGGAAGAGGCTATAATGGGAACTGATAGTGGTTTTAGTGTTTGTGAAGTAGCAGGCAGAACATAGAGAGAAGCTATTTCCATTGATGGAAGAGTCAAGAACCAGGGACACTGAAGAACTAGCTCTTTAATTCCAGTACTAAAGCTTTGAGGAAGTTTGTTTTAGATTATTCACATTCAGTAAAGTGCTTCAAAGTTTGTGACAAAACCACCACGATCTCACACTAGTCCAATGTCCAACTGGATAAACCCAGAGCCCCAGCATTTCTGTAATCTGATCTTAACTAATGCAAAGTTATGTGGAAAACCCATAGCTTACAATATTAGTTACAAATGCATTCAAATGAAATCCCTTTATACTCCTACTTCCAATCCTGTGCTACAGACGTCTGTGGAGGCCAAGTCATTGGGTATAATTAAAGTGGAGTGGATCAATTCTTATTAGTAAGGCAATCAAAGGTTACAGGGAGAAGCAAGGAGAATGGGGTTCAGAGGGAAAATGAATCAGCCATGATGGAATTACAGAGCAGGCATTGTGGACCAAATGGCCTAATTCTGTTCCTATGCCCTATAAACAAAGCCTGTTTGTTTAACTCCTGCTGTCTACACTAAACAAATATTAATATAATTAACGTGGCTTTATCCTCACTGTTACCTGGGCTATCAATGTATCCAATGCTGGCCTGGATTCAAAATCTAACCTCGCCAAACCCACTGTTTTAACAAATGTTCCTCTTTCTAATTGAAAACTGCTCAGTCCACCAGCAGAGGGCAGTGCCACCCAACATATCGTGTGAACATACAGCCATCCTGAAATTTGCCAATACAGCAACATTTCTGTGTTTTAGTTGACATTTGGCCCAGTAGAAGCCTGGTGCAAGTGCTAGCAACACTCTCCTCTTCGCTGGAGATGCACTGGGTGCCTTTTCTTCGATGCTTGCCGGCTGCTGGTGAGGTATTTGCAGTCAAATTGTGACTGATCTATCTGGATGTTAATCACTAGTTAGCCGTGGTTAATCAATGCACATTCTAACGGCAGTCCCGCTTTCCTGAGCTGACAGGAGTATGGCTGAATGGCAAGGGGAATTGTTCATTTACCCCTTCTCACTGTCACCCTCTGCTGTACAGGAGAAGGGGCAAGAGAAGGGGGGGAGGGGTATCAAGTGACTGAGTGGGTTAGAGGGGACAAAGGGGTTGAGGGGAACAAGAGAGTGTAAGGACTGAATGGGTTAAGAGGAATGAGAAGGGGTTGTTGCAGAGGAAGGATGAACAGGATAAACATGGGGCGGAGAGCAGTGGGCACTAGTTTTCGGGGTAGTGGAAGCAGGCAGTGTGGTGGAGTTTATGAGGCTTTGAGACAGATACATGAAAGTGAAGGGAATGGAGGGAAATGGGATATGCAGGAGGAGGATATTTAGTATAGGCTGGCATCAAGGTCTGCACAGCATTGTGGGCTGAATGGCTGAATGCTGTACTCTTCTATGTTCTAAGATAAGGCAGAGTGAGGACCTTGGACCCTTGTGTCACCACCCATCACCTTTAACCAGCTTATGCCCTCAGTGCTGAAGACTCTGCAGAATAGCCAATATATCAGTGGGAAATGTGACCATTGGATCAGACAGAGGTGAGGGGAGAGTGTTAGGGGGAGAGGCAGAGGTGAGGGGAGAGTGTTAGGGGAGAAGCAGAGGTGAGGGGAGTGTGTTAGGGGAGGAGGCAGAGGTGTGGGGAGAGTGTTAGGGGAGAAGCAGAGGTGAGGGGAGTGTGTTAGGGGAGAGGCAGAGGTGTGGGAGAGTGTTAGGGGAGAGAGACAGAGGTGAGGGGAGAGTGTTAGGGGAGGAGGCAGAGGTGTGGGGAGAGTGTTAGGGGAGAAGCAGAGGTGAGGGGAGTGTGTTAGGGGAGAGGCAGAGGTGTGGGAGAGTGTTAGGGGAGAGAGACAGAGGTGAGGGGAGAGTGTTAGGGGAGGAGGCAGAGGTATGGGGAGAGTGTTAGGGGAGAAGCAGAGGTGAGGGGAGAGTGTTAGGGGAGAAGCAGAGGTGAGGGGAGTGTGTTAGGGGAGAGGCAGAGGTGTGGGGAGAGTGTTAGGGGAGAAGCAGAGGTGAGGGGAGAGTGTTAGGGGAGAGGCAGAGGTGTGGGGAGAGTGTTGGAGAGAGGCAGAGGTGAGGGGAGAGTGTTAGGGGAGAGGACCGTGGACTGTATCTACTCACCGCTGTGATGTTGGTCAGAACACTGTGTAAGGGGATCCCCATTTCTGATGTCCTGTCTTCTCGTACGTCTGGAACAGAAAGAAATTGTGTGAGTTTCAGGACTTGTCCGAACTGACACTACATCCGCTGCCTCAGTCACAGGCTCTTGGATGTCACACGCTCCGAGATCCTGGTTACAGGCAAGGATCGCAGCTTCTGTGAAATGTTCTAACATTAGTCGTCTAAATGTTCTAACTTCAGAGCAAAACTAACTTGGAGAGAAAGATTGGAAATGAGCATGTCTGATTGCATCCACTGCCTGACCTGAGAATGCCTCTCTCAGATCTGCAGTGACTTTGAGTAAACAATTGGTCCAGTTCCAGCTTCACTGTGCTGGCATCTTGCTTTGGCTGTCTAGTTCCACATCCTTCTTCACCTTCAGACAAACCCTTCAATCTTTCTAAAGAGCAAACCTATCTCTCTTCAAATCCCCTTTCACGGAGATCCGTGGCACATTATATTTTCACCATAACCACTCCATTGCTTCAGTCCCTCCGCCTAGATCACAAGCTGAGAAACCCTTGCAATGTTCCAGATATCACCTCGCATATAGTTCACCCGTGTCGCTGACCTTGAGGTCTCTTGCTGACCATGGCTACGCTTTAATCCGAACCATTTGGCATTGACTAATTGTTTATCAGTGAGTGTGAATGAGCACAATCGAATGTGTTTCCTTTTCTCACCTCTGCTACCGAGCAGCTGTACAAATGAGGCAGTGTTTTATGTGATCTGTGGTGGTGTCCAGATCTCTCACCCAGTCACCTTCAGCTACACAGACTGTTCCCTGCCCTGATGGGTTTATGGGGCTGGTTCAAAATCTCAATCAGAACCGGGTTTACTATCACTGAATGTGACATGAAATTTGATGTTTTGTAGCAGCAGTACAGAGCAAAGATATAAAATAGATAATGCAGAAGAGGAACAGTGAGGTAGTGTTCATGGGTCCGTGGAACATTCAAAAATGTGATGGCAGAGGGGAAGAAGCTGCTCAAGTACCATTGAATTAAAGGCCGATAGTCCCACGCACATCATTGCCCTGTGGTTCGATTGTCTTCTCACATCATTTCACGTCTCATCTCAGCACTCACACACGAAACACAGGAATGTTTCGCAGCATAAATCTCTGTGAAAGTGGGTGCCCACTGACTCACGTCTGATCCTCCGTTTACTTTGGCTGTCCGTCGCTAAATCCGAGTTCAACCCAGGGAATGAATTTTCCGGAAAATTAAGGCTGGTACGTTGGGAATTAGTGTGTGGAAATTGGAAAGCTGCTTGCGAAGTGTGCGCTGCTGCAGGGAGAAAGCCGCCGTCTGGTACTAATTGGACCCCTCATTCAAAGGACGTCTACAGTCTCAGAGGGCTGAAGGGACTCCCTCTGCACATTAAAGCTCGATGATTCACCCTGAAGCTGTCCCAGAATCAACCCAAGCGAATGGGCAAATCTGAATGTGAAAACAAATGCCCCGTCAGCCCTTACTAACTCCTGTCATTGAACCATAGAAAGCTTTCTGTCTGAGTGCTGATGGCTTGGCGTGGCAACTGCCCTGCAAAGGACTGCGGAGATTTGTGTACACAGCTCAGCACACCATAGAAACCAGCCTAACTACCAAGCATTCTACATTTCTTGATGCCTCAGTAAAGCAGCCAGCAAAATCAAAGACCCAACCAGCCAGGACATTCTTTCTACTCTCTACCATCAGGAAGCAGATACAAGAGTCTGAAAGCACATACCACCAGGCTCAAGGTCAGATCCTACCCCCTTGTGATGAGACTACAGAATGGTTCCCAGGGACAATAAAGTGGACCCTGGACTTCACGATCTACATCGTTATGAACTTAACACACACAATGCTGGAGGAACTCTGTAGCCAGGCAGCATCTATGGAGAGGGATGAAGGGTCTCAGCTCAAAGCATTGACTGTTTATTCCTCTTTGCAGAGTTCCTCCAGTATTTTGTGTGTGTGTGTGTCGCTCTGGATTTGCAGCATCTCTCGTTATGACACCTTCCTGTTTACTGGTGCTGCATTTTCTCTTTAGATGTTACACTTCATTCTGCATTTTTAATGATTTACCTTGTTCTACCTCAATGGACTGTGCCCTGAACTGACCTATATGAGCGGTATGCAAGACAAATATTTCACGGCCCCTCAGTACAGGTAACACCAGCAAACGAATTCACCAAATGCACACTAATCTCGCACTGATGCCACAACATTGTTTCATTAATCTCACACTGATTCAGTCTAGTGCAGAATGGACGCGATGGGCCGAAGGGCCTGCTTCGGTGCTGTGGTGCTCTATGACTCTCGTTACACTGCTGCTGGTACGGGGCTCAGATCTGTCATCCTACGGAAAGCGGTACGGTCTCCAAAACACCAACACAAAAACAAGTAAAAGCTAGCCTCTGCCAAAATGATACGAATTTGACTTCTTCTTGGTCGTTCAGCAGTTAGTGCAGTGCTACCAGAGTATTGTGACCTGGGGTCAATTCCTACTGCTGTCAGTAAGTGACTGTGTTGGGCTCCTCAGGGTGTTTTGGTTTCCTCCCATATTCCAAGCGTTTACGGGTTAGGGATAGTAGGCTGCGGCCACAAAGAGGCATAAGGACGCGTTAGGCTACCCCCAGCTCATCCTCAGACCGTGTTGGTTATTGACCCAAAGAACGCATTTCATTGTATGTTTCAATGTTTTGATGTACATGAGATAAATAAATCAGTACAATAAGAATATTTAAAAGCCTTTTGGACAAGCACATGGATAGGAAAGGTTTAGAAGGAGAGAGCCACAGATATGGAGCAAACATCAGCGGAGAGGACTTTGATCAGCATTGGCTATTTGGGCCAAAGGGCCTGTTTCCATTCACTCTGACCCCCCCCCCCACCCACCCGCTTTACCATCAGGTATTGTCCCAATGTCTCGCCGACCAGACACCAGTGCTGCCAGCGTCCTCTCAACATCGCGATAGACCTACGGTGGAGCCGGAGCCACTATGATGGAGTGAGCCAACTGGCTCTGTGCACACCCTGCCCCGCCCAGCAGTCCAGCCGGCAGGTGTCAGTCGTGACCTGACAACGTCTCCTGTCTCATTGGGGCGTGGGGTCGAGGTACAGGGGGGATCCAGCACAGAGTGCTGCAGCAGGCAGCCCGCCTGTGTGAACCTATTGTACAGTGAAGCTTTCACACATATGGAGCTCCTTAAAGGCAATTTGTGGCCCACAAACTGGTGGCAGAATTCTCATTTCCGCCCCTTAACACGCTTCAAACACAATCCACTTCCGAGTGCGATCTCCCGAGATCAGTGAAAATCACGGCAGGCGCCTGGTTCTCAGGTGATCAACTGCCTGAGAGTGAGCCGTGACATCTGATCACCTTTGCCTCCAGCTTCGGACCGTGCTGCCTGAACCAAAGAACAGTCCTTTAGAATTAGGGTGCGCTTTGGGAAAGTGTCTCATCAGCCTTTGTTTCACTGCTTTTTCTGTCCATCAGCAGAGATTTAGAGTAATTTTATATCTTTCACTGCACTGCTGCTGCAAAACAACAAATTTCACATCATCTAGGCAGACAGAGTAAACCTGATTCTACTAAAAACCATGCAGGAGGAGCTGGAGCAATAGGACGCACTGGCCCGGAAATTCCCGCCTATCCCCACCGACAGGGTGTTCCTGCTGATAAGATACACTCAGCGGGCACTTTATTAGGTGTTTCTGTACACCCACTCGTTAATGCAAATATCTAATCAGCAACCCAAAGCACAAAAGCATTCAGACATGGTCAAGCGGTTCAGTTGTTCAGACCAAACACCAGAATGGGGAACAAATATGACTTTGACCATGGAATGATTGTTGGTGCCAGACAGGGCGGTTTGAGTATCTCAGAAATGGATGATCTCCTGGGACTTTCGCACACAAGGGCCTCTCTAGCCTAAAGTTTACAGAGAATGGTGCAAAGAACAAAGAACAGCCAGTGAGTGCCGGTTCTGTGGATGAGAACGCCTTGCTAATGAGAGAGGTCCGAGGAGAATGGCCAGGCAGGCGGCAGTAACTCAAATAACCCACGTGCTGCGCAGAAGAGCATCTCTGAAAGCACAACACGTCGAATTTGAAGTGGATGGGCTACAACTACAGAAGACCACGAACATACACTCAGTAGCACTTTATTAAACAGAGGAGATACCTCAATAAAGTAGGCACTGAGTGTTTGTCCGGGGGGGGGGGAGGGAGAAAGGAAAAAGTACCCAGGGAAATGTATGGGAGCATTAAAAGGATGGGCTAGAATGAGTACAGATCCCCTTGCAGAGAGAAGACGGGAGAACTTATAAGAAAATGGTGAAGGAGTTATACAGTGAACTGAAAACCTGCCAAATATATTCGAAAAGCACTGGTCAAATGAAATTGAAGAAGTGAAGCAACCAGGAATGAGTCAAGTCACCAGCACAGTTGCTGACCTTAAAATCTGATAAATCCCATGGGCTTGATTATCCTCAGCCCAGAGTTTCAAAAGAGATAGCGTTGGAGATAGTGGACAGACACCCTGGATAACAGCTTCATGCATTCCAGAGATTCTGGAATTATTCTTGTGGATTGTAGGGCATCAACTGAGGCCCACTACTCGCAGGATTGAGAAAGTAGAAGGGTGCTACCCCTTGACCAGTGATACTGGCAGGGAACATGCCAGAATCTATAATGAAGGGTGTAAGGGCACAGCACATTGAAACGAGTAACAGAAGTGAGTACATTGTGCATTGGTGGAAGGCTAACAAAGCTGAGGAACCTGTCTGTGGAAGTGATTTAACACAGTGGACTGGAATGAACCAATGGAGGTGGCATTCTTCATTCTTGGCCACAGTCTTCCTGCAGGGTTTTACAAGGTGCAGTCACAAAACACGTCACCACCAGCCAACAGCTTGTTGGAATTTCTGGAATCATGCACAGATCCAGTTTGGGGGACGTGTCAAAGTCCAAATCAAAGTAAGTTTATTAACGAAGTACGTATACGTTAACATGTACCACCTTGCGATTAATTTACTTGTAGACAGTCACATGAAAATATAGAAATACAATATCATTTATAAAAACAATACATGACAAACAATCAACGTACAAAAGAAGACTAATTGAGCAAAATAAATAATAATGAGAGCTTGAGTTCTTGAAAGTGCGCCTGTAGGTTGTGGAATCAGTTGAGAGATGAGGAGAATGAAGTCATCCACATTAGTTCAGGATCCTGATGATTGAGGCGTTATAACTGTTCCTGAACTTGGTGGTGTGGGATCTATGGCTCCTGTACCTCCTGTCCTATGGCCTGGATAGTGGGAGACCTTGAAGATGGATGCAGCTTTTATATGGCAGCGCTCCTTGGAAATGTATTCAATAGTGGGGAGAGCCTTGCCTATGATGGACTGAGTTGTATCCACCACTTTCTGTAGATTTTACTGTTCCTAGGCACTGGTGTTTCCATACCAGGCCATAACGAAACCAGTTAGGATACACTTCACTGTACATCTATAAAATTTTGTCAAAGTTTATGGTGACATGCCAAATCTGTGCAATCTTCCATGAAAGTAGAGACACTGTTGCACCTTCTTTCTGATGCCACTTATGTGTTGGTTCTGATCTGGTGACATCAAGGAAAACTGCTCACGTCCCGCCAGAACATCACTCCATGAAGACTGGCCTAACCGTTAATAGCTCAGAGATGCAGGCATCCCATAAACAGTTCCATCCAGCTTGCTGCACTGGTCATTGTAAACTCTCTACATCACACAGACTCCCCAAGGAACCATAGTGGATATCAGTGTGCAGGCTGAAATGAAGGGGACGCTTTCCTGTAACAACTAGTTCAGATATTGCCAGGCCTCTGCAAGAGAACAAAGTCCCTCAGGCCTCGGGCTCTCTGCTGAGGCAGACTGCTCCAATTTAAGTAGTTGATGGCTGAATTGTTTTTAAGATGTGGTAAAGATCAAACAAACTTTGTCTGGTGGAATTATTCAGTGTGACACAGAGTTCAATCGGTGGGGCTATCAGTTACAAATCAGCAGAAAATAGAGATGGTGGAGACAATGTCTTTTACACATGGGGTACCGATGGGAGATTTCTCCGTGCGGGAGTCTATGGAGATGGAAGAAGTCGTAGGTTGATAAGATTACCATCTCGTGCAGAGAATATGAGGGGAGGGACCCAAATGTACAAAATTTTACCAGCAGGGAAGTAGCCGTTGTTCAGAGATATGCAATGTAGCTCCACTTTTTTAGCACCATGTAATCTCCTGCCAGATCCACACTGATTCAGCAATAAAGACTACTTGGAAATTCTTCCGCAATCCCCTGGGTTCTCAGTGATTCCTGCAGAAACCTATGGGCCTGTCTGCCTACAGTGAGCAGAGATAAGGCTGAAGTGATACCAGAGGCAGCAGATGGTGGGATCTGAGGCAAGGATACAACCTGCTGGAGGAGCTCAGCAGGTCGAGCAGCTTCCGTGGAGGGAAATGGACAGTTAAGTCTCAGGTTAAGACCCTTCTCTTGGACTGCTGATACTTGTTAGATTCTGGAATCATGTACATTATGGTTCAAGGTCTGGTGTGAAGCGGTTCTGTACCACGGGTGAATCAACTCAAACCTGTAGAATGGACTTTGGGTGCAGCTAAACCACATCCCAGCCATCCTCAAACAAGAGAAAATCTCCAGATGCTGGAAATCCAAGCAACGCACACAAAATGCTGGAGTGACTCAGCAGGTCAGGCAGCATCTATAGAAAACAGTACAGTCAACGTTTCAGGCCGAGACCCTTCAGTAGGACAGCCCACCCATCTTGCCAGTATTCAGAGAGAGAGCCTGAAGATAGTAAAGGTTACATAGAAACATAGAAAACCTACAGCAGCACACAGGCCCTTCAGCCCACAGAGCTGTGCCGAACATGTCCCTACCTTAGAAATTACTAGGCTTACCTATAGCCCTCTATTTTACTAAGCTCCATGTACCTGTCCAAAGGTCTCTTAAAAGACCCTATCGTATCCACCTCCACCACCGTTGCCGACAGCCCATTCCACACACTCACCACTCTCTGAGTAAAAAAGTTTACCCCTGTACCTCTGTACCTACTCCCCAGCAACTTAAACCTGTGTCCTCTTGTAGCGACCATTTCAGCCCTGGGAAAAAGCCTCTGACTATCCACACAATCAATGCCTCTCATCATCTTGTACACCTCTACCAGGTCACCTCTCATCCTCCGTCGCTCCAAGGAGAAAAGGCCGAGTTCACTCAACCTATTCTCATCAGGCATGCTCCCCAATCCAGGCAACATCCTTGTAAGTCTCCTCTGCACCCTTTCTATGGCTTCCACATCCTTCCTGTAGTGAGGCGACCAAATGCATTGAAACATATAGTGAAATGTGTCACTTGTGCCAAGTCAAATCAGTGAGAGCTGTGCTGGGCAGCCCGTAAGTGTCAGCGCACTTCTGATGCCAACGTAGCATGGTCACAACTCACCAACACTTGTATGTCTTTGGCATGTGGGAGGAAACCCATGCGATCATGGGGAGAATGTAGGCAATGGTAGGAATAGAACCCTGATCTTATAGCTGGTGCTGTCGAGTTCTGCGACGCCCTCGCTGTCCCATGGTCAATTCCACAATGCAAAAGTAAAATTGAATTAGGCATCGCAAATCTAATTGAAGTGATGTTTGATCTGACCAGTTAACCATCAAATGTTTAGTGGAGTGCTAACATCAGGCTTTACAACGCCAACGACTACAGTTCAATTCTGGCTGTTTGTACTTTCTCCCTGTGACCACATCGGTTTCCTCTGGGTGCTCCGGTTTCCTCCACAACGCTCCGAAGATCTACAGGTCAGGGTTAGTGAGCTGTGGGCATGCTATGTTGGTGCCGGAAGCACAGAGACACCTGCCACATCAACGCACAGTGCTGATCGTTAATGCCAACAACACATTTCACATGTGACAAATAACACTAAGCCCTTCCCTTACTATTTCAGATGTCGCTGGCTTACTTATCCTAGGTTCAGTGTCGGCGCTGAGCCTTTGGGGAACTGAGCAGGTCTTTGCCCAGCTGTGGGAGGCCATTTGGAGACTAATGTCAGGGAGTGGGACCCGGGTGTAGTGTACATCGGGGTGTGGGATATTACAGTCTGACAGTACAGTGTATGTTGGAACTGACTGCAACAACACCTCCAGGTTAACTCAACCATTCCACTGTCACACAGAACTCCTGAACCTCCAGGTGCTTGCCAGGGCTAGACATTATTAATTCAGCGTAGATCTGAAAAATAGAACAATACAGCACAGTACAGGCCCTTCAGCCCACAATCTGGTGCTGACCTCTTAACCTTCTCTAAGATCACTCTACCTCTTCCCTCCTACATAATCCTCCATTTTCTATTACCCATGTGCCTATACAAGAGTCTCTTAAATGTCCCTAATATATCTGCCTCTACCACCACCCCTGCAGGTGTTCCATGCTCCCACCACTCTCTAAGTGAAATACTTACTTCTGACATCCCCTCTATACTTTCCTGCAGTCTCCTTAACATTATGCCATTTCCATCTCGGGAAAAGTTTCTGGATATCCGCTCAACTTCTATCCTCCCTCTCTCCAAAGAGAAAAGCCCAATTGCTGAATACCTTGCAAAGCAGGACTACAGAGTGCCTCAGATAATCTGCTGGGAGTTTGAGCAGCACCCGTGGGTGGAATGGAATTGTCAGCATTGACACCGCGGACTGCAAGTGTTGCTTGACCTGCTGAGTTCCTCCAGCAGATTGTTCCTTGTTCCAGGTTCCAGCATCTGCAGGCTCTGATGTCTCCAAACATAGAGAGTAGTGCTTATATTTCTTGGTTTGGCAAGGGTTTGTCTGGGCTGTGGTGCAACTGCAGAGCAGAGAGATGAAAGAGGAAAACTCAACAATGAGTCAGCTCCAGTGAAAGGGATGAAGAGTGACTCCTCGCTCAACAGAGCAATGCTAGAGGGTATCAGATTGCGCTGGCTGCTGATGCCACATCCACAGTGAACAGAAATAAACAAGATGAAGGATTAGCTTCATTTGTCTCATGTACATTGAAACATACAGTGAGCTGCATCATTAGCGCCAACGACCAACACGACCCGAGTAAGCGCTGGGTGCAGTTCACAAGTGACCTCAAGCTCTGGCACCAACATAGCATCACAACAACTTACTGACCCTTCCTAAGTCGTGCTAATGTGTACATCTTTGAAATCTGAGAGGAAACCGTAGCATGTGTAGGAAACCCACATAAACAACAACAGGAGAACGCACAAGCCAATTACAGGAGGTGACAGGAATTGAACCCACGTTGCTAACGCTACAAAGATGAGTATGGTTTTATCAGTCTGAAGCTGATCTGGACTGCAAGTGGTTATGAGACCATAAGATATTGGTACAGAATTAGGCCATTTGGCCCATTAAATCTGCTCTGCCATTTCAACATGGCTGATCCATTTCCTCTCTCAGCCCCAATCTCCTGCCTTCTCCTTGCATCCCTTCATGCCCTGATTAACCAAGAATCTATTAACCTATGCTTTAAATATAACCGATGATTTGGCCTCTACAACTGCCTGTGGTAATGCATTCTACAGATTCACCACTCTCTGGCTAAAGAAATTCTTCTTCATCTGAGTTCTAAAAGGACAACCCTCTATTCTGAGGTTATGTCCTCTGGTCTTAGACTCCCCCACCATAGGAAATATCCTCTCCACATTTACTCTATCAAGGTGTTTCAACATTCAATAGGTTTCAATGAAATCCTCCTCATTCTTCTGAATATTACTGAGTACATGCCCAGAGCCATCAAATGCTCTTTATATGACAAGCCTTTCATATGAATAATTTTTGTGAACCTCCTTTGAACCCACTCCAGTTTCTGTATATCTTTTCTAAGATAAGGGGCCCAAAACTGCTCACAATATTCCGTGAGGCTTCATCAGTGCTTCGTAAAGCCTCAATATTAGATTATTGCTTTTATATTCTAGTCCTCTTAAAATGAATGCTAACATTGCATTTGCCTTCCTCACCACAGACTCAACCTGCAAATTATCCTTTAGGGAATCCTGCACTAGGACTGCCAAGTCCCTTTGCACCTCAGATCTTTGAATTTTCGTTTTATTGAGAAAATTGTTTACCCTTTTAATTCTTCTACCAAAGTGCATGACCATACACTTCCCGACCCTGTATTCCATCTATCACTTCTTTGCCTATTCTCTTAACCTGTGAAATTACATCTGTAGCCTATTTCCTCAAAACCACCTGCCCATCTATCTATCTTTGTATCATCTGCAAACTTTGCAACAAAGCCATCAATTCCATCATCTAAGCCATTGACATATAATGTAAAAAGAAACGGTCCCAACACAGACCTCTGTGGAACACCACTAGTCACCTGCAGCAACCAGAAAAGGCTCCCTTTATTCCCACTCTTTGCTTCCTGCCAATCAGCCACTGCTTTATCCAGGCTGGTATCTTTCCTGTAACACCGTGGGCTCTTAACTTGTTAAGCAGCCTCATGCGAGGCACCTTGTCAGGGGCCTTCTGAAAATCCAAGTACACAACATCAACCAATTCTCCTTTATCTATCCTGCTTGTTATTTCTTCAAAGAATTCCAACAGAATTGTCAGGCAAGATTTTTCCTTCAGGAAACCATGCTGACTACGGCCTATTTTATCATGAGCCTCCAAGTACCCTGAAACCTCATCCTTAATGATCAACTCAAACATCTTCTCAACCACTGTGGTCATACTAACAGGCCTATAATTTCCTTTTGTCTGTCTCTTTCCCTTCCTGAAGAATGGAGTGACACTTGCAATTTTCCAGTCTTCTGGAACCATGCCAGAATCCAGTGATTCTTGAAAAAATCATTACTAATGCCTCCACAATTGCTTTAGCCAGCCACTGCTTTCAAAACCACGGGGTGTACACCATCAGGTCCAAGTGACATATCTAACATCAGACCTTTCAGTTTCCCAAGACCCTTCTCCCTAGTAATGGAGACTTCACTCACTTCTGACCCCTGACACTCTTGAACATCTGGTATACTGCTAGTGCCTTCCCCTGTGAAGACTGAAGCAAAATACTTACTCAGTTTGTCCGCCATTACTACATCTTCAGCAGCATTTTCCAGTGGTCTGATATCTACTTTTGCCTCTCTTTTACACTTTATGTATCTAAAGAAACTTTTGGTATCCTCTTTAATATTATTGGCCAGCTTACTTTCATATTCATCTTTTCCTTCTTTATGACTTTTTTAGTTGCCTTCTGCTGGTTTTAAAAAACTTCCCACTATTATTTGCCTTCACTTTGGCTTTTATGCTGGCTTTGACTTCTCTTGTTAGCCACAGTTGTGTCATCTTGCCTTTGGAATACTTCTTCCTCTTTGGGATGTACATATCTTGCGCCTTCTGAATTGCTTCCAGAAATTCCAGCCACTGCTGCTCTGCCATCATCCCTGCCAGTGTTCTTTCCAAATCAATTCTGGCCAAGTCCTCTCTCATCCTTTGTAATTCACTGTACTCCACTGCAATATTGATACATCTGACTTTAGCTTCTCCTTATCAAATTGCAGGGTAAATTCTGTCATATATGATCACTTGTCCCAAAGGGTTTCTTTAGATTAAGCTCTCTAATCAATTCCAATCCAGAATAGTTGATCCCCTAGTGGGCTCAACCATGAGCTGCTCTAAAATGCATCATGAAAGCAGTGGTTGAATGAATGGATGCTGTTCCACAAGCCTCAGAAACACTGACCCCAGTGAATGAGGGATTCACATCCCACTGCAGGAATGGAACATCTGAACACCAGAGGCAGAGATCTGTAGACCATCAAACCATCTTACCTCTTGGCTGCAGGAAAATACCGGGAGCAGGAGAAACCATCCCAGGCACAGTAGGGGTCTCTGGCGAGGCAGCAGTCCGCACAAGCCTTCCCATAGACATCACAACGGTGCAGGGGAAGCTGGGACACACCGATGGCAGAGCCAATATATAGTTGTTGCTGTCAACAGAAGAGGAAACGTTTACAGGAGCTGATCGCAGGAGGAGAGGGGCAGGTTGTCAACGTTTTGTCTCAGTTCATGGCTAATTCCTTTTGGCTAATAGCACAGTGTATCGTTTTAAGCTGATTGGAAAAAAATATAGGAGGGAGGTCAGAGGCAGTTTCTTTAACGCAGAGAGTGGTAGGTGTGTGGAACGCATTGCCAGGGGTGGTGGTAGAGCAGATACATTAGGTCAGGGGTTCCCAACCTGGGGTCTACGGACTCTTCTGTTAAAGGTAGGGGTCCATTCTATAAAAAAGCTTGGGAGCCCCCTGCATTAGGAACATCTGAGAAACTCTTAGAGAGGCACATAGATGATAGAAAAATGGTGGGCTATGTAGGGGAGAAGGGTTAGATTGATCAAGTTAAAAGGTGGGCACAACATTTTGGGCTGAAGGGTCTGTACATTAAGGATATTAAGGGACATTTAGATAGGCACATGGATATGAGGGAAGTGAAAGGATATGGATGTTGTGCAGGCAGAAAAGATTAGTTTGGTGATTTGACTATTAATTTAATTGGTTCAGCACAACCTTGTGGGCTGAAGGGCCTGTTTTTCTGCTGTACTGTTCTATGTTCATTTCTGGCTTAGTGGCAAGACGACCAAAACCAGCGAGGTAAATCTGTTTTTATAGGGACTCTCTGCCATAGTTTTCCATGCTGTGCCAGTTCAAGGAAGTCACCCAATTCCAGTTCACCATGTGCAACTAACCAAACACTTCAGTTCTGTTCAGAGAGAATGTCGATCAGAGTGCACGGGAGATAGAGTAATACTCAGTGATTATTCCAGCTCATTACAGTGGCTCACTTAAACCTCTTACTTCCACAGCTGAGGTTTCACTGGCAAGATTTTGAAGTTCCCACTCAGATGTAGGAGCAGTCTTCCC
Organism: Hypanus sabinus; assembly: GCF_030144855.1. Lineage (NCBI taxonomy): Eukaryota > Metazoa > Chordata > Chondrichthyes > Myliobatiformes > Dasyatidae > Hypanus > Hypanus sabinus. The sequence continues at coordinate 28,870,652 of NC_082718.1, forward strand.
CTCTCAAAGAGAGGTGAACCCTCCTTCTCTACTTCCAGGGGGTGGAGGCCAGCTTATTAGACACATTGATATTAGATACAGTTACGAGGAAGGTAGGGATATGGTTGATAGATGGAGGGATGAGGGTTACAGGGAATAGGTGGAAGAGAGGAGTCAGGGCCACTATAGAATGGTGGGGTTGATGGGCCTCTGTCCTTCCCCTTATTTTCCTCTGACCAAACAACGAGACCACCATAAAAACTGTGAACGCTGAAAACTCAATGCTTGACACAACATCTGCAGAAGATGAGACAGTATTGCAGACTCAAACAGTGCAGCGTTTTTCTCTCCCCACTGACTCCATGGACCACTCTTCAGTTTATACTTCAGATTTCAGCAACTGCAGGACTTTGACGCCTGTTTGTAGTCAGGAAAACCCATCTTGTTTTACAAACGTCGTTCGGTGAAGGAAAGCCACACCCCCCAACTTATATGACCTTTTAGGAAAACCACGCCAACACAACCCATGTGGTCCTTCAGGAGATCCAACCCCTACCAATCTGCGTGGTCCTTCAGGAGATCCAATCCCTACCAACCTGCGTTGTCCTTCAGGAGATCCAACCCCTACCAACCTGAGTGGTCCTTCAGGAGATCCAACCCCTACCAATCTGCATGGTCCTTCAGGAGATCCAACCCCTACCAACCTGAGTGGTCCTTCAGGAGATCCAACCCCTACCAACCTGCGTGGTCCTTCAGGAGATCTAACCCCTACCAACCTGCGTGGTCCTTCAGGAGATCCAACCCCTACCAACCTGCGTGGTCCAGGAGATCCAACCCCTACCAACCTGCATGGTCCTTCAGGAGATCCAACCCCTACCAACCTGCGTGGTCCTTCAGGAGAGCCAACCCCTACCCCAACCTGCGTGGTCCTTCAGGAGAGCCAACCCCTACCAACCTGTGTGGTCCTTCAGGTGATTCAATCCCTACCAACCTGCGTGGTCCTTCAGGAGAGCCAACCCCTACCAACCTGTGTGGTCCTTCAGGTGATTCAACCCCTAACAACCTGCGTGGTCCTTCAGGAGATCCAACCCCTACCAATCTGCGTGGTCCTTCAGGAGATCCAATCCCTACCAACCTACGTGGTCCTTCAGGAAATCCAACCCCTACCAATCTGCGTGGTCCTTCAGGAGATCCAACCCCTACCAACCTGCATGGTCCTTCAGGAGATCCAACCCCTACCAACCTGCGTTGTCCTTCAGGAGATCCAATCCCTACCAACCTGCGTGGTCCTTCAGGAGATCCAACCCCTACCAACCTGCGTGGTCCTTCAGGAGATCCAATCCCTACCACCCTGCATGGTCCTTCAGGAGATCCAACCCCTACCAACCTGCGTGGTCCTTCAGGTGATTCAACCCCTACCAACCTGCGTGGTCCTTCAGGAGATCCAACCCCTATCAACCTACGTGGTCCTTCAGCAAATCCAACCCCTACCAACCTGTGTGGTCCTTCAGGAAATCCAACCCCTACCAATCTGCATGGTCCTTCAGGAAATCCAACCCCTACCAACCTATGTGGTCCTTCAGCAAATCCAACCCCTACCAACCTGTGTGGTCCTTCAGGAAATCCAACCCCTACCAACTTGTATGGTCCTTTAGGAGATCCAACCCCTTCCCCAACCTGCGTGGTCCTTTAGGAGATCCAACCCCTTCCCCAACCCGCGTGGTCCTTCAGGAGATCCAACCCCTACCAACCTGCGTGGTCCTTCAGGAGATCCAATCCCTACCAACCTGCGTGGTCCTTCAGCAAATCCAATCCCTACCAACCTGCGTTGTCCTTCAGGAGATCCAATCCCTACCAACCTGTGTGGTCCTTCAGGAAATCCAATCCCTACCAACCTGCGTGGTCCTTCAGGAGATCCAACCCCTACCAACCTGCGTGGTCCTTCAGGAGATCCAACCCCTACCAACCTGCGTGGTCCTTCAGGAAATCCAACCCCTACCAACTTGAGTGGTCCTTCAGGAAATCCAACCCCTACCAACCTACGTGGTCTTTTAAGATCCCCCCATAACTGTGTCTTCACTAGTGGTCAATAACATTGGCAGATCCATGAACAGCCACAGTAACTAGAGCATGTAGTGAGCCCAAGGAGCACCACTCATAACAGGAAATCCACCTCCTACCCAAGCTACGTGGTCCTTCAGGACCCCCGTAACTGTGTCCTCACTGGTGGACAATAACATCGGCACATCCATGAACAGCCATAGTAATGAGTAGGTAACATGGTCGGGACAACATTGTGGGCCGAAGTGCCTGTAATGTGCTGTAGATTTCTATGTTCTATACGTAGTGAGCTGAAGGAGCATCACTGGTAATTGCTGCCCAGTCACAGCGTGATTATTTCACATGGCAACGAGTATGGTTATACCCATCACATCAGCGACAGATCCCCACTGTAACTCTGCTTTACACTCCTCCCCCCGGTATCAACTGCAACATGTACATTTTCTATCAGGCAAATCCCAGTTTCCAACAAAGTCCTAAATCCAGGAACTCATTCTCTGCTACCTTTGGTACTTTGAACTTTGTATCTGAGTACCTAAATCTTGGGTGGTGGGGTGGAGATAAGTCTCTACCAAAGAGCTGTTAGATTCTCCCTCCCTCCGCTAGCCTGTGGAGCAAGGTGTAGAACCTGCTTAGCACCCACCCCACCCATCAGGGACATGTGAAGCCATGGGAGCAGGTAGTGGATGGACGTATGAGCAGCTGGTGCAGATCATAAGTCCTGGTTATGTGACCACTGATGCCAGGCAGACAATTTCTGAAGAGTGTTGATAATGACTGGGATCACCCATTTTGTAAAGACACTGCCCAGAAGATGGCAATGGCAAACCACTTCTGTAGAAAACTTGCCAAGAACAATCATGGTCAATAGATCCTAATCACCTACATCATACAACACAGCACATAATGATGATGATCTAAATCTAACTACGTCTCACCTGCTTAGTTGAAATTTGCAGTGTTGTAATGGGTGTTGGCTCCTGTAAAATAAAGGAGAATAAGTTTAAACATAAATGAGTAGTGAAACATTGTACCGCACCAGTGACTGGGGTTGAATTCCAACTGCTGTCTGTAAGGAGTTTATATATTTGTCCTGGGGTTTCCTCCTGGTGCTCTGGTTTCCTCCCACATTCCAAAGACATTTGGGTTAGGGTTAGTAAGTTGTGGGCATGCTACTTTGGTGCTGGAAGCATGGCAATACTTGTGGGCTGCCCCCAGCACATCCTCGGACTGTGTTCATCGCGGATCTAGAGTGATGCATTTCGATGCATGTTCCAATGTTTCGATGTACATGTTGCAAATGGGACTAATCGTTAATGTTTAATGAGTGGACTTCTACAAATCCCAGCTGAGGGTGGGGCTCAGAACAGCAGCTGGGTTCTGACCCTAGTGAGTGGAAAACTAAGGGAGTAAAAGATCACAGGAGATGCCGCTGTAAGCAGTTTGTGGTCATTTACGTGCTTGTTAAATTCCATCATATTTACATTGATTGTCTGATTGCACGTGATTACAGTGAAGTCTAATTGTGTAGCTAGTGGAAATGACCAGAAACTCCCCCTCTGCAGTGGAGTCTCTGAAAGAATTTATGTTTCCATGCTGGTCTGTATCCAGGGAGGAACAGAAGCATTTAATCCAGTAACAAGTTTGTTTCTGATTATCGAAAAGCCAAATGCCGAGGGCTTCTGTCTGCTCGTGGAACATGATCCTTGTCTCCATGTGAGGGTTTAGTTACTCGCATCTGAACCAAGTTTCAGATAAAGAACATACACAAAATGCCGAAATAAAGAATGCAAAGCAACGGCTTTTCCCCTGCTGTAACTGAATCGGTAACAGACAATGCTGGAGATGCTCAGCAGGTAGACACTGGATCCTGGGAATGACAGGGTTAGGTGTGAGGAGTGGTGGGCTCACTGGAGTTCAGAGGGATGAGGGAAGATCACACTAAAACATAATGAATATTGAAAAGCCGAGACAGAGTGGATGTAGAAAGTGTTTCCATAGCGGGGGAGTCTAAGACCAGAGGGCACAGCCACATAATAGAGGGGCATCCATTTAGAACAGAGATGAGGAGGAATTTCTTTAGCCAGTGGGTGGTGAATCTGTGAAATTAATTGACGGCTGTGGAGAGCAAGTCATTGGGTATATTTAAAGAGAAGGTTGATAGATTCTTGGACAGTTAGGATGTCAAAAGTTACGGGGAGAAGGCAGGAGACTGGGGTGAAAAGGGATAATAAGGAGTGATGGAATGGTGAAGCAGAATCGATGGGCTGAATGGCTTAACCCTGTTCTTATGTCTTATAGAAAGAGAGACAAAGTTAACTTCCAGTTTGAAACATGGATTCTGTTTCTCTCTCCACAGGTGCCACCTGACTTATTGAGTACTGTAAATATTCTCTATTTTAACCTCCATGCAGAATATGGCCCATCTACAACCACCTTTGCCTTCTGTGGGCAAGCCAGTTCTGAATCCACAAAGCAATGTCCCCTTGGATCCCATGCCTCCTTACTTTCTCAAACCAGCATTTTCAGATTTTCTGGCTGTCAATTCTGTTACTGTTCTATGATACAGGAACATTATTCAGGATGTCAGATGTTCAGCAGCACCTCTAATCAGCCACTACAGGTCATTTGAGGGCCTTTCAGTGGCTGCTTTGGTTAATAATTATAGTTATTTAGTGATACAGTGATGAGTAGGCCTTTCCAGCCCTTCAAGCTGTGCTGCCCCAGCAACCCCACAACCCCAATTAATCCTAACCAAATCACGGGACAACTTACAATGACTGATTAACCTACCCAGTACATTTTTGGACTGTGGGACGGAGCCAGAGCACCTGGAGAAAACCCCACCATATACCACCAGGAGGCTGTACAGAGACTCCTTCCAGAACAGCGTTGGAATTGAACTCTGAGCTCCGGGACGCTGGGAGCTGTCAGAGTGTAATGCAAACTGCCTCGCTACCGTGGCCCACTGCAACAAACTGTTTTCAGGCCTCAGGTCTCAGACCGCTGTCAGAGAAACGACGACGTTCTCTGTGGGGGTGCTGGCAAGAAGGCCACTGCCAGGAATGCAGAGCCACTTCAGGACTGCATGTATCCAGAACAGAAGTGGTTGCAGTCACTTTGGAAGTAAGTGACTTCCAGATGCATATGATCTTGTATATCAGGATTGTGAGACCCTACAGAGGACAAGAGGATCATTGGGGTCTTCCTCCCCCCATTTGTAACATTTACCAGGGGTGTTGTAGACAGAGAGCCCAAAGTATTGTTGAGGATCCCTACCACCCATCCCACAATCTCCTTGACCCAGTACCGTCAGGAAGGAGGTACAGGAGCATCAGAACCAGGACCGCCAGACTGGGTAACAGCTTCTACCCTCAAGCTGTGAGACTAATGAATACCCCGTCACCACTGAGGTTTACCTGTGTGCAGCATAGGTAGACAACAAGCTGTTTACTGTTTACCTGTGCTGCATGCATATATATTTTGATTTATATTTTATTAACTTATTTGCGGTAATATTTTGTTTTATGTGCTGTGTGTGATACGTGTTTTGTGGGTGTACCATGGTCTGGAGGAACATTGTTTCATTGTATATTTATATGGTCAGATGACAATAAACTGAAAATTTGGTGCAGTGTATTGTATGGCCAGAAAACAGGACCAATTTTCACTGTATTTAAATATGTGGGACAATAATTTAGCAAATACCAGAGCACAGTCAGAAACTGCGCAATGAGATGAGACTGGCTTTTCAGAACTAAATAATCACATGATGGGCTGTTTAGATTAAAGATATGGCCTGAAATGTCCCATTTACTTCACTAAAAACTTACAGTGGGGCAGCAAGGTCGTCTGTTGGAAGGTTAGTGCAAAGCCTTGCTATGCCAGTCATCACCGATTGGGGTTCAATTCCTGCCGCTGTCTGTGAGGCATTTGTACATTCTCCCCATGGCCGCAGAGGATTGCTTCCACTCTGCAAGACGTATGTGTGGATGGGCCAGCAAGTTTGTGGGGATGTTATGTTGGCGACACTCAAGGGCTGTGCCTAGCATATCCTCGGACTTCGATGGTCGTTGATGCAAACAACATATTTTACCGTAGGTTTCACTGTAGTATGACAAATAAAGTTTCAAATAAACAAACAAATAAAATTTCATCTTTATATCTAAATAGCCACATAAGTGCTGTTAGATTTGATTATAAGGACTGTAATTTCCCAGTTACTTTACTGAGAAGGTGATTCACTTCTCCTGTATAAAGGTGCCTTGTTTCTAGAACCTATGCAGATTCAAGTGATTTTTCTCTGGATTCTGCAAACATTTTCTACCTCTAAGTTAGGCATAATTACTTATTATGATGCCTGCACGTCTTCTAGTGGTCGTGGGATTATATTTGATAAGCACGATAGGATCTTAAACTGGCATTATATCTTCTGACAACGTAAAGAGATCAGATGGTTCACACCTTGAATGGAAACCAGAGATTAGCAAATGGCGTGTTTATAAAAATGCCAATCAATCTGCCACGGTTGGAGTGTCCTCTTTGGGGAAGACTTGGCTGGACAGGAATTTGACAGATAGTCTGCGGTGCCTTTAGCCAGGGGAAGGTCTAGGTTAGTGAAGGAAGAAGAACTCTCACCCTCAGCACTGTCATTTCTTCCAGTAACACCTCTTCCAGATCATGCCAGGTCTTCTGAGGAATAGACACGACCTTTAGAACTGTCCCCACATCTGAAACAAGAAGAAATCGTAGGCTGTGTAACATTACTGTGTGACAGGTCGGTGCCCGAAGACAATTTACAATCGTCCGTCACAATGCCAGGCTGTTTCACCAGGACTCCATTATTGAAGATATACAGAAGTGTACTGCATTCGGAGGAGCCGTTCCACATTGCTCTACCCCACTGTGACCCACCCAGACCACAGCGCTTCCTGTTCTTTCAATGATCTTTCATTTCAAGAGGACTAGACTACAAAGGCAAGGGTGTGATGCTGAGGCTCTATAAAGCATTGGTTGGACTGCACTTGGAGTATTGTCAGCAGTGTTGGGCCCATATCTAAGACAGGATGTGCTGACATTGGGCAGCATGGGGGAGGGGTTCACGAGAATTATCCTAGGAATGAAAGGGTTAACAGATGAGGAAGCTCTGGGCTGTATTTTCTGGAGTTGAGAAGAATGAAGAGGGCAGCTCATTGAAACCTGTCATTGAAGGCCAAGATGGAGTGGAGAGGATGTTTCCAATAGTGGGGGAGTCTAGGACTAGAGGGCGCAGTCTCAGAATAGGACATCCCTTTAGAACAGAGATGAATAGGCATTTCTTTAGCCAGAGGTTAGAGAATCTGTGGAATTCATTGCCACAGACGGCTGTGATGGCCAAGTCATTGAGTATATTGAAAGCGAAGATTGATAGGTTCTTAACTAGTTAGAGCGTCAAAGGTTATGGGGAAAAGGCAGGAGAATCTGAGTGAAAGGGATAATAAATCAGCCGTGATGGAATAACAGAGCAGATTTGATGGGCTGAGTAGTGTAACTCTGCTCTAAGTCTTATGGTCTTATGATCTGAATAGAACATAGTATAACAGCATAAATATAACTCTTCATTGCTTAGAATGCACCCTCCCAACTCGAGGCTGTGGTTAGAAAACAGATACACAGTGATTCTGGCTTGGCTTCATTGTGAACCGATCCTGATCCCACATTGCTGAGGAAAAGGCAGGGAGATCACAAACCAGGACTGACTTTTACTGTAACAGCTGAATAGTTTGTCATTGTCCATGTGTGGGCGTGCCCTCCCCTCCCAATTCCATTTTATAACCTACTCCCACTCCAGAGCTGAGAGCCAACAACTTCAAACACGGTGCTGAGGGAGCGTCAGGGGTGGTGACGACTTCGATCTCCTGAGGTGAGCATTCCCACAAGCAGGGATCAGAGCACAAAAATTGGGACTTCTGCTGCACCTTGGCCAGGAATGATTGGCCAGCAGGAGGTTCAGAGACATCCCACCTTCCACACTGGCTAAGAGTCATCCAGACTGCTGCATCTGTGGTCATGCTGATGCCAGTCAGGGTACAAACTACAGATGTGCCACAGAGAGCATTCTAACCGGTGGCATCACTGGCTGGTATGGAGGATCAGATAAAGCTGCACAGGGTTGTAAATGTAGCCAGCTCCATCATGGGCACAACCCTCCAAAACATCAAGAAATTCAAAAGGCAATGCATCAAAAAGGCAGCATTCATTATTAAGGACCCACACCAACTAGGACATGCCCTTTTCTCATTTCTACCATCAGGGAGGAGGTACATGACCTTGAAAACGCGCACGCACACACACAGAGTTTTAGGAACAACCTCTTCCCTTCTGCCATCAGATTTCTGAATGGACAACGGACCCATGAACACTACCTCATTAATTTTTGATTTCTAGTTAAACAATGTATTTAATCTAATTTTTTAAAATATATTTCTTTCTATAATTTATAGTTTTTTTCAAATGCACTGCGCTGTACTGCCGCTGAAGACAAAAACAATTTACAACATATGTCTGTGCTAATATGCCTGATTCTGGTAAGAATGAGTAAGACGGCAGATTTCTGTCTCTGAAAGGCTCTCGTAAATTAGACAGGTTTTTAATGATACTCCAGTCATCCTGTGGTCATTATTGCTGATGAGGAGCTTTATTTAAATATTCCAGACTTTAACAGAATTTAATTTTGACAACTGCCAAGATACTATAATTTTACTTGTTTTTGATGCGTGGAATACCAAAAACAAAATACCAAACGCTCTAACAGCCTGCCAGTATCGTGAGAATTTGGTCAGAGATGTACTGCATCATCCCTTTGTTATTTCTACAAAAGTGATGGCTCTTGCTTTAATCTCCGAGAGAGGTTGCAGAATTAGAATTGCACACAGGAGCTTTCGACGCTGTGCGATGGAGGAAGTGGTGTGGGAACTAATCATACAGTTGGCACTGGGCCATTTCCTGACATAATGCTGAATACATTTAAAGATTTTACATTGCCGAGTTCTGCTCAGCACTGCACACAGCCTTCACAGAATGCCTAAGGTGACCTTGTGCAAAGCTTCCCACTTTGGGCTGCATGAATCCACCTGATTTATCTGATGCAGAATCCTCGCCCCACTTCGTTTCAAGAACTTTGAAGTTTGTTCGATGTCATTAACTTTAGAATGACTCTCTACACAGAAACTAAGCATGGATTACATTGAAGCTTTGCCTGAATATTATCTGAAGAATAATAAATTATTAACAGGTAATATATCCCAGCTAAGTGCTCGAAGGTACTTCATAAATGGGACCTGAGATCCCTGCCTCTGGTGAGCTGTTTGGGTCCCCCCCACTGCAGCCTTGGATCTTCAGGCTGTGGAGATTTCAACACCACGTAAAATTGTGTGTTTCCATGCACAGGGTAGCTGTCCCTCCCAAGGCAGAGTGTAAACGTCCCTTCCAACTCAACCACAACCCCAATTCCTGAGCAATAACAGCTGGCTAGTCATCAGGTATGTGAACACGAGGAGGAAATCCTGTCACCAGATTAGGTTCATGCAGGGGTACTGAAAAACACTTCACACCAGAACAAAAGAGAATGGTACAGAGAACTTCCTTTGAGTTGTTAATGTTAGAACACACAACAGTATAGTGCAGTACAGGCTCTTCGGCCCACAATATTGTGCTGACACATAAACATACTCTGCGGTTAATTTAAACCTTCCCTCCTACACAGCCTTGTGCCTGTCTATGAATTTCTTAAAGGTACCTATCATATCTGCTTCTTCCACCATCCCTGGCAGTGTATTCCAAGCACGTACCAGACTCTGTGTATGAAACCTTCCATTGTCATCTCCGCAATACTTTTCTCTCTCAGCTTAGGCTCTGGTATTGACCCGTGGCACCCTGGGAAAAATTGCTGCACGGGGCGCTATAATAGCGTAGTGGTTAATGTGATAATATTACAGCTGGGGGCAGCGAGTTCATTTCTGATGTCGTCCGTAAGGAGTCTGTACGATCTCCCTGTGAACGCACGGGATTCCTCCCGGTGCTCCGTTTTCCTCCCAGAATCCAAAGATGTACCAGTTAGTAGGTTAATTAGTCATTGTAAATCATCCTGAGATTAGGCTGGGATTAAATCGGGGGTGGGTTGCTGGGTGGCGTGGCTCAAAGGGCTGAAAGGGCCTGTTCCATGCTGTATAAATAATAAAATAAATCAAAAAGGTGCTGCTGTCCACTCGATTCATGCCTCGTACTTTGTGCACCTCTATCAAGACACCTCTCTTCCTCCTTCACTCCACAGAGAAAAAAAGCCTAGCTCACTCATCCTCTCCTCATAAGACATGCTCTCTAATCCAGGCAGCATCCTGGTAAATCTCCTTTACACCCTCTCTAAAGCTTTCATAATCCTTCCTATAATGAAGTGACCAGAACTGAACACAATACTCCAAGCATGGCCTAACTAGAATTTTGTAAAGCTGCAGAATTACCTCACAGCCCTTGAACTGAATTCCCTTACCAATGAAGGCCAACACACCACATGCCTTCTAACCACTCTAACAACTTGTGAGGCAACGTTGAGAGATCTATGAATCTTTGCCATCAGATTTCTAAATCAACAATGAACTAACCCATGAAGTATTTTTGCTCTCTTTTTGCATTATGTATTTAATTTAAATTTTATATGCTGTATATTGTAATTTATAGTACTTCTTATTTATGCACAAAACACCAAATTCCTGGCATACTGTGTGTCAGTGATATTAAACCTGATGATTTTGATTCTGTGGACTCTGTTCACTCTGTTCCTCCACATTGCTGGCAATCCTGCCATTAACCCTTTGCTCTTCTTTGAAGTTTGACCTTCCAAAGTGCATCACTTCACAGTTCCCTGCATTGTTCTCCAAGATTTAGTGACTGATCTTTACTCCCTGAAGCAGTGGACTCCGAATAAGAGTCCCTCCAGGCTGTTTGTTCCACAAGACTCCCAGCGGGTGAAGTTACCTGTTCCGATGAACATGACGTCATATTGTCCATCTGCAGCCTCCACTCGATCCACAACGATCTGACTGAACTGATAGTCCACGTCGGTCTTTATGACGATTGGCCTGTTACTGACGGGTAGCACTGAGTTATACATGGCCGGGTGGCTTCTGGCAAAGGTCATCACGTCATCGGGAAAGTCCTTCGTCGATTCAAATCCTCCAAAGGTTTTGCTAGGACACTTTAAAATAGATCATTTGGGGAAAAATAGATTACATTAGAGCCACTATGAGGATTATCACTAGAGAAATAATCTTAATCTATAAATTAACACAGCCGTCAAATAAAATAAATGCTTTATTAAATGAGTTGTGCATCTTCTTTACTTCTGCAGATATGTTAAGAGTAAAAGGATTGCAAAGGACAAAAATGGTCATCTGGAAGATTACAGTGGTCATCTATAGTATGTGTGGAGCAGAAGGAGATGGGGAAATCTTAAATGGATTTTTTGCATCTGTATTTACACAGGTGGTGGGCACAGAGGCAAAGCAACACTGAGGTTATGGACCGCATACAGTTTACAGAGGAGGAGGTGTTTGCTGTTTTGAAGAAAATTAGGGTGGATATATCTCCAAGGGCTGACAAGGTGTTCCCTTGGACCCTGTGGGAGGCAAGTGCAGAAATTGCAGAGGCCTGCGCAGTGATACTTAAAATGGACTTAGCCACGGGTGAGGTCCCAGAGGACTGCAGGATAGCTAATGTTATTCCATGGCTTAAGAGAGGCTCTAAAATAAACCCGGAAATTATAGGCCAGTGAATTTGACATCACTAGTAGGGAAAGTTACCGGAAGATATTCTAAGTACTGGATATACGAGTATTTGGATAGACAGGATCTGATTAGGAATAGTCAACATGGCTTTGTCCATGGTAGGTCATGTCTAGCTAATCTTAATTTTTTTTGTAGAAACCACCAGGAAGGTTGATGAAGGTAAGTCAGTGGATGTTGTCCACATAGAGTTTAGCAAGACTTCAGACAAAGTCCCGCATGGGAGATTGGTCAAGGAGGTTCAGTTGTCTCGCTTTCAAGATAAATTAGTAAATTGGGTTAGACATTGGTTTTGTAGAAGCCAGAGAGCAAGTAAGCAGTTGCCTCTCTTACTGGAGGCCTGTGACAAGCGGTGTGCCACAGGGACTGGCGGCAGATTGTTGTTTGTCATTTATATCAGTGTTCTGGATGATAATGTAGTAAAGTGGATCAGGAAATTTGCAGATGTCTCCAAGATTCAGTGTGTAGTGAACAGTGAGGAAGCCATCGCGGTTTGCAGTGGGAGCTAGACCAGCTGGAAAAATGGGTTACAAAATGGCAGATGGAACTTAATGCAGACAAGTCCGAGCAATTGCACTTCAGTAGGACCAACCAGGGTAGGTCTTACACAGTGACCATTGGGGCACTGAGGAGTGGGGTAGAACAAAGGGATCTCAGGATATAGGTCCATAATTCATTGAAAGTGGCATCACATGTAGATAGGGTCGTAAAGAAAGCTTTTGGCACATTGGTCTTTATAAGTCAAAGTATTGAGTACAGGAGTTGGGATGTTATGCTGAGGTTGTATGAGACATTGTTGAGGCCTAATATGGAGTATTGTGTACATTTCTGGTCACCTAACTACAGGAAAGATGTCAGTAAGATTGAAAGAGTGCGGAGGGAATTTACAAGGATGTTGTGAGGACTTGAGGACCTGATCTATAGAGAAAGATAGAATAGATTAGTACCTTATTCCCTAGAACATAGGAGAATGAAGGGTGATGTGACAGAGGTATACAAAATCATGAGGGGGGTAGATAGGGTAAGTGCAAGTAGACTTTTTCCATTGAGGTTGAGTGGGAGTACAACTAGAGGGCGTGGGTGAAATGTTTAAGAGGAACATGAAGGGGAATCTCTTCACTCAGACAGTGGGATGAACTGCCAGTGAAAGTGATGATGAGGGGTTGAGGCAACGTTTAAGAGAAATTTGCATAGGTACCTGGATGGGAGGGGTATGGAGGGCTATGGTCTGAGTGCAGGTTGATGGGACGAACCAGATTACTAGTTTGGCATGGACCAGATAGGTCAAAGGGCCTATTTCTGTGCTGTGGTGCTGTATGACCCTGTGACTTCATGACACTTTTAATATTTTTCCCCAAGGGACCTGGCCACAATGGTGCCCAGTCCAATCATCCCTCTAACCCATTCCTCCGCTGCACCATGTTCCCCCAAACATCTACTATATCAGAGAATCACAGAGTCTTTCTCCCCGGACACAGGCCATTCAGCCCAACTCATGCGCACTGCCGCTAGATACCCATGTGCATTAATCCCATATTCTGGCTGTAGCTGTCTATCTCCTGTTGCTGGTGGTGTTCCCTTCCTGGTGTTGTCCCCGCCCTTGGTGGTGGAGATCACTGGCTTGGGAGGAGCTGGCAGAATATGTGCATTCTGTCGATAATGCACACCAGCCCTTCCTGAGGCATCACATCGTTGATTATATTTCTGACAGTTTATTTTGTACAAGACGTTTCAAAAGTGTGTGTCACTGAGGTCACATTTTAAATGAATTCTTGCAAATGGAACATAAACATGAAAATATCAACATCCTTCAGTGATAATACTCAACATCTGGTTTGAGTTTTAGTTAAATTTAACAAAGCAAAACTTGGGCTGTGACTCTCTACAGACAGACATCTCTCATTTCTGCCGCTTGCGTGACTTGCTTGCACAGATCTGGGTGTTTGGTTCTGCTGTGATGGTTTGCTGAATCTGTGAGCTGATGGTGACAGAGCGTGGACAATCTTCAGAGCCAGACAGGGTATCTTGTAACCGTCAGAATGCGGGCCTTGTACAGGAAAGAGCTGGAAATCTAAGTTAGGGTGGGAGAGCTACATAACGGAGTAAAATGAAGAGAAACAAAAATAGAATGATTGAGGTAGAGGAAAAGAAAATGTCCCATATATGCTTAATCTCCACAATAAATCTGAACAGACATGGGAAAGAGTTCAGTTTCTGTGCTGTTTTCTCCAAAGGCACCAATCACATTGCAAAATAGGCCTTGGACTGACATGTTGCTCCATGACCTCCTCTCTTGTCACAGTAAGGCCACTCTCAGGGTGGGAAGCAACACCTTTTACTCTGTCTAGGTACCTTCCAACCTGATGACACAAACATCAATTTCTCCTTCTGGTAATTTTTTCCCTACCCCTTCTCTCTTCTTCTTGGCTCTTACTCTCCTCCTCATCTCCCCCTGGTGTCTCTCTTTTTTTTCTTTTCTCCCATGGTCCACTCTTCTCTCCTATCAGACTCCTTCCTCCCCAGCCCTTGACCTTACCCACTCACCTGGCTTCACCAATCATCTTCTAGCCTATCTTCCCTGCCCCCCCCTCCACCCATGTTTTTATTCTGTCATCTTTCCCCTTCCTTTCCAGTCCTGAAGAAGGGTGTCTGCCTGAAACATCGACTGTTTATTCATTTTCATAGATGCTGCCTGAGCTGCTGAGTCCCTCCAGCAGTTTGCGTGTGTGTTGCTCTGGATTTCCAGCTTCTGCAGAGTCACTTTTGTTTCTATTCTGGCATTTTCCCATTCCTTTCCAGTCCTGAAGAAGAGTTCAGACCGGAACGTTGACTAGTTATTCATTGCCATAGACGTTGCCTGACCTGCTGAGTTCCTCCAGCACTTTGTGAGTGTTACTCTGCAGGGACATTACCTTGATTCATCTGACACACATGTACCTATCCAAGTGTTCTGTAATGATACCATTGTAACTGCCTCAACCACCTCCTCTGACAGCTCATTCTGTATACTTACCACTCTCCACGTGAAAATATTGCCCCTTGGATCCCTTTCAAGTATTTCCCCTCACCATAAATCTATGCCCCCGGTTCTGGACTCCCCTCCCCAGGGAGAAAACTGTTACCATCTACCTTATCGATGTCCCTCATAATTTTATACAACTCTGTAAGGCCATTTCTCACTCATTTATACCCCAAGGGATAAAGAGCCTGTCTGACCAACCTCTCCTTCCTGGGAACATCCATGTAAATCTTTTCGGCATTCTTTCCAGTTTAACCACATCTTAACTATAACAGGGTGACCAAAACTGTATACAAGTGTGACCTCTACAATGATTTATACAATTGCAACATAATGTCCTGTCCCCAGTTCTCTGACGAATAACCTCCTTCACCATCAACTAAACATCCTAACATTGTGTCACCTGCAAACGTACTGATCATTTGCATCCAAGTCATTTATATAAATAACTAATATCAAGGGTTCCAACCTTGACCCCTACATCCACCGCTAATCACCGGCCTCCATGTTGAGAAATAAACTTTGACTGCCACCCTCTGCTCAATTTTGAATCCAGCTAACTCGTCCTCCTTGGATTCCATGTGATTCAACCTTCTAGTCCAGCTTACCGTGCAGGACCCTGTCGATGGCTTTGCTAAAGTCCAAATAGACAACATCCACTCCCCTACCCTCATCTATCCTTTTGATCACCTCTTAAAATAGATCTAAAAGGTTTGCCCACGTTTAAAGCCATGCTGCTGTCTCCTAATCAGTCTCGGTCTTTCCGAGTGCTAGTAAATCCTGTCCCTCCAGTAACTTCCTCGCCGCTGATGTCAGGACTGCCTTGTAGTTTCTCTGGCTTATCCTTGCTACCCTTCTTAAACAATGGAACAACATTCAACACCTCCCAGTCTTCAGAAACTTCACCAGTGGTTAACAATGAAGTCAGTATCTCCACAAGGGGTTCTGCAATTTCTTCTCTTGCCTCCCATAGAGTCCTAAGGTATACTTAGTCAGGGGCTGGGGACGTATCCACCTTAAAGCCCTGGGGATATATTCACAAGCCACAGATGCTCCTGGACAATCCTCCTTCCACTCTGCACATTGTGCAAAGTGCCCATGGTGCTCTGAGTTAAATGAAAACGTCGATCATCTTCTCGAGTTACCACGCCATTTACCACATAGAGAGGCTGCAATCATTGAGTTGTCATGGCAACAGGCCCCAAAGCTCCTCCAGATAATTTCCAGCTGTTATACATATAATCTTCTTGTGTTGTACCCCAAGTACCCAACACTTTAATTTCACAGGATTTAACAATAAACCTTGCCTACAGGTTATTAACCTTTACGCTCTAGATGGCAAGGTATTCATTTTGTTAATGCTGATGGGATGAAATCACCCCGTGGAAAATTACTAATGAGCACAATAACATTTTAGTGTGAAAATCCCTTGTCAGCATCTTAACAATGGGGGCCACTCGTCTGAGTGGAACAGGGTGAACATGATCATCGTAGGAACGAGTAATGGGATATAGGGACCAATGTTGATTCCTTGGGAACAGGCAGAATCAGAGCCTAGTTCCACCCTGTGCTTTTGCCTCCTACTGGCTGGATCAGGGTGGTGAGTGCACAGGCAGGTTGCTGGATAAGACACTATTTCTATAAGAGCAGCAGTTTGACGTTATAGTAATAAAACTAAAAATTCCAGTGATTTCCATCTCCTCCCCCTCCTTTCTTTTTCTATTCCCCATTCTGGTTTCCCTCTTACACCTTCTTTTTCCTGACCTCCCTCTATTGGATGGCCTCCAGGCCTTTCTCCCAGGCCCCGCTGCCTTCTCCCATAGGATTCCTTCTTATTCAGCCTCCTACCTCGTCCACCTATCCCCTGCCAACATCTTACTCGATCCCCCCTCCACCATCCCCCTCACCTGGTCTCACCTATCAGTTGCCAGCTTGTATTCCTTCCCCACCCCCCCCCCCCCCAACTTTCTTATTCTGGCTCTTGCCCCCTTCCTTTTCTGTGCCGATGAATGGTGTCGACCTGAAACGTCAGCTCTTTACTCCTCTCCATGGACACGACGTGACCTGCTGAGCCCCTCCAGCACCCTATGCATGTTGCTCTGTAATAACGCAGTTCTTTGGTAACAAATCAGTGCGCTATGTCAGTGGACCCAGGTGGTGCTAGATCTCCGGAGTTGCCAGCGTTCTTCCTACGTTACAATTAAATATCTGGGAATATCTTCAAAGTCCTTCAATTCTGCTAATAACTAGTCCACCTATTCAAAATTATATTATGACAAATATTCAAAACAAATGAGGTAAAAGATCAAATAAAATCTTTTTTTTAATAAAATCGATGTCTCCGTAATATTAATTTCTAGTTTTACACTTTAGAAAGGTGATTATAAAAGGTTAATAAATATATTGAAACCATAACCCAAGTTCAGATTTTAAACTCATATTTCCATCAGGTCATAATTAAGCAACAAAAGTATTTCTTTCCATAGCATTATAAGGCAAAATAGATTATTCAAGTCAGGCCTGGAGATCAAGTAATTAAATCTAGCCTCTTTCACCCAGTGATAATATTAAATTTGCAGCTGAAAACACAATTTGATTCCAGTATTTAATAAGGACAGAGGATTATCAGGTGAAATATTAAGCAGTTAAACCAAGTCTAGTTATGGTAAGTATAACATATTTCCAGACATTACCTTAAGGGTAGGAAGGCTATGGTCCAGGAGTGGGTCGACGGGACTAAGCAGAATAATAGTTTGGCATGGACTCGATGGGCTGAAAGGCCTTTTTCTGCGCTCTGTGACGGGTGGTGTTCAAACAGCACCCACTTAAATAATTATCACACAGTCAGCTGTTAGGAAATATTAGACTGCATTGCTCTGAAAGTGGTGATATATATTAATTAGTTGGCGCGTGGCCCAGTGGGCAAGGCATCAGACTAGTAACCTGAAGGTCACTGGTTCGAGCCTCAGCTGAGGCAGTGTGTTTGTGTCCTTGAGCAAGGCACTTAACAACACATTGCTCTGCGACATCACCGGTGCAAAGCTGCATGGGTCCTAGTGCCCTTCCCTTGGACAACATCGGCGGTGTGGAGGGGGGAAGGCCTGCAGCTTGGGCAACTGCCGGTCTCCCATACAACCCTGCCCAGGCCTGCGCCCTGGAAACTCCAGGCGCAGATCCATGGTCTCTCGAGACCGACGGATGCCACCACCAATATTAATTACGACACAGGAAGCTGTTCAGCATATCAGATACATACTAGCCCCTAAGAGGTCAATCCCATAAGTCCTTTCATCCTTTGTTTCACTGTGGCTCTGCAAATTGCTCATCCTCTCAGCTCCCCCACCTCTGATTCTTTCTGCCATTTACCTACACTGAGGGACAATGTACAGTTACCAAAGAATATCTTTGAGGTGTGGGAACCATGTAGTCACAGGAAGCACGTGCAAACTCCACACAGACAGCGCCCAAGGTCAGGATTAAGCTTGGATTCCTTGAGCTGTGAGAATACTGCACCATCCAGAAGGGCACTTTGAAAATAAAAGTCCAATTGGGTGAAGTCACAGTGCATTTATGTAAGGGAATTCATGTTTAGCAAGTTTGTCTGAGGTTGTGACTGATAAATGAGAACATTAGTATCCTCGATCCTCAGTTTGGACTTTCAGAAGACAGTCAAATGTCAAATGGAACAAGCAACTTTGTCAATGTGAACAGGTCGAAGGGCTCGATGAAGTGACGATGGATGAAGCGTCTAGTTGGTTTCAGAAGAATGGCCATCTACTCTAGACTGAATTGAGGGGTGGTGGGGAAGTAAATGGCTATCTCAGTTCTGTTTCTGACATTCCTCACTGATTCATCAATGTAGTGCTGGTGAATGGGACAGGCTGCTGTATCTACCTGTTCAACAGAACACTGTGGTGCAAAAGCACAGCACTGGGTATGAAATGCTTTGTGACTGACTGAGTGGCGAATTCTATTTTCCTTACGTAAGGACTATAACTTCTAATTCATCGCTAGCACTCCAGTTTCACACTGTACACAACAGCAATACTTCAAAGACTTCCTGTCTGTCAGATTCTCGTGATTCACACTGACAGACAGGAGATTTGCATCAACTCTCAGTATTTCCAAAACAGACCACGTCTGTGAGGTGTCTGATTGATACCTTCCAATGCAATTCAAGCTTTGAGAAAGTCATAAATGAGTGAGCATTGTGATGTAGTCAGTATCTGGGCAAGACAGAAGGCTTTAGTTTCACTTGGTCTGCGAAGAGCTACTTTAGTGTTTAAGGGAACATATTGAGGTGGATGGGAAGTAAATAAGTGAAAGAACTTCTCGGTGAGAAATGGGCACTGAGTGTTAGTATGCTTATCAAGCTTTTTGCTATGGTTCAACAACATACAAACCTCAATAATTGTGCTTGCAGGTTTAACAGATTACAAATGAGACTGCAGGCCAATATATCATCTTTAAGGATATCATCCTTATTTATCAATTTATCATCTTTATTTTAAGAGAGAGAAAACACGTGTGGATGAAATATAAAATAAAGAGAATTTGAGGAAGAAGGTCACAATTGGATCCTTTAATTTAAATTTCTCTTTGGCATTGGCAATAAGTAAACATAGAATGTGTTTGACAGCCGGTTCTTTGATGTACTATGTATAGTGTTATTGAATGGCACCTTCAGCAGTTTTGAAGACGTAGAAAGAATACCAAATGGAAATTATCATTCAGCTTGGGAGTCATCTGGAGGAACGTCCAGAAATATTTGTCATTAACTATAGTCGGGGTAAAATAAAGAATTGAGTCTATGAATGCAGACGGATAAACTGTAAATGGTATTTGGGAATAGCGTAGAGCGGAGTGTTTTGCCTGGTTGGATAGTACTGTGAGTGTGGAACCCCATTACTGCAAACCTCACTGTGGGACCCTGATCAAGGGATCCCCACTGTGAGTGGGGGACCCCAATACTGCAAACCCCACTCTGGGACCCCTATATGGGAATTCTATCAAGGGATGTGAATGATAGAAATGTGAAGGTTTGAGCTGGATAAACAAGACAAGGAAATATTAATGCTAGAGAAGTCCTGAAGATGAGGTATAGAGGAATAGAAAATGATAAACAGGAAGGTATAAGATAGAAGCTAAAAATAAAGGTGCAAATTAAGATTTCAGCTAAAATAAATGTTTGAAAAAGATGAGATAATTTTTAAACCTTCTTCCTTCCTGGTGTTTAATTTCACAAACGTGTTAATGACTTTGAACATCTCATTTGCAGGGCTGGACCCAGATCATGCAGCTACAGGATTATTCACCAGTATACTTATTTCTGCATCATTGTTAAAAACACTCACTGTTCCCGGGCGAGGGTAGGGGACTCTTCCTTGGAACGGCACCCACTGGTAGCTGGGTCCTTCTCTGTGAGCATAGGGCCCCAAGAACACCCTCCTGATGTCCGACATACTGTACAAGCACACAGCTGAGCCCTTGAAGATGTTGCTGTGTGGGGAAAATTTGTGAATTGGTTAGTGAAGACTGGAAATAAACTAATTTTCATCCTGTTTTGGAGTGCAGGTTATTATGATGCAGTGACCACTGTGAAATCCCAATGTTATTGTACTCATAGTCATATTGAGGGAAGACACATGTCAAAGCCTGAATGGTCACTGCAGGCAGTGGACGGAAACGCATTCTTCACCTCCAGGGGCTGTAAGAGCTTTGACATGTCCTGCCACACTGGGCAGATTAACTGAGCCACATGCGTCTTTTCTAATACCACCCTTCCAAAAATAAAGTCCACTTGCTTTCCTCAAAGACACTGATTGGTTGATGTGATTGGTGATGAAGGTGGTTCGGCTGCTGACTGTGTCAAGTTGACCAGTAAGTGGCTTCCTGACTGCCCCAAAGGCCATGGGGGTCTGAGGGACCATTCGCATACCAGGTCATCTCAGAGGATCTGTCCCTGGGCCAGACACCATGATGCAGTCACAAAGATGGCACACCAGTGGCTCGACTTTGTCAGGAGATTGAGGAGATTTAGTGTGCCAGCAACGATTCTAGCAAACATCCACACAGATGTACTGTGGAGATAATTCTGATTGGAAGCGCAAATGCACAGGAGCAAAAGAGAATAAAGAGTTGCCGACTCAGCCACCTCCATCACGGGCATGAGCCTCCCCATCATCAGGGACATCTTCAAGAGGTTATGCCTTAAGAAGATGCTATCCATCATTAAAGACCTTCACGATCTGGGATACACGCTCTTCACAATACTAGCATTCAAGAGGAGGTACAGGAGCCCGATGACCCACACTCTATGTTCTGGGAATAGTTTCTTCCCCTCTGCCATCAGATTTCTCGGTGGTCCGTGAACCCACACTCCTTTGCACTATTTATTTACTTTTTGTACTTTATTGCAATCTTACATCTTTGCACTGTACTGCTATCACAAAGCAACATATTTTGCAACACTGAGAATAAATTTGCTTTCGTAGTTGCATCCCGATTTTGTAGACTGCTCGTTAACTGCTATTTGGTACTCTGTCCACTTTCAATCGCTAACTATTCCTCTCAGTGAGTATTCTCCTAAATTGAAGTCTGTCCTTAAAACACAAGGGGCAGTAATTAGAATGCCTCCAGCTCGATCAGATTGGTAAATCGTGCCTGCCCCTGGGGGCAACTGTGAACATGCAGGGGAGGGTGAGGACAGTTCATCCAACCTGATACAGAATGAGCTGCAGTACCAGAGTGGTTCACAGGCCCTGTGACAATTTCACCAAAGTCTGATTAAATGATAAACATCAATAAATATAATGCAGGGCAACTGTGATGGGTAACCAATATTATCTTTAAGTAGGGTGGCATGACAACAGAGTGGCAATCACCGACTCAGGTTCAATTCCTGCCACTGTCTGGGAGGAGTTTCTATGTTCTCCCTGTGACCATATGGGTTTCCTCCTGTCTTTCAGTTTCCTACCATATTCCAAAGGCGGAAGGCTAGAGAACTGTGGGCATGCTATATTGGTGCATTAAACATGGTGACACTTGGGTGCTACCCAGCACAATCCTCACTGACTTGCTTTGACAAAGATGACACACTTCACTGCATGGTTTGGGCAGCACGGTAGAGTAGCAGTTAGCATTTCGCTTTACAGCTCCAGCGACCTGGGTTCAATTCCCACCGCTGCCCATAAGGGGTTTGTACCTCCTCTCTGTGACTGCAATGGCTTCCTCTGGGCTCCTCCCACATTGCAGGGGTATATGGGTTAGTCGGTTAATTTGCCAGATGGGTGTAATTTGACAGCACGGTCTCATAGGGCCAAAAGGGCCTGTTACTGTGCGGTATCTCAAAATAAAACAAAATAAATATCACTCCCAGCACTCTTTGCAAGTGGTCTGTGACAATGGAAGAGGCACAAATGCAGCAGGGACATTCAAAAAATACCTGTGTGAGCATTTAGTGATCACAAGCCAAAAACACTTTCCGCCAACTAATTGTTTCATTCCTGTGACAGACTAATATTTAAATCTAAAATAAAACAAACCTACCTAAAAAAAAACAGATTCATAGACGTAAACACACTAGATTCTACAATGCTGAAAATCCGGAGCAACACACACAAAATGCTGGAGGAACTCAGCCGGTCAGGCAGCATCTATGGAGGGGAACAAACAGTTGATATTTTGGCCTGAGACACTTCATCAGGACTCGAAAGGAAGGCAGTGGAAGCCAGAATAAGAAGCTAAGGGTGGAAGAGGGAAGTACAAGTTGGCAGGTGATAGGTGAGACCAGGTGGGTGGGGGGACGGGGGTGGTGAAGTGAGAAACTGGGAGGTGACAGGTAGAAGAGGCAAAGGACTGAAGAAGAAGTAATCTGAAAGGAGAGAAGCACAGACTGTGGGGAAAAAGGGAAGAAGAAAAGATCCAAATAAGATTCTTGGGATAAAAGGGTTGTAGTATCACGAGGTACTGGATAGTTTGGGGTCTGTTCACTTGGTGTTTAGAAGAATGAGAGGTGATGTTATTTATATAAGATTCTGAGGTGATATGACAGGGTAGAGGTTGAGATCTTTCCACTCATGTCTCAAACAAGCTACAAAATAAGGGAATGATCATTTAAAACTGAGGTGTTAGAAATTGCTTCTCTTAGAGAGAGGTGACTCCCTAAAATTCTCTGCTGCCAAGGGTGGTGGAAGCCAGGTCATCAGATATAATTACGGCGGAGGTACCTAATAAAGTGGCCATTGAGTGCATGTTCATGGTCTTCTGCTACTGTAGCCCATTCACTTCAAAGTTCGATGTGTTGTGCTCGCAGAGATGCTCTTCTGCACACCACTGTTGTAATGCACACAAAATACTGGAGGAACTCAGCAGGCCAGGCAGCATCTATGGAAGATAGTACACAGTCGATGTTTCGGGTTGAGGACTGTTGTAACTCATGGTTTTTGGAATTACTGTGTTCCTCCTGTCAGCTTGAACCATCCTGACCATTCTCCTTTGACCTCTCTCATTAACAAAGTATTTTCACCCACAGAACTGTGGCTCACTGGAAGTTTTTTTGGTTTTTTTGCACCATACTCAGTAAACTCTAGACACGGTTGTGTTTGAAAATTGAAGGGATCAGCAGTTTCTGAGAAACTCAAACTACCCCATCTGGCACCAACAATCACTCCTTCGTGGAAGTCACTTGGATCACATTTCTCTCCCATTCTAATGTTTGGTCTGGACAACGACTGAACCTCGTGACTATGTCTTCATGCTTTTATGCGTTGAGTTGCCGCCACCATTGGCTAATTCAATATTTGCATTAACGAGCATGTGTACAGGTGTACCTAATAAAGTGGCCACTGAGTGCAGATGAATATATGAAAGATCGAAGGTGATAAGGTACGAACAGGAGATGAGGACAGCATAGATCAGATATCATTATATTGAATGGCAGGGCAGGCATGAAAGGGCCGAGTGGCTTAATCCTGTAACATTCTTGCAAACGTACCTGCAACTCTCCACGTTCTTATTCTGATACCATCTCCCTTCCTTTCCAGTCTCCATGAAGGGTTTCATCCCGAAACATCTACTGGTTATTCACTTCCATAGATGTTGCCTGACCTACTGAATTCCTCCAGCTTTTTGTGTTTGTTGCTCGAGAAATCCAGCATCTGCAGAATCTCTTGTGTTTATGGAATACCCTTTGCTGATTCTGAATGCACAATGCTCAACGTGTGAAGTTTTGCAACCTTCCAACTTCTGGAAGAACACACCCGTACTTGGCCAACAATATCCCACAGACACGGACAGGAATGTACTGCTCGAATGAAACAGTGTGTTTTAATTATTTAACGAGTTACTAAATACCTGAGGAATATGGTCACTCTATTATGTTGGAAAAGCATATTTTCTCTGAAGGGATTTGAGTTCCCAACATCAGGAAACTCATTGAAGTTCCTACTTTGGAATTTTGTTGGGAGCACAACAAAATCCCAGAAACCGCCAGCAATGGGATTTCTGTTCCCTCATTTCCTGCAGTGGAGGAAAACATTCAAGTCCTCCACAGTCCAAGAGCTGCTAAGACAAATCAGAATCAGGTTTAAGATTAGTGACATACATTCAGTTGCCACTTTATTATACAACAGTACACCTGCTCGTGAATGTGAATAATGCCAATCATGTGGCATCAACTCAAAGCATAAAGACATGCAGACATGGTCAAGAGATTCAATCGTTGTTCAGACCAAACATCAGAATGGGGAAGGTATGTGAACTAAGTGACTCTGACCGTGGAATGATTGTTGGTGCCAGATGGGGTGGTTTGAGTATCTCAGAAACTGATGATCTGGGATTTTCATTCACAACACTCTCTAGAGTTTACAGAGAATAGCGCTAAAAACACACACACACACACACACACACACACAAAGTATCCAGTGAGTGGCAGTTCTGTGGGTTAAAATGCCTCATTAATGAGAGAAGTCAGAGGAGAATGGCCAGACTGGTTCAAATTGACAGGAAGGTGACAGTAACACAAACGATCATGCATTACAGCAGTGATGTGCAGAAGAGTACCTCTGAATCGTGAAGTTAACGATTAATTCAGTAGAAGACCACAGCAGGTTCCAAACCTCTACTTAATTAAGTGGCCACTGAGTGTATGTTGTGAAATGTGTTCAAAGTGAAATAGTACAGTGCAAAATATAAAATATACTATATATTACAATAAATACAGCATATATAAATAGAGAGCAAAAATATGGACCATTGAGAAATCTGATGGCAGAGGGGTAGAGAAGATGCTGTTTGTAAAACGTACAGAACTAGCCCTGTTTAGTCACATCCTGCATTACCTGGACGTTGTAAAGATGCCATATATTGCAGGGTTCTTCGGATCCTTCGAATTCATTATGTAAACATCCTCTGGAAAACAAAGTAATTGTACTTTTCATTTGAGAAATGAGCCATGAAATGTGACCAGTTATTTAGTAAGTCCCATTTCAAATGCTGTACTTACGTAGTTCATCAAAGTGAGTGTCGATGCCATTGGGGCCAGGCACTGCACACACTAATCGAGCTTTGAGGAAAGTCACCCACTTATTCACCAGACTTCTATGGCCCCCAAAGTCATTCTGGCAACAGAAAAAGGACACATCAATTGAGAACATCAAGCAATGATCCACGGCAGAGTATCTGCAGACATAGGAAGGGATTTACACTTCTGTATATCTGTGGAGCCAGCCATTTTTGAGCACCAGTCTCTCTAATCCATTTCTCACATTTCCATCATTCGTTTCTTTGTTCCTGTCTTCTGGAACTTCAACATGTTTCCTCCTAATTACATCTCAACGTCACACTGATTGATATCATCAGACATTCATCTTATCTCAGTGAAACCACTACCATACGTATTTCTCCTGGTCTCCACACTTCCATTCCTCTTTGCTCTCTTCTTGCTTAGTCCCTTGTCAATAACTGAACACTTCATCAACTTTTCTCAGCATTGAAGAAAAGTTGTTGAACATTGGCACAGCATAGGAACATGCCCTCTGGCCCAGAAACAGGACTGTGAAGAAGACGTGGAATTTATAGACAATCGCTTTCTGACCAAACTCAGCAAATGCATCAATCCATTTTAGTAGGTGTGTCAATGACAACTCTTGAAGCAAATCTGTCATTTGTAGCTGCATTTCTAACTTTAATGCCAAGGGTTACACAGTAGGGTAGTGGTTAGCGTAATGCTTTGATAGAACCAACAATCAGGGTTCAATTCCCTTTACCGTCTATAAGGAGCTTGCACATAATTCCCATGAACACATGGATTTCCTCTGGGTGCTCTGGTCTCCTCCCACATACCAAAGATGTACACACAAGTTAAGGTTAGCAGGTTGTGGACATGCTATGTTGGTGTCACAAGCATGGCAACACTTGTGGGCTTCTCCCAGCACATCCTTGAACTGTGCTGATTGCTGACACAAAAACGATGCATTTCACTATACGTTTCGATGCTTCAATGTGCACCTGTGACAAATGAACTAACCTGATATTTTTATTTTTTATTCATTTAGAGATACAGCACAGTGACGGCCCCTCCTGGCCCAATGAGCCCATGCCACTCAATTACACCAATGTGACCAATTAACCTACTAACCGGTACTTCTTTGGAACATTGGAAGAAACCGAAGCGCCTGGAGGAAGCCAATACAGGCACAGGGTGAAGGTACAAACTCCTTACAGTCAGCGGTGGGATCTGAACCCGGGTCACTGGCGCTGTAGTACCCTCGCACTAACTGCTACACTACATGCCAACTCATGGAATCTTTAATTCTCCGATTCTCTGAAGAAACAGCGCATCACTCTCTCTCTCTCTCTCTCTCTCTGGACTGGAAACAGCTCCGTCCTCATCCCTCTCTAGAATGGATCCCATTCAGGCTCTGCTGCTCTCGTGCGTTGCCAAGACTGGGTCTGGGCACATTTCCACCTTCCATTACTCATACATTTCTGCATTCATCGCAAACATTTAATCTTAATTTCTCTTCACCACATTGAAGAAAAATTACAGGCCTAAAGCTCAGAGGCAACATAGTTGACTGGTAGAAGTCAGAATGTCTTTTCTCTTTAAAAGAAAGTTGCTGGCTTCATTATCAATCGAATTAAGACTCCTAAGGCCAAATCCATGGCAATCCTTCAAGTTCCATCTGCATGGCAGCTATTAATCACCACAATGACTTGAAACTGTTCATGTGTGTAAGGTGGAACAGATGGACCAAGAAGTACTGGCAGCACTTCCCATCAGAGGCTGGTCAGTGAGCTGCTGACATAACAGACATAAATTTCCCTAACGATGTTGGGAAGGCTTCATCTTTTTCCTCGGAAACACAGTGACTACTACACAGAAAGGGACATTTGTCCTCCTTGGCTCTGGTTCCTGAACAAGGGTATAGCGTTTGAAAATTTCCAGTCCACCACATTCGCGATGTTGCTGTTCAGTGCATTTCCACGCTTATTGTGTTGTGAGAACCCCAAGCCTGAACAGGAGTTTGCAATTCAAATATATAAACAGCTTGTGATAATTGCATTGAGTTTTTCTTTATAGAAACATATTGTGAATGACAAACTTTCCTGGTATTTCCTCCAAAGGATCGAAGAGCTGTGCTGACTACTTTGATGAGGTCCACATGGCGCTTTCTTGTACTGAATCTGAACACGGTGTGGAGTTTATAAATGTGACTGTTTCCATGTTGATAACACTGCTTTCAATTACTGCTGAACATTGGACTCCCAAACGGTAATAGTTATGGCTCCAGACCATTAGAAACACATAATACATGCCTAGGACCAAAGGACACAGCCTCAAAATAGAGAGACGTCCATTTAGAACAGAGAATGAGGAGGGAGTTTTTTAGACCGATAGTGATGAATCTGTGGAATTCATTGCTACAGATGATGTGGAGGCCAAGTCACTGAGAATATTTAAAGCGGAGGCTGCAAGGTTCTTGTTTAGTCAGGGCATCAAACGTTACGGGTAGAAGGCAGGAGAATGGGGATGAGAGGGATAATAAATCAGCCATGGTGGAATGGTGGAGCAGACTCAATGGGCTGAATGGCCTAATTCTACATGTCTTATATAAAACATGTAGGCTTCTTACTTCTCCAGTAACCAACTACAGATTAAACAAACCTCCAAAACTGGAATGTTATTTCCTCTCTGTTTTCAGTTAGCACTGTGATTCATTCCAGTCTTCTCCACTCCACCCTTGCCAGTGTTGAGTCTGCAGGATGCTGGGACTCAGGGCTAGAGAACAAGACCCAGAAATTATTTCCTCTTCCAACACTCCCCAGACAAGGGCTGCATTCACACAGAGACTGAAGCCAATAAAAGGGTTGGGGAGAAAATCCAGACAAATAGGTCGCTGACTTCTCTCGTGGTCCAAAGTGTATCTGCTTTCAGCTCTGCAATCATCCTCCCTGAACAACACTCGTTCAATTCCAAAATGGACAATAACCATGCAGGCAAATGGTGTGTGTGTGTGTGTGTGTGTGTGTGTGTGTGTGTGTGTGAGAGGGGGGGGGAGAGAGAGAGAGAGAGAGAGATCAGTTAGTGCCATCTCTCACTTCCAATGTCACTAGACTCACTCCCTTTCCTTCCGTTAAAAAATCATAACACATACATATACACACACACACACATGCATACATAGACTTAGACATAGCTACACACATACACAGTATGCTGTGTGTCTACACTCCTATGCTCTCCATCAGTGAGAGAACTGTCACCTGACTTCTCCTATTTTTCCTGTGAGTCTTCCTGCCAGGGAACTTCTTTTGCTTGAAGATTAACTCCTGCCTCCTCTGCAATTTCATCCATATCCCATCTTGGGATGTTCTGCAAGTTCCTTTGACCCTGGGCTGGTGGTTTGTTTTTCTATTGTATCTGACACACAGCCCTTCACAGTCCAGTCTGTTACAGCCTCTATTTCATTGTGCATCTGATGGCCAGAGCCCTGTTTCACTAACCTTTCTGAACCAGGCTAACTAGCGGTGTATTAGTGATGACCAATGGTATCACACTGAGGCATGTTTGTTGATTCACAATCGGTAGTTTTGGGGTAAAAGTCATTTACTTTAGGCCCTGACTTGGGACAAAACTTTCATTGGGACTCCAGGCCAAGCCTTTGGACAGCAAAAGAAAATGCTGAGGATTTATAAGGCATGGGTCAAACTGAATTTGGAGTGCAGTGTTTGGCCCATTCTCTAAGAAAAGATGTGCTGGTGCCAGTGAGGGTCCAGAGGTGTTTCTTGAGAATTATCCTGGGAATGGAAGGGTTAATATATGAGGAGAATTTGATGGTTCTGGGTCTGCACTCACTGGAGTTCAGAAGATCTCAGTGAAACCTACAATATTGACAGGCCTCAATAGAGTGGACAGTTAGTGAACGAGTCCAACAATGGGAGAGTCTAGGACCAGAGGGCACAGCCTCAGAATAGAGAGGTGTCCCTTTAGAATAGAGAAGAGGAGGAATGGCTTTAGCAAAGGGTGGTGAATCTGTGGAATTCATTGTCACAGACGGCTATAGAGGCCAAGTCATTGAGTATATTTAAAATGGAGGTTGACAGGTTCTCGATTAATAAGGGCATCAAAGGTTATGGAGAGGAGGCAGGAGAATAGATTGAAAGGGATAATAAATCAGCCGTGATAGAATGGCGGAGCAGAATTAATGGGCTGAGTGGCCTAATTCTGTTCTTATATCTTATAGTCTTACGACAGGACCTCTCACTGACCTTGCAGATCTGCCCAATCCTGGAGTGGGTGGCTTTCCCTGAATACTCGCCATCCAAAGCATTTTCTCGAAAAAAGAAAAACATTTTATCGTCCTCTGGGTTGTCGCTTTCTGGGATCAAGTGGGCACCAATAAATTTAGGTTCTAGAGAAAGAAAAAGGTGCAAAATCAGCAATCTTTTAAAACATGGAAATTTTGTGAAAAATTACCTTCCATGGTTGTGTGCTTCTTAATTGATATCCCCGTAAATGTTAACTAAGCATTTGATTTTTAATTATTGAAAATAATAAACTCCTGTAAATCAAACGAACTGAAATTTGGAGTGAATTAATATATTAATTGGTCCCATCCAGTCTCTCCAGCACACTTCTCCTGAATTTGACCTGCCATGTGCCAATTGGTCTGGGAGATCCCACATGGTCTGCTCTCAAAGACACCCACAAGATAAAGTGAGGCTCTTGCAAATATCAGAGACGGGACCTAGAAAGGAAAGGTATTACAGCATTTTTAAAGGATCTTGGCTAAAGCTGATGAGACAGCAGATCAGCCATGATGTTACGTTTGATCCCGCTGACTCCTCAGTCACACAATCAGTGCACCAGTGATCCTTTTATCAACCGTGTGCGTCTTCGTTTTCCACCCAGAAGAAATGAATAACAACTGCAGTGTTTGCTCCAGTGAGTGGTTGCATATTTCCTATCTATTCTCCTCAGGAATTTCAGTACTCCCTGGTTTATCTGATACTGAATTAACCTGAAGACAGGCTCTCAGTAAGTGAGGTTTCGTGTTACGTTGGGTCTTCATATTGGATGCAATGTGTACGTGTTTAGCACCCCTGCTGGGCTGGGTTTCCACAGTGATGTTGCCTGGGTTTCACTGGTTAATGAACGTAACTGCATTAACGGGTTAGTGTCAGTACATACCTCGTGCGGGCTAAGGACTTGCGTACATACCATTCAACCACCTGGAGTCGTGCTGCTCTGTTCTGATGGGGTGATGATGCCCCAGAGTGCGGAAGATTGCAAAATCTCTGCCCATGAAATCGGCTGCGGTTCCAGAGTACAGTTCTCCATCTGAGATGGGGAAGCAGAAGTTGTCATTGCTGGACGTTCTCTGACAGCTTTCCCTAAAGAATTTTTTTATTGAATCAATCTGTTAATAATCACTTGGTCTTACCCCTCACCAGTTTAGAGTATTGATACCTTGCTCCTTCAGTGAAATTATCAAAAACTCTTGCACACATTTTAGCTTTCATCAGGTCCTACTCACACTCTGAACAGAGTATTTTCACAGAATAAGAGTGTCTGTGACTTCCCTTTTGCAACAGTGGGTGACAAGTGTCTGATCTCCAGTCTGGAAGTAACAGGGTGCTGGCCATCACTAGTGACCTTCTCATCTACGAGCAATGCTGTCCATGTCTAGCTCTGGGGTCCCAGTGGAGACACCAGGGACAGCGGGTGCTGGAATCTGGAGGAACAATTTGCTGGAGGAACTCAGTGGGTCAAACAACAGCTGTGGGAGGACAGGAATTACTGTCAATGTTTCTGACACAGGGCTTCAACTCGAACTGTCAGCAATTCCTCCAGCAGATTGTTTATTTCTCTAGGGTTCCAGTGCCTGGACCAGGATCAGGTTTCACCAAGTATATTCTTGCTATGCGGACATCTCATACACTGTTCATTGGTAAATTACAGGTGGGAACTACTGCCTTGACACTCATGTCAGGCAGCATGTGTGGAGAGAGAAACTTTCTACAGGAGCACCATCGACAGTATCCTGTCTGGCAGCATCATTCGGCAGAACTGAAGCTTCAAGGCATCGGACTGCAAGACTCTGCAGAGGACAGTATAAATGCCGAGAGGACACTGGGGTCTCCCTATGACCTACTTCTGACATTTACTGGAAGCATTGTAGACAAAGGACCCAAAGTATTGTTGAGGATCCCTACCACCCATCCCACAATCTCTTTGACCCATTACCATCAGGAAGGGGGTATAGGGGCATTAGGACTAGGACTGCCAGACTGGGTAATAGTCTTCTTCCCTCGGTCTGTGAGACTAATGAATACCCTGCCACCACCAAGATCTCATCACTAAGACGGCGAGCTATTTACTGTACTGTTTACCTGTGATTCACCTTACAACATGAATTCTGATTTGTATTTTATTAACTTACTTATAGTATACACACACTGTGCAGGAAGAGCTCAGCAGATCAGGCAGCAAGCATGGATAGGGATAAACGGTCGACATTTCGGACTGAGACCCTCCATCAGGACCTTCCCGAACCCTGGTGAGGGATCTCGGCCTGAAATATTGACTATTTATTCCAATACACAGTTGCCTCTTGACCTGCTGGGCTCCTCTAGCACAGGGTGTGCATTGTTCTAGATTTCCAGCATTTGCAGTATCTCTTGTGTTTATTATCTATAGTATAATATTATGGTTTATGTGCTGTGTGTGATATATGTTGGACGGTGTGGAGGATTGTTGTTTCATTTGGTTGTACGGCGAGATGACAATAAACTTGAACCTGAGTAACAGAGTTAACACTTCAGGTTTGAAACCCTTCGACGCAGAAATGTTAACTCTGTTTTTCCCTTCACAGATGCTGCCTGACCTGCTGAGTGTTTCCAGTATTTTCTATTTCACATCTTCAACATCTTCTTTGTTTTGATTGTTTCTCTATTTATTTTGCCCCTTATAACCCCAGCGTCTCCCAGTTGTCTGCAGAACTAAAGTTCCTCATCCATAGACTCATGGCAGTAGGACATTCCATTTGCTCTCCAATGGTCTCTCATCTTTCCCAAAGTGAGGACCCGGGCTGCTTTGGCAGATATCCAGAAGAATGAAGGATAGCAAATATTGTTCCCTGATATCAAAAGTATTGTTGAGGATCCCTACCTCCCATCCCACAATCTCCTTGACCCAATACCATCAGGAAGGAGGTACAGGGGCATGAGGACTAGCACTGCCAGACTGGGTAACAGCTTCTTCACTTCCCACTTCTTCAGTCAGGATAAGCCCACAGTAAATAGGTTCTGAGGGACAGGATTTGTGTTCACCTGGAAAAGCATGGACTGTTTTTGCGTGGCGACGTATGAGTGCAATGAAACTGTCTTCCCTTTGGAGTTGTGAGTACCTGCAACTCTCAACACTAGAGAAATGTAGAGGCAGAATCCTCGATTATAACCAAGTGGACACTAGCAGACATTAGAACTTTGGAGTTAAGAGCATCGGGGAGAGTGCTGAGACCAAGGCTGATGGGCTGTGATGTTACTGAATGCCAGAATGGACTCAAGGGTCTGTAGCCTCCACCTGGTCCCATCTCTCATGTTCAGACAGTATGAGAGACAATTAAAGGATCGGGTAGACATGATAATCTCCCAGTGAATCAGCCCCAAATTGGATGTGGGGTCGATTATATAGTCCAAACAGAAAATTGTCATCTGCCTCCAGGACTGCTCCTGATAGGGTGAATTTCAGCAACAGAAGACTCTCTGATGGGACAGCACTGATCCCTAAGCATTGCCACCTGATGAAAGCACAACTGCAGATGAGGTCATTACCCATTTGCCTCGATGTTACACTGGCTTGGTCCTCTTCGGGTGTGAAGAGCTTCTCCCCCCTCTCTTGTGCTGGACCTTCATTCGAGTTGCTGCCACAGTCACCTTCATGTCTAATTCCAACTGTAAGCCACTGCCCCACCATAAACCTCCACTTCAGGCTCCACAGAATTCACTTCCAATGGCCAGTTGCTCATTATCAAGGAACCAGATGCTCTCCTGCGGCTCATTAACAGAGGAATTCTCCCCCATAATCATCAGCCCTCTCTTGCTACAACTGTCCATTCATCACAGCGCTCCCCACTCTCTCTTTGTCGTTCCCTCTGTCTCTCCATCTATCTGCTTCTCAGACCTGACCAGACTCTGTTGCTGCGGGCTCAGGAATTATTGATTTCTCTGGAAATAAAAATAGCCCAAATTCTCATGAGAATTAGCTGTTCTTTGCTA